>NC_134401.1:42584645-43207145 GCF_050003625.1 Haematobia irritans | reverse complement strand
TTAGAGGCTCTGTAAGCCAAATCGGGGGATCGGTTTATATGGGGGCTATATATAGTTATGGACCGATGTAGACCAGTTTTTGCATAGTTGTTAGAGACCATGTACTAACACCATGTACCAAATTTCAGCCGGATCGGATGAAATTTGCTTCTTTTAGAGGATCCGCAAGCCAAATCTGGGGATCGGTATATATGGGGGCTATATATAATTATGGACCGATGTAGACCAATTTTTGCATAGTTGTTAGAGACCATTACGTACACCCTAAACTAAATTTCAACGAGATCGGATGAATTTTGCTCCTCCAAGAGGCTCCGCAAGCCACATCTGAGCGTCGGTTTATATGGGGGCTATACGTAAAAGTGGTCCGATATGGCCCATTTGCAATACCATCCGACCTACATCAATAACAACTACTTGTGCCAAGTTTCAAGTCGATAGCTTGTTTCGTTCGGAAGTTAGCGTGATTTCAACAGACGGACGGGCGACATGCTTAGATCGACTCAGAATTTCAACACGATCCAGAGTATATACTTTATGGGGTCTTAGAGCAATATTTTGATGTGTTACAAAAGTAATGACACCCATCCTATGGTGGAGGGTATAGAAATGCGGATGCGCCCCGTTAACTGAAAAAGAAAATAACTTATACGCTCCATTGTACCTTATATAAGGAATTAATAATGAGTATACGGCACATTGGCTTTTATTAATGAATTTTTTTCACAAATAAAGGTGGGTATTAAGTTCGAGTTTAGCCGCTAAAATCGTCATTTTTCACGATTACTTTTCTTTAATAATCCATTTTAAGGAATAAAAACTTTGTGAAAATTTGCTTTTGGGCTATTCCCCATCAAGTTATAATGAAATCTGCAATAAATATGTATAATTTTATGCCTTTGTTTTACTGAATTCTTTTTCACTTTAGTGACGATTTTCGCGGCTAAACTCGAACTTAATACCCACCTTTAAAAAACAAAAAAGATTTTATTTTAAAAATTTCCAAAAATACGAAATACACTTGCATTTAAAGAATAACTTAAATTTCTATTTAATTTTAGAACATTTCCTAAAAAAAAGAAATACAAAGTAAAACACAAACCTTATATATGTATTTACCTTTAAAGGGAAAAATGAAACCGATAGAAAACAGACAACCAACCAGGTGCTGGAGAATAGGGAGCAAGATGTTTAAAAATTAATTCAAAAGGTTACATGTACGACCATTTAGTGTCGTTGTATCTGATGTTGCCTGGCAGCCAACAAGCAGACACTCAGTCAAGCATTCATGCAGTCATCCATGCATTGGAAAGAAGTAATCTAAAAGTCTGCCTGTACATTTAACAGCCAGTCGCCTTGCGTTGTTTCTGTGTGTGTGTGTGTGTTTGGGTGTTACCCCGAAAAAAAATCTAACCACGGAAATTAGTTTAATAAGCAAGGGTAGATTTTTTTTGGTGCTCTTGTAAAGCTCAACGATTTAAAGAACCTTCTTAGAACATCACTCTCCTGGGTTCTCTTTCTCTTTATGGCGTTGGCTGTTATTTCATCATCGCTACCATCAAGAGTAGCAGCAGTTAACTGTTATTGCAGCTATTTTACATTGTACGTGGCATACACAATCAATGTCCTAATGTTTGCTGCTACATTGAACCAAACGTTGTTTCTACATTTCGGACAGGATGCCACGGTTTGCCAAATTAGAGTGGAGAACCGAGTGAATTTTGACATGAGATGTACAAAATTTATTTTCAGATAGATTAAGGGCCTAAATATCCATAAAGTGAGAATGAAAAACTGCTGTGTAAATTAAAATTTCATGACTAAAACTGGCGATGCAAGTATAATGTATAAAAAAACCCTTCGAAAATGAAATTAATTAATTTAATTTAATTTTTTTGGCGGGTAAGGGTCGAAAAATGCTTTGTGCGTCTGACAGTGTGTCCACCTCTGTGTCGGACTCCGTTACAAGTGGCTACCGTCTAAAAAACAGAACATTTCTCTTCCCTTGGGGTATGATTAACACCTCGGAACCGCCTTCGCATTACTTCGAGGTCAGTTCTAAGTCGGTGTGTCTATCTGCCCTATGTCTCGTTTCTGCCATATATCTCTG
This sequence comes from Haematobia irritans, assembly GCF_050003625.1. Lineage (NCBI taxonomy): Eukaryota > Metazoa > Arthropoda > Insecta > Diptera > Muscidae > Haematobia > Haematobia irritans. The sequence goes on along the minus strand of NC_134401.1, from coordinate 43,205,035 downwards.
GTTTCTTGTTGAATGTTCGGTAGCAAGCCCGTTGCGCCTTGTTGTTTAACCTCGGAAACCTTTGGCCGCCCAATCGCCCGGATGTCTATTGGGAAAACGTTTTATGCACCAGACAGAGTGTGCACCCATGTGCCACCGTGGTGCAATGGTTAGCATGCCCGCCTTGCATACACAAGGTCGTGGGTTCGATTCCTGCTACGACCGAACACCAAAAAGTTTTTCAGCGGTGGATCATCTCACCTCAGTAATGCTGGTGACATTTCTGAGGGTTTCAAAGCTTCTCTAAGTGGTTTCACTGGAATGTGGAACGCCGTTCGGACTCGGCTATAAAAAGGAGGTCCCTTGTCATTGAGCTTAACATGGAATCGGGCAGCACTCAGTGATAAGAGAGAAGTTCACCACTGTGGTATCACAATGGACTGAATAGTCTAAGTGAGCTTGATACATCGGGCTGCCACATAACCTAACCTAACCTAATGTGCCGGACACCGTTACAATTGGCTACCGGCTAAAAACCCATCCGTCTTCCCTCGGGGTATGATTAACACCTCGGAACCGCCTTCGCATTACTTCGAGGCCAGTTATAAGTCGGCATGTCTATCTGCCCTTTGTTTCGTTCCTCTGGTCTCTTGTTGAATGTTCAGTATCAAGCCCGTCGCACCTTATTGTTTGGCCTAGAAAACCTTTTGCCACTCAATCGCCTGGAGACCTATTGGCATCGTTTCGCTATCACTAATGCGGCTTCCCTCGATACGGTGCGGTATGCTGAAGTGATTCTCAGAGATGCCGTTCTCGGTATCAGGTCCGTCGCGCCTTGTTGTTTAGCCTCGAAAACTTTGGCAGCTCAATCACCAGGAGGCTGAAGTGATTCTAAGAGCTGCCGTTCTCGGTATCATATCCGTCGAGTCTTGTAGTTTAGCTTTGAAAACCGTGCCCCTCAATCGCCAGGAGGTCTATTCGGATCATTTCTGCTATCACTAATGCGGCTTCTCCCGATAGCGTACGGAATGCTGAAGTGATTCTCAGAGCTGCCGTTCTCGGTATCGAGTCCGTCGCGCTTTGTTGTTTAGCCTCGAAAACCTTTTGCCGCTCAATCGCCTGGAGATCTATTGGCATCGTTTCTGCTGTCACTAATGCGGCTTCCCTCGATAACGTGGGGTATACCGAAGTGATTCTCAGAGGTCCCATTCTCTGTATTGAAAGTCGCATTTTCACTTTAGTCCATTTCTGTAGGGTCGACGCTTACAGAAGGAGGAGTATACTGTTAGTCTTCTCCATGAGTGTCCTTCTTCCTGGTTGGAAGAGGTCCTCCTGCTCAGTCACAACGTTATTGTAGCAGCTTTCTCTGTTGCGTTCCTTATCTGCTTGGAATACGTTAGTTTCGAGTCTAGCCTTAGGGAGCCACCGTGGTGCAATGGTTAGCATGCCCGCCTTGCATACACAAGGTCGTGGGTTCGATTCCTGCTTCGACCGAACACCAAAAAGTTTTTCAGCGGTGGATTATTTCACCTCAGTAATGCTGGTGACATTTTTGAGGGTTTCAAAGCTTCTCTAAGTGGTTTCACTGCAATGTGGAACGCCGTTCGGACTCGGCTACAAAAAGGAGGTCCTTTGTCATTGAGCTTAACATGGAATCGGGCAGCACTCAGTGATAAGAGAGAAGTTCACCAATGTGGTATCACAATGGACTGAATAGTCTAAGTGAGCCTGAAATATCGGGCTGCCACCTAACCTAACCTAACCTAGGCCCAAGTTCTTGATTGACTGCCTTATTGGGATTACCATGTCGTCTATGTGCATCTCTATTTTTAGAGGCATATGTCGTCTCGTTAGTGGTTGGAGTTCGGTTTTTTGCATGGCAAATTGTAAGCCATGCTTGTCTAACCAAGCTTTCCACGAACGAAAGCTTGGTTAGACATGCATGGTTTGGCGGAGTTTGCGTTGAGCCTCTTCAGCATTTCTCACCCTATGTCATCAGCGTAGCCAACAAGGAATGTATCGTCTGGCATGGGCATCTTCAGTATTTTGTTGTATATCGTATTCCAGAGGTCTGGTCCAAGGATTAAGCCCTGTGCGGCACCTGAGATGACTTCCATTCTTCTTTATTCTCGTCCATCTTGTCCGCCGGACTTCTTGTGCTGAGTATTTGCATAACTATTTGGTATCCTAGTTCCCAATTATTATTGTTTATGTCTGATCTTAGCTCTTTCCACTTGTCCCTCTTGCTCTTACTTACATTGCACTGTAATCGTTTCTTTTCCTCCTTGTACGCTTTGTGTTCTGTCTCTGCGTCACTCTTGCGCCTTGCCCTGGGGTATTTCCTTCTGGTCTTTATACAATTACGTGTGCATTCATCGATGCCAGTATTGCACCAGTATACCGCCTTGTTTCCAGTGTTATGTTTCATATTTGGCATGGCCTTACTGCAGCAGACCTTTATTGTTGACATCGTATGATTGACAATCTGCAGTGCCTCTCATCTGTTAAGATTTTTCTCCGAGCGCCTTTCTAGTTCTGAGATTAATACATCCCTTTCGAGCTTGTTGACGTTCCCTCTCTTGGAAGCCTTGCGAGTTTCTCTTTATCGTGTAACAATCTCGCCCTGCAGTCGGAAAGAGATGTATTGATGGTCACTTTCTGTGGATGTTTCTAGGAATCTCCATTCTCGTATGTTCTGATTAATGCCCTTAGACACAAAAGTAACATCCGGAATGGTGCCTTCACAAACGGGTCGTCGGAATGAAGCTGTAGTGTCAATGTTCACAAAAGTCATGACTATCCGTGCGAGCATAGGTTAGGTTAGGTTAGGTTAAAGTGGCAGCCCGATTAAGATTCAGGCTCACTTAGACTATTCAGTCCATTGTGATACCACATTAACTAAAAGTACCTATTACATATGGGCACTTCTAGTTTTAACCGCTGAACCTTCTTGATTATTTTTCTTTGTTGAACCAACCAGATTGTTCCAAAAACAGTAGCAGACTGCTTAAGTTAACGTTTTCCAGATCCGCCAGTAATCTGAAGCTATATGCTCCTAAAAGTTGCTTGCGCTTTACACAAAATGCAGGACACTCACACAAGAGGTGTTTAATTGATTCTTTTTCCTCCGCATCATGACAGCTCATACAATAGTCATTATACTTCGCGCCAATAGTTTTTGCAAAATCGCCTATCAGGCAGCGACCCGTTATAGCAGATATCAGGAGTGATATCTGACGTCTCGAGAACATTAGCATATCTAGTGTGCGGTTTAAGTTGAAATGGGGCCATATTTGCTTGGTGTCGTTACAACCCTTGCAATTCTCCCATCGAACATTTGCCATCATAACAGCCTTCTCACGCAGCATGAGCTTGCAGGTAGCTAGGGGCATACCAACAAATTCTAGTTCCCCTGGAATATGTAAGGTAGTCCCTAGCCTTGCCAACTCATCCGCTTCGCAGTTCCCCGGTATGTTCCTATGGCCAGGCACCCATATTAGGTGAATATTGTACTGCTCAGCCATCTCATTGAGAGATTTGCGGCAGTCGATGGCCGTTTTCGAGTTGAGGAACACAGAGTCCAAGGATTTTATTGCAGGTTGACTGTCTGAGTATATATTAATGCCCACATTTTTTGGAACATTACTTCTCAGCCAATTCGCCACCTCTCTTATTGCTAATATTTCAGCCTGAAAAACACTATAGTGATTAGGTAATCTTTTCGCTATTCGAAGTTCCAGATCATTAGAATATACTCCGAACCCCACTTGTCCATCCAATTTGGAGCCATCAGTGTAGAAATCAATATATTCTTTATTCCCCGGGGTCTGTGTGCACCACGCCTCACTGTTGGGAATTAGAGTCTCAAACTTTTTGTCGAAAAGTGGACTCGCCAAAGTGTAATCCACTACGTTAGGCACATCTGGCATTGTTTTGAGGACAGAACTGTGACCGTAACCTTTTTCCGACCACAGCGATAGTTCGCGCAACCGCACAGCCGTTGTTGCAGCTGACTGTTTGGCCAAAATGTCTAAAGGCAATAGATGCAGCACGACATTAAGGGAATTTGTTCCTGTCTTGCTGAATGCGCCTGAAATACACAAACACGCCATACGCTGAACTTTATCTAAACAAGTCGGTTTCTGAAGTGCCGGCCACCAGACTACAACACCATATAGCATTATAGGTCTAACCACTGCCGTGTATAGCCAATGCACAATTTTTGGTTTCAGTCCCCACTTTTTTCCTATTGCCTTTTTGCACGAGTACAAAGCTACAGTTGCCTTTCTCGCCCTTTCTTCAATATTAAGCTTAAAGTTCAGCTTCCTGTCCAAAATAACGCCAAGGTATTTTGCACATTCACCAAAGGGAATTTCAATACCCCCTAAGGAAATAGGCCTAACCGTGGGAGTTTTGCGATCGTTGCAGTACATGACTAATTCTGTCTTTGCAGGATTTACCCCAAGACCATTGTCTTTCGCCCATTTCTCAGTCATCCGGAGGGCCCTCTGAATAATATCTCTGATTGTGGATGGGAATTTTCCCCTGACTGCCAGAGCTACATCATCTGCGTATGCCACCACTTTTATCCTTTCTTTTTCTAGAGTAACCAGAAGGCTATTTATAGCAACATTCCAAAGAAGAGGTGATAGAACTCCTCCTTGGGGAGTGCCTCTGTTCACATACCTTTGTATGTTTGCTTGACCTAGTGTGGCTGAAATACGTCTCTTCATTAGCAGTTCGTCTAACAGCCTGAGTATACATGGATCAACATTCAGAGTTGTCAGTCCATTTAATATCGAGCTCGGATGGACATTATTGAACGCCCCTTCGATGTCTAGAAACGCCACGATTGTGTATTCTTTGACAGATAGTGAGCTTTCAATAAAGCTAACTAGTTCATGTAGTGCGGTCTCAGTAGACCTGCCCTTCGAGTATGCATGCTGTCCTTTCGAGAACAACCTTGAATCGATGCTTGTTCTAAGATAAATATCTATCATCCTCTCCAGAGTCTTAAGTAGGAATGAGGATAAGCTGATTGGTCGGAAATCCTTCGCCCTCGAGTGAGAGGCTTTTCCCGCTTTAGGTATGAAAACGACTTTTGTTTCCCTCCACTTTCCTGGGATATATGATAAGTTGATACATCCTTTATATATCACTGACAACCAGGGGATAATTTTGTCAGTTACAGCTTGTAACTCCGCCGGAGTAATTCCATCAGGTCCGGGGGATTTGAATGGTCCAAAGCTATTTAGCGCCCATCTTATTCTAGTTTCCGATACAATTTCCTCGACAGGAAACGACCGCTGAGCAACTGTGGCACCGCCAGTACATGGTTCAACCGTCTGATTTCCAGGAAAATGTGTGTCCAATAGTACCTCCAGCGTCTCCTCACTGGACGTTGTCCAATTTCCCTCCGATGTTTTAATGAAACCTGGAGCGGAGTTGGTGGATGCTAGAACCTTCCGTAGTCTGGAAGCCTCGGACGTATTCTCAATACTGCTGCAGTAGTCATTCCAAGAGTTATGCTGAGCCTTTCTCAGTTCTCGCTTGTATCCTCTCAGATTCCTCTTGTAAGCATCCCAGTCCTCAGGGGCTCTGGTGGACTTTGCCTTGTTAAAGAGCTTCCTGCAGGATTTCCTCATATTACTTAATTCCGTAGACCACCATGGTGGTCGATGTTTCCCCCTTGGCTTTCCTCTAGGGCATGCAGCTTTCAGTGAGATGTTGAAGGCCTTAGTAATCCGCTCCACTGCGTGTTCGATATCTTGCACATTTCTCATATTTGTCTCTGTTATTTCCGGTATCATCATATTGAACGATTCCCTATACCTATTCCAGTCAGCTTTCCTAACATTTGGCGAAAATATGGTCTTGGTGATATGAACATCAAATTTGAAACTGATGTAGCGATGATCTGAGAAGCTGTGTTCACTTAAAACATGCCACTCAGATATCATTTCATTCAGTTCTTGCGAGGCCAAGGTGATGTCCAAAACCTCTTGCCTGTTTTTAGTGACAAAGGTTGGGGCATCTCCCTTGTTGCAAACTACCAGATTAGTACGCAAAATAAACTCTATTAGCGACTCTCCCCTTGCATTAGTATCACTACTTCCCCATATACTATGATGCGCATTCGCATCGCATCCCATAATGAGTTTCGTCTTTGTTTTCAGTGACTCCTCAACTAAGGTCTTAACGGCACATGGAGGCATCTCCCTGTCATGTCCCATATAGACCGAAGATACCCAATATTTGCATTTGGCTATTTCTAAATTGGAAACGACAGTGTCTGCATTGCACATTGAAGGAAGCAGAAACAAGTTAAGCTCGTTTTTAGCAATTATACAGGCTCGAATTACATCATTACCAGTATACTGCAATAGTTTGTACCCCGGAGTACTTAATTCACATATTTTGTTTCTATAAACATATGGTTCTTGAATAAGAACTATGTCTATGTCCCCTTTCATCAGGAGAACTTTTAAGGCAGCACATGCAGCCTTACAATGATGAAGATTTATCTGGAGGATCCGTAGGACCATCGAGATTTTCAACAACCGTCACATCAGCCGCTTCGATCGAGTCATCAAGAATGTCCTCTTCAGAGATATCGGTGACTCTCGCAATAACCATAGGTTCGACTTTGGTGAGTTCTGAGGCAATAGAAGCCTCCTCACGCATACGGTATCTATCCATGTCTTCAACTTTGGTATCTCCCTCGACTTCGCAAGAGGATCCGCTTACTTCTGATTCAGACAGAGGCTTGTCCATTTCTGAATCCTTTAGCTGATCGTTTTTATACACCTTCATTTGGATATAATGAAAGCCATAACATACACGGCCCTGGGACTTTGCCAGATGTGGCAAAGACTGAGTGTTCAATATAAACACTGCATGCCGTCTTGGTCCATCCACTTCATCCAAACGGCCAACCTTCCAATCAGCTGTTGGAAGATCTGGATTGCATCGTTTCAGTCTATTTAAAATAGATTCAGGGTCAGAAGGGTTTGCAGGTATCCAGGCATGTGCTCTAGGTCTAGCCGGTATGTCTTTCTTCTCGACTAACTCTAGAGCAGCTCCTTCCCAAACTTCACCAATTAGTATCAGAGCAGCTTTAAAACATTCTATAGACCTCTGGTCCTCAAATGCGACTAGCTTAAATCGTCCTTGATACCAACCAGCCTCTTGGTGTCGAGGATCTGGGCCGGGAAACTTTTCCAGCACCTGTGAGTAGACGACAGATAGAGCATTCTCAATTTCCCCCCATTTTTGCTTTGGAACCATACCGTCCAATGCTCCTTTATTAATGATAGCCATCACAAGGCTATCTTTAGCAACTGAGGCAAACGATCTTTGATCCCTTTTGGAGGATGGCAGCTCATCCGGCGATCGTTCCCTTTTTCCAGTCTCAAGAATTCCTTGAGCCCATTTTAAGGAATCGCTTTGTTTAGCCGACAGCGTGCTTGGGTCGACTGATCCTAACTTCTTTAGGATAAACAAAGCATTTCTGCGTTCCTTGAATCTCTTTCGTGAGGGATTACCTCCTTTTGATGTCGTTACCTTAGAAAAAGTTCGACTTGTCAGAGTGTCGCCACCTGTCGACCCGTCTACAGGTCGACTAATTGGGCCTAACTCTTGGTCATTGCCCAGATTTATAACTCCAGTCGATACCCGTCCACTGGGCCCTGAAGTTAGCAACCCAGTGGATGACTTGGAATTTCGCTGCATGGTGGCTTAATATCCCACCACACTTGAAATTCGTAGTAGGTACCTATTACGATGAGTTTATCCGCTATTGAAAAACACGTCCGTTCCGTTCGACGGTTGAATAGGAGCATATCTAGAATATTCCTTCCTCTTGGGTCTGTAGTTCTCATTCATCACTCAATGGCCTGTGAGTTAAAGTTCCATGCCATGACCAGATCACCGTGTCTGAGTCGCGAAAAGTCCTCGCCGTCATTTAATTTTTCCTGGAAGAGAGCGATGTTCTAGTCTTCGAGCCAAAACCCGTTTGTCATCATGCTCACTGATAATAATAAAATCTGCGTCCTCCTCTTATGCGCTTTACAGACTATCAGTTATTCCGGACGACAGTGCTCGTGTCGAACATATCCCATATATTGTGCACATTATAAGTTAAGTCCGAAGGCATAATCGATACTGCCGCATGTTTATGGGATCGATAACACATTTACCGATTATTTAGTCATCGCCGACAAGTCGTATCGATCCGACACACTGTAAGATTCTTTACAAACACCGACATTCCGTCCGGAATAACTGATAGTCTGTAAAGCTCATTACACAATCTAAGCGAAGCGAGCATGTGCTACCTTACTCTGTGCATGTTTGCTGGTAAGAACTTCACTACTTGTTATTTGCTTTTTGGGATTACAGCTACGGAAGTCCGCCATGTGATCTGTTGCTTTGCCCTCGCTCTTAGAGCAAATGAAAAATTTCATCGCATTCGTGCATTTTTTGTGGTCCGTCCTTCCACATTTTATGCAGAGACCCGTTTCCTTCCTGCCTGTCCTTTGCAATCCCATTGCATGTGTTCCGACTCAAAGCAACGGAAACAACGCGTAACATCTTCTTTTTACTTCATGTGACAGTTTGTCCATTTACATCGGCTGCCGGGAGCGAGACAAACGCCCTCTTTTGTTCTCTGAAGTTTGTCACCGTAATTCGCACAGTCATGTCTTTATTAGGTGTCCTTGTCACATTCCTAATAGACTCTCTTAATTCTTTTTCTGTCGTGAGCGCATCCATGTCCTGGAACTCTATTGTAGCGTGCTTGAGATAGTCTCGCGAAAGGTCTCTTTGTCTTCCCCTTTTCCCATCACTAAAAGAATGGAACCAGACTTAGGGTTAGGTTAGGTATATTGGCAGCCCGATATTTTCATGCTCACTTAGACTATTCAGTCCATTGCGATACCACAGTGGTGAACTTCTCTATTATCACTGAGTGCTGCCCGACTCAATGTTAAGCTCAATGACAAGGGACCTCCGGACTCCGGACTCCGAAGTCCGAACGGCAGTGAAACCACTTAGAGAACCTTTGAAACACTCAGGAATGCGACCAGCATTTCTGAGTTGGGATAATCCACCGCTGAAAAACTTATTGGTGTTTGATCAAAACTGAGTTTGAACCCGCGACCCGGTGAATGCTAACCATTGCACACTGTGGCTCCCTCCCAGACTTAGTTTTCACAATGGCTTGAACTGCCACCTCAGATCCCCTTGAATTCACCTTATCCCTTAAACTTCTCAACACATCCGCATAACTGTGCCCGTCACAGCATCGGCGTCGGGGCGTTCCCTTGGCCCTTTTTGTCCTAGTTTTCTCTTCGGTTTCACCTCTTTTGCGCTCGGAAACTTTACATCGGAAGCTTTATTTATCTCAATGGGTGCCACCACTTCGTTAGATCTCTTCTTAAGTTTCCTTCTCGGGTTTGTCTCTGCTGGGCTGGGTGCACTTCTCTTATTCTTGTGGGTCTAAAGTGTTGGGGTATCTGCCACTAGATCTTCATATATCCTTCCGGATTCCCATCCCTACTCTTCCATCTTCCAGGTTCTTTGTTAGTTACCGATAACATCAAGTAGTTCGTCTATTTGGGAGATTCCGTCTTGACCGTCCTTACTTCTTTTACTTTGTGTACTTATCGGGGACTTCATCTTTTGGGGTATCAATTGACACTAAGCTAGGGTTTCTCTTCTTCCTCTCTTCCTATTTCCTCATTTTCATAATGAACTCGTGTTTCCGCGGGCTGTAGTTTGAATAAGTTTCCTCCGATTGGGGATATTCCCCGTTTTCCCTTGGTTTGCTCGGAGTTTTACGTTCCTTGGGGTCATAGTCTACTATAATCCCGCGTGGTGTATCTACTATAGTTTCTATTCATTAGCAGGTTCCGCGCTGATGTGGTGCGTCGTTTTTACCGGCGGCCACTTTATCTTAGAACTGCTTCTAAAGATCGATGCTAGCTTCCTATCTCCTGCTCTCACATGAGTCGAATTATTATTCGTTTTTACCGGCGACCGCATTATCATATAGCTGTTTCTAAAACTCGATGCTAGCTCCCATCTCCAGCTCTCCCATCAGTCGAATTGTTATTGGGGGTATTCATTCGATATGGCTCCCAACTTGGTCCGATAATGTAGTTGTCCATTGAAGTGACCCCAAGGTTCCATATGCAAGCAGTGAGGTCCTCACGATGGTTGACACAAGACCTAATGGATACATGTGTTTAGAGCCAGGTCGGGCACTAATCTGGACGTGACACAGAGTGTTTCCCAAGCTCTGCCATGGGTTTAACGGGACGGGGGCTGTTGTGACATTAGCCGGAAGCCATTTCCCTAAGATCTGCCTTGTACTCAGGTAACAGAATGCCACTATTGTCGGATCGTTGTTTCTATTCCGATCTATAGTAAAGGTGTGCACGTGAGTAATAGTTTACTCACGCTCACGCACACTCACGACTGAAAAATCATATTCACGCACACTCACGCACGATATTTTTTGGTAGGACTCACGCACACTCACGAAAAGAAAATTTGTACTCACGCACACCCACGCACGAAAACGTCGTGACTCACGAAAAATACCGTAACTCACGAAAAATATCGTGACTCACGAAAAATATCGTGACTCACGAATAATTTTATGATTAATTTACCTTACCGAAGTGTCTGAAAACATGAGCATTATTAAAATCGAGAGTGTTATTAAACTCACTAAAATTGTAATTGAATTTAACTCTTAAGCGTTTTATGTTGGAGAGCAGGAATATTTTCGTGAGTGTAATTCTTTACTCACGCACACTCACGAAGATATTATTTTCGTGACTCACGCTCACGCACGACATTTTGGTTTGTTAATCACGCTCACGCACACTCACGCTGTTGTCATCAGCGTGACTCACGACTCACGCACGAATCACGAAAATGTTCGTGAATTACGACAATTTCGTGTCACGTGCACACCTCTAATCTATAGTCAAAATCATAGTCCATTTTCGTAATTCCGTGTCAATACCATTCCTATGATTTCCGTATTTGATTAGGGAGTCCACTGGGGCATCACTCCCCTTACTGCACCTATCAACAGGGCACCATTGTGGAAGGATGCCAACTTAACGGAGGCATCCGATAGCCATGTTGCAAAAGACGTCATCGGATATAATTGTCGTTTTATAGCAGGTCCTAAGTCTTTGCCGCTCTTGATTGGGTGCTGCTTATTTTTCACACATGACCTTAGAGCTCATCCAGCGATCCACCACCTGCTGTCCCCGATGGTAGCATGAGCTCAGCCCCATTATTTAATTTAATTCGCATTTTAATTTTCTTTATTAAGTTTTTTTTTTTATAAATTAATCCAATTCTTCTAATTTCTTGCATGGGCCTTGGTTTGTTCCTTCCTGATTTTTGATTGCTCTTTATTTACATAAACATGAATTTCAAATTTAACCAACAGCTTATGTTGTTGTGATTGGCTTCAACTCAAATGAAACAAACGACATACTAAAATATAAATGTAGCACATCCCGACAACAACAGCAGCCGCCACTATAGTAATTGCAGACATGACAGACAGACAGACAGACAGTTGATGTATCATGAAAAACCTACCCCGTACCTACCATAGGCCAGACTAACCTTCGTTGGATCATAATGATCTGGAAATCATGTAATTTAACAGAAAATTGAGGGCAATTATGAAATATTTACGGGTAACTGTGTGTGTCTATAGCTCTCACTGGCTTGCCTCTTCGACTCATCATGTATAAAATTCTGTTACTCGTTAAATTAGAGAACAGACAATGTAACACGACCACCATCATTAAGAACAACAGTACAGCTGTAGCGTGTGAGTAAAAATTGACGAAGATAATTGTGTAGGTGTGTGTGTGTTTGTGAGTCTTGTTGTTGTGTATAGAAAATGCTCATGTGAGTGACATGCATGACAGCCAGAATGAGAATATTTTGTGTGTGCGATTGTGTGTAAATGAATCTAAGCTTTTGAAATGCGTGCCCGAAGAAAAATTGTGAGTTGAGTGTGTGCATATGTGAGTTCATTGAAGATTACAAGTCAGCGTTAGTCCTTTTTTTAATTTCTGAATGAGGCAAATATCGCGGCTTTTGCTGTTCATTTTCTTATCTTTTTTGAATAGGTTAATGCCTGCGTGTTAAGATTGTGCCAACGTTTGAATAAAGAATTTTATCCAATGGATTATTTTCTTCTTTTCCTTTGCCTCTTCAGTGAATGCTTTTGTTTTTATCAAGGAAAAGAACATAATCAGAAAGGGGGAAAAATTACCGTTTTTAGAAATAATGAAAGTGATTTTCTTCTGGGGGAGTTTTTGTCTGTGTGTGTGTGTGTGTTGGGGAAAATTGGCATGAAATACTTTTTTGCTTTTATTTGAACCCTCATTAAACAGAGCACAATGGGGGTGAAAAAAGAGAAATATGGAATTTGTATGAAATTTAAACGTTCTTACAAATAAAGATAGAGAATCAATCTTGCTTATCGGAAGCAAATCACTATTAGTTGTACGATTTTTAAGAAAAACCAAAGGGAAGGATTATAAATCCCTGGCAGTGTATTGTGACTAGGGGTTTTTCCCGGAATCCAGTTCCCGGGAATTTGCTATTTTTTTCGCTCCCGCTTTCCTGGGAATTAACTGCGGGAACTCCCGGGAAATTTTCTTTGCAGTATTTTATATAAAATAGAGGGATAAATACTACAAAAACATTATTTTTAGTACCATTGGGTAAATCATCATTTTCATTACACTTCCAAAATCTACTTTAACTACTTTTCAACTGTCATTTTCATTGTAAATAAAAGACTTCAAATCCATTTTGAGTAGATTTTGAGTCTAATGTGAATGGGGTATAATTTAGCCTAAGGAGCAACACCATATGTTAGCAGAGATTCGCCTCCTCCATAATCCAGTTGATATATCTTCATAACTAACAACTTGTCTTATTTAGGCCACAAGCTGTTCTATGCCTGTCAAACTTTCCACACAATGTTCTGTTCTATGTCTTTCAAACTATGACTATCAACATATTTCTTTAAAACTATACCTTCAACTTTACATGCAATGGTTGTAAAGGTCTATGGAATTTTCACTGTACCGATTTTTGGTTTCCGCAGAAACAAATTTAGTACTTAATGCTGAAGAACTCAGACATAGTTTGGAAGACACCTGTTATGTGTCTTCCAAACTATGTCATTCAAACTTGACATACTATGTAACTACTATGTGTGTGTGTCTTTTCTATAGTATTTCTTCTAATCCACATATACGAGAAATATATAAGGGGCTCAGTACAAAAATATTCTTATATCTTTTAAAGAGGGAAGGTTCAATTTTAAGACTATTCTCTAGCACCATAATACGTACTTGAACACTCATTGGTCTCTTCCGTAATGCTTTGGATATATTTGAATAATTCACAACTTTTGTAAGGTTGATCACACACTATTTTATGTCTTTCAAATATTATATACATTTTCTGTGAGAAATTCTACTCTATGCCGTTCAAATCACTAATTTCAAAAAATGCTTTTGAAAATTTACGGGCAATTAACTAAATAAAATGAAAATATCATAATAGAATGGACTCATCTTATACGAAAATGGTAAAAGGTTTAAACCTCCAATGTTGTAAAATGTTGCCATAAGCTGTGCCTTTCAAACTTTATATACAATGTGCTAATGTGCCTTTCTAACTATTCCTAACAAATTATGTATTTAAAATTAGGGTTTGGCAACTCCACAATCAATCTACTAAATTTTTAAATAGTTCGAAAGTTTTTTTTTTTTTTAAGTTGTTTTGTTATTTATTTATTTATTTGACATTACCCATACATGTCAAGACACACTAGAGACCGGGAGCAACCTCTCTATTCTCTCCCCTTATGTTAACCAAAATGTTTCTCACTTGAAAGAAAATCGCAAGTAGCATTCATCTACGAATCACTGTATTAGAATAAGACAAATATAGTTCTATATTTCTCTTATTATCATTTTGCTATAAAAACATATCCATGTTATCGAAAAAGAAGAAGACTCAATACTCAATACTCTCAATGTCTTGTTATTATTTATCGTGTCGATAAAACAGCTGATACAAAAATTTTACTAACCGGAGGTCTATCCTCCGCTTAAAATTAATCGGAGGATGAGAAACTGGCCATTACTTACTTAAATAGTTCGAAAATAATAGTCCAGAGGATGCTCATTACAACTCTTGGGCTCAAAATAGGAATCCAATGTTCTAAAGGTCTACGGAAGTCTAGGTAGAAGATTTACCATGTTCATCATGTATGAGGAGGGTAATAGGTTCAAAGGCAAACTTTTTAAGTTATTTCACAAATTAACAAACATGGTCTTAACAGTATACCTTCTTGTGGGTTAGTTTAGGGTCCCAGCATAACTGCTGGACTGAAAAGTTTGAAGCAAATCGCAATGACATTTAGGGTTTAAACTGGGTGGTTCATACATCCTTGTAGTGAATTATGACCGAGAAAGGTTTTATTAGCTTGAGAGAAAAAAGTTTAAAGAAAAGAGATTTTGGGTTCCGGTTTGAGGCACCCTGGTAGAGCATTGGCGTTGTTATCTTGTATACCAGACTAAATCTCACCTCAACCCTTAAATGCCCAAGAACACCGATTCCTCAAAAAAAAAAAAACAACAACAACAAGTATAAAAGCCGTAAGTTCGGCCAGGCCGAATCTTATGTACCCTCCACCATGGATTGCATAGAAACTAGTACTAAAGACTGTCATCCACAATCGAATTACTTGGGTTGCGGTAACAATTGCCGATGGTAAGGTATCTTAAAACTTCTTAACACAGCGTTCTCAATTGTAAGTTAGTCGATATATATTAAACAAAACAAATTTTTCATATAACAAGTATATACGGCCGTAAGTTTGGTCAGGCCGAATCTTAAATACCCACCACCATGAATCAAATATTAGCGTTTCCTTTGAAATTTCAGGGGGGGTTTGAGGACAAATCAAGCAGAGCAGTTCAACTAATACACTTCCCGGAGATAAATTTAAAGATTTTATCTATGAAGATTATATCAGATTCTGGATTTGTAAGAACCATTTTTGTTTTAGAGGAATCATTAACATCTCTTGTAAGTGTGCAAGAAAATTATAAAATAACGTCTTGATTTGAAATCTTAAATCTGTAGATATTCACCCGAGAAGTAAAATCTGGAAATTTTACATTGAGTTTCAAGCAATTTTCATGATCGGTGCGCCTTCTATACCCTCAAGAAGTGAAATTTCAGGCAAATCGGATAAAAACTACGGTTTCTAGAAACCCAAGAAGTTAAATCGGGAAATCGTTTTTATGGGGGCTATACTAAAACACTGACCGATACTCACCATTTTCGGGGTATCTCTTTATGATCCAAAAATAATTCTAGATTTCGAATTTCATACAAATTGGATAAAAACTACGGTTTTTATAATCCCAAGAAATAAAATCCGGAGATCGGTCATTTTTGGGGATATACCAAAACATGGACCGATATTCACCATTTTCGGCACGCCTATTTATGGTCCTAAAATACCTCTAGATTTCCATTTTCGGGCAAATTGGATAAAAACTATGGTTTCTGTAAGCCCAAGACCACAAATCGGGAGGTCGGTTTATATGGGGACTATACCAAAACATTGACCGATGCTCTCCATTTTTGGCACACCTCTTTATGGTTCTAAAATACCTCTATATTTTCAATTTCTGGTAAATTGAATAAAAACTGCGAATTCTAGAAGTCCAAGAAGTAAAATCGGGAGATTGGTCTATATGGGGGATATACCAAAACATGGACCGATACTCAGCATTTTCGGCACACCTCTTTATGGTCCAAATATACCTCCAGATTTCCAATTTCAGGCAAATTGGATAAAAACTTCGGATTCTAGAAGCCCAAGAAGTAAAATCGGGAGATCGGTCTATATGGGGGCTATACCAAAACATGGACCGATACTCACCATTTTCGGCATGCCTATTTATGGTCCTAAAATAGGTTAGGTTAGGTTATGTGGCAGCCCGATGTATCAGGCTCACTTAGACTATTCAGTCCATTGTGATACCACAGTGGTGAACTTCTCTCTTATCACTGAGTGCTGCCCGATTCCATGTTAAGCTCAATGACAAGGGACCTCCTTTTTATAGCCGAGTCCGAACGGCGTTCCACATTGCAGTGAAACCACTTAGAGAAGCTTTGAAACCCTCAGAAATGTCACCAGCATTACTGAGATGGGATAATCCACCGCTGAAAAACTTCGGTCGTAGCAGGAATCGAACCCACGACCTTGTGTATGCAAGGCGGGCATGCTAACCATTGCACCACGGTGGCTCCCTATGGTCCTAAAATACGTTCAAATTTCAAATTTCAGGCAATTTCAGGCAATTTCATTGGATAAAAACTACGATTTCTATAAGCCCAAGACCCCAAATCGGGAGGTCGGTTTATATGGGGACTATATCAAAACCTGGACCGATATAGCCCATCTTCGAACTTGACCTGCCTGCAGACAAAAGACGAGCTTGTGCAAAATTTCACCATGATTGCTTCATTATTGAAGACTGTAGCGTGATTACAACAGACAGCCAGACAGACAGACGGACATGGTTATATCGTCTTAGAATTTCTCCCTGATCAAGAACATATATACTTTATATAGTCGGAAATCGATATTTCGATGTGTTACAAACGGAATGATAAACTTATTATACCCCCATCACCATTCTATGGTGGTGGTTATAAAAAGGCCGATTAATTACGTAAATAATTCAGTTTGATAAAACTTTATATAGAAATAAAATTTTGACAAAATTTTCTATAGCAACAAGTATATACGGCCGTAAGTTCGGCCAGGCCGAAACTTATTTACCCTCCACCATGGATTGCGTAGTAACTTATTCTAAACACTGCCATCCACAATGGAATTACTTGGGTTGCGGTAACGCTTGCCGATGGCAAGGTATCTTAAAACCGTCTTCTAAATTATAAGTAAGCCCATACCTGGTATATATTATACTAGCGTAACCCGGCCCGCTTCGCTGCGCCTTCCGAAGTGTTTTTGTAGGAACATTTTGCGTTAACTTAGTCAACCATATCCTTCGTGCTGAAAACAAATTCGAAAAGATTTGAATTCTTTCAAACAAATCGGACTATTTGCTTTTTCATTTATAGATACAAATACGGCGGATATGCATATGTAAAACGGTTCGTCTTAAAAAATGTCGAGGAGAGGGTGTACCCTTTCCTCAAAAATTTTTAAATAATGTTCTGTATTCAAGTAGTTGGAAAATCTTCTATATTTCTTGTGAATTTTAAGTGTGGAAATGTATCCTTCTCCTCAACATATCTGAAAATCAAGCACTATATTATAATAACATACAAAGAATTACTGTTTCCAATTCAATAAATCGGAAAAAGCAAAAGTAGTAAAAAATTTTACCACATTAACATTTGATAAAATGTGGGAAAATGATGCACCCTCTACGTTGGCTGCCAATTTCATGTAAATTTAAGTTCTTTACTAAAAAGAAGTCTGGCAGAAGCTTGTTCAAAAATCATAAAATTATGTACCGAGTTCCCATTTACGGACAACCCTCTACTTTCAATTTAAGAAAAAAAAAAAACGGACAAAAGGGAACCCTCTCCCCACCTTCGCTCCACTCCGACCTGATATCGGACTATGACGTACCCCTATATTAATTTCACAACTACTCAATGGTCCCTATAAATTCTATCGAAGTAAATCGACAAAGTTTATTCAAATTTTCCCCTTCCCCAACCAGATATCGAAAAATCATATACTAATTTAAAAATCATGTATAAATTAAATCACCTCCTCCCACGTTCCCTGTAAATTTCAAGTAGATCGGAGATGTTTAAATTTTGCTCTATTGTTTTAAAGGGACGTCACTTTCCCCGATACAATATCGACAAACACCGTAGTGAATAGCACCCCTAACCTTCCCTGAAAATTCTTGAAACTTTCCTTCAAGTGTGGGGCAAGGAAGGTTGCCCCTTCGTTCATAACCTACCCCCACCGCCTTTGTATATTTCAAGAAAACTTAAGAATTTCCCCCTCGACCAAATGACGAAAAGTGATGTAGCGTACCTTTTGTAAACGTCTCAGAAAATGTCAAACAAATTATAAGCCTAAAGGGGCGGCCTCTCTTTCGTCCAAATATCACAAAATCAGGTATCAACTATTAATATCGTAACCTCTCCCCAGTCCTGTGTAAATTTCAAGTAACTCGGTAAAGTTAAATTGTTTCTCTGTATGTACTTAAGAGAAGCGGATGTCTCCCTATGCCCTTTTATTTTTATTAAACAAGTAAGAAAAATCTAAAGTCGGGCGGGGCCGACTATATTATACCCTGCACCACTTTGTAGATCTAAATGTTCGATATCATATCACATCCGTCAAATGTGTTGGTGCTATATATAAAGGCTTGTCCCAAATACATACATTTAAATATCACTCGATCTGGACAGAATTTGATAGACTTCTACAAAATCTACAGACTCAAAATTTAAGTCGGCTAATACTAGGGTGGAACACAATGTTAGTAAAAAAATATGGGAAACATTTAAATGTGAAGCAATTTTAAGGAAACTTCGCAAAAGTTTATTTATGATTTATCGCTCGATATACATGTATTAGAAGTTTAGGAAAATTAGAGTCATTTTTACAACTTTTCGACTAAACAGTGGCGATTTTACAAGGAAAATGTTGGTATTTTGACCATTTTTGTCGAAATCAGAAAAACATATATATGGGAGCTATATCTAAATCTGAACCGATTTCAACCAAATTTGGCACGCATAGCTACAATGCTAATTCTACTCCCTGTGCAAAATTTCAACTAAATCGGAGCAAAAAAATGGCCTCTGTGGTCGTATGAGTATAAATCGGGCGAAAGCTATATATGGGAGCTATATCTTAATCTGAACCGCTTTCAACCAAATTTGGCACGCACAGCCACAATGCTAATTCTACTCCCTGTGCAAAATTTCATCTAAATCGGAGCAAAAAAATGGCCTCTATGGTCATATGAGTGTAAATCTGGCGAAAGCTATATATGGGAGATATATCTAAATCTGAACCGATTTCAACCAAATTTGGCACGCATAGCTACAATGCTAATTCTACTCCCAGTGCAAAATTTCAACTAAATCGGAGCTAAAGATTAGCCTCTGTGGTCATATGAGTGTAAATCGGGCGAACGATATATAGGGAGCTATATCTAAATCTGAACCGATTTCAATAAAATTTTGCACACTTGACTACACTGCTAATTCTACTCCCTGTGAAAAATTTCAACCTAATTGGGGTAAAACTCTGGCTTCTGGGACCGTATTAGTGCATATCGGGCGAAAGATATATACGGGAGCTATATCTAGATCTGAACCGATTTCAATGAAATTTGGCACACTTGACTATAGTACTAATTGTTCTTCTTGTGCAAAACTTTAAGCCAATCAGGGTAAAACTCTGGCTTCTGGGGCCATATAAGTCCATATCGGGCGAAATATATATATGGGAGCTATATCTAAATCTGAACCGATTTCTTCCAAAATCAACAGAGATCTATTCTGAGCCAAGACTCATACTTGTGCCAAATTTGATTCGATTGGACTAAAACTGCGACCTAGACTTTGATTACAAAATGTGTTCACGGACAGACGGACATGGCTATATCGACTCAGGAGCCCACCCTGACCATTTTTGCCAAAGACACCATGTGTCTATCTCTTCTCCTTCTGGGTGTTGCAAACATATGCACTAACTTATAATACCCTGTTCCACAGTGTGGAGCAGGGTATAAAAATCAGGAACCTGATATAAATTTCATAACCTCACCCATTTTTCCGTAAAATTTCAGTCGGGGGAGTTTAGTTTTGTTTTCACTGTACTTAAAAAAAAGTCGGGCAAAGGGGTGGTCCCCCTCCCCGACCAAATATCGAAAAATAATGTAGCGGATTTTTGTCTAGATGGCAACATTCAATGAAAATTTCAAGCAAATCGCATAGTTTTGTTCCAAGTTTCAAAAAGTAGGGCAAGGGGGAGGTCCCCCTCCCCGACCACATATGAAATCATCAGGTACCCCATATTAATTCCATAACCTCACCGCATGTTCTCTGTAAATCTCAAATAATTTAGAGAATTTTAGTTTTTTCACTGTTCATTAAAAAAAATCGAACAAAGGGGAGATCCCCCTCCGCCACCAAATATCGAAATATAAAGTAGCGGATCTTTATCTAGATGCCAACCCCAACCTTCAATGGAAATTTCAAGCAAATCGGTCAACTTTGGTTCAATTTTCAAAAAGTCGGACAAAGGGGAGGTCCCCCTCCGCGACCAGGTGTCCAAAAATGAGGTACCTTATTTTCACCACATGAACGCCCCCTACGATCTCTGAAAGTATCAAGTAAATCGGTTCAGCCGTTTCGGAGCCAACTCGGTACATACAAACAAACAAACAAACAAATAAACAAACATAGATTGAATTTTATATATATAGATTAAAAAAGACCGATTAAATACGTATATAATTCAGTTTGACAAAATTTTCTATAGAAATAAAATTTTAACCAAAATTTCTATAGAAAGAATATTTTGACAAAATTTTCTATAGAAATGAAATTTTAACAAAATTTTCTATAGAAATAAATTTTGTATAAAATTTTCTATAGAAATAAAATGTTGATAGATTATTTTGGCTCGAGTGGCAACCATGATTATGAACCGATATGGACCAAATTTTGTGTGATTGGGGATCGGCTATATATAACTATAGACCGATATGGACCACTTTTGGAATGGTTGTTAGCGGCCATATACTAACACCACGTTCCAAATTTGAACCGGATCGGATAAATTTTGCTCCTCCAAGAGGCTCTGGAAGTCAAATCTGGATTACGGCTATATATGATTATGGACCGATATGGACCAATTCTGGCACGGTTGTTAGATACCATATACTAACATCATGTTCCAAATTTCAACCGCATCGGATGAAATGTGCTTCTCTTAGAGGCTCCGCAAGCCAAAGTGGTCCGATATGGCCCATTTGCAATACCATCCGACCTACATCAATAGCAACTACTTGTGCAGAGTTTCAAGTCGATAGCTTGTTTCGTTCGGAAGTTAGCGTGATTTCAACTGACGGATGGACGGACATGCTTAGATCGACTCAGAATTTCACCACGACCCAGAATATATATACTTTATGGGGTCTTAGAGCAATATTTCGATGTGTTACAAACGGAATGACAAAGTTAATATGGTGGAGGGTATAAAAAAAAATTTATATAATATGCAAAATGGTAAAAAAGAACATCTGCATAGCACATTTTTTCTAATTTTTTTTTTTAACGTTTTTTTGTGTATCTTAAAAGATACAGTGCGCATTAAAAGGTTAAATAAGAAAAAAAGAGACTATGACCAATGTTTCAACTATAACCACTAATCCACTTGAACCGTCTAACTTAACCCACTGTACACTGACCTAAAACGTTTATTTCGCCATTTAGATTGTTTGTCTGTTGGCTTTATATGAAGGAAAATCTCATGGCTGTTCACATTGTAGCCCATTATGATTAGTCCTTTTCATTTAACGCTTAAATAAGATTACGCAAATTATGAGGAATTTTTAATTATTGTTGATAATTTTTTGATGAACTCTCATTGTCGTTGCGTTCATCCAGTTTTTATTTTGAATTTGGCACTCGTCCGTCACGGATACGGTTAAAATGTAATTATGTACCTGTTTTATTAACAAAACATACCTAACAAGCCCATCATCGAAAGAATTTAACAAGGTTCGTTTTTTTTTCGTTGAGCCTTTTCATTAAGGTACGTCGAGAAGTGTGAGGGCATATTTTGTTCTGTTTGTTCCCCCTCAGTCGTATGCCTTTGTTTGTTGGTGGTTTAGTAAATTGTTTTAAAACAACTTTTTGAGGTTAATTATAATTACAAAAATGTAATTTGTTGTTGCTGTTGTTGTTGTTTTGGTTGTTTACATATCATGTAATGTTCTATGATACTTTTGGACATTCAAATGGCCCTTAGGGTGCATTTTTGTTTAGATAGCTTTTTGTGATTTTTTGTTTTTGGGATTTTGTTTTATAATTATATTTGAGTTTTCTTTTCTATGAAACTTTGATGTTTGGATGAATAATTTTTTAAGCTGGCAGATGATAATTAAGAGTGATGAATAATAATGAGAAAGTCACAACAAAGAGAGAGAGAGAGGAAAAGAGTTTGCTAGATTGAGAGGAAGAGAAAAAGAAGATTATGTTTTCGAACACTTTAATAAAAAAAAAAAACATTCATTAAAAAGAAAGAGTGAGAGAGTGAGAAGGAAAAAAAGAGACTAATGAATATATTAAACCAATCTAAGAGCAAATTGAAGTGAAACCAAGTAAAACAAGTAAGGAAAGTCTAAAGTCGGGCTGGGCCGACTATATTATATCCTGCACCACTTTGTAGTTCTAAATTTTCGATACCATATCACATCCGTCAAATGTGTTGGGTGCTATATATAAAGGTTTGTCCCAAATACATACATTTAAATTAATAAATATCACTCGATTTGGACAGAATTTGATAGACTTTTACAAAATCTATAGACTCAAAATTTAAGTTGGCTAATGCACTAGGGTGGAACACAATTTTAGTAAAAAAATATGGAAAACATTTAAATCTGAAGCAATTTTAAGGAAACTTCGCAAAAGTTTATTTATGATTTATCGCTCGATATATATGTATTAGAAGTTTAGGAAAATTAGAGTCATTTTTACAACTTTTCGACTAAGCAGTGGCGATTTTACAAGGAAATTGTTGGTATTTTGACCATTTTTGCCGAAATCAGAAAAACATATATATGGGAGCTATATCTAAATCTGAACCGATTCCAACCAAATTTGGCACGCATAGCTACAATGCTAATTATACTCCTTGTGCAAAATTTCAAAAATTGGCCTATGTAGTCATATCAGTGTAAATCGGGCGAAAGCTATATATGGGAGCTATATCTAAATCTGAATCGATTTCAATCAAATTTGGCACACTTGACTATACTGCTCCTAGTGCAAAATTTCAACCACATTGGGTCAAAACTCTGGCTTCTAGGACCATATTAGTCCATATCGGGCGAAAGATATATGGGAGCTATATCTAAATCTGAACCGATTTCAATTAAATTGAGTACAATTAACTACACTACTAATTGTGCTCCTAGTGCAAAATTTCAACCAAATTCAGGCTTCTAGGAACATATTAGTCCATATCGGGCGAAAGATATATATGGGAGCTATATCTAAATCTGAACCGATTTCAATCAAATTTGGCATACATGACTATACTACGAATTGTACTTCGTGTGCAAAATTTGAACCAAATTGAACCAAAACTCTGGCTTCTAGGACCATAATAGTCCATATCGGGCGAAAGATATATTTGGGGGCTATATCTACATCTGAACCGATTTCAATTAAATTTGGCACACACGGCTATACTACTAATTGTACTGCTAGTGCAAAATTTCAAGCTAATCGGGATAAAACTCTGGCTTCTGGGTCCATATAAGTGCATATCGGGCGAAATTTATATATGGGAGCTCTATCTAAATCTGAACCGATTTCAATCAAATTTTACACACTTAACTGCACTACTAATTGTACTCCTAGTGCAAAATTTCAAACAAATTGGGCCAAAACTCTGGCTTCTGGGTCCATATAAGTGCATATCGGGCGAAATATATATATGTGAGCTATATCTAAATCTGAATCGATTTCAACCAAATTTTGCACACTTGACTATACGACTAAGTGTTATTTTTGTACAAAATTTCAAGGAAATCGGTATAAAACTCTGGCTGCTGGGTCCATATTAGTGCATATCGGGCGAAAGATATATATGGGAGCTAAATCTAAATCTGAACCGATTTCTTCCAAAATCAATAGGGTTCTATTCTGACCCAAGAAAGGAACACGTGCCAAATTTGAAGGCGATTGGACTTATATTGCGACCTAGACTTTGATCACAAAAATGTGTTCACAGACAGACGGACGGACGGACAGACGGACATGGTTATATCGACTCAGGGAACCACCCTGAGCATTATTGCCAAAGACACCATATGTCTACCTCGTCCCCTTCTGGGTGTTACAAACATATGTACTAACTTATAATACCCTGTTCCACAGTGTGGCGCAAGGTATAAAAATATAAAATAGAAGCTATCACAATGTACTGATTAGTTAAAGTGAATCTGAAAATAAATCGGGCTGCCACTTTAATCTAACTTAACAGGAACAGAAGATTATGTTTTCGAACACTTTAATAAACAAGTAAGTAAAGTCTAAACTCGGGTGAAGTTGGCTATATTAGACCCTTCACTATTATGTATACCAAAATTTTTGATACCATCTTAACTCCTTCAAATTTGTCGGGAGCTATATAAAGGTTTATATTCCCGTATACAAATATTTAAATATGAACCGATTTGGACAAAATTTTTTAGACTTTTACAAAATCTATAGACTCAAAATTGAATAAGTATACACGGCCGTAAGTTTAGCCAGGCCGAATCTTATGTACTCTCCACCATGGATTGCGAAGAAACTTCTACTATAGACTGTCATCAACAATCGATTTTCTTTGGCTGAGGTAATACTTATCAATGACAAGGTACTTTAAAACTTCTTAACATCGTCTTCTAAATTGTAATTTAGTCCATATATGGTATATATTACACAAAAACAAGTATATACGGCCGTAAGTTCGGCCAGGTCGAAGCTTATGTACCCTCCATCATGGATTGCGTAGAAACTTCTTCTAAACACTGCCATCCAGAATCGAATTACTTAAGTTGCGGTAACGCTTGCCGATGGCAAGGTATCTTAAAACCTCCTAACACCATCTTCTAAATTGTATGTAAGTCCATACGTGGTATGTATTAAATCAAAAAAGATCGATCCAATACGTATATAATTCAGTTTGACAAAGTAGACATAAAATTTTGACAAAATTTTCTATAGAAATAAAATTTTAACAAAATTTTCTATAGAAATAAAATTTTCACAAAATTTTCTATAGAAATAAAAATTTTGAACAAAATTTTAACAAAATTTTCTATCGAAATAAAATGTTGACAAAATTTTCTATAGAAATAAAATCTTGGTAGGTTCTTTTTGGCTCGAGTGGCAACCATGACTATTAACCGAATAAAATTTGAACAAAATTTTCTATAGAAATAAAATTTGAACAAAATTTTCTATAGAAATAAAATTTTGACAAAATTTTCTATAGAAATAAAATTTTGACAATGATGAAAATTTTATTATGAACCGAATAAAATTTTAACAAAATTTTCTCTAGAAATAAAATTTTGACAAAATTTTCTATAGAAATAAAATTTTGGTAGATTATTTTTGGCTCTAGTAGCAACCATGATTATGAACCGATATGGACCAATTTTTGTATGGTTGTTAGCGACCATATAATAACACCACGTTCCTAATTTGAACCGGATCGGATGAATTTTGCTCCCCCAAGAGGCTCCGTAGGTTAAATCTGGAGAACGTTTTATATGGGGGCTATATATAATTATGGACCGATATGGACCAATTCTGGCACGGTTGTTAAAGATCTACTAACACCATGTTCCAAATTACAACCGGATCGGATGCAATTTGCTTCTCTTTGAGGCTTTGCAAGCCAAATCTGGAGATCGGTTTATAAGGGGTCTATATATAATTATGGACCGATGTGGACCAATTTTTGCATGGTTGTTAGAGACCATATCCCAACACCATGTACCAAATTTCAGCCGGATCGGATGAAATATGCTTCTCTTTGAGGCTCCGCAAGCCAAATCTGGGGATCGGTTCATATGGACGCTATATATAATTATGGACCGATATGGACCAATTTTTGCATGGTTGTTAGAGACCATATACCAACATCATGTACCAAATTTCAGCCGGATCGGATGAAATTTTCTTCTCTTTGAGGCTCCGCAAGCCAAATCCGGGGATCGGTTTATATGGGGGCTATATATAATTATGGACCGATGTCAACCAGTTTTTGCACGGTTGTTACAGACCATATACCAACACCATGTACCAAATTTCAGCCGGATCGGATGAAATTTGCTTCTCTTTTAGGCTCCGCAAGCCAAATCTGGGGATCGGTTTATATGGGGGCTATATATAATTATGGACCGATGTGGACCAATTTTTGCATGGTTGTTAGAGACCATATACCAACACCATATACCAAATTTCAGCCGGATTGGATGAAATATGCTTCTGTTAGAGGCTCCACAAGCCAAATCTGAGGGTCCCTTTATATGGGGGCTATACGTAAAAGTGGACCGATATGGCCTATTTTCAATACCATCCGACCTACATCGATAACAACTGCTTGTACCAAGTTTCAAGTCGATAGCTTGTTTCGTTCGGAAGTTAGCGTGATTTCAACAGACGGACGGACGGACGGACGGACATGCTTAGATCGACTCAGAATTTCACCACGACCCAGAATATATATACTTTATGGGGTCTTAGAGCAATATTTCGATGTGTTACAAACGGAATGACAAAGTTAATATACCCCCATCCTATGATGGAGGGTATAAAAAAGCAGACTAAAGTAAAAAAGACAGATTAAATATGTATATAAGTCAATTCTTGATCTAAAGGGTGATACGGTCAAAATTTGGTCAATATAAACTTGACGTATTTCTTTCAATTTTACATTTAAAAAACCTGAACACCCCTCATTTTGAAGGTGTGTGTGTAGAATGTTGCTCCTATTTTGATTTTGGAATTCACTCTTCAGTTGTCAAAATGCCGTCCAAGCAAGAAGAGCAGCGTATCAAAATTTTGCTCGCGCATCGCGAAAATCCGAGCTACTCGCACGCAAAGCTGGCAAAGTCGCTAAAAGTTGCCAAATCAACCGTTACAAATGTAATTAAAGTATTTGGGGAACGTTTGTCGACAGCCAGGAAGTCTGGATCGGGGGGAAATCGAAAAAAATTGACGTGAAAGAGTGTTTGAATAAACGTCTGCTGCCTTTCCTGAAGAAACACGGTTGTTCCGTACTGTTTTGGCCGGATTTGGCATCTTGCCATTACGGTAAAAATGCCATGGAGTGGTACGCCGCCAACAACGTGCAGGTGGTTCCCAAGGACAAGAACCCTCCCAACACGTCAGAACTCCGCCCAATTGAGAAATACTGGGCTATTGTCAAGCGGAACCTAAAGAAGACCAAAAAACCTGCTAAGGACGAGCATCAGTTCAAGGCAAACTGGCTTTCTGCGGCGAAGAAGGTGGACAAGGTGACTGTACAAAATCTGATGGCAGGTGTCAAGCGTGAGGCCCGGCAATTCGGATTTGGAAAAGCGAAAGCCTAACTGAATATTTTTCCTGAATTTTATACTAATTGAACTTGAAAAAGAAATTTAATTTGATTTTTTAAATAACCGATTTCACCGATTTACACGCGTTTTCCCTTGACCAAATTTTGACCGTATTACCCTTTATATAAAGGGAAGTTTACAAATAATTACGAACCGAAACGAACTTTTGCGTGGTAATTAGAAAGTCAGAATTGAAATAGGGTGGTCGCTTTATATGGGGGCTATATAA
The DNA here is from genome assembly GCF_050003625.1 of Haematobia irritans. Classification (NCBI taxonomy): domain Eukaryota; kingdom Metazoa; phylum Arthropoda; class Insecta; order Diptera; family Muscidae; genus Haematobia; species Haematobia irritans. Next base: position 43,177,345 of record NC_134401.1, on the reverse strand, counting down.
AATTTTTGCATGATTGTTAGCGAACATATAATATGTTAGCACAATTATTTCAACCAAATCGGTTGAATTTTGCTCCTCCAAGAGGCTATATATAATTGGACCAATATGGACAAATTTTTGCATGGCTGCTAAAAACTGTATACATAAACCACGTACCAAATTTCAACCGGATCGGATGAAATTTGCACCTCCAAAAGGCTCCGGAGTTGAAATCTGGGGATCGAGGACTATATATAATTATGGACCGATATGGACTAATTTTTGCATGGCTATTAGATACCATATACTAGCACTACGTACCAAATTTCAACGGGATCGGATGAAGTTTACTCCTCCGAGAGGCTCCGGAGGTTAAATCTGGGGATCGGTTTATATGTGGGCTATATATAGTTATGGACCGATATAGACCAATTTTTGCATGATAGCTAAAATCCATATATAACAACAATGTACCAAATTTCAAGCGGATCGGATGAATTTTGCTCATCTAAGAGGCTTCGGAGGTCAAATCTGGGGATCGGTTTATATGAGGGCTATATATAATTATGAACCGATATGGGATGCTCCTCCAAGAGGCTCCGGAGGTTAAATCTGGAGATCGGTTTATATGGGGGCTATAACATATATAATTATGAACCGATATATGCCAATTTTTGAATCACCATAGTCCATATATTAACACAATGTACCAAATTTCAAGCGGATCGGATGAATTTTGCTCGTGCAAGAGGCTTCGGAGGTCAAATCTGGCGATTGGTTTATATGGGGGCTATATATAATTATGGATCGAAATGGATAATTTTTTGCATGGTTGTTAGAGACCATATAATAACACCACGTACCAAATTTCAACCGGATCGGATGAAATTAGCTTCTCTTTGAGGCTCCGCAAGGCAAATCTGGGGATCAGTTTATATGGGGGCTATACGTAAAAGTGGTTCGATATGGCCCATTTTCAATACCATCCGACCTACATCAATAGAAACCACTTCACAGAAAAAAGTGAATAATTGAATCAAATACAAAAATTGTGAATTCAATTATTTTTGTATTTGATTTTCAGCTTATGACGAAAATTGTAAATCCAATTTCCCAAATTGTAAGGTTGTCATAAAACTATTTTCAAATGAAGAAATATTTGCGTTGAGTATAAATGTAATTGGAATTTGTCAAAATATTCAAATGACATAGTACTCAATCCAAATACATTAGTATTTGAAGTATATAAAGTGTTTTCAATTACAGTCGTAATTGAACTGAGTACAATGTTTATAGAATTTTGTAACCTATACAATTACTATCGTAATTGTGTTTATTACGATGTTAATCAATACAATCTTTGTAGTATATAATCTATATTAATTTAAGAAAATTATACAAATACACTCTGAAAAAAGGTTTTATGCTTTTTATTATAAAAAAGAAATTCTGAAAATATGTATAATTGAAAATACAGCGAAGTACATGTTTGGTAGAAAAATACAGAATATTCATTATAAACGACGTATTTAACAGGCTAACTCACAAAGAAAAAACAGTTTTTGAATTATCTGTACCACCTGCTGGAATTTCCCAAATCTTCCTCATTTATATGCGATTTGTTTAGGCATCCTGCTCTTCTGTAATACAAACATCTATTCATTTCAAAGTTTCGAAAATATTTCAAAGTTTTACATGGTTTTACCTTCTGTTGCTGGGAAGAAATCCTCGAAATCCCCGTTTTCGAAGTAAACACATTTCCCTCTAGGCCACATATTTTTGACAGTCGGCTTATATCCATTAATAGAGCAATTTGACGTGTACACGACCTAATTGTAAAAACAAAATAGAAAGAATGTAATTGTATATAAAGGGTGATTCTTTTGAGGTTAGGATTTTCATGCATTAGTATTTGACATATCACGTGGGATTTCAGACATGGTGTCAAAGAGAAAGATGCTCAGTATGCTTTGACATTTCATCATGAATAGACTTACTAACGAGCAACGCTTGCAAATCATTGAATTTTATTACCAAAATCAGTGTTCGGTTCGAAATGTGTTTATCGACAAATTTTGTTCAGCGATGAGGCTCATTTCTGGTTGAATGGCTACGTAAATAAGCAAAATTGCCGCATTTGGAGTGAAGAGCAACCAGAAGCCGTTCAAGAACTGCCCATGCATCCCGAAAAATGCACTGTTTGGTGTGGTTTGTACGCTGGTGGAATCATTGGACCGTATTTTTTCAAAGATGCTGTTGGACGCAACGTTACGGTGAATGGCGATCGCTATCGTTCGATGCTAACAAACTTTTTGTTGCCAAAAATGGAAGAACTGAACTTGGTTGACATGTGGTTTCAACAAGATGGCGCTACATGCCACACAGCTCGCGATTCTATGGCCATTTTGAGGGAAAACTTCGGAGAACAATTCATCTCAAGAAATGGACCGGTAAGTTGGCCACCAAGATCATGCGATTTGACGCCTTTAGACTATTTTTTGTGGGGCTACGTCAAGTCTAAAGTCTACAGAAATAAGCCAGCAACTATTCCAGCTTTGGAAGACAACATTTCCGAAGAAATTCGGGCTATTCCGGCCGAAATGCTCGAAAAAGTTGCCCAAAATTGGACTTTCCGAATGGACCACCTAAGACGCAGCCGCGGTCAACATTTAAATGAAATTATCTTCAAAAAGTAAATGTCATGGACCAATCTAACGTTTCAAATAAAGAAACGATGAGATTTTGCAAATTTTAGGCGTTTTTTTTAAAAAAAAGTTATCAAGCTCTTAACAAATCACCCTTTATATTCCAAAGCTTATTCGCAAGTTTTTAAACGACCCAATTCAGGATGTGTGTAAGTTTATACAACGAAAGAAATCATTTACATATTTTATTAAAGTTTTCAGCGAATTTTAAAAATTTTACGAACATAGAAATATGTACTAAATATATTAAATTAACTTTCCATAGTAAAAAGTTTGTGCTGTGATACTTTCGTCGTGATCCCGACTAATAGTCGAAGTCACGAGAATTCTCGTGAGTCTAAAAATTGTTGTTAACCGTTAATCGTCTTTAAAAGTTCTGTTTGCGTGAACGTACATGAGTATTTCGTGAATGTGCTTGAGAGAGAGAAAGAATTCTACCAACACGTCACAGGTTAGACTCACAATGAAAATGTTCATTTTTACGAAGAGAAATCTTTCAGTGTAGTTTCCAAAAAACGCGTTTGACCAAAAAACCTGGTATTTAGATAAAAGTACTTACCTGCGATAAAAATACAATATGTTGCGCCAAAAATGTTGTAAATGTTAACATTTCGAATCGCGGTACCGATACCACGGTTTATTTGCGAGTAAGTTCGACCATGTTCTTAAGAAGATTCTTAATAATAACAATAAATGACATTTTATTGTTTGTATTCATTTATTTTTCGTTACGTAGCAACGTCATAAACAGTTTTATCAGGCATATACGCATTATACTTAAATCAATAACTTTTATACTTGGTCCAATTGAACATAGTAATTGATGTGTTGTGAATTCAATTACCAGTGAATTTTGATATTTTTGCCAGTTTTTCATTCAACCAATTATTTTCATGTTTGACTTAATAAAAATCGTATTTGATATAATTTTTTCCTTCAATTATGCCAATAATTGATTTTTATTTTGCTTCAGTTTTTTCTGTGTTGTGTCAAGTTTTAAGCCGATGGCTTATTTCGTTCGGAAGTTAGCGTGATTTCAACAGACGGACGGACAAATGGAGGAACGTAAATCGCTATATTTGTATACCTACTACCATAGAATGGTGATGGGGTATAATAAGTTTGTCATTCCGTTTGTAACATATCTAAATATCGATTTCTTACTATATAAAGTATATCTATTCTTGATCAGGGAGAAATTCTAAGACTATATAAGCATGTCCGTCTGTCTGTTGTAATCACGCTACAGCCTTCAATAATAGCGCTATCGTCCTGAAATTTGACACAGATTCGTTTTTGGCATGTACACAGGTTAAGTTCGAAGATGAAGCTATATCGGCCCAGCTCATAAGTACCTAAACACCGCAATTTTCATCCAATTTGGCTGAAATTCAAAATGTATTTTAGGTCCATAAAGTGAAGTTAATCTGACAACGATAAAATAACACCATGCGTGGTCAAAACAGCAACCAGCGTTCATGATTTGAAAACGTAATGGGTACGAATTTATAAAACAAAATTAAAAATTTGCTAACGTGACTCGAACCTGGATTGCCTGCACTATACGCGTATTGCACCATCGACGGAGTTGTCATAAGAACGTCTAATATGAAATATATATACGGGAGCTATATCTAAATCTGGACCGATTTCAACCAAATTCGGCAAGATTGAAAGCAAATAAGGGGAAACTGTACTTTCTGGGGTCATATGTTATGGGTGCATATCGAGCGAAAGGTATGTATGGGAGTTATATTCGATTGGACTAAAGCTGCGACCTGGACTTTGATCACAAAAATGTGTTCACAGACAGATGGACGGACAGGCGGACATGACTTGAGCGACTTAGGAACCCATCATGAGCATTACTGTCAAAGACAACATGCGTCTATATCGTCTCCTTCTGGGTGTTGCAAACATATGAACTAATTTATAATTCCCTGTTCCACAGTGTAGCGCTGGGTATAATTAGGCCTTCTTGGAGAAGAAAGCGTCCCATGTGGGGACAGAAGTCAGAAAAATACTGGCAACACTGCTGCGTGATGTCCACGCTTTTAAATAGTTTACATAAAAGATTAGTTTAGTTAAAAGATACTAATTTAAATTAGTTAAATTTAGTTAAAAGATACGAAATTAATCGTAAACTCTTCTTCCTATTGATTTCACTGTGTTTTGAATGTGACCATATTTACCGTTTTACTAAAATTTCAAAAAAAAAAAAAAAAAATAAATAAATAATAAAATAATAACTTTAGCATCCTTCTACGATAGCCCTTTTTATACCCACCACCATAGAATGGTGATGGGGGTATAATAAGTTTGTCATTCCGTTTGTAACACATCGAAATATCGATTTCCGACTATATAAAGTATATATATTCTTGATCAGGGAGAAATTCTAAGACGATATAACGATGTCCGTCTGTCCGTCTGTCTGTCTGTCTGTTGTAATCACGCTACAGTTTTCAATAATGAAGCAATCGTGCTGAAATTTTGCACAAACTCGTCTTTTGTCTGCAGGCAGGTCAAGTTCGAAGATGGGCTATATCGGTCCAGGTTTTGATATAGTCCCCATATAAACCGACCTCCCGATTTGGGGTCTTGGGCTTATAGAAATCGTAGTTTTTATCCAATTTGCCCGAAATTTGAAATCTAGAGGTATTTTATGACCATAAAGAGGTGTGCCAAAAATGGTGAGTATCGGTCCATGTTTTGGTATAGCCCCCATATAGACCGATCTCCCGATTTTACTTCTTGGGCTTATAGAAACGTCAGTTTTTATTCAATTTACCTGAAATTGGGAATCTAGAGGTATTGTAGGACCTCAAATACGTGTGCCGAAAATTGTGAGTATCGGTCCATATTTTGGTATAGCCCCCATATAGACCGATCTCCCGATTTTACTTCTTGAGCTTATAGAAACAGCAGTTTTTATTCAATTTACCTGAAATTAGAAATCTAGAGGTATTGTAGCACCGCAAATACGTGTGTCAAAAATTGTGAGTATCGGTTTATGTTTTGGTATGGTCCCCATATAAAACGACCTCCCGATTTGGGGTCTTGGGCTTATAGAAACCGTAGTTTTTATTCAATTTGTCTGAAATTGGAAATCTAGAGGTATTTTAGGACCATAAAGAGGTGTGCCGAAAATGGTGAGTATCGGTCCATATTTTGGTATAGCCCCCATATAGACCGATTTCCCGATTTTACTTCTTGGGCTTCTAGAATCCGAAGTTTTTATCCTATTTGCCTGAAATTGGAAATCTAGAGGTATTTTCGGGTCATAAAGAGGTGTGCCGAAAACGGTGAGTATCGGTCCATGTTTTAGTATAGCCCCCATAAGAACGATTTCCCGATTTAACTCCTTGGGTTTCTAGAAACCGTAGTTTTTATCTGATTTGCATGAAATTGTAAATATTGTGGTATTCTCACAAAAACGTGTATCGGATTAAGTTTTTATCGGTCCATTTGGCAATGCCTCCATATAGACCGACTTCACTTTTTGAGGGTATAGAAGGCGTACTGATCATGAAAATTGCTTGAAACTCAATGTAAAACTTCCAGATTTTTCTTCTACAGATTTAAGATTTCAAATCAAGACGTTATTTTATAATTTTCTTGCACACTTACAAAAGATGTTAATGATTCCTCTAAAACTCAAACAAAAATGGTTCTTATAAATCCAGAATCTGATATAGTCCTCATAGGTGAAATCTTTAAATTTATCTTCGGGAAGTGTCCTCAAGTCCTCTAGCCCTCCTGAAATTTCAAAGGAAACCCTAATATTTGGTTCATGGTGGGTATTTAAGATTCGGCCCGGCCGAACTTAGTGCTGTATATACTTGTTCTGTAATAGCATGTTCATAATATAAAAATCTCCACAATGGTGATACTTTTACTATGCTTCATATTTTTGTCCTATTAACTATGGTGATTTTTTTTTGTTTAATTATTGTATGCCATATGCTTTAGCTAAAGCCTATGCAGCTGTGAAGAAAATATTGAACAGTAAATCGATTCATATTAGCATCAATTTTTTTGCATTCATCTTCTAAATTCTACAGAAATCACTCTGTATTCATTGAATATCATCTATCCCATTTACCCAATATTCTCACACAAAAAGAAAATTCTAACCAATAGAAACCAATATGCTCATTCTAAATAAACGATTAAAAATTCAATGCATTTGTTTTTCAATTTCATTTTCTCCACTAAAAGTCTAATTCCATCTCATAAACGAAGCCATTCAAAAGAAAAAAACGTTAGCCATCTCTACAAAATGGTTTGACGTTTTTTTTTGTTTGGCCAGCCATAAAAAACGCTAAGCCACTTTGGTTGTACGAAATGTTTCAATTGTTCGTTGATTACAATACACCATAAATTCTTCTTTGACATGTAGGCAGCAAACTACTATACAAAATGGTATATGGCATAAAAATTTCTATATGAGGTTTTTCCCAAAATACCATGACAGCATCAAATGTGCTTCCTTTAAAACACAACAAGAATGCATTCAATTACACCAGCAAAAAAAAAACAAAAAACAGACCTGCATTGTTGATTTCACTTCAATGGGCTGTTAATGTTGCAAAGGAGATTTTTACGATTGAGTCAATGGGAGTAAACTTTTTTTATATTTTCTCTTGCTCTCGTTTGTCTCTCTATTTTCTTTCTCTCTCTCTTGTTAATTTGATACTAAATGGCGATAATAAAGTTCTTTCCCCGTTATAAACCGTTTCCTTTTTACTATCCCTTTTAGTGGATGGGCGTTAAGGATCAACAAGCCAACAATATCGTCCAATCCTCAAACCACCACCATCACCGCCATCACCGCCATCACCAACAACATCAACAATATAAAGCTATTGAAAAATTGAAATTGTTTACGACTAGTTTTTGGTCAACTCTTTTGGTGTACATGGTCATAAAAACGAATACCATCAACCATCTCATATCCAAGGCTCATCAAATGTCATCCGTTTGGTTAGCTGGATGCAGTTGCAGGACTTGGCTATAAGCAACAGCTTAACTATTGCTTTCCGCTAATGGGATAAAATGAAACAATGGTTCAATAATTGGACTTAACAGTTTACGATGATGAAATACTAGTTTGGACTTTATTACCCTCAAATAAAGTTTGAGCAAATGATTCGTAAATTTGAGGCCAAAACATTGGGGAAAGGACTTAACATGGTCTACATGGCTATTAGCCATTACTAAACCATAAAGATACGATAATACTATGTCAAATGAGTCTAATATCAATTTCGACAATTGCTTTGCTTGTACTGATAGCAATGCCATACACTGAAAAAATACCTACAAACCATATCAATTATAATTTAATATACATAGTTACATAAAATTAATTGAAAAAAAAAAAACAAAATTAATAAACAAATTTCTCTCTGTATAGCCATTTAGTAGTTTATTATTAAATTTAAAAATTTAATAATAAACTAATAAATCTTACTAAACTATGTAAATTAAATTAATTTACATAGTTTTTCTTTTTAGTGTGCAGCCATTAGCGTAGCTAGACAATTTTCCTAGGGGGGGGGCTATAGCACCCCTAGCTAAAGACTGAACTTATAGTTCAACTAATGTTTTATTTCATAAAATTGAATAAAGAATTAGACATCAAAATAACTCGACAATCAATTTATAATAAAGCAACTAAAAGTACCATACGGGAAATTGGTGCAGATTGCCACTGGCGGACCTATCACAGAACTGGTACCTGTGCTCCAGTTAGTTGCAATTTTCAAATTTAGTGAAATAAAATGATCAGAATAATCTTTTGTTTTTTTTTCATTTCGGGTTCGATTAGGAGCCCAAATTGAAAGAGATTTCTAAGAGTTTGTACGAGACTGGTTCCTGAAGACCTGTTTATGGGTTGCTCCTGCTAAATTGTCCCAGGACGTGTCCTTTGGGATGAGTCCAAGACGCGTCCTAAAATGTAAGTTTACTCCGTCAAAATCGATAATATTTGAAATAACGTTTCAAACAAGCGTTAGAATGCATTAAAAATCATAAAAAAGTATAAAAATTATTTATTTGGGAAAATATCACAAAATTTTTAATTCACACTCAAAATACTGAATTCGGATCACACCTTAAGAAGTGATTCATTGCAATGGTTGTTGAAACGGTGGACATTCGTTCTATGACAAGTTCATATTACATTCAACGCTTCTCCGCCAATTTTGTACCACTTCCAGACCCAAAAAGAACATTTTCACGTCTTTCTCGGCGACACTTTTTTGCAACATTATTAAGATATTAATTTATGAAAGAATAGTTTTAATATCAATTACTATTTTTTATTCAACTAAATCATAAGTTCAACCACAGCTTTATTTCATAAATATCAGAAATCGTAAATATGTTTTTAAATTCTGGGGGGGGCTAAAATTTTTCTTGGGGGTCTAAGCCCCCTCCCCAGAGGCCTTCCTACGCTTATGTGTGCAGCCATTAAAGAAAGTCACTTAAGAATCTTTCGGATATGTGGCAATACATTTAATTGCCCTGAAAGACATTTGCACCAGGGATGGAAAATACATCTTTTAGGAAAGTACAAAAAAGGTATTTTTTGAGCGAAAAGGTAGTTTTTACTACATTTCACTGGAAGATTATTGTCAAGAGCTCCTTTAGACTGAATTTTAAAGAAAATAAAATTTTGACAAAATTTTCTATAGAAATAAAATATTGAAAAAAAATTCTATATAAATAAAATTTTGACAAAATTTTCTATATAAATAAAATTTTGACAAAATCTTCTATATAAATAAAATTTTGACAAAATATTCTATAGAAATAAAATTTTGCAAAAAATTTTTATAGAAATAAAATTTTGCAAAAATTTTCTATAGAACTAAAATTTTTCAAACATTTTCTATAGAAATAAAATTTTGCAAAAATTTTTCTATAGAAATAAATTTTGCAAAAATTTCCTATAGAAATAAAATTTTTACAACATTTTCAATTGAAATAAAATTGGGACAAAATTTTCTATGGAAATTAAATTTTGCAAAAATTTTATATAGAAATAAAATTTTGCCAAAATTTTCTACCGAAATAAAAAAATCGATAATATAGAAAGGCATTCTTTTTAGACTAAAACATTCTTGAAATTCAATAAAATTCTATTGACTATGACTTTTACAAAATCGAGATGTTCTTCCCGCAAGAACTTATCTGTTTTGCCATATTTGTGAAAGACTATTAATAAGGTTGATAAATCATTCGCAGGAGTACTACGGTACTGACCGGGGTGAAAAAGTATTAAAAAAAGTACTATAGTACTGCATTTTCCATCCCTGATTTGCACTCATTTACTATGGTTCTCTATCTCTCTCTCCATCTCTTTTACTTATGACTATTGCTAATGTTTAGAGTCCATCAAAGCAATTGGATTCACAATGAATTTATTAAATTAAATTAACTTTAATTAAATTCGTTAAAAAAAGCTTATGTACCCTCCACCATGGAAGCTTATGTACCCTCCGCCATGGATTGCGTAGAAACTTCTACGAAAGAATGTCAGCCACAATCGAATTACTTGGGTTGTGGTATCTTAAAACTTCTTAACATCGTTTTCTAAATTGTGAGTTAGTCCATGCGTGGTATATATTAGACAAAAAAGTTATGTATAGGTAAGTCTACAAATAATTACGAATCGACATGGACTTTTGCACGGTACGTACACTGAAAAAAATATTATCGTGAGGTCAAAAATTTTATGTCCTTAAAATACAAACGCAAATTTTGCTTAGCATAGAAGACGCATTTCTCTAATATAAAGATTTTTTGCTTGTCCCAAAGTCGATAAACATTTTAATGAAGTCGTATTGTCCTTATAATTAAGTGATTTAACTTAAAAATGGGTATCATAACATGAAAGAAAACATTTTTGGACTAAGGTCAACTTGATTTTAATAATTCAGAAAATTCTTTAAAATCAATGAAATTGTCTTTAAATTTGTTGTCTTTTTGCATCTTGACTACAAAGCAAAAAATCGTTAAAATATAGGACATGTTTTTCAAAACTATATTTTAAAGACGCTTTTTACTTGAAACATAGCATATTTTCTACTCGAGTCTGAATTTGGAAAATAAAGTTGTCGTTAATTCGTTTTTAAAGGACTGATAGCATATGAAGAAAAAAACTGAACGAAAAATTTGAATTTGCTTCCTAGAAGCAAGTACACAAACCCCAAATTTAAAAGAGAATTGTGTCTTAAAAGTATCCTTAATTATATTCTCCGCTTCTTTGGCTCGGAATCAATACCAAAATTGTTAAAGTAAAGATAAAATCTTTGGAACCGGACATTCTTTTTTTTAGTGTAGAGAGCCAAAATTGAAATATGGGGGTTGCTTATATCGGGGCTATATAGAATTATGAACTTGATATTGACCAATTTTTGTGTGATTGGGGATCGATTTATCTGAGGGCTATATATAACTATAGACCGATATGGACCTAGTTAGGCATGGTTGTTAACAGCCATATACTAGCACAATGTACCAAACTTCAACTGACTCGGATGAAATTTGCTCCTCCAAGAGGCTGCAAAACCAAATTTCGGGATCGGTTTATATGGGGGCTATATATGATTATGGACTGATATGGACCATTTTTGGCATGGTTGTTAAATATCATATACTACCACCATGTACCAAATTTACACCAGATCGGATGAATTTTGCTTCTCCATAAGGCACCAGAGGTCAAATCTGGGGATCGGTTTATATGGGGGCTATATATAATTATGGACTGATATGAACCAATTCCTGCATAGTTGTTGGATACCATATACTAACATCACGTACCAAAGTTCAACCGAATCGGATGAAGTTTGCTCTCAAAAGAGGCTCCGGAGGTCAAATCAGGTGATCGGTTTATATGGGGGCTATATATAATTATTGACCAATGTGGACCAATTTTTGCATGGTTGTTAGAGACCATATACCAACATCATGTACCAAATTTCAGCCGGATCGGATGAAATTTTCTTCTCTTAGAGGCTCCGCAAGCCAAATCTGGGGATCGGTATATATGGGCGCTATATATAATTATGCACCGATGTGGACCAATTTTTGCATTGTTGTTAGAGATCATATATGAACACCATATACCAAATTTCAGCAGGATCGGATGAAATTTGCTTCTCTTAGAGGCTCCGCAAGCCAAATCTGGTGATCGGTTTATATGGGGTATATATATATAATTATGGACTGATATGGACGAATTTTGGCATGGTTGTTAGAGACAAAATACTAACACCATGTACCAAATTTCAATCGGATCGGATGACTTTTGCTCCTCTAAGAGGCTCCGGAGTTCAAATCTGGGGATCGGTTTATATGGGGGCTATATATAATTATGGACCGATGTGGACCAATTTTTGCGTTGTTGTTAGAGACCATATACCAACACCATGTACCAAATTTCAGCAGGATCGGATGAAATTTGCTTCTCTTAGAGGCTCCGCTAGCCAAATCTGGCGATCGGTTTATATGGGGGCTATATGTAATTGTGGACCGATATAAACCAATTTCTGCATGGTTGTTAGAGATTATATACAAACACCATGTACCAAATTTCAGCCGGATCGGATGAAATTTGCTTCTCTTAGAGCAATCGCAAGCCAAATTTGGGGGTCCGTTTATATGGGGGCTATACGTAAAAGTGAACCGATATGGACCAATTTTTGCATGGTTGTTAGAGACCATATACTAACACCATGTACCAAATTTCAGCCGGATCGGATGAAATTTGCATCTCTTAGGGCAATCGCAAGCCAAATTTGGGGATCCGTTTATATGGGGGCTATACGAAAAAGTGGACCGATCAATTTTTGCATGGTTGTTAGATACCATATACTAACACCATGTATTAAATTTCAGCATGATCGGATGAAATATGCTTCTCGTAGAGGCTCTGCAAGTCAAATCTGAGGGTCCGTTTATATGGGGGCTATACGTAAAAGTGGACCGATATGGCTCATTTGCAATACCATCTGACCTACATCAATAACAACTACTTGTGCCAAGTTTCAAGTCGATAGCTTGTTTCGTTCCGAAGTTAGCGTGATTTCAGCAGACGGACGGACGGACATGCTTAGATCGACTCAGAATTTCACCACGACCCAGAATATATATACTTTATGGGGTCTTAGAGCAATATTTCGATGTGTTACAAACGGAATGACAAAGTTAATATACCCCCCATCCTATGGTGGAGGGTATAAAAATTTCTTTCTTTGTAGCTATTAAAGAAAATCACTTAAGAATCGCTTCGGATATGTGGCAATACTTTTAATTGCCTTGAAACTCATTTGCACTCATTTACTATGCCTCTCCCTCTCTCCTTCTCTCTGGTTTATGACTACTGCTAATATTAATAGTCGATTAAAGGAAATGTATTAAACAAATGAATTTATGAAATAAAATTAACTGTAATTTAATAAATTAACTTCTTAAAAAAATAATAACAAACAAATTTCTTTCCGTGGTGTTATTAAAGAAAGCCACATAATCCTTTCTGATATGTGGCAATACATTTAATTGCCATTAAAGACATTTATGTCTACACTCCTTTACTATGGGCATCTTTCTCTTTCTCCTTCTCTCTCGTTTATGACTATTACTAATGTTTAGAGTACATTAAATAAGTCAAATGGATTAACAAGTGCTTAAATTAACTTTATTAGCCCAGCAAAAAAAGAGCTTCCAAAAAAGTAGTTTGGATCCCCAATCAGTGATGCGGAAGTAGTGCAAACTTGGATCATCTCCCATGAATTTTACATGGGCTTGTCATAGGACGGAAGTACTCCCTTTTTGGATCCTTTGTATTGCTTTAGAAGTTGTGCCCTGAATTTTAATTTGAATGAAGAAATTTAAAAGCAAAAAAAAATTTTTTTTCAACCAATTTCACTTTTTTTTTTCAACCATATGGTTTACTACACTATTATTTTCCTATTATCTAATTTTTACAATTTGAAAAACTTTTTCGCTCCGACCAGGGGTTGAACCTGGGTTTACTGGCACCATAATAGAACACCTTAGCACACTCAGCCACAAACGCCATTGAACATAAAAAGTCGAAAGGTCAATTCAAATGTTTGTGATATGATCGTAATACGACACCAAGGAATAAAATTCTAATTGCTTCTCGAGATGTTTTTTATTAGTATGAACGAAAAAATAAGAAACGGAGATTCAAATCTCACCAGCGGCAATTTTTTTATCACATATTTTTCAAAAAAATATTTTTTTATGTTATGCATCGTTTTTATTTGTTATTTTCGGCATATATTTTCGTATATATATATATTTTTTTTTTCTGTTAAAAAATAACAAAAAATTAAAAATTCTCGTAATTTGCAAAACCTTCTCAAAAGAACTTCCATGGAAGCGAAAAAGTCAAACGGCACAGGTTCACATCCCAGCGAGGATGAAATTTATTTTTATTTTATTATTATTTTTTTACTTTTTTATTAATTTTCTATTTATACCCTTCACCACTACTGTGGTACAGGGTATAATAAGTTTGTGCATTTGTATGTAACGCCAAGAAGGAAAAGTCTGAGACCCATCGTTTAGTATACCGATCGTCTTAGAATTAAATTCTGAGTCGATTTAGCGATGTCCGTCTGTCTGTCTGTCTGTCTGTCTGTTGATGTATTTTTGTGTGCAAAGTACAGCTCGCAGTTTTAGTCCGATTGTCCTAAAATTTGGTATAGGGTCCTGTTTCGACTCAAAGACGATCCCTATTGATTTTGGAAAAAATCGGTTCAGATTTAGATATAGCTGTCATATATATTTTTCACCGATCTGGTCATAATTGGCGTGTATATCAACCGATCTTCCTCAAATTCCGTACATCCGAATATTTTATGAGTCTCGAAAAACTTGCAAAATATCATCCAAATCGGTTCAGATTTAGATATAGCTCCCATATATAGCTTTCGCCCGATTTACACTCCTTTGTCCACAGAGGCCAATTTTTAACTCCGATTTAGTTGAAATTTTGCACAGAGAGTAGAATTAGCATTATAGCTATGCGTGCCAAATTTGGTTGAAATCGGTTCAGATTTAGATATAGCTCCCATATATAGCCTTCGCCCGATTTACACTCATATGACCACAGAGGCCAATTTTTTGCTCCGATTTAGCTGAAATTTTGCACAGGGAGTAGAATTAGCATTGTAGCTATGCGTGCCAAATTTGGTTGAAATCGGTTCAGATTTTGATATATCTCCCATATATAGCTTTCGCCCGATTTACACTCATATGACCGTAGAGGCCAATTTTTAACTCCGATTTAGCTGAAATTTTGCACAGGGAGTAGAATTAGCATTGTAGCTATGCGTGCCAAATTTGGTTGAAATCGATTCAGATATAGATATAGCTCCCATATATATGTTTTTCTGATTTCAACAAAAATGGTCAAAATACCAACATTTTCCTTGTAAAATCGCCACTGCTTAGTCGAAAAGTTATAAAAATGACTCTAATTTTCCTAAACTTCTAATACATATATATCGAGCGAGAAACCATAAATAAACTTTTTCGAAGTTTCCTTACAATTGCTTCAGATTTAAACGTTTCCCATATTTATGTTTTACTAACATTGTGTTCCACCCTAGTGCATTAGCCGACTTAAATTTTGAGTCTATAGATTTTGTAGAAGTCTATCAAATTCTTCCAGATCGAGTGATATTTAAATGTATGTATTTGGGACAAACCTTTATATATAGCCCCCAACACATTTGGCGGATGTGATATGGTATCGAAAATTTAGATCTAAAAAATGGTGCAGGGTATAATATAGTCGGCCCCGCCCGACTTTAGACTTTCCTTACTGGTTTTTTACTAACATTGTGTTCCACCGTAGTGCATTAGCCGACTTAAATTTTGAGTCTATAGTTTTGTAGAAGTCTATCAAATTCTTCCAGATCGAGTGATATTTAAATATATGTATTTGGGACAATATATAGCCCCCAACACATTTGACGGATGTGATATGGTATCGAAAATTTAGATCTACAAAGTGGTGCAGGGTATAATATAGTCGGCCCCGCCCGACTTTAGACTTTCCTTACTGGTTTTATTTTATTAATTTTCTTTTTTTTTTGTTGTAAAATTTATTTGTCCAAAATTTGCACTTCAAATAGCCTGATTGCGTACTTTCTAATACTTGTCCACAAGGACTGCAGCGGAAGTAGAAAAAAATCATTGGGGGATCCCAAGATGCGCTTTAGAGGAAATGTTTGTGGACTTGTCCAAAAGGACTGCATCGGAAGTTGAAAAAAATCGATGGGGGATTCTGGGATGGGCTTTAAAAGAAATGTTTGTGAAACGACTTCCAATTTTTTTGCTGGGTAAATTAAATTCATTACAAAATATAACAAATAAATGTTTTCTGTGTAGCCATTGAAGAAATTCACTTATGAATCCCCTCGCATATATGACAATATATTTAATTGCCCTTAAAGACATTTATGTCTATACTCAATTACTATGGGCCTCTCTTCTCTCTCTCTCTCTATTTTTATTTCACCATTATAACAATTGCTTATGTTTAGCGACCATTAAATTAAAATATGTTAAATTATATAAAATAAAAACTTAAAACTTAATTAAATTAAACCGATTTAATTTGAGTATATTAGTTTAACCTATATAAATACATAAGCGTAGGAAGGCCTCTGGGGAGGGGGCTTAGACCCCCCAGGAAAATTTTAGCCCCCCCCAGAATTTGAAAACCTATTTACGATTTTACATTTTTCTAAAAATTAAACAAGTATATACAACCGCACAAAGTTCCGAGACTTTCATGCACAATCGAATTAATTTAGTTGTGGTAGCAGTTGCCGATGGCAATGTTTGAAATATGATATTTATAAAATAAATCTGTGGTTGAACTTTTGATTTAGTTGAATAACTAAAGCTCCTTTATTATTTTATTTAGTCTGGTTTAGTCAATTTAATTTAAAAAAATAGTAATTGATACTATTCTTTCATAAATTAATATCTTAATAATGCTGCAAAAAAGCATAGCCAAAAATAAGTGAAAATCTTCTTTTTGGGTCCGGAAGTGGTGCAAAATTGGGGGAGAAGCGATGAATGTAATATGAAATTGTCATAGAACGAATGTCCACCGTTTCAACAGCCGTTGCAATGAATTTGCATCACTTCTTAAGTTGTAATCAAAATTCAGTGTTTTGAATGTGAATTAAAAAAATTTGTTATATTTTCCCAAATAATTAATTTTTATATTTTTTATGATTTTTAATGCATTCTAACGCTTGTTTGAAACGTTTTCCCCCAAATATTTTCAAAAATTCTATAAAAATTTCTATAATGAATTTAGCATTTTTGTGGCAAAATTTGAATAATTTGTACCATTTTATTTATTCTTACCTTTTTTTAAAAGAAAACAAAAAATTACGCATTAAAATATGAAAAAATGAAGTAAAAAAACTTCCTGTGTAGTTAAAATAATTAACTTCTTTGTGAGGACATTTTTGGAAGTGCTTTTAAAGATGTGACATTAGAACAACTCCCAATTTTTTTGCTGGGAAAAGTGTGGAACTACTTTTAGTTGCTTTATTACAAATTAATTGTCGAGTTATTTTGATGCCTATATTGTTATTCATGTTTATGAAATAAAACATTAATTGAACCTATAAGTTCAGTCTATAAATTTTCAGCTAGGGGGGCTATAGCCCCCCTAGGAAAATTGTCTAGCTACGCTAATGTATAAATATGTAAAATATGAAATAAATAAATTATAATAAATTAATAAACTAATAAACTAATAATAAAATATGTCATTAAAATAACTTTAAATTTATAAATTAAATTCCTTAAAAAAATAACACAAACATTTCATTCTGTGCAGCCATTACAGAAAGTCACTTAAGAATCCTTTCGGATATGTGGCAATACATTTAATTGCCGTTAAAGACATTTATCTCTACAGGTATCTCTTCTCTCGCGTTTATGACTACTACTAATGCGTAGAGTCCATTAAAGCAAATGTATGAACAACCCAGCAAAAAAATTTGGAAGTTCTTCCAAAGGCACAACTTTAAAAGCACTTCCAAAAGATGTACTCCCAAAGATGTTCTTCATTTTAACTACACAGGAAGTTCTTTTAATTCAATTATTTATAATTAGCTTTATTTCTTATTTTTAATGGATGAATTAAATTTTGTTTGTTTCAAAAAGGTTAAAAACAGAATAGTTAAGCATTAATAAAATGGTACAAATTATTGAAATTTTGTCGAAAAAAAATCTAAATCTATTTAAGAAATATTGCAAATTTTTCAAAATATTTTAGTTCAAACATTTCAGACAAGCGTTAATATGCATTTAAAATCATAAAAATTATTTATTTGTCAAAGTATGACAACATTTTTTAACTCACATCCAAAACACTGAATACGAATCACAGAGTATGAAGTGATACAAATTCAGTGCAGCGGCTGTTGAAATGGTGGACATCCGTCCTATGACAAGCTCATGTTAAATTCATCGCTTCTGCGCTAATTTTGCACTACTTCCGGATCCAAAAAGAATATATTCACTACTTTTTTGGCGTCGCTTTTTTTACTGGGAAGTGATTAAATTAACTTTAAATTTATAAATTAAATTCCTTAAAAAATAATAACACACAAATTTCTTTCTGTGTAGCCATTAAAGAAAGTCACTTAAGAATCCTTTCGGATATGTGGCAATACATTTAATTGCCCTTAAAGACATTTATGTCTACACTCATTTACTATGGGCCTCTCTCTCTCCCTCTCTTTCTCTCCCTCTCGTTTATGACAATTGCTAATGTTTAGAGACCATTAAGTCAAATGGATTAACAAGCTAATAGCTTGTCCCATATTTCTCTTCCCTTCAACAATCTTGAGAGAAAAAAAGCAACAAATCCTTGAAAAACTTCGATTACTGCTTTCCTATTTTTCTAGGCTAATAATTTCCTTTCTTGACACATTTTTTCTTCCTTTGTATGGTGGTTAGGACTTGCATCTTCCTTTTAGAAATTTTCATGTTTTATGAAGGACGGAAATAGGAAAAAATCAGCGTTTCGTCATTGTTTCCTTTGGTTAGTGATTTAATTACTCTGTTGGTTTAAGTCCAGGATGAAAAGGGCATAAGCTAAAGTGGGCGTTTATAAGATTGTATGGAAATGAAGTGAATAAATGGAGAACATAAAGATGTTATCCGCACCAACCAATGAAGCTGGAGAGGGTAAACAAAGAAACTTTGTTGATTTGCGGATTAAGATTAAATATTTCCAAAGATTAAAAGAGGTATTAAATCCGAATTATCGTCAGTTTTGAAAATAAACTTTTTGAATTAGGAATGATTCAAATTGCTTTCCAAGTTTTTGAAGTTTTATAACTTAAATTAAATTCATTATAATTTTATTATTTTTTTTGGTATTTTTTTTTGAGTTTAGTGGCTAATCTCGAGCTATGTAGCCAGCTTAAATATTTCCTCAGAAATCGAAAGTTTATCCTACGTATATTCATGGAATACTCGGTTTTTTCAATCGGAGTTTTTCTGGCAACCAAAGTCTTAGGAAGCTATGACTAAGTCTAAATTGAGAATGGCCTTAACTCACCGCTAACTCTTATAGGATAGACCTTTTTTAGTATAGAGATAGGCGAATGAAAAAGAGTACTCACCAGAGAATAGATCTCAATAATTATTCATATTAAGGGAGAGAAAATATTCCATCTATCCATATACTCAACACGCCAGTCATATTCCACTACAATTAATTGTAAACTCTCTCTTTCTCTCTATCTCTCTCTCTTGCATTCTCTGTTTCCCATACGTAAACAATATAAATATACTGAAGAGAAGTATTGCCTATATGCTCTGTCCCTGCCAACATTTGGGTGATAGTTTTATCGTCTTTCGCTAAGATGTCACTATTTCGTATCGCCAGGAAGTTTTCTGGTAGTAAAATCTCAAGCACAGCAACAACAAGTATATACGGCCGTAAGTTCGGCCAGGCCGAAGCTTATGTACCCTCCATCATGGATTGCGTAGAATCTTCTTCTAAACACTGCCATCCACAATCGAATTACTTAAGTTGCGGTAACGCTTGGCGATGGCAAGGTATCTCCTAACACCATCTTCTAAATATGTGTCCATACGTGGTATATATTAAATCAAAAAAGATCGATCCAATACGTATATAATTCAGTTTGACAAAGTAGACATAAAGTTTTGACAACATTTTCTACAGAAATAAAATTTTAACAAAATTTTCTATAGAAATAAAATTTTCACAAAATTTTCTATAGAAATAAAAATTTTGACAAAAATTTCTACAGAAATAAAATTTTAACAAAATTTTCTATAAAAATAAACTTTTGACAAAATTTTCTATAGAAATAAACTCTTGGTAGATTATTTGTGGCTCGAGTGGCAACCATGATTATGAACCGAATAAAATTTGAGCAAAATTTTCTATAGTAATAAAATTTTGACAAAATTTTCTATAGAAATAAAATTTTGATAATGATGAAAATTTTATTATGAACCGAATAAAATTTTAACAAAATTGTCTCTAGAAATAAAATTTTGACAATATTTTCTATAGAAATAAAATTTTGACAAAATTTTCTATAGAAATAAAATTTTGGTAGATTATTTTTGGCTCTAGTGGCAACCATGATTATGAACCGATATGGACCAATATTGGTACGGTTGTTAGCCACCATAGACTAACACCACGTTCCTAATTTGAACCGGATCGGATGAATTTTGCTCCTCCAAGAGGCTCCGGAGGTCAAATCTGGAGAACGTTTTATATGGGGGCTATATATAATTATGGACCGATATGGACCAATTCTGGCACGGGTGTTAAAGATCATATACTAACACCATGTTCCAAATTACAACCGGCTTGGATGAAATTTGCTTCTCTTGGAGACTTTGCAAGCCAAATCTGGGGATCGGTTTATATGGGGGCTATATATAATTATGAACCGCTGTGGACCAATTTTTGCATGGTTATTAGAGACCATATACCAACATCATGTACCAAATTTCAGCCGGATCGGATGAAATTTGCTTCTCTTTGAGGCTCCGCAAGCCAAATCTGGGGATCGGTTTATATGGGGGTTATATATAATTATGGACCGATGTGGACCAATTTTTGCATGATTATTATAGACCATATACCAACACCATGTACCAAATTTCAGCCGGATCGGATGAAATATGCTTCTCTTAGAGGCTCCACAAGCCAAATCTGGGGATCGGTTTATATGGGGGCTATATATAATTAAGGACCGATATGGACCAATTTTTGCATGATTGTTAGAGACCATATACCAACATCATGTACCAAATTTCAGCCGGATCGGATGAAATTTTCTTCTCTTTGAGGCTCCGCAAGCCAAATCTGGGGATCGGTTTATATGGGGGCTATATATAATTATGGACCGATGTGGACCAATTTTTGCATGGTTGTTAGAGACAATATACCAACACCATGTACCAAATTTCAGCCGGATCGGATGAAATATGCTTCTGTTAGAGGCTCCACAAGCCAAATCTGAGGGTCCCTTTATATGGGGGCTATACGTAAAAGTGGACCGATATGGCCCGTTTTCAATACCATCCGACCTACATCGATAACAACTACTTGTGCCAATTTTCATTTGTTTCGTTCGGAAGTTAGCGTGATTTCAACAGACGGACGGACGGACGGACGGACATGCTTAGATCGACTCAGAATTTCACCACGACCCAGAATATATATATACTTTATGGGGTCTTAGAGCAATATTTCGATGTGTTACAAACGGAATGACAAAGTTAATATACCCCCATCCTATGATGGAGGGTATAATAAAGACAACTATCACGTGGGGTGTTTCCGTTTCGAAACAAATTCGACTCCAACAGCGATCAAAAATCTAAATATAGACTCCATACATGGACATAGCTATTTTTTCAATAGCACCTCTCTGAGAGTACATGTGTGCAAAAAGCCACTATCAACCAACGAGCGTGGGTGGCACAGAGGGAGAGCCTCTGACTTGAAAAGGAAAGGTTCCGAGTTCAATGCTCGGTACATCCGATCATCATTTTTATTTTTTAAAAAATAACTATCGCTTTTCTAACTACTTTTAGTCACTGGTTCGATTCCCCGAGAACACTATCGCGTAGTGGGACATTTGTTCCCGAACGGGGACCCTAATTCGATAAGAAGATGATATCGCCTGCGAAAGTTTTATCTTCCGCGGCGAAACTACTTCGATACACTTTCGATAGAAAATGTTTGCAGAGGTGGTGTATACCATATCCTACAGATCTCTATGTGGTGGCACTTACATTGGCATAAATACGCATATTTAATTTAATTTTAATTTTTAATTTATTTTATTATCAATTACTTAAATCATCATTTCAAAAACTACTTAGATTATTGAGAATGCTCTGTCTGTCGTCTACTCACAGGTGCTGTAAAAGTTTCCCGGCCCAGATCCTCGACACCAAGAGGCTGGTTGGTATCAAGGACGATTTAAGCTAGTCGCATTTGAGGACCAGAGGTCTATAGAATGTTTTAAAGCTGCTCTGATACTAATTGGTGAAGTTTGGGAAGGAGCTGCTCTAGAGTTAGTCGAGAAGAAAGACATACCGGCTAGACCTAGAGCACATGCCTGGATACCTGCAAACCCTTCTGACCCTGAATCTATTTTAAATAGACTGAAACGATGCAATCCAGATCTTCCAACAGCTGATTGGAAGGTTGGCCGTTTGGATGAAGTGGATGGACCAAGACGGCATGCAGTGTTTATATTGAACACTCAGTCTTTGCCACATCTGGCAAAGTCCCAGGGCCGTGTATGTTATGGCTTTCATTATATCCAAATGAAGGTGTATAAAAACGATCAGCTAAAGGATTCAGAAATGGACAAGCCCCTGTCTGAA
The DNA here is from genome assembly GCF_050003625.1 of Haematobia irritans. Taxonomy (NCBI): domain Eukaryota; kingdom Metazoa; phylum Arthropoda; class Insecta; order Diptera; family Muscidae; genus Haematobia; species Haematobia irritans. The sequence continues at coordinate 43,154,681 of NC_134401.1, read as the reverse complement.
TCAGAAGTAAGCGGATCCTCTTGCGAAGTCGAGGGAGATACCAAAGTTGAAGACATGGATAGATACCGTATGCGTGAGGAGGCTTCTATTGCCTCAGAACTCACCAAAGTCGAACCTATGGTTATTGCGAGAGTCACCGATATCTCTGAAGAGGACATTCTTGATGACTCGATTGAAGCGGCTGATGTGACGGTTGTTGAAAATCTCGATGGTCCTACGGATCCTCCAGATAAATCTTCATCATTGTAAGGCTGCATGTGCTGCCTTAAAAGTTCTCCTGATGAAAGGGGACATAGACATAGTTCTTATTCAAGAACCATATGTTTATAGAAACAAAATATGTGAATTAAGTACTCCGGGGTTCAAACTATTGCAGTATACTGGTAATGATGTAATTCGAGCCTGTATAATTGCTAAAAACGAGCTTAACTTGTTTCTGCTTCCTTCAATGTGCAATGCAGACACTGTCGTTGCCAATTTAGAAATAGCCAAATGCAAATATTGGGTATCTTCGGTCTATATGGGACATGACAGGGAGATGCCTCCATGTGCCGTTAAGACCTTAGTTGAGGAGTCACTGAAAACAAAGACGAAACTCATTATGGGATGCGATGCGAATGCGCATCATAGTATTTGGGGAAGTAGTGATACTAATGCAAGGGGAGAGTCGCTAATAGAGTTTATTTTGCGTACTAATCTGGTAGTTTGCAACAAGGGAGATGCCCCAACCTTTGTCACTAAAAACAGGCAAGAGGTTTTGGACATCACCTTGGCCTCGCAAGAACTGAATGAAATGATATCTGAGTGGCAGGTTTTAAGTGAACACAGCTTCTCAGATCATCGCTACATCAGTTTCAAATTTGATGTTCATATCACCAAGACCATATTTTCGCCAAATGTTAGGAAAGCTGACTGGAATAGGTATAGGGAATCGTTCAATATGATGATACCGGAAATAACAGAGACAAATATGAGAAATGTGCAAGATATCGAACACGCAGTGGAGCGGATTACTAAGGCCTTCAACATCTCACTGAAAGCTGCATGCCCTAGAGGAAAGCCAAGGGGGAAACATCGACCACCATGGTGGTCTACGGAATTAAGTAATATGAGGAAATCCTGCAGGAAGCTCTTTAACAAGGCAAAGTCCACCAGAGCCCCTGAGGACTGGGACGCTTACAAGAGGAATCTGAGAGGATACAAGCGAGAACTGAGAAAGGCTCAGCATAACTCTTGGAATGACTATTGCAGCAGTATTGAGAATACGTCCGAGGCTTCCAGACTACGGAAAGTTCTAGCATCCACCAACTCCGCTCCAGGTTTCATTAAAACATCGGAGGGAAATTGGACAACGTCCAGTGAGGAGACGCTGGAGGTACTATTGGACACACATTTTCCTGGAAATCAGACGGTTGAACCATGTACTGGCGGTGCCACAGTTGCTCAGCGGTCGTTTCCTGTCGAGGAAATTGTATCGGAAACTAGAATAAGATGGGCGCTAAATAGCTTTGGACCATTCAAATCCCCCGGACCTGATGGAATTACTCCGGCGGAATTACAAGCTGTAATTGACAAAATTATCCCCTGGTTGTCAGTGATATATAAAGGATGTATCAACTTATCATACATCCCAGGAAAGTGGAGGGAAACAAAAGTCGTTTTCATACCTAAAGCGGGAAAAGCCTCTCACTCGAGGGCGAAGGATTTCCGACCAATCAGCTTATCCTCATTCCTACTTAAGACTCTGGAGAGGATGATAGATATTTATCTTAGAACTAGCATCGATTCAACGTTGTTCTCGAAAGGACAGCATGCATACTCGAAGGGCAGGTCTACTGAGACCGCACTACATGAGCTAGTCAGCTTTATTGAAAGCTCACTATCTGTCAAAGAATACACAATCGTGGCGTTTCTAGACATCGAAGGGGCGTTCAATAATGTCCATCCGAGCTCGATATTAAATGGACTGACAACTCTGAATGTTGATCCATGTATACTCAGGCTGTTAGACGAACTGCTAATGAAGAGACGTATTTCAGCCACACTAGGACAAGCAAACATACAAAGGTATGTGAACAGAGGCACTCCCCAAGGAGGAGTTCTATCACCTCTTCTTTGGAATGTTGCTATAAATAGCCTTCTGGTTACTCTAGAAAAAGAAAGGATAAAAGTGGTGGCATACGCAGATGATGTGGCTCTGGCAGTCAGGGGAAAATTCCCATCCACAATCAGAGATATTATTCAGAGGGCCCTCCGGATGACTGAGAAATGGGCGAAAGACAATGGTCTTGGGGTAAATCCTGCAAAGACAGAATTAGTCATGTACTGCAACGATCGCAAAACTCCCACGGTTAGGCCTATTTCCTTAGGGGGTATTGAAATTCCCTTTGGTGAATGTGCAAAATACCTTGGCGTTATTTTGGACAGGAAGCTGAACTTTAAGCTTAATATTGAAGAAAGGGCGAGAAAGGCAACTGTAGCTTTGTACTCGTGCAAAAAGGCAATAGGAAAAAAGTGGGGACTGAAACCAAAAATTGTGCATTGGCTATACACGGCAGTGGTTAGACCTATAATGCTATATGGTGTTGTAGTCTGGTGGCCGGCACTTCAGAAACCGACTTGTTTAGATAAAGTTCAGCGTATGGCGTGTTTGTGTATTTCAGGCGCATTCAGCAAGACAGGAACAAATTCCCTTAATGTCGTGCTGCATCTATTGCCTTTAGACATTTTGGCCAAACAGTCAGCTGCAACAACGGCTGTGCGGTTGTGCGAACTATCGCTGTGGTCGGAAAAAGGTTACGGTCACAGTTCTGTCCTCAAAATAATGCCAGATGTGCCTAACGTAGTGGATTACACTTTGGCGAGTCCACTTTTCGACAAGAAGTTTGAGACTCTAATCCCCAACAGTGAGGCGTGGTGCACACAGACCCCGGGGAATAAAGAATATATAGATTTCTACACTGATGGCTCCAAATTGGATGGACAAGTGGGGTTCGGAGTATATTCTAATGATCTGGAACTTCGAATAGCGAAAAGATTACCTAATCACTGTAGTGTTTTTCAGGCTGAAATATTAGCAATAAGAGAGGTGGCGAATTGGCTGAGAAGTAATGTTCCAAAAAATGTGGGCATTAATATATACTCAGACAGTCAACCTGCAATAAAATCCTTGGACTCTGTGTTCCTCAACTCGAAAACGGCCATCGACTGCCGCAAATCTCTCAATGAGATGGCTGAGCAGTACAATATTCACCTAATATGGGTGCCTGGCCATAGGAACATACCGGGGAACTGCGAAGCGGATGAGTTGGCAAGGCTAGGGACTACCTTACATATTCCAGGGGAACTAGAATTTGTTGGTATGCCCCTAGCTACCTGCAAGCTCATGCTACGTGAGAAGGCTGTTATGATGGCAAATGTTCGATGGGAGAATTGCAAGGGTTGTAACGACACCAAGCAAATATGGCCCCATTTCAACTTAAACCGCACACTAGATATGCTAATGTTCTCGAGACGTCAGATATCACTCCTGATATCTGCTATAACGGGTCGCTGCCTGATAGGCGATTTTGCAAAAACTATTGGCGCGAAGTATAATGACTATTGTATGAGCTGTCATGATGCGGAGGAAAAAGAATCAATTAAACACCTCTTGTGTGAGTGTCCTGCATTTTGTGTAAAGCGCAAGCAACTTTTAGGAGCATATAGCTTCAGATTACTGGCGGATCTGGAAAACGTTAACTTAAGCAGTCTGCTACTGTTTTTGGAACAATCTGGTTGGTTCAACAAAGAAAAATAATCAAGAAGGTTCAGCGGTTAAAACTAGAAGTGCCCATATGTAATAGGTACTTTTAGTTAATGTGGTATCACAATGGACTGAATAGTCTAAGTGAGCCTGAATCTTAATCGGGCTGCCACTTTAACCTAACCTAACCTAGATTATTCCCTTAATTCTAACATTCTCATTAAGATAAATTGTGAAATCAGGCATCTATGTTATATAAATAGTGAATACTGAAATTTTGTAATTTCATAGAGAACATACCCAGGAAAAATAAATCTGTGGATCAGTGAGTCCAAAAACATTTCGATCGTGGCTGTACAATTGAACCTATTCCAATACGGTGGATTTTTCGTTTCGTACCATTTTATATTTAAACATTAATGCTTAAAAATGACATAAATGTTTAAACATAATCTAGTCTGTAGCTTTGACTCCTTTATAAGAAGAATATGCTTATTGATAAGAGACCGAATCGTTAAAATTTATTTATCACAATAGCCAAAGTTTACCACATATATTTAATACACCAATAGTCTCACCTTATCTCTTACCCTTATTGCATTATAAAACTATATAAAACGCTCAATTATGTTAACGTGTATATTGCAAATTCTTCGTAAAAGCTCCAAAGAGCCATCAATCTTTACATTACATGTACTTGAGAATGTAATTTAGGGTCAAATTCGAAAGCGAAAAGACACTAACATCAAATATCTGAGACTATTGTTACTTTCTGTGTGGAAAAAAACTGAATCCTCTTGGGAGTAATCTCCCTTACCTCATGTATAACAGCGAGTATAGAGATGTTAATGTTACAGTGGCTTTCTTAGTCTCAAAACAACATGTAAATACATACACATAAAGTATAGGACAGAGAGTGTGAGTATATGACATCCATGGTAATTGTCGCCATTAACTGTGGCACAACATTGTTTGTTGTGGGTGGGTGGATGGGAGAGGGGCTTGTGATGGGTTTGCCTAAGCATTCTGAGTATGAGTTTTAGTACTTTATCCTAATGAATGGTTGTGTGAGTATAGTATGTTGATATAAGAGTTAGTTTGTGGTATGTCTGTTATACAATGTCTCCCTCTCTCATTTGCTTTTACTCATTTCCCCTTCACCCACTAATTCCTTGGAAATATCTCAATGTATGTAAGTTTGTTTTTGTGGCATTGTGGGAATTAAGTGTGAATTAAGTTCAAATCGACAGTTTTATATTTCTTTTTGTTGTTGTTGGCGGTGGTGTTATTGCATTTACTATGGTAGAATTCTTGTTCTCATTCTCCTGGCACAAAAAGTTGTTAATGTTCATAAGAAAAGCAATGGATGTACACGTGAGTGAATAAGTGTGTCTGTGTGTGATTGGTGTAAGAGGATGACTTTATTTAGTAATGTAGCCCAGCAAACAAAATCTAAGGTGAAATATTAAATTTTGTATTTGTGGTCTGGGGGAATGTTAAACAGTTTCTTGCTTTCTTCATAGACATCAAGGTAAAATAGCGTATTATTTATAAATATGGGGTAAAATAAAAGATAAATTGAAAGATGATGTTAAATTTGTGTTATCGTTAATTTATAAAATTTATGCTGAGAGGTCTAATAAAATACTATTTTGGGTCATATTTTAAGCAGATTTACAAGGGAAAAAATTCCAATATTTTTTAGTTAATTAGATTAGAAAATATATTCAATTATGAGATTATATGATTCAATTGATTTGTTTTATTAAAATAAACAAGCAATCTATAAATTAACTAACATTTTGATTAAATTAATGATTTTTTTTTTAATGGCATTAATATTAAGTTTTCAGCGATTGAAGCAGTGTTATTTACCAAAATAATTTAAATGAAAAATAAAAAATAAATAAATTCAATTAATTAAAGAAAAATAACAAGTCAATTTCTTTCTATGAAACCATTAGGGAAACATAAGAATCCATTAAGATATGTAGCAATACATTTACTTGCCTTTAACGACAGCATTACCGCAATGAATTTTTATTTTGGACCAACATTTTTCCAAAATTGGATCAAAATTCGTACCAGCTGACCATTTTGCCAAATTAAATTAATATAACTTAGAGGTTAAACATTTTCCAAAATTTTACTTCGATAGCAAAATTTTATTTCTACTTAAAATTGTTATTTCTATTTATTTCTATAGAAAATTTTGTCAAAATTTTATTTCTATAGAAATTTTGTCAAAATTTTATTTTTATAGAAATTTTGTCAAAATTTGATTTCTATAGAAAATTTTGTCAAATTTTTTTTTATATAGAAAATTCTGTCAAACTTTTATTTATATTTTTATACCCTCCACCATAGGATGGAGGGTATATTAACTTTGTCATTCCGTTTGTAACACATCGAAATATTGCTCTAAGACCCCATAAAGTATATATATTCTGGGTCGTGGTGAAATTTTGAGTCGATCTGAGCATGTCCGTCCACGCTAACTTCCGAACGAAACAAGCTATCGACTTGAAACTTTGCACAAGTAGTTGTTATTGATGTAGGTCGGATGGTATTGAAAATGGGCCATATCGGTCCACTTTTACGTATAGCCCTCATATAAACGAACCCCCAAATTTGGCTTGAGATTGCTCTAAGAGAAGCAAATTTCATCCGATCCGGCTGAAATTTGGTACATGGTGTTAGTATATGGTCTCTAATAACCATGCAAAAATTGGTCCACATCGGTCCATAATTATATATAGCCCCCATATAAACCGATCCCCCGATTTGGCTTGCGAGGCCTCTAAGAGAAGCAAATTTCATCCGATCCGGCCGAAATTTGGTACATGGTGTTAGTATATGGTCTCTATAACCATGCAAAAATTGGTCCACATCGGTCCATAATTATATATAGCCCCCATATAAACCGATCCCCCGATTTGGCTTGCGAGGCCTCTAAGAGAAGCAAATTTCATGCGATCCGCCTGAAATTTGGTACATGGTCTTAGTATATGGTCTCTAACATCCATGCAAAAATTGGTCCACATCTGTCCATAATTATATATAGCCCCTATATAAACCGATCACCAGATTTGACCTCCGGAGCCTCTTGGAAGACCAAAATTCATCTGATTCAGTATAAATTTGGTACGTGGTGTTAATATATGGCCTCAAACTCCCATGCATAAATTGGTCGGTATCGGTCCATAATTATATATAGGCCCCATATAAACCGATCCCCAGATTTGACCTCCAGAGCCCGTTGGAAGAGCAAAATTCTTCCTATTCGGTTGAAATTTGGTATGTGATATTAGTATATGGTATCCAACAACCATGCAGGAATTGGTTCCTATCAGTCCATAATTATATACAGTTCTCATATAAACCGACCCCAGATTTGACCTCCGGTGGCTTTTGGAGAAGCAAAATTCATCCGATCTGCTTGAAATTTGGTACGTGGTGATAGTATATGATACCACAACCCAAGTAATTCGATTGTGGATGACAGTCTTTCGTAGAAGTTTCTACGCAATCCATGGTGGAGGGTACATAAGATTCGGCCTGGCCGTATATACTTGTTTTATATATAAAGTTATCGCAAAATTTTGTTTCTATACGACAATTTTGCATGATTTTGTATATGTAAAAATTTTGGCAAAATTTTATTTCTATAGAAAATTTCGTTAAAATTTTATTTATATAGATTTTTTTGTCAACATTTTATTTGTACAGAAAATTTTGTCAAAATTTTTAAAAATGACCGTTTTGACGAAAATGGACCAAAATCAAGCAAAATCCATTTCATCAAAAATTTAATAATTTTTTGGACCAATTTCGATCGGACAAAAATGGCAACCCTGCTTACACACAAAAAATTTTTTCTCTGATTCAATCACCAAATTAATTGATCCAATTAATTTTTTAATTGAAATGTCTTCAATCACGAAAATGATAGTATCAATCACAGTTTTAATTGGGCATAGAAAAAATTCTTGATTAAAAAATTAATTGATTTTTTCAGCAAAATTCAATTAATTTTTTAATTGATTCAATTAAAAATTTAATTGATGTTGATTGCAAAACGCAATTAATTTATTAATTAAAAAGGGTAACTATTTTTAATTACTTAGTTAGATTGGCTTAGAGTTTTTATTTGGATTAACAAATGATTGTTTGAAATACATTTTTAATTAAAAAAGTAAAAACAAATCATAACTGAATTAGTCTTCCGAATTTGATTAAAAAGGTAATTGTATCAATTAATTTTTTAATTAAACATTTTAAAAATTTCAATCATTGACTTAATTAACTTAATGTTTCTATCATGATTAAAAAGTTAATTGTATCAATTAATTTATTAATTGAAAAAATTTTCAACTTCAATTAACTTTTTAATTGGAAATATTTTGGTGATATTTTTTTCTGTGTAACGACATTTGTATCTACTCTCATTTACTATGGAGCTTTCTCTCACTCTCTCTCTCTCTCCCTCTTTCTCACCAGTTTATGATTGCTCCGGAGGTCAAGTTTTTTAAAAAGGCAAATGGATTAACAATAACTCAATTAAATTGAAATAAATTAAATTTTCATTGAATGAATATTTTTATACCCTCCACCATAGGATGGGGGTATATTAACTTTGTCATTCCCTTTGTAACACATCTAAGACTCCATAAAGTATATATATTCTGGGTCGTGGTGAAATTCTGAATCGATCTGAGCATGTTGGTCCGTCCGTCTGTTGAAATCACGCTAACTTCCGAACGAAACAAGCTATCGACTTGAAAATTGGCACAAGTAGTTTTTATTGGTCCGATGGTATTGCAAATGGGCCATATCGGTCCACTTATACGTATAGCCCCCATATAAACGGACCCCCAAATTTGGCTTGCGGATCCTCTAAGAGAATCAAATTTCATCCGATCCGGCTGAAATTTGGTACATGGTGTCAGCATATGATCTCTAACAACCATGCACAAATTGGTCCACATCGATCCATAATTTTATATAGCCCCCATATAAACCGATCCCCCGATTTGGTTTGCGGAGTCTCTAAGAGAAGCAAATTTCATCCGATCCGGCTGAAATTTGGTACATGGTGTAAGTATATGGTCTCCAACTGTGCAAAAATTGGTCCACATCGGTCAATAATTATATATAGCCCCCATATAAACCGATCTCCAGATTTGACCTCCGGAGCCTCTTGGAAGACCAAAATTCATCTGATTCAGTTGAAATTTGGTACGTGGTGTTAATGTATGGCCTCAAACACCCATGCAAAAATTGGTCGAAATCGGTCCATAATTATATATAGCCCCCATATAAACAGATCCCTAGATTTGACCTCCGGAGACCCTTGGAAGAGAAAAATTCATCCGATTCGGCTGAAATTTGGTACGTGATGTTAGTATATGGTCTCTAACAACCATGCCAAAATTGATCCACATCGGTCCATAATTATATATAGCCCCCCTATAAACCGATGCCCAGATTTGACCTCCGGAGACCCTTGGAAGAGCAAAATTCATCCGATTCGGTTGAAATTTGGTACGTGATGTTAGTATGTGGTCTCTAACGACCATGCCAAAATTGATCCACATCGGTCCATAATTATATATAGCCCCCCTATAAACCGATGCCCAGATTTGACCTCCGGAGACCCTTGGAAGAGCAAAATTCATCCGATTCGGTTGAAATTTGGTACGTGATGTTAGTATGTGGTCTCTAACGACCATGCCAAAATTGATCCACATCGGTCCATAATTATATATAGCCCCCCTATAAACCGATGCCCAGATTTGACTTCCGGAGCCCCTTGAAGGAACAAAATTCATCCGATCCGGCTGAAATTTGGTACGTGATGTTAGTATATGGTCTCTGACAACCATGCCAAAATTGATCCACATTGGTCCATAATTATATATAGCCCCCATATAAACCGATGCCCAGATTTGACCTCCGGAGCCCCTTGGAGGAACAAAATTCATTCGATTCGGTTGAAATTTAGTACGTGATGTTAGTATATGGTATCCAACAACCATGCAGGAATTGGTTCATATCAGTCCATAATTATATATTGCCCCCATATAAACCGATCCCGAGATTTGGTTTTGGAGCAAATTTCATCCAAGTCAGTTGAAATTTGGTACATTGTGCTAGTATATGGCCGTTAACAAACATGCCTAAGTAGGTCCATATCGGTCTATAGTTATATATAGCCCTCAGATAAATCGATTCCCAATCACACAAAAATTGGTCCATATCAAGTTCATAATTGTATATAGCCCCCATATAAGCGACCCCCATATTTCAATTCTGGCTCTCTACGTATCGTGCAAAAAGTCCATATCGATTCGTAATTATTTGTGGACTTACCTATACATACATTTTTTGTCGAATATATACCACGTATGGACTAATTCACAATATAGAAAACGATGTTAAGAAGTTTTTTAGATACAACAACCCAAGTAATTCGATTGTGGATGGCTGTCTTTAGTGGAAGTTTCTACGCAATCCATGATGGAGGGTACATTAGATTCGGCCTGGCCGATCTTACGGCCGTATATTGTTTTTTTTGCTTTTTAATTTACATCTTCGATTAATATTTCCGTGACGAAAGCAATTAGAAATTAATTGCTTTAATCAATTTCGTCCTTAAAAAAAAAACTATAAATTTTAGGTCAATTTTTTTTTACATTTCTCTTTCATTCCATTTCCTTTACAATACCACAAAACATACCATACCACAGTTTGCTGGATCACCTAGTATATCTATGTAACTCCTTTCGGATCTCTGCTTTGTCCACTTAATATTCTTGGTCGCTAGGGTAAATTCTAGGGCAAAAGTCCTTTTCCCATTTTTTTAAGGCTTTTTGCGGTTAGAGTTCTAGACGCAAGTTGAATCTTCGAATGGCAAAAGTTTTGTTCATTTCATGTACTTTCTATCTGGTCCTAGTGGACCAAATCCTACTTGCACCTTAAGTGTCCAATTGACAATATGATAAAGTTCTTTTCATTCCAGCAAAATGGAAAAATACTAGGAAAATGCGTAGTTGTGTGGAAATAAAAAAAAATCGAGAAAAAAAAAACTTTTTCATTTGAAATTGTGGGTAAATAATCGCTTGTTGTCTTTCGTTGCATTTGTTGTGGTTGCTTTCATACATATATGACCGTACGTTTACCAACTTTTATCAACTTTTGGTGAAGATATACACTCCACACCACTAAGTTCAGTAAAGGGATCATGATGAGTATGATGCATCCCTTGGGAGGGCTGCGAAAGATTGAAAGAACATGAGGATGTTTGGATTTGTTGGACAAAAAAAAAAATACTTGAATTGATAAAGTTTTTCTTTACAGGGGATTAAAAATCAACCATACGAAGAATAAATAAATAAATAAAAAGTAAATGCAGACGATTTTCTATCTATAAATAAATGTATTATTTATTTATTAGGTTTTGTGTGTGTGTGTGTTTTTTTTTGTATAGCCATACATATGGGGTATAACATGACTTGAAATATTAAATAAATTGTCTATTAAATTAAATAGAATAAATTTAAATTGATTTAAACTGAATTAAATTGAATGAATTAAAATAATTTTAAATTAATTTTTTTTTTAATTGAAAAAAAAAAAAGTTTTAATGAAATTAAACTTATTTTATTTTAAATAAAAAAATCCTTCATATTATCTGAATAAATAAACGAGAATATCATAGTAAAGTTCATACGTTTTACTATACAGAAAAAATATATTTTTTGGTCTTTAAACACGAAATTAATTCATCCAATTAATTTTTGATTGAAATGTCTTTAATCACAAAAATGATAAAATCAATCACCAAAATTAACTAATTAGAAATTAAATCAAATTGAGTTAATTTACAATAAATTTTTGAAATTGATTTTCGTTTTAACTCAAGAACTAAATGAATGAATTAAAATTTTATCAATTTAATTAAATTTAAATTTAATTAAAATTTAATTAACACTTTAAATGGATAATTTGTGGCCAGATAAGATGAAGGGTATTAAAATTTAATAAAATTAAATTAAGATTTATTTAAATTAAATTAAAATTTATTTAAATTAAATCAATTTACTTTAAATTATCCAAATAATCAAAGTAATTGTAACAAATAGTTTTGTTTTAATTAAAAAATAGTTAAACCAATTAAATTTTAAGTAAATATTTTAAATTTTAAGTAAATATTAACTAATTAGAAATTAAATCAAATTGAGTTAATTTACAATAAATTTTGGAAAATGATTTTCGTTTTAACTCAAGGAATAAATGAATGAATTAAAATTTTAACAATTTAATTAAATTTAAATTTAATTAACACTTTAAATGGATAATTTTTGGTCAGATAAGATGAAAGGGATCATTAAATTTATTAAAATTAAATTAAGATTTATTTAAATTAAATTAAAGTTTATTTAAATTAAATCAATTTAATTTAAATTATCCAAATAATCAAAGTAATTATAACAATTAGTTTTGTTTTAATTAAAAAATAGTTAAACCAATTAAATTTTTAAGTAAATATTTTTTGGTCAAATAAGATGAAGGAATTTACATGTTTTTTAATTTTAGTTAAATTTAATTTAAACAATTGATTGTTACATTTGATATTTATGATTTATTTTTAAATGATTATTTTATTTTAAATCGATTAAATTATTTCAATTAACATTTTAACTGGAAAATTTTTGGTCAGATAAGATGAAGGAATATGATTTTTATTTAGTTTAAGCTAAATTTAATTTAATTAAAATTTATTTAAATTAAATCAATTTAATTTAAATTATCCAATTAATTTTATACCCTTCACCACTACTGTGGTACAGGGTATAATAAGTTTGTGCATTTGTATGTAACGCCAAGAAGGAGTAATCATAGACCAACCTTTTAGTATACGGATCGGATTAGAATTAAATTCTGAGTCGATATAGCGATGTCCGTCTGTCTGTCTGTCTGTCTGTCTGTCTGTCCGTCTGTCTGTCTGTCTGTCTGTTGATGTATTTTTGTGTGCAAAGTACAGCTCGCAGTTTTAGTCAGATTGTCCTAAAATTTGGTATAGGGTCCTGTTTCGGCTCAAAGACGATCCCTATTGATTTTGGAAAAAATCGGTTCAGATTTAGATATAGCTGCCATATATATTTTTCACCGATCTGGTCACTGGAAATATAGAGGTATTTTGGTACCATAAAGAGGTGTGTTGAAAATGGTCCATATCGGTCCATGTTTTGGTATAGCCCCCATATAGCCCCCATATAGCCCCCATATATCCCCCATATAGACCGACCTCCCGATTTTGCTTCTTGGGCGTCTAGAAACTGTATTTATTACCCGATTTGCCTGAAATTGGAAGTCTAGAGGTATTTTGGGACCATAAATAAGAGTGCCGAAATTGAGGTGTATCGGTCCATTTTGTGGTATAACCCCCATATACACCGATCTCCCGATTTTACTTCTTGGGCGTCTAGAAACTGTATTTATTACCCGATTTGCCTGAAATTGGAAATCTAGAGGTATTTTGGGACCATAAATAAGAGTGCCAAAATTGAGGGGTATAAGTCCATTTTGTGGTATAACCCCCATATAGACCGATCTCCCTATTTTACTTCTTGGGAGTCTAGAAACTATATTTTCTAGCCGATTTGCCTGAAATTGGAAATCTAGAGGTATTTTAAGATCACAAATAGGTGTGTCGCAAATGGTGCCTATCGGTCCATGTTTTTGGTATAGCCCCTATATAAACTGATCTCCCGATTTTATTTCTTGGGCTTCTAGAATCCGTACTTTTTATCCAATTAGCCGGAAATTAGAAATCTAGAAGTATCTTAGGACCATAAAGAGGTGTTTCGAAAATGGTCCGTATCGGTCCATGTTTTGGTATAGCCCCTGTATAGACTGATCTCCCGATTTCACTTCTTGGGCTTCTAGAATTCGTAGTTTTCACCCAATTCGTCTGAAAGTAGAATTCTAGAGGTATTTGAGGAACATTAAGAGGTGGTGAGTATTGGTCCATGGTTTGGTATAGCCTCCATATAGACCTAACTCCCAAACCGTAGTTTTTATACGATTTGCACAAAAATGTAAATATACTGGAATTTTAGACTATCAAATAGCTGTATCGCATTTATTTTTATACCCACCACCATAGAATGGTGATGGGGATATAATAGTTTGTCATTCCATTTGTAACACATCGAAATATCGACTATATAAAGTATATATATTCTTGATCAGGGAGAAATTCTAAGACGATATAACGATGTCCGTCTGTCCGTCTGTCTGTTGTAATCACGCTACAGTCTTCAATAATGAAGCAATCGTGCTGAAATTTTGCACAAACACGTCTTTTGTCCGCAGGCAGGTCAAGTTCGTAGATGGGCTATATCGGTCCAGGTTTTTATATAGTCCCCATATAAACCGACCTCCCGATTTGGGGTCTTGGGCTTATAGAAATCGTAGATTTTATCCAATTTGCCTGAAATTTGAAATCTAGAGGTATTTTATGACCATAAAGAGGTGTGCCAAAAATGGTGAGTATCGGTCCATGTTTTGGTATAGACCCCATATAGACCTATCTCCCGATTTTACTTCTTTGGCTTATAGAAACCGCAGTTTTTATTCAATTTACCTGAAATTGGATATCTAGAGGTATTGTAGGACCACAAATACGTGTGCCAAAAATTGTGAGTATCGGTCCATGTTTTGGTATAGCCCCCATATAAAACGACCTCCCGATTTTGGGTCTTGGGCTTATAGAAACCGTAGTGTCTATCCAATTTGCCTGAAATTGGAAATCTAGAGGTATTTTCGGGTCATAAAGAGGTGTGCCGAAAACGGTGAGTATCGGTCCATATTTTAGTATAGCCCCCATAAGAACGATCTCCCGATTTAACTCCTTGGGTTTCTAGAAACCGTAGTTTTTATCTGATTTGCCTGAATTTGTAAATATTCTAATATTTTAGGCTCACAGAAACGTGTATCGGATTAAGTTTTTATCGGTCCATTTGATAATGCCTCCATATAGACCGACTTCACTTCTTGACGGTGTAGAAGGCGCACTGATCATGAAAATTGCTTGAAACTCAATGTAAATTTTCCAGATTTTATTTCCACAGATTTAAGATTTCAAGTTAAGACGTTATTTTATAATTTTCTTGCACACTTACAAGAGATGTTAATGATTCCTCTAAAACTCAAACAAAAATGGTTCTTATAAATCCAGAATCTGATGTAGTCCTCATAGGTGAAATCTTTAAATTTATCTTCGGGAAGTGTCCTCAAGTCCTCAAGCCTTCCTGAAATTTCAAAGGAAACCCTAATATTTGGTTCATGGTGGTGGGTACTTAAGATTCGGCCCGGCCGAACTTAGTGCTGTATATACTTGTTACAGGTCCATTTGGTAAGGTATCGATTTAACTTCTTGAGGGTAAACCCAAAGAAAAAATATTTTTCCCCTTTCGTATAAAGTATTTTCGTTTAGAGCAAACTACTACGAATTTTTGATAACCGATTCAACGATTGTCTCTAAAATTTGTGCCAAAAGAATACTTTGCTTGTCTAAAATTTCGCTTCTCAGAAATGAAAACACTTCTTTCAGTGTACGAATATAGCAGGCGCACTGATCATGAAAATTGCTTGAAACTGAAAGTAAAATTTCGGGATTTTACTCCCCGTAGTCATTGAAATAATGGCGGAAAAAATCTACAGATTTAAGATTTCAAATCAAGGCTTTATTTAATCATTTACACGATGTGTTTATGATTTCTCTAAACCTCAAACAAAATTGGTTCTTATAAATCCAGAATCTGATCTAGTATTTATAGGTACAATCTTTAAATTTATCTTCGGGAAGCGTACTGGTTGAATTGATTTGCTTTGGAGAATATTTGTCATCAAACCCCCTGAAATTTTATATATTATCAAGTAACCCGCTACGACGAAGAGTTTTCAAAATAAACTATTATAATTGATTCATGGTGGTGGGTATTTAAGATTCGGCCCGGCCGAACTTACTGCTGTATATACTTATTTTTATCTACACACAGTTACCACATAATTCTTTGGCCACTAATAGGGATAGACGCACGTGTTCATTCGGTGTGAACACACAAATACATCGAAATATCCTCCAAGCATGGTGGAACTCTTTGGTTACTACTTAGAAATGGCCATAGTCACATGTATTGATTTGCCTATGTAATCTAGCTTATCTCCTTTGATTGATTACTAGCTATAGAACCAATTTAAATGATAGCCTTTCATCAATCCCTCACTCTCTCTCTCTCACACACTCCCTCACTCATTCTCTCATTAGTTTACTTTACTTGCCTTGCATTAGTACACAGTACAGTATTTCATTGCTCAGCTTATAATGTAGCACAATTCTCTACAATCCAATGCATTTGCTACTAACCTAATTATAACAATTATACGCTCCATGGGTAAATAGCATGTAATTGCTAGTACTCGTATTTACACACACACACACAAACATACTCAGAATGATGATTGCTAGAAATCATAATAATACTCATACGCACTATAGGTTAATTGACTGATGTAGTGGATGGTTATAAAATCAAGTGATTAGGTCATGACCGGCAATATGATACCCTAAAGCAGTACCATTACATTGGTGAAGTGAGATGATTTGATGTGGGTGGTATTTAAGAGGTCTTCTAAAGGGTGATTTGTTAAGAGCTTGATAACTTTTTTTTAAAAAAAAAACGCATAAAATTTGCAAAATCTCATCGGTTCTTTATTTGAAACGTTAGATTGGTCCATGACATTTACTTTTTGAAGATAATTTCATTTAAATGTTGACCGCGGCTGCGTCTTAGGTGGTCCATTCGGAAAGTCCAATTTTGGGCAACTTTTTCGAGCATTTCGGCCGGAATAGCCCGAATTTCTTCGGAAATGTTGTCTTCCAAAGCTGGAATAGTTGCTGGCTTATTTCTGTAGACTTTAGACTTGACGTAGCCCCACAAAAAATAGTCTAAAGGCGTCAAATCGCATGATCTTGGTGGCCAACTTACCGGTCCATTTCTTGAGATGAATTGTTCTCCGAAGTTTTCCCTCAAAATGGCCATAGAATCGCGAGCTGTGTGGCATGTAGCGCCATCTTGTTGAAACTACATGTCAACCAAGTTCAGTTCTTCCATTTTTGGCAACAAAAAGTTTGTTAGCATCGAACGATAGCGATCGCCATTCACCGTAACGTTGCGTCCAACAGCATCTTTGAAAAAATACGGTCCAATGATTCCACCAGCGTACAAACCACACCAAACAGTGCATTTTTCGGGATGCATGGGCAGTTCTTGAACGGCTTCTGGTTGCTCTTCACTCCAAATGCGGCAATTTTGCTTATTTACGTAGCCATTCAACCAGAAATGAGCCTCATCGCTGAACAAAATTTGTCGATAAAAAAGCGGATTTTCTGCCAAATTTTCTAGGGCCCATTCACTGAAAATTCGACGTTGTGGCAGATCGTAAGTCTATTCATGATGAAATGTCAAAGCATACTGAGCATCTTTCTCTTTGACACCATGTCTGAAATCCCACGTGATCTGTCAAATACTAATGCATGAAAATCCTAACCTCAAAAGAATCACCCTTTACAAGAATATTTTGTTCCAACAATTTTCAAGCAGTTTTTTCAATTAATGGGAACATTATTGTCATACAGACTTTGTCAAAATCAAGATGCTATTTGCTCTAAATGGCAATGCAAATGCATATGGTCCATGTTTTGTACCTTTGAGAACTATCAGAAAGGAATATTTTAACTACGATTTTGAGAATATTATCAATAAAATAAAGTAAAATTGAAAAACGTTTGGAAATTGTTTATTTTTAAATTATAGGGGTTTCCAGCTTTTCCAGTATTATTTTGGTGAGAAGTTTGTATTAATCTGGACAAAGTTTACTTTTACCAAGATGGAGGTAATTGCCGCCCATATGACAAAACCATTGATTTTTTTATGGGAAATGAGTCCATTGCTTTTTTATGGGAAAGGAGCTATCGAGATCGACAAACCCATTTTAAACATTCCATAAAATTCAAGCGAGATTAAAATCAATTATTTATATGCCTATGAAGTGCCATTTGTTAATGCGGTTCCCCAGTATCTTCTTAGTAAATTTTAAGTATATCGCTTAAGTTATATTGATGTCAAGAAATCCCACTCTCCCTTCTTTGATTCGAAAATTAAATATTTAATTTTTTTTACTTCGGGAAATCCTTCTACTCTTTTTGCAAACTTTGAAACATTTAGTGCATTTATATTAATTTAAAATAAGTATATAAGACCGAAAGTTAGGCTAGACCGAATCCTATGTAGCCTCCATCATGGATTGCGTACAAAGTTCTACCAAGGACTAGGGTTTTGGTCACAGTTGTCGATGGCAGGGTAGTTTTTTATACCCTGCGTCACACTGTGGAACAGGGTATTATAAGTTAGTGCATATGTTTGCAACACCCAGAAGGAGACGAGATAGACACATGGTGTCTTTGGGAAAAATGCTCAGGGTGGGCCCCTGAGTTAATATAGCCATGTCCGTCTGTCTGTGAACACATTTTTGTGATCAAAGTCTAGGTCGCAATTTATGTCCAATCGCCTTCAAATTTGGCACATGTTCCTAATTTGAGTCAGAATAGAACCCTATTGATTTTGGAAGAAATCGGTTCAGATTTAGATATAGCTCCCATATATATCTTTCGCCCGATATGGACTTATATGGCCCCAGAAGCCAGATTTTTGGCCGAATTTGGTTGAAATTTTGCACTAGGAGTACAATTAGTAGTATAGTCAAGTGTGCGAAATTTGGAATCGATTCAGATTTAGATATAGCTCCCATATATATCTTTCGCCCGATATGGACTTTTATGGCCCCAGAAGCCAGAGTTTTAACCTAATTTGCTTAAAATTTTGCACAAGAAGAAAAATTACTACTATAGTCAAGTGTGCCAAATTTTATTGAAATCGGTTCAGATTTAGATATAGCTCCCATATATATCTTTCGCCCGATATGGACTAATACGGTCCCAGAAGCTAGAGTTTTAGCCCAATTTGGTTGAAATTTTGCACTAGGAGTACAATTAGTAGTGTAGTCAAGTGTGCCAATTTTTATTGAAATCGGTTCAGATTTAGATATAGCTCCCATATATATCTTTCGCCCGATTTACACTCATATGACCACAGAGGCCAATTTTTAACTCCGATTTAGTTTAAATTTTGCACAGGGAGTAGAATTAGCAGTTTTGCTATGCGTGCCAAATTTGGTTGAAATCGGTTCGGATTTAGATATAGCTCCCATATATATGTTTTACTGATTTCGACAAAAATGGTCAAAATACCAACATTTTCCTTGTAAAATCGCCACTGCTTATTCGAAAAGTTGTAAAATTGACTCTAACTTTCCTAAACTTCTAATACATATATATCGAGCGATAAATCATATATAAACTTTTCCGAAGTTTCCTTAAAATTGCTTCAGATTTAAATGTTTCCCATATTATTTTACTAACATTTTGTTCCACCCTAGTGCATTAGCCGACTTAAATTTGGAGTCTATAGATTTTGTAGAAGTCTATCAAATTCTTCCAGATCGAGTGATATTTAAATGTATGTATTTGGGACAAACCTTTATATATAGCCCCCAAAACATTTGACGGATGTGATATGGTATCGAAAATTTAGATCTACAAAGTGGTGCAGGGTATAATATAGTCGGACCCGCCCGACTTTAGACTTTCCTTAATGGTTTTTGTGATTGATTTTTGTTTCAATTAAAAAATTTGTTGAATCAATTACATTTTTAATTGAATATTTTTTAAAACTCAATTAAAATTTTAATTGGAAAATTTTTCGTGAAAATTTTTTGTGTGTAGTGTAAAATAACAAAATGTATTTTTTTTAAATCATTCAAAAGCTAGATATGATTACTTCATCTATCCATTAATTGTTTTTAATATTTAATAGATATATATGCCTCTTATTGACAAATATCGAATACTGCTTTTGTTGTATATGCTGAAAGAAGATGTAAAACTAGCATATCTTGGCTTCATCGTTTGTTTTAATTGTTTTTGACTGGAACAGAATTTTTGACCATTTTTCTTCTCAGCGTACGATTGATATGGAAAAGCGGCTAAAGTGGCACTACGAAGACCTATTTCGCTCGTAAAATAGGTCGGTTTATGCTCCAAGACATTTGAATTTATATATTGAAACATGAAAATTCGGAAATTGATAATTTTGTTCTTTTGAACAAACCAGACAAATGCTGAATTGAAAATTATGTATTTTAAACTGAAAATTGGAACGAGATGAGATGATCGATTTGCTGCTGATGGGTACGTGAAAAAAATCGCGCCCGCGATTTATTTCAAGTACCCATCAGCAGCAAATCGATCATCTCATCTCTTTCCAATTTTAATGTTTAGAAGAACATAATAAAACGAAAGTTGCAAGAATGTGAGGATGAACTGAATGTGATGAATTTAAAAAAGGATTCGCGCGCGCGATTTGGAGGCAGATGAGATGATCGAGGTAGTGCTGATGGGTACTTGAAAAAAATCGCGCGCGCGATTTATCACGTCGATCATCTCAGCACGTCGATCATCTCATCTCTTTCCAATTTTAATGTTTAGAACAAGATAATAAACTGAAAGTCGCTAGGATTTGAGGACGAACTGAATGTGATGAATTTAACAACGACCGAAAAAGGGACATCAATAAAACAATAGCATCTCCATCATCCATATTTCATTCATTCATTATTTCACTTACTGGGTTGGAACACAAAGAGTCTGTATGCCAAATCGGCTTCCATAATAGTGGTTTGCTAAAATATCTTTTCCGGCACACTTTCGCACATTTAGTATTCACTCATATGTTCTGATTTGGCAAGTTCTTGGGGACTTTGTGGAGCGTTTTGCACCATTTTCTCCTTAATTTTCTTATAGACCACGAGATCTGCACTGTCTTTCTAGTTACGGCATTTTGAATTAAATACCGTACGTATTTAGTTAACCAAAATTGGGGATAAAAACTACTTCATTTAGGACAGTTTTTGATTTGTATTCCGACATTATTTTCCCCATAAAATATTGGGCGTTTTGACCGCCTATTTTTTTGGGACATATGACCGCGATAAGGGATGACATAAAGCCCAAACTAAAATTGGGCGATTTGACCGCCCCATTGGAGGTCATAACGCCCAAAACTCATTCTGGGCGAAATGTCCGTTGGGGGATATGTCCGGTCGCCATATTGAGCGATAAATCATAAATAAACTTTTGCGAAGTTTCCTTAAAATTGCTTCAGATGTTTCCTTAAAATTGCTTAAAATTGCTTTCCTTAAAATTGCTCAGATGTTTAAATGTTTCCCATATTATTTTACTAACATTGTGTTCCACCCTAGTGCATTAGCCGACTTAAATTTGGAGTCTATACATTTTGTAGAATTGTATCAAATTCTGTCCAGATCGAGTGATATTTAAATTTATGTATTTGGGACAAACCCCCAATACATTTGACGGATGTGATATGGTATCGAAAATTTAGATTTACAAAGTGGTGCAGGGTATAATATAGTCGGCCCCGCCCGACTTTAGACTTTCCTTACTTTTTATACCCTGCTCCACACTGTGGAACAGGGTATTATAAGTTAGTACATATGTTTGCAACACCCAGAAGGAGACGAGATAGACACATGGTGTCTTTGGCAAAAATGCTCAGGGTGGGCTCGTGAGTCGATATAGCGATGTCCGTCTGTCCGTCTGTCCGTGAGCACATTTTTGTAATCAAAGTCTAGGTCGCAGTTTTAGTCCAATCGACTTCAAATTTGGCACAAGTATGTGTTTTGGCTCAGAATAGATCCCTATTGATTTTGGAACAAATCGGTTCAGATTTAGATATAGCTCCCATATATATATTTCGCCCGATATGGGCTCATATGGCCCCAGAAGCCATAGTTTTACCCTAATGTACTTAAAATTTTGCACAAGAAGAACAATTAGTACTATAGTCAAGTGTGCCAAATTTTATTGAAATCGGTTCAGATTTAGATATAGCTCCCATATATATCTTTCGCCCGATATGGACTAATACGGTCCCAGAAGCCAGAGTTTTACCCCAATGTGGTTGAAATTTTGCACAGGGGGTAGAATTAGCATTGTAGCTATGCGTGCCAAATTTGGTTGAAATCGGTTCAGATTTAGATATAGCTCCCATATATAGCTTTCGCCCGATTTACACTCATATGACCACAGAGGCTAATTTTTTGCTCCGATTTAGTTGAAATTTTGCACAGGGAGTAGAATTAGCATTGTAGCTATGCGTGTAAAATTTGGTTGAAATCGGTTCAGATTTAGATATAGCTCCCATATATAGCTTTCGTCCGATTTACACTCATATGACCTCAGAGGCCAATTTTTAACTATATTTTGATATTTTGCACAGGAAGTAGAATTAGCATTGTAGCTATGCGTGCCAAATTTGGTTGAAATCGGTTCAGATTCAGATATAGCTCCCATATATATGTTTTTCTGATTTCGACAAAAATGGTCAAAATACCAAAATTTTCCTTGTAATCGCCACTGCTTAGTCGAAAAGTTGTAAAATTGACTCTAACTTTCCTAAACTTTTAATACGTATATATCGAGCGATAAATCATAAATAAACTTTTGCGAAGTTTCCTTAAAATTGCTTCAGATTTAAATGTTTCCCATATTTATACCCTTCACCACTACTGTGGTACAGGGTATAATAAGTTTGTGCATTTGTATGTAACGCCAAGAAGGAAAAGTCTGAGACCCATCGTTTAGTATACCGATCGTCTTAGAATTAAATTCTGAGTCGATTTAGCGATGTCCGTCTGTCTGTCTGTCTGTCCGTCTGTCTGTCTGTCTGTTGATGTATTTTTGTGTGCAAAGTACAGCTCGCAGTTTTAGTCCGATTGTCCTGAAATTTGGTATAGGGTCCTGTTTTGGCTCAAAGATGATCCCTATTGATTTTGGAAAAGATCGGTTCAGATTTAGATATAGCTGCCATATATATTTTTCACCGATCTGGTCATAATTGGCGTGTATATCAACCGATCTTCCTCAAATTCCGTACATCCGAATATTTTATGAGTCTCGAAAAACTTGCAAAATATCAGCCAAATCGGTTCAGATTTAGATATAGCTCCCATATATAGCTTTCGCCCGATTTACACTCATTTGCCCACAGAGGCCAATTTTTTGCTCCGATTTAGTTGACATTTTGCACAAGGAGTAGAATTGGCATTGTAGCTATGAGTGCCAAATTTGGTTGAAATCGGTTCAGATTTAGATATAGCTCCCATATATAGCTTTCGCCCGATTTACACTCATATGACCACAGAGGCCAATTTTTTGCTTCGATTTAGCTGAAATTTTGCACAGGGAGTAGAATTAGCATTGTAGCTATGCGTGCCAAATTTGGTTGAAATCGGTTCAGATTTAGATATAGCTCCCATATATATGTTTTTCTGATTTCGATAAAAATGGTCAAAATACCAACATTTTCCTTGTAAAATCGCCACTGCTTAGTCGAAAAGTTATAAAAATGACTCTAATTTTCCTAAACTTCTAATACATATATATCGAGCGATAAATCATAAATAAACTTTTTCGAAGTTTCCTTACAATTGCTTCAGATTTAAACGTTTCCCATATTTTTTTACTAACATTGTGTTCCACCCTAGTGCATTAGCCGACTTAAATTTTGAGTCTATAGATTTTGTAGAAGTCTATCAAATTCTTCCAGATCGAGTGATATTTAAATGTATGTATTTGGGACAAACCTTTATATATAGCCCCCAACACATTTGGCGGATGTGATATGGTATCGAAAATTTAGATCTAAAAAGTGGTGCAGGGTATAATATAGTCGGCCCCGCCCGACTTTAGACTTTCCTTACTGGTTTTTGCTAAATTACTCCAAATTTTGGTAAATTATTTTTGGCTCGTGCCCGAGTAATCATAAATTCACTTTTGCGCAATTGCTTTAAATATTACCTAGATTTAAATCTTTAAGGTTGAGATTTTGTAGAAGTGAAAACAATATTGTCCAAATCGAAATTTGATCCCCATCGGCTTCCTAGGCTTCCTTACTTGTTTTTTTTCTCTAGTTTTTTTTTTTTTTTAATTTACCTCACTAACAAACTTAGTAACCAGTATCCCCATAGTTATGTAGGGTATAATCGAACTAAACTAATTTTCTGTGTTAAAAATTAAAATAAAAAAAAAATACAAATAATTTTCCATTTCAATATGTTTTACACAAAAGCTCTCCACAAAACGTCATTATATGGAATTGAGTACTAGCCCATATACTCGGTTAAATCCTCCATATACTCCTAGACTAAGTAAGTTCACAGTTCAAGTATTATTATCATTTTTAATTAAATTTTAATGAACATGATAGAGCAAAGGAATTTCAAACATTTCATTTTATCCTGTATCATTTACAGGAGGATGATAAACTAGAAGCACAGATGAAAAAAAGTAAACCAGATGATTAAGTTCCCAGAGTGATGTGAACAATACAGACGACATGATTTCCAAGTATGACTGAATGACACAATGACGAATGATTAACTGAATTTTTGTATTTTTCTTTTTTTATAGATTTGTATTGCTTTTGTTTTTCGAGTAATCCTTAATATCCTAAAGATATAACTGAGGCTTTTAACAAAGGAATTTTTATTTTTCAACAAAGGCAAACAGAAGGTGAGAAACATTCGAGGGATTCTTAATGAAGGTATTATCAACACATTTCGTTGGGGGCAATAATAAACACAAGATGGCTGTTCCTTTGTTTTTTTGTCTAGCAAATCATCATTGGATTTTATTTTAAAAAAGAATTGACATATCAATTAATGGAGATGGCATGTGACACTTGAATCAAATAATTTAAGTCTTATAAGTATGTGGAAGACATTGAATATAGCATTATACACTACACTCTAATACATTTTTTCATTTCTATCCAGCAGAGGAAAATACTAGTTAGGAGGCCTAATTTGAGTGCTGATGTTGCACTCGTTGGGCCTGTTCGTCTCATCCCAACTTTAGAGGAATCTTAAGCATATCATTTAAGCGTGCAAAACAAATAACGTCTTGATTTGAAATATAAATTCTGCAGATTTTAACGCTCTTTATTCGAATGAGTATGAGAAGTAGACTCTGGAAATATTGGTCTATATCAAAACAAGGACCGATACACACTATTTTCGGCACACCTATTTGTGGTTCTCAAATACCTCTAGATTTAAAATTTCAGGCAAATCGGATAGAAAATACGGTTTGTAGAAGCCCAAGAAGTGAAATCGTGAGATCGGTCTCTATGGGGATTATACCAAAACAAGGACCGATACACACAATATTTCGGCACACCTATTTGTGATTCTAAAATATCTCTCGATTTCAAATTTCTGACAAATCGAATAGAAAATACGGTTTCTAGAAGCCCAAGAAGTAAAATCAGGAGATCGGTCTATATGGGGGTTATACCAAAACATGGACCGATAGACACAATTTTTCGCCACACCTATTTGTGTTTCTAAAATATCTCTAGATTTCAAATTCCAGGAAAATCGGAAAGAAAATGCGGTTTCTAGAAGCCCAAGACCCAAATCGGCGGATCGGTTTATATGGGAGCTATATCAAAATCTGGACCGATATAGCTCATCTACGAACTTAGCCTGCGTGCAGACAAAAGACGAATCTGTGCCAAATTTCAGGACGATTTCAGATATTGAAGGCTGTAGCGTGATTACAACAGATAGACAGACAGACGGACAGGGTTATATCATCTTAGAATTTCTCCCTGATCAAGAATATATATACTTTATATAGTCGGAAGTCGATATTTCGATATGTTAAAAACGGTTGCCATTCCCCCACCGTAGGATGGGGGTATATTAACTTTGTCATTCCGTTTGTAACACATCGAAATATTGCTCTAAGACCCCCATTGGTCGTGGTGAAATTCTGAGTCGATCTCAGCATGTCCGTCCGTCCGTCTGTTGAAATCACGCTAACTTCCGAACGAAAAAAGCTATCGACTTGAAACTTGGCACAAGTAGTTGTTATTGATGTAGGTCGGATGGTA
Source organism: Haematobia irritans (assembly GCF_050003625.1). Classification (NCBI taxonomy): domain Eukaryota; kingdom Metazoa; phylum Arthropoda; class Insecta; order Diptera; family Muscidae; genus Haematobia; species Haematobia irritans. The sequence continues at coordinate 43,128,770 of NC_134401.1, read as the reverse complement.
TTGAAAATGGGCCATATCGGTCCACTTTTACGTATAGCCTCCATATAAACGGACCCCCAAATTTGGCTTGCGATTGCTCTAAGAGAAGCAAATTTCATCCGATCCGGCTGATATAAACCGATGCCCCGATTTGGCTTGCGGAGCCTCTAAGAGAAGCAAATTTAATCCGATCCGGCTGAAATTTGGTACATGGTGTTAGTATATGGTCTCTAACCATCATGCAAAAATTGGTCCACATCGGTCCATAATTACATATAGCCCCCATATAAGCCGATCCCCAGATTTCGCTTGCGGAGCCTCAAAGAGAAGCAAATTTAATCCGATCCGGCTGAAATTTGGTACATGGTGTTGGTATATGGTCTTTAACAACCATGCTAAAATTGGTCCACATCGGTCTTTAATTATATATAGCACCCATATAAACCGTTCTCCTAAATTGACCTCCGGAGCCTCTTGGAGGAGCAAAATTCATCCGACCCGGTTCAAATGTGGAACGTGGTGTTAGTATATGGTCTCTAACATCCATGCAAAAATTGGTCCACATAGGTTCATAATTATATATAGACCCCATATAAACCGATCCCCCGATATGGCTTGCGGAGCCTCTAAGAGAAGCAAATTTCATCCGATCCGGTTGAAATTTGGAACATGGTGTCAGTATATGGTCTCTAACAACCGTGCCAGAATTGGTCCATATCGGTCCATAATTATATATATGGCCTCCATATAAACCGTTCTCCAGATTTGACTTCCGGAGCCTCTTGGAGGAGCAAAATTCATCCGATCCGGTTCAAATTTGGAACGTGGTGTTAGTATATGGCCGCTAACAACCATTCCAAAAGTGGTCCATATCGGTCTATAGTTATATATAGCCGATCCCCAATCACACAAAAATTGGTCCATATCGGTTCATAATCATGGTTGCCACTCGAGCCAAAAATAATTTACCAAAATTTTATTTCTATACAAAATTTTATAAAAAAATTATTTCTATAGAAAATTTTATAAAAAATTTATCTCTATAGAAAATTTTGTTAAAATTTCATTTCTATAGAAAAATTTGTCAAAACTTTATTTCTATAGAAAATTTTGTCAAACTTATATTTCTATAGAAAATTTTTGTCAAAATTTTATTTCTATAGAAAATTTTGTCAAACTGAATTATATAAGTATTTAATCGGTCTTTTTGAATATAATATATACCAGGTATGGCCTTACTTATAATTTAGAAGACTGTGTTAGGAGGTTTTAAGATACCTTGCCGTCGGCAAGAGTTACCGCAACCCAAGTAATTCGATTGTGGATGACAGTGTTTAGAAGAAGTTACTACGCAATCCATGGTGGAGGGTACATAAGCTTCGGCCTGGCCGAACTTACGGCCGTATATACTTGTTATACCTTCATCACCATTCTATGGTGGTGGGTATAAAAAAGTAGTACGAAACATGATCATATCATTAGTAAAAAGGCCTTCTAAAAGGCTTTAGACCTCATTTTTTTACCGCTGGATGCTTTAGCATCCATTTAATTATGTATGTGTGTATTTTGTGGCATTGGCATATGATGCTTTGATTTAACAATTAACCCAAATGTAATTATTTTCTAACTTTGTCATCTGTCTTTGGTATTTGAATAACAATTACTTAATGTCACCTATACAAATGAAATGATTGTTCTCCCAAATTAAGTTAACACCTCATTTGGGAAGGTCGCATTCCCCATCTTTGGGTGTGTGTGTTTGTATAAAATGCAAAGAAATTTGACAGAGAAGCCATACACCTATATTTCTCTGTAAACATCTAACATCCATTTTGTTGATGATGATTGTCATTCTCTATGTATGTATGGATGTATGTGTGTATATAAGATTTACTTTTGTTGTGTGTTGACTTAACATGAGTTACCATGAGAGTTTCTTAGATGAAGTCTTCTTCTTCAACATATGAATTCTAAAGCAAAACTTATTTTTTGTTGTCATTGTTATGCTGTAGTAGAGTAGAGTATATTAGAAAATTCTTGTCGCATACAGTGCTATTAAAGAGAGCGAGAGAGAGCGATTTTAAATGTAAATGCTATACGATCCTCTATATGAAAAAATAATTATTTCAATCTTTTTTCACAATGGAAATTTCTATTTTCACAATGGAAATTAATATACAGAAAGCAAAATATTTGACCTTTAATCATAAAATTATTGGAAGTGAAAATTAAAACTGCGGGATTTTTTCAAACGTTTGAAAATTTATTGCGAAAAAATTTTTTAAGGCCGATCAGTTGGAGTATAGCAAATATTTGAAAATTTTTTAAAAAACAAGTATATACGGCCGATGTTCGGCCAGGCCGAATCTTATGTACCCTCCACCATGGATTGCAAAGAAACTTGTACTAAAGACTGTCATTCACAATCGAATTACTTGGGTTGTGGTACCTTAAATCGTTTTCTAAATTGTGAGTTAGTCCATACGTGGTATATATTAGACCCAAAAGGTATGTGTAGGTAAGTATACAAATAATTACGAATCGATATGGACTTTTGCACGGTACGTAGGGAGCCAGAATTGAAATATGGGGGCTATATACAGTTATGAACTTGATATGGACCAATTTTTGTGTGATTGGGGATCGATTTATCTGAGGACTATATATAACTATAGACCGATATGGATCTAGTTAGGCATGGTTGTTAACGGCCATATACTAGCACAATGTACCAAATTTCAACCGAATCGGATGGATTTTGCTCTTCCAAGAGGCTCCGGACGTCAAATCTGGGGATCGGTTTATATGGGAGCTATGTGTAATTATGGACCGATTTCGACCAATTTTTGCATGGGTGTTTGAGGCCATATATTAACACCACGTACCAAATATCAACTGAATCAGATGAAATTTGGTCTTCCAAGAGGCTCCGGAGGTCAAATCTGGAGAACGGTTTATATGGGGGCTATATATAATTATGCACCGATGCGGACCAATTTTTGCATAGCTGTTAGAGACCATATGCTTACACCATGTACCAAATTTCAGCCGGATCGGATGAAATTTTTTTCTCTTAGAGGGTCCGCAAGCCAAATCTGGGGATCGGTTTATGTGGGGGCTATATATAATTATGCACCGATATGGACCAATTTTTGCATGGTCATTAGAGTCCATATATTAACACCATGTACCAAATTTCAGCCGGATCGGATGAAATTTTCCTCTCTTAGAGGCTCCGCAAGCCAAATCTGGGGATCGGTTTATATGGGGGCTATATTTAATTTTGACCGATGTGGACCAATTTTTGCATAGTTGTTACAAACAATACGCTAACACCATGTACCAAATTTCAGCCGGATCGGATGAAATTTTCTTCTCTTAGAGGCTCCGCAAGCCAAATCTGGGGACCGGTTTATATGGGGGCTATATATAATTATGGACCGATGTGAACCAATTTTTGCATGGTTGTTAGAGACCATATACAAAGACTATGTACCAAATTTCAGCCGGATCGGATGAAATTTTCTTCTCTTAGAGGCTCCGAAAGCCAAATCGGGGGATCGGTTTATATGGGGGCTATATATAATTATGGACCGATGTGGACCAATTTTGGCATGGTTGTTAGAGACCATAACCTAACCTAACCTGTGTTAGGTTAGGTTAGGTTAGGTTATGATCTCTAAATTTCAAGCCGGATCAAATTTCAGCCGGATCGGTTGAAATTTGCTTCTCTTAGAGGGTCTGCAAGCTAAATTTGGGGGTCCGTTTATATGGGGGCTATACGTAAAAGTGGACCGATATGGCCCATTTGCAATACCATCCGACCTACATCAATAACAACTACTTGTGCCAAGTTTCAAGTCGATAGCTTGTTTCGTTCGGAAGTTAGCGTGATTTCAACAGACGGACGGATGGACATGCTCAGATCGACTCAGAATTTCACCACGACCCAAAATATATATATATATATATATATATATATATATATATATATATATATATATATATATATATATATATATATATATATATATATATATATATATATATATATATATATATATATATATATATATATATATATATATATATATATATATATATATATATATATATATATATATATATATATATATATATATATATATATATATATATATATATATATATATATATATATATATATATATATATATATATATATATATATATATATATATATATATATATATATATATATATATATATATATATATATATATATATATATATATATATATATATATATATATATATATATATATATATATATATATATATATATATATATATATATATATATATATATATATATATATATATACTTTATGAGGTCTTAGAGCAATATTTCGGAATGACAAAGTTAATATACCCCCATCCTATGGTGGAGGGTATAAAAAACGAACTTTAACAAACTGATCAATCGATACATTGTTCATCGCTGGCCATTAATTTTTCCCATACGGATTTTGTATTTTGTATTTATTGAGTTTGGTTCCTGCACAACAACCCAGCGGCGGAATCGAGAAGGACCTTGCAAATTCAGGCAGGTTAAATGCCTTAAATTGGAAGGAGTAGTGTTTATAAGGCATGCATGTGTACTGATTTTACATTCATCGGAAGCCTTCTAAAATCAGACCTGTATTTAAGCATTGCGTTTCATTTACTTTTTTCATTTTATGCACACGGACATTCTCTCTGCCTTCTTTATAGCAAGTTGTATAGCATGGGTGTTAAAATTATGTAGCAAGAGAGATGTCTTGTGCTCTCGTTTAAAAGAGAGCTTTAAAATTGTTTACATTCCTATTAATTTATAATTAGAATGCATTTGTAATGCCTTTGGAAGTCAAACGGTTATTTCATATTATGACAATCCCCGACTTACAAATAGAAATGAATAGGCATGTAATTGCATTGTTTTCCACTTTCAAAAATAAGCTATTAGGAATGCGTAGGATTTCGTGTATGTTAGAGGAATTGTATTTTAACATTTTCTACCCCCAAACAAAAACAAAAATGAAACATAGCAACATTTGAAAATTATAACTATTTATGTCAGAAAATATTTTCATTAATGCCATGTGGATAATAATTTAGCGTACGCCAGTACATGCTATTCGTTAGTTGAATTCTTGATCTGGTAAAGTACGTACGTCTTCCAAATTATAAAGTGTTTCGCATTTGCGATAGTAACCTTAAGTATAAAACACTAACGGTAAGTCTTTAATTGTATTTTATTATTTTCATTTTTTAATGCATTTTAGTTCTTTCAGATCTTGACAATAAATTTACCGAAACGCAGAAAGAATATAGAGCCCAGACGAATCAAATATAGTGATATCTTGGGGAGTGACTTGACATTTTCTTTATGTTTTTATATATCTCTGAACGCTAATCTTTTTTAATGTTAAAAATAAATAAATTTGAAACAAAAGCATAAACATTTAATACCCGCATAGCGCTACAACATGCCTACAATAGGAAGGACGTGAGAAGTAGTTATATTATCAGTAATTATGTAGGTGTTTTATATACACTCCTGTAGCCTCCTTCTTTTTGGAGGGCTGGTGAAGGGTCTTTTATGGTAGCTACAAATAAGGTCTTGCCCTCCAATCTCACCCTATGTTAAATGGAAAGGAAGGTGTAATGTCCTAAACAGGCCTCTGTAATGCCTAGACAGGCCTGGAAGGAGGCCTTCCAACCACATGAACTACGCCGCTGGGAAGACTCAAGGTCCTATAATTTACAGTACAGGCATTTGATTGTATGCGAACAGATTTATATCATAACAAAATTTAATAAAATTAATTTAACTAAAACGAAATGTAAAATTATCGTTTAGATAGATAAATGAGTGACACATGAGGTAAAAAGAAATGATTGTTTGCTACGAAAATAAAAAGCATAAATAAATAAATAAAATATCAAAATTGAAAGTTAACTTAAACATGGTCAATTAATAAACGTTTCTAGAGATTATATGAATCTTATTGCCAATTAAAATACAATTAAAATACAAAATATAATTATGATAAGTACAATGAAAAGAAGTGAATGGATAGTGTAGTTTACTTATTATTGCGGAACATGTCAATATTAAAGAAAATATATAAAAAGTTTGCTTTTGAATTGTGCTCTGCTTGTAATTGTCTTTATATTTAGTGGTAACATGTTCCAGAGACGAATCGCATGGATGAAGAATTGCCACTCCGATACAACATATCTGTGGCCTAGTTGGATTAAATTACCAGCTCTACCTGATGCACTAAAGCGTAATCTATTAAATAGATGATCAGGTTCCTTGTCCATAATAATCCTATGTAGAAATACTAAGACACGAATTTTCAGGTAGTTCTCAAAATGGACCCCAATATTCTGGTTGAAAACGGAGTCAGATGGGCATACCTGTTGAGGCCGAAAACGTATCTTATAATTGCATTAAAGGAGACATTCAATTTCCGTTTGCTCCTAGCATCAAAACTAGAAAAGATTTCGCAACCATACGTCAATACCGGAATTAAGTAGGTCTTCGCCAAGAGCAGTTTGATTCTCAGTGGTATATATCTCTGTGCCATGATGAAAAAATGAAATAATAGCCAGTAAAATAAGTTCTTATGGGGTTTCCAACATGTGACTGAGCGTTATCGTACTCCACAGTCCCCTTGTCGTGTCTTTCCAAATATTGTGGCCGTTTATCATGCAATGCTTGGCTCAAGAGTATCAATTGTATTCGATACAAAACCACAGAGATCATTTCACTCGGCTGTAGCAGCTCATTGTGCTACACATCCAGCTGGTCCCACCAAGTACACAGAATAGGTTAATTTCCATAGGCTAAAATTTTATTTCTATAGAACATTTTGTGTATAGAAATAAAATTTTGATAAAATTTTCTATAGAAATGACATTTTTGACAAAATTTTCTATAGAAATAAAATTTTTGATATAATTTTCTATAGAAATAAAATTTTGAAATAATCTTCTATAGAAATAAAATTTTGACAAAATTTTCCAAAGAAATAAAATTTTGACAACATTTTCTATAGAAATAAAATTTTGAAATAATCTTCTATAGAAATAAAATATTGACAAAATTTTCTATAGACATAAAATTGTGACAAAATTTTCCAAAGAAATAAAATTTTGACAAAATTTTTTTTATAGAAATGAAATTTTGACAAAATTTTCTATATAAATAAAATTTTGACAAAATTTTCGATAGAAAAATTGTAGAATTGTAAGATGATCTTGATTGAAAAAATTTTCTATAGGAATGAAATTTTGACAAAAATTTCTATAGAAGTATAAAATTTAAAAAAAAAAAATCTATAGTATCAATTGTGTTCGATACAAAACCACAGAGATCATTTCACTCGGCTGTAGCAGCTCATTGTGCTACACATCCAGCTGGTCCCACCAAGTACACAGAATAGGTTAATTTCCATAGGCTAAAATTTTATTTCTATAGAACATTTTGTGTATAGAAATAAAATTTTGATAAAATTTTCTATAGAAATGACATTTTTGACAAAATTTTCTATAGAAATAAAATTTTAATAAAATTTTCTATAGAAATGACATTTTTGACAAAATTTTCTATAGAAATAAAATTTTTGATATAATTTTCTATAGAAATAAAATTTTGAAATAATCTTCTATAGAAATAAAATTTTGACAAAATTTTCCAAAGAAATAAAATTTTGACAAAAATTTTCTATAGAAATAAAATTTTGACAACATTTTCTATAGAAATAAAATTTTGAAATAATCTTCTATAGAAATAAAATTTTGACAAAATTTTCTATAGACATAAAATTGTGACAAAATTTTCCAAAGAAATAAAATTTTGACAAAATTTTTTTTATAGAAATGAAATTTTGACAAAATTTTCTATATAAATAAAATTTTGACAAAATTTTCGATAGAAAAATTGTAGAATTGTAAGATGATCTTGATTGAAAACATTTTCTATAGGAATGAAATTTTGACAAAAATTTCTATAGAAGTATAAAATTTAAAAAAAAAAATCTATAGAAATAAAATTTTGACAAAATTATTGGGGTACCTGTTGGGCGAATCATGAAACAACCGGAAGTCCTTTTTCGAATCTTCAAAAATGTTCCCAGTATTACAGAGAGCAGATGTGCGTTTACTTTTTGGTGTTCGACTGAGATTGGGATATTAGCGCTTGCACCACAGTGATTTTTATCCGTCCAAAGAGATGTACTGTAAGTAAAATCACAATATTTAATTTGTGCTATAGTAAGTTGGGAATACAACATATGTTTGAAGGTTTTTAACATGTGTTATAGATTTCTATTCCAATTCTTTAGTGGCATGTCATTTTAATTTAAATTTTTTATTGTTCAAAGTTAGAGATTCCTTAGCAATTAGAGATAAAACAAAATTTATAAATTTTTACATTTACAAATTTCCAAAATTATACGCTTTGTTTTAGAAGAAGTTTTTTCATAGTTTTTTCTTTAATTGTAAATAATTCATTTATTTTATTGTCAACACCTTGGACAAAACTTTTAATTTTTACATGAAATATCCATTTAAATAATTTTTCTTAAGCTCTGGGGGAAATACTACTGTCAACTAAACTGAAAAATGTAGACAAATTGAGTGTTACAAAATAAAATAATTTCTAGAAATATTTTCTTTTTTCCCCATTGGTATAAAATCGTCTATGTCAACTTGGAAATGAAATTAATCAAAACTTGGTGAGAATGTAAGTTTGCTACATAGTTAGATAGTAACCCTACCTGTTCATTTTCATTAAATTTTACATTTGAGCATTTTGTCTTTTACCTCGGGCAATATTTCTTTTATTACGAACTTGTCTTCATTTAATAGTATCTCCATAAAAGATGATGAGTGGGAGTTGAGGTTTTTACTGGGTGTCTTTACTAGGATTATACAAAAAAAAAAACAAACTTTGCTCAGATTAAGGGAAAACACTTGCTAATGAAACAAATTAATTTGTTCTTCATTAAGTGTAAGATAGACGAGAGTATTACGAAAATATCTTAACTTTGATTCATTTAATATCCCATTAGGAAATGGGGCAAGGGAAACTTAACCAAATGCTTTGATAACTAAACTCAAAAAAAAAAAACAAGTATATACGGCCGTAAGTTCGGCCAGGCCGAATCTCCACCATGGATTGCGTAGGAACTTCTACTAAAGGCTGTCATCCACAATCGAATTACTTGGGTTGCGATAACACTTGCCGATGGCTAGATATCGTAAAACTTTTTAACACTGTCTTCTAAATTGTAAGTTAGTCCATAAGGGGTATATATTAAACAAAAAAAAAGGCCGATTAAATACGTATATAATTCAGTTTGACAAAATTTTCTATAAAAATAAAATTTTGACAAAATTTTCTATAGAAATAAAAACTTGACAAAATTTTCTATAGAAATAAAATGTTGACAAAATTTTCTATAGCAATAAAATTTTGACAAAATTTTCTATAGAAATAAAATGTTGACAAAATTTTCTATAGAAATAAAATGTTGACAAAATTGTTTATAGAAATAAAATGTTGACAAAATTTTCTACAGAAATAAATTTGTTACAAAATTATCTATAGAAATAAAATTTTGACAAAATTTTCTATGGAAATAAAATGTTGACAAACATTGCTATAGAAATAAACTTTTTACAAAACTTTCTATAGAAATGAAATTTTGACAAAACTTTCTATAGTAATAAAATTTGACAATTTTTACATGGCTGTTAGAGGCCATATACTAACGAAATGTACCAAATTTCAACCGCATCGGATGACTTTTGCTCCTCCAAGAGGCTCCGGATGTCAAATCTGCGGATCGGTTTATATGGGAGCTATATATAATTATGGACCGATATGGACCAATTTTTGCATGGTTGTTAGAGACCATATACTAACACCACGTACTAAATTTCAATTGGATCGGATGAATTTTGCTCATCCAAGAGGCTCCAGAGTTCAAATCTGGGGATCGGTTTATATGGGAGCTATATATAATTATGGACCGATATGGACCAATTTTTGCATGCTTGTTAGAGACCGTATACTAACATCAGGTACCCAATTTCAAACGGATCGGATGAATTTTGCCCCTCCAAGAGGCTCCGGAGGTCAAATCTGGGGATCGGTTTATATGGGAGCTATATATAATTATGGACCGATATGGACCAGTTTTTGCATGGTTGTTAGAGACCATATACTAACACCACGTACCAAATTTCAATCGGGTAGGATGAAGTTTGCTCCTCCAAGAGGCTCCGGAGGTCAAATCTGGGGATCGGTTTATATGGGAGCTATATATATTTATGGACCGATATGGACCAATTTTTGCATGGTTGTTAGAGACCGTATTCTAACATCAGGTACCAAATTTCAACCGGATCGGATGAATTTTGCCCCTCCAAGAGGCTCCGGAGGTCAAATCTGGGGATCGGTTTATATGGGGGCTATATATAATAATGGACCGATATGGACCAATTTTTGCATGGTTGTTAGAGACCGTATACTTAGACCACGTACCAAATTTCAACTGGATCGGATGAATTTTGCTGCTCCGGAAGGCTCCGCAAGCCAAATTTGGGGATCGGTTTATATGGGGGCTATACGTAAACGTGGGCCGATATGGCCCATTTTCAATACCATCCGACCTACATCAATAACAACTACTTGTGCCAAGTTTCAAGTCGATAGCTAGTTTCGTTCGGAAGTTAGCGTGATTTCCACAGACGGACGGACAGACGGACAGACGGACGGACGGACGGACATGCTTAGATCGACTCAGAATTTCACCACGACCCAGAATATATATACTTTATGGGGTCTTAGAGCAATATTTCGATGTGTTACAAACGGAATGACAAAGTTAATATACCCCCATCCTATGGTGGAGGGTATAAAAAAAACAAAACAAAACAAGTATATACGGTCGTAAGTTCGGCCAGGCCGAATCTTATGTACCCTCCACCATGGATTGCGTAGAAATTTCTACCACAATCGAATTACTTGGGTTGCGGTAACTCTTGCTGATGGCAAGGTATCTTAAAAAAATCCTTAACACTGCCTTCTAAATTGTAAGTTAGTCCATACGGTGGATATATTAAACAACAAAAAGGCCGATTAAAGACGTATATAATTCAGTTCGACAAAATTTTCTATAGAAATAAAATGTAGACATACTTTTCTATAGAAATAAAACGTTGACAAAATTTTCTATAGAAATAAAATTTTGATAAAATTATCTATAGAAATAAAATTTTGATAAAATTTTCTATAGAAATAAAATTTTGATAAAATTGTCTCTAGGAATAAAATTTTGACAAAATTTTCTATAGAAATAAAAGTTTGACAAAGTTTTCTACAGAAATAAAATTTTGACAAAACTTTCCATAGTAATAAAATTTTGACAAAATTTTGTATAGAAATAAAATTTTGGTAGATTATTTTTGGCGATATGGACCAATTTTTGTGTAATTGGCCATTGGCTATATATAACTATAGACCAATATTGACCAATTTTTGCATTGCTGTTAGCGACCATATACTGGCGAAATGTACCAAATTTCAACCGAATCGGATGAATTTTGCTCCTCCAAGAGGTTCCGGAGGTCAAATCTGGGAATCGATTTATATGGGGGCTATATATAATAATGGACCGATATGGACCAATTTTTTCACGGTTGTTAAAGACCATATACTAACACCACATACCAAATTTCATCCGGATCGGATGAATTTTGCTCCTCCAAGAGGCTCCCTAGGTCAAATCTGGGAATTATGGACCGATATGGACCAATTTTTGCATGGTTGTTAAAGACCATATACTAACACCACATACCAAATTTCAACCGGATCGGATGAATTTTGCTCCTCCAAGAGGTTCCGAAGGGGAAATCTGGGTATCGATTTATATGGGCCTATATATAATTATGGACCGATATGGACCAATTTTTGCATGGTTGTTAGATACCATATACTTACACCACGTACTAACTTTCCACCGAATCGGATTAAATTTGCTTCTCCAAGAGTCTCCGGAGGTCAAATCAGGGGATCGTTTTATATGGGGGCTATATATAATAATGGACCTATATGGACCAATTTTTGCGTGATTGTTATAGACCATATACTTACACCACATACAAAATTGCAAGCGGATCGGATGAATTTCGCTCCTCCAAGAGGCTCTGCAAGCCAAATCTGAGGGTCGGTGTATATGGGGGCTATACGTAAAAGTGGTCCGATATGGCCCATTTGCAATACCATCCGACCTACATCAATAACAACCACTTATGCCAAGTTTCAAGTCGATAGCTTGTTTCGTTCGGAAGTTCAACAGACGGACGGACGGACATGCTCAGATCGACTCAGAATTTCACCACGACCCAGAATATATATACTATATGGGGTCTTAGAGCAATATTTCGATGTGCTACAAACGGAATGACAAAGTTAATATACCTCCCATCCTATGGTGGAGGGTATAAAAACTGTTACCTGTTAGAAAAAAGAATGTTCGGGGAAATTAATTTTATTGCTCAATTGTAACATCATCTCGCCTTGCATTCCTGCTTCGACCGAACACCAAAAAGTTTTTCAGCGGTGGATTATCCCACCTCTGTAATGCTGGTGATATTTCTGAGGGTTTCAAAACTTCTCTAAGTGGTTTCACTGCAATGTGGAACGCCGTTCGGACTCGGCTATAATTTTTCGTTTATTATAACTATTTTAGTTCTTGTGGTATACAGCTTGACAACAATTCATTCATATAGAAGATTTTCTCAAAATTTTATTTTTTTAAGAAATTTTGTCAAACTTCAATTATTTTAGAAAATTTTCTCAAAATTTAATTTCTAAAGGAAGTTTCGTCAAAACTCCATTTCTATAGGAAATTTAGTCAAAATTTAATTTCTATAGAAAATGTTGTATAACTTTCAAATTTATAGGATATTTTTGGTAAAATTTCATTTCTATACGCAATTTTGTCAAAATTTCTTATCTAACGGTCATTTTCCCAAAATTTCGAAACTATTAGAAGTTTTGTAGAAATTTAATTTCTAAAGAAATATTGTCAAAATTTCTTTGCAACGGGAAACTTTGTCAAAATTTCATATCTATTGGACATTTTCACAAAATTTCTAAATTATAGGAAATTTTGCCAACATTTCATCTCTATAGAAAATTTTGTCAAATTATGGTAAATTTTGTTAAAATTTCATTTCTATTTATACGCATTTTTGTCAAAATTTATATTTAGTAAAAATTTAATTTCTCTAGAAAATTCTGTCACAATTTCATTTCTATAGGAAATTTTGTCATATTTTCATTTTTAAAGGAATCCCTATGGGAAATTGGTACTAATTGCCACTGACGAACCTATCACAGAACTGGTACCTGTGCTCCAGTTATTTGAAATTTGTGAATAGTCGTAATTTATATATTTCCATACACGCTTGATATTAAAATCTTATATCCATTAAGTTTTTAATATGAAGCATTTTCACATTTAGTGAAATAAAATTATCAGAATAACCTATTGTTCGACATATTTTAAAAGTTTTTTTTATACCCTCCAACTTTGTCATTCCGTTTGTAACACATCGAAATATTGCTCTAAGACCCCATAAAGTATATATATTCTGGGTCGTGGTGAAATTCTGAGTCGATCTAAGCATGTCCGTCCGTCCGTCCGTCGGCTGAAATCACGCTAACTTCCGAACGAAACAAGCTATCGACTTGAAACTTGGCACAAGTAGTTGTTATCGATGTAGGTCGGATGGTATTGAAAATGGGCCATATCGGTCCACTTTTACGTATAGCCCCCATATAAAGGGACCCACAGATTTGACTTGTGGAGCCTCTAACAGAAGCATATTTCATCCGATCCGGATATTTGGTATATGGTGTTGGTATATGGTTTCTAACAACCATGCAAAAATTGCTCCACATCGGTCCATAATTATATATAGCCCCCATATAAACCGATCTCCAGATTTGGCTTGCGGAGCCTCTAAGAGAAGAAAATTTCATCCGATCCGGCTGAAATTTGGTACATGATGTTGGTATATGGTATCTAATAACCATGCAAAAATTGGTCCACACCGGTCCATAATTATATATAGACCCTTATAAACCGATCTCCAGATTTGGCTTGCGAAGCCTCAAAGAGGAGCAAATTGCATCCGATCCAGCTGAAATTTGGTACATGGTATTGGTATATGGTCTCTAACAACCGTGCAAAAATTGGTCCACATCGGTCCATAATTATATATGGCGCCCATATAAACCGATCCCCAGATTTGGGTTGCGAAGTCTCCAAGAGAAGCAAATTTCATCCAATCCGGTTGTAATTTGGAACATGGTGTTAGTATATGATCTTTAACAACCGTGCCAGAATTGGTCCATATCGGTCCATAATTATATATAGCCCCCATATAAAACATTCTCCAGATTTGACCTCCGGAGCCTCTTGGAGGAGTAAAATTCATCCGATCCGGTTCAAATTAGGCACGTGGTGTTAGTATATGGTACAATTTAGAAGATGGTGTTAGGAGGTTTTAAGATACCTTGCCATCGGCAAGCGTTACTGCAACTTAAGTAATTCGATTGTGGATGGCAGTGTTTAGATGAAGTTTCTACGCAATCCATGATGGAGGGTACATAAGCTTCGGCCTGGCCGAACTTACGGCCGTATATACTTGTTTCCATTTCAGGTTCGATTGGGATGCCCAAATTGAAACAGATTTCTAAGAGTTTGTCCGAGACTGGTTCCTGAGGACCTGTCTATGGGGTGCTCCTGCTAAATTATCCTAAGACATGTCCTTTGGGATGAGTCCAAGACGTCCTAAAATGTAAATTTACCCCGTCAATGACAAACCCATGTTAAAGTGACCGGTCAGTTCCATACTTTTTGACCAGAACTGGGACTGGTCCATACACACCAGGGACTAGTCCTGTACCGGTAAAGTGGTTGATCCATTACCCGTAGGGATTCTTCTCAAAATTTCTTTTATATAGGAAATTTTGTCAACATTTGATTCCTATAGAAATTTTGTCAAAATTTCATTTCTATAGGAATTTTTGCAAAAATTTGATTTCTATAGAAATTTTGTCAAAATTTCATTTCTATTGGAAATACTTTCAAAATTTCATTTCTATAGGAAATTTTATAAAATTTTCCATATTAAAGAAATTCTTCTCGAAATTTCATTTCATTCATAGGAAATCTTACCAAAATTAAAGTTGTATAGGAAATTTTGTCAAATTTCATTTTTAAATGAAATGTTCCCACAATTTCATTTCTATTTTGCCGTATCTATTGGGATTTTTGTCAAAACTTCTTGCCTGTATGAAAAATGTGTCTAAATTTCTTATTTTTAGGAAGTCATGGAAAAAATTCTTATCTATAGAGAATTTTGTCAACGTTTTTTGAGAACAATTCTTTTCTATAGGAAATTTAGTAAACATTTCATTTCTGTTGAAAATTCTGTCAAAATTTAATTCTATAGGAAATTTTGTTAAAATTTATTTTATATTGGAAATTTTGTCAAAATTACAATTCTATACGAAATTTTGTCATGATTTTATTTCTATAGGAAATTTTTTCAAAATTTAATTTCTATAAGAAATTTTTTCAAAATTTCATTTCTAAAGGAAATTTTTTCAAAATTTAATTTCTATAGGAAATTTTGACAAAATTTCATGTCTATAGGAAATTTTGTCAAAAATTAATTTGTATAGGAAATTTTTGTCAAAATTTCATTACTATAGGAAATTGTGTCAAAATTTCATTTCTATAGGAAATTTTGTCAAAATTTCATTTCTATAGAAAATTTTGTCATAATTTCTTTTCTATAGGAAATTTTGTCATAATTTCATTTCTATAGGAAATTTTGTCAAAATTTCATTTCTATAGGAACTTTTGTCAAAATGTCATTACTATAGGAAATGGTGTCAATATTTCATTTCTATAGGAAATTTTGTCAAAATTTCATTTCTGTAGGAAATTTTGTCATAATTTCATTTCTATAGGAAATTTTGTCAAAATTTCATTTCTACAGGAAATTTTGTCAAAATTTCATTTCTATAGGAACTTTTGTCAAAATTTCACTTCTATAGGAAATTTAGTCAAATTAAATTTGTATAGTAAATTTTGTTGAATTTTCCGTTTTAATTTAATCTCATTCATCAAAATTTCATTTGTATAGGATTTTTTTTCAAAATTTCATTTGTATAGGAAATTTTTTCAAAATTTCATTTTATAGGAAATTTTGGAAGTTTTGCATTTCTACAGGAAATGTTCTCAAAATTTAATTTCTATAGGAAATTTTGTCAAAATTTCATTTCTATAGATAAAACTTCATTTCTAAAGAAAATCTTCTCAAATTTTCATTTCTATTCAAATTTTGACAAAATTTCATTTCTAAAAGAAATCGCGTCGAAATTTCATTTCTAAGGAAATGTTGTCAAAATTTAATTTTTATAGGAAATTTTGTCAAAACTTTATTCCTGCAATTGATGTTTCTTTTCTATAGGAAATTTTGTCGAAATTTCTTGTCCGTGGTAAATTTAGCCAAATTTCATTTGTATAGGAATTTTATTTTTATAAGTAATTTAGCCAAAATTTCATTTCTATATTAAATTTTATTAAAATTTTAAATTCTATTTTTTTTTTAATTTCTTTTCTAAAGGAAATTTTGTCAAAATATCATTTTTGAAGGAAATCTTCTCAAAATTTCATTTCTATAGGAATTTTGTTTAAAATTAAATTTTTATAGGATTTTGTTTTTTAGTTCGTTAGAAATTTAATCAAAATTTGACTTCGTTAGGAAATTTTGTCAGAATTTCGTAACTAACATATATGATTTTTTTGTCAACGTTTCTTTTCTTTATGAACGTTTCTATATGAAATGTTGTCACAATTTCATTGCTAAAGAAAATCTTCTCAAAATTTAATTTCTATAAGAATTTTATTCAAAATTTAATTTTTATAGGAATTGTTTTTTTAATTTAATTTCTATGGGCAATTTTTTCAAAATAATTATTTGAACTAAAGGATTCAAGGAATGATGTGTATGTGTCAAATGCGAGATTTTAATAGATTTTATTTTATGGACGACTTGTTACCGAATAAAAGAGATATACAAATAATAGATCTAAAAGATAAACAAAATAAAAGATCTAAAAGATCTAAAAGATAGAACAATAGCCGAACCCCCAGCCATAACAAACGATATGAAACTAAAACAAGTATATACGGCCGTAAGTTCGGCCAGGCCGAAGCTTATGTACCCTCCACCATGGATTGCGTAGAAACTTCTACTGAAGCCGATGGCAAGGTATCTTAAAACTTCCTAACACCGTAATATATACCACATAGTCCATACATGGTATACATTAAACTAAAAAAGGCCGATTAAATACGTATATAATTAAGATAAAAGTTTCTATAGAAAAAAAAAATTGACAAAATAAAATTTTGACAACATTTTCTATAGAAGTAAAATTTTGACAAAATTTTCTATAGAAATAAAATTTGGAAAAAAAAATTCTATAGAAATTAAATGTTGACAAAATTTTCTATAGAAATAATATTTTGTCAAAATTTTCTATAGAAATTAAATTTTGACAAAATTTTCTATAGAAATAACATTTTTATAAAATTTTCTATAGAAATAAAATTTTGACAAAATTTTCTATAGATATAGCATTTTGACAATGTTTTCTATAAAAATAAAATTTTTTGTAGATTATTTTTGCCTCGAGTGGCAACCATGATTATGAACCGATAAGGACCAATTTTTGTGTGATTGGGGATCGCCTATATATAACTATAGACCGATATGGACCAATTTCGGCATGGTTATTAGTGGCCTTATACTAACACCACGTTGCAAATTTCAACCGGATCGGATGAATTTTGCTCCCCCAAGAGGCTCCGGAGATCAAATCTGGGGAACGGTTTATATGGGGCCTAAATATAATTATGGACCGATATGGACCAATTCTTGCGTGTTTGTTAGAGACCACATTCTAACACCATATTTCAAATTTCAACCGGATCGGATGGATTTTGCTCCTCCAAGAGGCTCCGGAGGACAAATCTGGGGACCGATTTATATGGGGGCTATATATAATTATGGACCGATATGCACCAATTCTTGCATGGTTGTTAGAGACCATATACCAACACCATGTACCTAATTTCAGCCGGATCGGATGAAATTTGCTTCTCTTAGAGGCTCCGCAAGCCAAATCGGGGGATCGGTTTATATGGGGGCTATATATAATTATGGACCGATGTGGACCAATTTTTGCATGGTTGTTAGAGACCATATACCAAAACCATGTACCAAATTTCAGCCGGATCGGATGAAATTTGCTTCTCTTAGAGCAATCGCAAGCCAAATCGGGGGATCGGTTTATATAGGGGCTATATATAATTATGGACCGATGTGGACCAATTTTTGCATGGTTGTTAGAGACCATATACCAACACCATGTACCAAATTTCAGCCGGATCAGATGAAATTTGCTTCTCTTAGAGCAATCGCAAGCCAAATTTGGGGTTCCGTTTATATGGGGGCTATACGCAAAAGTGGACCGATATGGACCAAATTTTGCATGGTTGTTAGAGACCATATACTAACACCATGTACCAAATTTCAGCCGGATCGGATTAAATTTGCTTCTCTTAGAGCAATCGCAAGCCAAATTTGGGGGTCCGTTTATATGGGGGCTATACGTCAATGTGGACCGATATGACCCATTTGCAATACCATTCGACCTACATCAATAACAACTACTTGTGCCAAGTTTCAAGTCGATAGCTTGTTTCGTTCGGAAGTTAGCGTGATTTCAACAGACGGACGGACGGACGGACGGACATGCTCAGATCGACTCAGAATTTCACCACGACCCAGAATATATATACTTTATGGGGTCTTAGAGCAATATTTCGATGTGTTACAAACGGAATGACAAAGTTAATATACCCCCATCCTATGGTGTATACCCTCCAAAAAAGATATTTAAAAGACTATATTTTAGGTATTTTAAAGAATTTAAAGATCGAAAATATAGTCAATTCTAATTTATTTAATTTATTCCCAAATTAGTTTAGTTATATATGCACTATTTTAACAAATATTGTTTTGAACACAATCGCTGTATTGTGTAAAATATTAAAATTCTATTATGATTTGATTATAAGCGAAGCCTATTCAAATTCCACAGAACTGCACCATTTTATAGTATTTTACAGTTTCTAATTAAAATAATTGAGAATTGAAGCAATTAAATGCAAAAATTCATAATTATAATACTTATACGCATAATGGACCAAATGAAAGGAATTCAAATAAATCATACGCCACAATGAGTATGCCATTATTATAAATGCTTCTGAATATTAATTTTATGGAGAAGGTGGTATTATGATAATCTTTTGAACTAAAGATTTCAAGGAATGATGTGTATGTATCAGTTGCGAGATTTTAATAGATTTTTATTTTATGGGCGACTTGTTACCGAATAAAAAAGATATACAAATAATAGATCTAAAAGATAAACAAAATAAAAGATCTAAAAGATAGCCAATCTTAATTTATTTAATTCATTCCCAAATTAGTTTGCTTTAAAAAATTGATTTATATCAAAAATTATATATGCACTATTTTACCAAATATTGTTTTGTACACAATCGCTGTAATGTTTGAAATATTAAAATTCCATTATGATTTGATTATAAGCGAAGCCTATTCAAATTCCACAGAACTGCAACATTTCATAGTATTTTACAGTTTCTAATTAAAATAATTGAGAATTGAAGCAATTAAATGCAAAAATTCATAATTATAATACTTATACGCATAATGGGCCAAATGAAAGGAATTCAAATAAATCATACGCCACAATGAGTATGCCATTATTATAAGATAAAATTAATATTTTCGCATTTTACTATAAATTGCTATTACTCACACTCATTCATATAATGTTATTTCACTATTGTTTCATGAGAATTGTATGGATATAGGTGCGGAAACTATGGAAAATAAATTAATTTTGTCAAACATTTTTTTCTATAGAAAAATTTGTCAAAATTTAGTTTTAAATGAAATTTATTTTTTATAGAAAATTTTGTTAACATTTCATTTTTGTGAGAAATTTTGTTACAATTTTTTTTCTCTGTAAGTTTAGTTAAAATTGAATTTCTGTGGAGAAAATTTCCAATTTTTTTTTTTACTTTTATTCCATGGAAGATTTACTACTGATAAAAATTTTAATCTGCAAAGTGAAAGTATTATATCTGAAAACTGTAAATTTATAATTAACCAATAGAAGTTTGTTGATTTTATTATAACTGCGTGATATATCTAGAGCGATTCAAAAAATTTTCGGGAAAAACTTTCCCCCAATGTTATTTGCAAATTTTCAATACAAATGTATATTTCTGAACACAATCGATCTATTGTACAACACATTAAATATTTACTATTTATTGTATTGTGATATTATTATAAATGAAACATATGAAAATTTTATTTTTAAGCAACATTTCAATGCATTCTAAAGTTTCTATATAAAACTATTGAGGATTGTATTAATTAATTGCAACATTTATAATTATATTACTAATACGCATAATGGGCCAAATGAAGGGATTTTAAATAAATCATACGTTACCTTGTATATCATAAATTTCTATTTTTCTAAGAGTAAAATTTATATATTTCATCTTCTGTTTTTGAACCACTCACAGTAATAGATAATGTATAACATAATATAAATATAATTTTTAAATTATACACACATATGCACGGAGAATATTTTTATGATGGGAAATTGGTTTTGCTTAAATTTGATTTCTATAGGAAATTTTGTCAAAATTAGATTTCTATAGGAAATTGAATCAAAATATCATTTCTATAAAAAAAAAAAAAATTTTGCCAAAATTTCATTACATAGGAAAATTGTTCGATTTTTTTTTATAGTTTATAAAAATGTCATTTCTGTATAAATTTTTTTTCAATGGGATATTTTGCCAAATTTTCACTTCTATAGCAAATTTTCTTAAAATTTCATTTCTATTGGAAATTTTGCCAAAATTTCATTTCTATAGCAAATTTTCTTAAAATTTCATTTCTATCGGATTTTTTTGTCAAAATTTCATTTCTATCGGAAATTTTGTCAAAATTTCATTCATATAAGAAATTTTGTCAAAATTTGAATTCTATAGGAAATTTTGTTAAAATGTCATTTCTATACGACATTTTGTCGAAACTTCATTTCTATAGGAAATTTTGTCAAAATTCTATACAAATGAAAAAATTTCATTTTTACAAGAAATTTTGTCAAAATTTTATTTCTATAAGAAATTTTGTCAAAACTTCATTTCTATAGGAAATTTTGTCAAAATTCTATAAAAATGAAAAAAATTCATTTTTATAAGAACTTTTGTTAAAATTTCATTTCTATAGGAAATTTTGTCAACATTTCATTTTTATAGAAAATTTTTGTCAAAATTCTATAGAAATTAAAAGATTTAATTTTTAAAGAAATTTTGTTAAAATTTAAAATTCTATATAAGAAATTTTGTCCGAATTTAATTTCTAGAGGAAATTTTCTCAAAATTTAATTTTTTCAAAATTTCTAATCTACGGGGGAATTTTGTAAAATTTCCATTTCTGCAACAAATTTTGTCAAAATTTCATTTCCATAGAAAATTTTGTTAAATGTTTAAACGTTTTGTCAATTTTTTTCCTATAGGATTTTTTTCAAAATTTCATTTCAATAGGAAATTATGTCAACATTTTATTTTTTTTAGGAAATTTTGTCAAAAATTTCATTCCTATAGAAAATTTTGTCAAAATTTCCTTTTTAATGGAAATGTTATCAAAATATCATTTCTTTAGGAAATTTTGTCAAAATTTCATCCCGTTAGGAAATTTTGTCAAAATTTCATTTCGATAGGAATTTTATCAAAATTTCATTTCTATTGGACATTTTGTCAAAATTTCATTTTTATAGGAATTTTTGTCAAAACTTCATTCCTAAAGGAAATTTTGTCCAAATTTCATTTCAAAATTGTATTTCTATAGGAATTTTGGTCAACATTTCATTTCTATTGGAAATTTTGTCAAAATTTCATTTCTATAGAATTTTTGGTCAAAATTCCATTTCTATAGAAAATTTTGTCAAAATTTCATTTCTAGAGGAAATTTTGTCAAAATTTCATTTCAATAGGAAATTATGTCAACATTTTATTTTTTAGGATTTTTTGTCAAAATTTCTTATCTAAACAAAATTTTATCAACATTTCATTTCTATAGGAAACTTTGTTAAAATTTCATTTCTATAGAAATTTTTGTCAAAATTTCATTCCTATAGGAAATTTTGTCAAAATTTCATGTCTGGAGGAAATTTTGCAAAAATTTCATTCCTATAGAAAATTTTGTCAAAATTTCCTTTTTATTGGAAATTTTCTTAAAATTTCATTTCTATTGAAATTTTGTCAAAATTTCATTTCTATAGGAATTTTATCAAAATTTCATTTCTATTGGACATTATATCAAAATTTCATTTTTATAGGAATATTTTTCAAAAGTTCATTCCTAAAGGAAATTTTGTCCAAATTTCATTTCAAAATTTTATTTCTATAGGAATTTTGGTCATAATTTCATTTCTATTGGAAATTTTCTCAACGTTTCATTTCTATAGGAATTTTTGGTCATTTCTATAGGAATTTTTGGAAATTTTGTCAAAATTTTATGTCAATAGGAAATTATGTTAACATTTTATTTTTTAGGATTTTTTGTCAAAATTTCTTATCTAAAAAAAATTTTATCAGCATTTCATTTCAATAGGAAACTTTGTCAAAATTTCATTTCTATAGGAATTTTGGTCAAAATTTCATTCCTAGAGGAAATTTTGCAAAAATTTCATTCTTATAGAACATTTTGTCAAAATTTCCTTTTTATTAAAAATTTTATCAAAATTTCATTTCTTTAGGAAATTTTGTCAAAATTTCACTTCTTTAGGAAATTTTACCATAATTTCATTTCTTTAGGAAATTTTGTCAAAATTTCATTTTTATAGGAATTTTATCAAAATTTCATTTCCATTGGACATTATGTCAAAACTTCATTTTTATAGGAATATTTTTCAAAAGTTCATTCCTAAAGGAAATTTTGTCCAAATTTCATTTCAAAATTTTATTTCTATAGGAATTTTGGTCAAAATTTCATTTCTATTGGAAATTTTCTCAAAATATAATTTCTATAGGAATTTTTGGTCAAAATTTCATTTATACAGGAAATTTTGTCAAAATTTCTTTTCTATAGAAAATTTTGTCAAAATTTCATGTCTAGAGGAAATTTTGTCAAAATTTCATTTCAATAGGAAATTATGTCAACATTTTATTTTTTTTTGGATTTTTTGTCAAAATTTCTTATCTAAACAAAATTTTATCAACATTTCATTTCTATAGGAAACTTTGTTAAAATTTCATTTCTATAGAAATTTTTGTCAAAATTTCATTCCTATAGCAAATTTTGTCAAAATTTCATGTCTAGAGAAAATTTTGCAAAAATTTCATTCCTATAGAAAATTTTGTCAAAATTTCCTTTTTATTGGAAATTTTCTTAAAATTTCATTTCTATTAGAAATTTTGTCAAAATTTCATTTCTATAGGAATTTTATAAAAATTTCATTTCTATTGGACATTATATCAAAATTTCATTTCTATAGGAATTTTTGGTCAAAATTTCATTTATACAGGAAATTTTGTCAAAATTTCTTTTCTGTAGGAAATTTTGTCAAAATTTTATTTCAATAGGAAATTTTGTTAACATTTTATTTTGTAGGATTATTTGTCAAAATTTCTTATCTAAACAAAATTTTATCAGCATTTCATTTCTATAGGAAACTTTGTCAAAATTTCATTTCTATAGGAATTTTTGTCAAAATTTCATTCCTATAGGAAATTTTGTCAAAATTTCCTTTTTATTAAAAATTTTATCAAAATTTCATTTCTTTAGGAAATTTTGTCAAAATTTCACTTCTTTAGGAAATTTTACCATAATTTCATTTCTTTAGGAAATTTTGTCAAAATTTCATTTTTATAGGAATTTTATCAAAATTTCATTTCCATTGGACATTATGTCAAAACTTCATTTTTATAGGAATATTTTTCAAAACTTCATTCCTAAAGGAAATTTTGTCCAAATTTCATTTCAAAATTTTATTTCTATAGGAATTTTGGTCAAAATTTCATTTCTATAGGAATTTTGGTCAAAATTTATTTCTATAGGAATTTTTGGTCAAAATTTCATTTCTACAGGAAATTTTGTCAAAATTTCTTTTCTATAGGAAATTTTGTCAACATTTCATTTCAATAGGAAATTTCATTTTCATAAAAATATTTTGTCAAAATTTCTTATATGTAGGAAATTTTGTCGAAATTTCATTTCTTTAGGGAATTGTGTCAACATTTCTACAGGAAATTTTGTCAAAATTTCTTTTCTATAGGAAATTTTGTCAACATTTCATTTCAATAGGAAATTATGTCAAAATTTTAGTTTTTAGGAATTTTTGTCAAAATTTCTTATCTATACAAAATTTTATCAACATTTCATTTCTATATTTTTATCAATATTTCATATACCTACCCTTGTCAAAATTTCATTTCCATAAAAAAATTTTGTCGAGATTTCATTTCTTTAGGGAATTGTGCCAACATTTCTATAGGAAACGTTGTCAAAATTTCATTTCTATAGGAAATTTTGGCAAATTTTATTCCTATTGGAAATTTTGTCAAATTTTCTTTTATGTAGGAAATATGTCAAAATATAAATTTTGTAGCAAATTTTGTCAAAATTTCATTTCTATACGAAATTTTTTCAAAATTTCATATTTATAAGAAATTCTGTCAAAATGTCATATTTATAAGAAATTTTGTCAAAATTTCATTTCTATAGGAAATATTGTCAAAATTGCATTTCTACAGTTTTTTTTTTTAAATTTCTTATCTATAGGGGAATTTTCTCAAAATTTCTTATGTGTTACAAATTTTGTCAAAATTTCTTATCTATATGAAAATTTTCTCAAAAATTTCATTTCTATAGGAATTTTTTCCAAAATTTCATTTTGACAGGATTTTTATACCCTTCACCACTACTGTGGTACAGGGTATAATAAGTTTGTGCATTTGTATGTAACGCCAAGAAATATTGGTCATAGACCCATCTTTTAGTATACCGATCGGCTTAGAATTAAATTCTGAGTCGATGTCCGTCCGTCTGTCTGTCTGTATATGTAATTTTGTGCACAAAGTACAGCTCGCAATTGGCATAGGGCCGTTTCTTGGGACATAGACAATCGCTATTAGTTTTGGTAAAAATCGGTTCAGATTTAGATATAGCTGCCATATATATTTATCCCCGATTTGGTTATAGTTAGCGTGTTTATCAACCGATTTTCTTGAAATACCGTACATCCAAATATTTTATGAATCTCGAAAATCTTGCAAAATATCAGCCAAATCGGTTCAGATTTAGATATAGCTCCCATATATATATTTCGTCCGATTTAGACTCATATGACCACAGAGGCCAAAGTTTACTACCGATCTTCGTGAAATTTTGCACAGAGGGTAGAATTGACATTCTACCAATGCTTGGTAAATTTGATGGAAATCGGTTCAAATTTAGATATAGCTCGCCCGATTTGCACTTATATGGTCTCAAATGCCAGAGTTTGAAATGAGTGCATCCAGAAGATTATGAAATTTTAATAAAGTAAAATCTCTGGTTATTTTAAACCCATGTGTATGTAATCAAATCAATGTTGACATCAGAATCATTGTTGAATTTGGTTGGTTTTTTTTGTTGTCAATTACTGATTAATTATACAATTATAAGCTAAACCATTTCAATTATAATATTTAATTACATAGAAAACATTTGTGTTACATCAAACTGGACACAGGTAATTCCATGTTCATTACAAGCGAATAGATTTGTACTATGTAATTAGGATGGATGCGTTTTTTTCCAAATGACATCTGTATTATAGTAGATTTTATATCCAAAATTGTTTTCAATTATTTGTGAATAATTGATAAATTTTAACAGAAAACATCGGGCAGATTTAAGCAATTGTACACAAATAAATTTATTCATATACACATGTACACATTAAACTGTAATTGCCTGAAATAAAGGCATTTATATTTGTCAGTAAATTTTAATTTTTCACTTTATTATGACGGGATAACTACATAGGTTTGTATGGGATGTAAACTGTATAGCCAATTTGAATTTAATTTAATAATAAAACACAACATGTTTTACCGCACACCTATATGTGAACTGATATATAAAATGAAAGGGTTATAAAATGAAAGTGTTTTTTACTTTGTTGGTTAATAATTAAAAAAAAAATACATAAAACGCCATGGAATTGTACCATACGTTTTTATTCATGACAAATGAAAGTTATCTGTGTAAATATATCTCATGAAATTAATAGAAGAAATATAAACTGATAATTATATGGCAGACAATGATCTGCCAATGTGGCGTATGATTGT
The DNA here is from genome assembly GCF_050003625.1 of Haematobia irritans. Classification (NCBI taxonomy): domain Eukaryota; kingdom Metazoa; phylum Arthropoda; class Insecta; order Diptera; family Muscidae; genus Haematobia; species Haematobia irritans. The sequence continues at coordinate 43,102,143 of NC_134401.1, read as the reverse complement.
TATCAATACGGTTGACTATGGAGCGTATAATTGATTTTATTGCTATGGATGAAAGACATTCACTATTAAATACTGGTACACATTCCTTTCAATATAATTGGTAAAACAAATATATAATAGAAGTTTCCTACAGAAATTAAATATTGACAAAATGAAATGAAATATTGAAGAAATGAAATTTTGACAAAATTTTCTAAAGAAATTAAATTTTGATAAATTTTTTTTATAGAAATGGAATTTTGACAAAATTTTCTATAGAAATGAAATTTTGACAAAATTTTTTATAGAAATGGGAATTTTGACAAAATTTTCTATGGAAATGAAATGTGGAAATAATTTCATATATAAACGAAATTTTGAAAATTTTCTTTAGATATGAAATTTTGTTAAAGTTTCCCATAGAAACAAAATTTTGACGAAAATGAAATATTGAAGAAATGAGATTTTGACAAAATTTCCAAAAGAAATGAAATTTTTCACAAAATTTCCTATAGAAATGAAATTTTGACAAAATTTTCTATAACAATGAAATGTTGGTAAAATTTCTTATAGAAATGAAATTTTGAGAAAATTTCCTATAAAAACAAAATTTTGACAAAAATTCCTATAGAAATAAAATTTTTACAAAATTTCGTACAGAAATGTAATCTTGGCAAAATTTCCTACAGAAATGGATTTTTGACATAATTTCTTTTAGAAAAGAAATTTTAAGAAAATTTCATATAGAATCAAAATTTTGACAAAAAAAAGTGGGAGACATCGTGGTGCAATGGTTAGCATGCCCGCCTTGCATACACAAGGTCGTGGGTTCGATTCCTGCTACGACCGAACACCAAAATGTTTTTCAGCGGTGGATTATCCCACCTCAGTAATGCTGGTGACATTTCTGAAGGTTTCAAAGCTTCTCTAAGTGGTTTCACTGCAATGTGGAACGCCGTTCGGACTCGGCTATAAAAAGGAGGTCCCTCGTCATTGAGCTTAACATGGAATCGGGCAGCACTCAGTGATAAGAGAGAAGTTCACCAATGTGGTATCACAATGGACTGAATAGTCTAAGTGAGCCTGATACATCGGGCTGCCACCTAACCTAACCTAACCTAACCTAAAATTTCCTATTGAAATGAAATTTTGGCAAAAGTTCCTATAGAAATGAAATTTTGACAAAATTTCCTATATTCGTGTTTTGTTTTTTATTGTTGGTTTGTACTTCAATCATATTTCTTGTTTTGATCTCAGCTTTGAAACCATTGTGTTGACTAAACTACAAGAGTAGCTTAACCAACAGAGGAAAAGAATGTTTGTGAAATTTATTTGGGCAAAGCCCTATCGACTGCAAGATGGTTGGATGGACACACGTTTCGGAATTACCTCTAATTGCAGCAAAACTATCAACCAATTATCAGAATAAATTCAGGCAGTTCACTAAACCCAAAGTGAACCACACTTGAACCCTCCGAAATATATATAGAAATAAAATATTTAGAAAATTTCCCATAGAAATGAAAGTTTTACAAAATTTCGTATAGAAGTGAGATTTTAGCAAAATTTCGTATAAAAATAAAATTTTGACAAAAATTCGTATAGAAATGATATTTTGACAAAAATTCGTATAGAAATGGAATTTTTGACAAAATTTCTATAGATATTGAATTTATGCAAGATTTCCTTTAGAAATCAAATTTTAAGAAAATTTCCAGCAGAAATGAAATTTTGGTAAAAATTCCTATAGAAATGAAATTTTGACAAAATTTCCTATAGAAAAAAAAAATATTGACAAAATTTCCTATAGAAATGTTATTTTGAAAATGGATTTTTGACTTGACTTTTTTGACTTTGTAATACGGAAATGGATTTTTGACATAATTTCTTTTAGAAAAGAAATTTTTAGAAAATTTCCTATAGAAACAAAATATTGACAAAATTTCCTATAGAAATAAAATTTTGGAAAAGTTCTTATAGAAATGAAATTTTGATAAAATTTCCAAAAGACATGAAATTTCCTACAGAAATGAAATGTTAAGAAACTTTCCTGCAGAAATAAAATTTTTAGAAAATTTCCTGAAAAATTAAATTTTGGTAAAAATTCCTATAGAAATGAAATTTTGAGAAAATTTCCTATAAAAACAAAATTTTGACAAAAATTCCTATTGAAATGAAATTTTGACAAAAATTCCTATAGAAATAAGATGTTTAGAAAATTTCCCATAGAAATGAAAGTTTTACAAAATTTCCTATAGAAAAAAAATTTTGGCAAAATTTCGTATAGAAGTGAGATATTGGCAAAATTTCATATAGAAATAAAATTTTGACCAAAAATTCGTATAAAAATAATATTTTGAGAACATTTCCTACAGAAATGGGATTTCGACAAAATTTCCAATGGAAAGAAAATATTGCCAACATTTCGTATACAAATGATATTTTGAGAACATTTCATGTAGAAATGAAATTTCGACAAATTTCCTATGGAAATGAAAGTTTGACAAAACTTCCTATAGAAATTAAAATTTGAGAAATTTTCCTATAGAAATGAAATTTTTGACAAAATTTCCTAAAGAAATGAAATTTTGACAAAGTTTTCAATAGAAATGAAATTTTGAGAAATTCATTTCTAAAAATGAAATTTTCTATAGAAATAAAATTTTGACGAAATTTCCTATTGAAATTAAATTTTAATCAAATTTGTTTTAGAAATGAAATTGTGACAAAATTTTCTATAGAAATGAAATTGTGACACAACATCCTATAGAAATGAAATTGTGACAAAATTTTCTATAGAAATGAAATTGTGACACAACATCCTATAGAAATGGAACTTTGACAAAATTTCCTACAGAAATGAAATTTTGACAAAATTTTCTATAGAAATGTAATTAAAAAAAAATCATATGGAAATGAAATTGTGACAAAATTTTCTATAGAAATGGATTTTTGAAGTAATTTCTTTGAGAAAATTTTCTATGAAAACAAAATTTTGACAAAATCTCCTGTAGAAATGAAATTTTGACAAAATTTCCAATGGAAAGAAAATATTGACAACATTTCGTATACAAATGATATTTTGAGAACAATTCATGTAGAAATGAAATTTCGACAAATTTCCTATGGAAATGAAAGTTTGACAAAATTTCCTATAGAAATTAAGTTTTGAGAAATTTTCCTATAGAAATTAAATTTTGACAAAATTTCCTAAAGAAATGAAATTTTGACAAAGTTTTCAAAAGAAATGAAATTTTGAGAAATTCTTTTCTAAAAATGAAATTTTCTATAGAAATAAAATTTTGACGAAATTTCCGATCGAAATAAAATTTTGATCAAATTTCCTTTAGAAATGAAATTGTGTCAAAATTTCCTATAGAAATGCAATTGTGACAAAATATCCTATAGAAATGAAACTTTAAAAAAATTTTGGCAAATTTTTCTATAGAAATTTAGTTTTTAAAAAATTCCCCATATAAATGAAAGTTTTACGAAATTTCCTATAAAAACAAAATTTTGGCAAAATTTCGTATAACAGGTTGGCTGCTAAGTCCCCGGTATAACAAAGAAAAACACATTTTTTGTCAAAATTCGGTTTTATTATTCAACATAGTTCCATTCAAGAGCGATACAACGATTATAACGACCTTCCAATTTTATGATACCATTTTGGTAGTACTCCTTCGGTTTTGCCACAAAATAGGCCTCAGTTTCGGCGATCACCTCTTCTTTGCAGCCAAATTTTTTCCCTGCGAGCATCCTTTTGAGGTCTGAGAACAGGAAAAAGTCGCTGGGGGCCAGATCTGGAGAATACGGTGGGTGGGGAAGCAATTCGAAGCCCAATTCATGAATTTTTGCCATCGTTCTCAATGACTTGTGGCACGGTGCGTTGTCTTGGTGGAACAACACTTTTTTCTTCTTCATATGGGGCCGTTTTGCCGCGATTTCGACCTTCAAGCGCTCCAATAACGCCACATAATAGTCACTATTGATGGTTTTTCCCTTCTTAAGATAGTCGATAAAAATTATTCCATGCGCATCTCAAAAAACAGAGGCCATTACTTTGCCAGCGGACTTTTGAGTCTTTCCACGCTTCGGAGACGGTTCACCGGTCGCTGCCCACTCAGCCGACTGTCGATTGGACTCAGGAGTGTAGTGATGGAGCCATGTTTCATCCATTGTCACATATCGACGGAAAAACTCGGGTGTATTACGAGTTAACAGCTGCAAACACCGCTCAGAATCATCAACACGTTGTTGTTTTTGGTCAAATGTGAGCTCGCGCGGCACCCATTTTGCACAAAGCATCCGCATATCTAAATATTGATGAATGATATGACCAACACGTTCCTTTGATATCTGTAAGGCCTCTGCTATCTCGATCAACTTAATTTTACGGTCATTCAAAATCATTTTGTGGATTTTTTTGATGTTTTCGTCGGTAACCACCTCTTTCGGGCGTCCACTGCGTTCACCGTCCTCCGTGCTCATTTCACCACGCTTGAATTTTGCATACCAATCAATTATTGTTGATATCCCTGGGGCAGAGTCCGGAAACTCATTATCAAGCCAAGTTTTTGCTTCCACCGTATTTTTTCCCTTCAGAAAACAGTATTTTATCAAAACACGGAATTCATTTTTATACCCTCCATCATAGGATGGGGGTATATTAACTTTGTCATTCCGTTTGTAACACATCGAAATATTGCTCTAAGACCCCATAAAGTATATATATTCTGGGTCGTGGTGAAATTCTGAGTCGATCTAAGCATGTCCGTCCGTCCGTCCGTCCGTCCGTCCGTCCGTCTGTTGAAATCACGCTAACTTCCGAACGAAACAAGCTATCGACTTGAAACTTGGCACAAGTAGTTGTTATCGATGTAGGTCGGATGGTATTGAAAATGGGCCATATCGGTCCACTTTTACGTATAGCCCCCATATAAACCGATCCCCAGATTTGGCTTGTGGAGCCTCTAACAGAAGCATATTTCATCCGATCCGGCTGAAATTTGGTATATGGTGTTTGTATATGGTCTCTAACAACCATGCAAAAATTGGTCCACATCGGTCCATAATTATATATAGCCCCCATATAAACCGATCCCCAGATTTGGCTTGTGGAGCCTCTAACAGAAGCATATTTCATCCGATCCGGCTGAAATTTGGTATATGGTGTTTGTATATGGTCTCTAACAACCATGCAAAAATTGGTTCACATCGGTCCATAATTATATATAGCCCCCATATAAACCGATCCCCAGATTTGGCTTGCGGAGCCTAAAAGAGAAGCAAATTTTATCCGATCCGGCTGAAATTTGGTACATGGTGTCACTATATGGTATCTAACAACCATGCAAAAATTGGTACCCATCGGTCCATAATTATATATAGCCCCCATATAAACCGATCCCCAGATTTGGCTTGCGGAGCCTCAAAGAGAAGAAAATTTCATCCGATCCGGCTGAAATTTGGTACATGATGTTGGTATATGGTCTCTAACAACCATGCAAAAATTGGTCCATATCGGTCCTTAATTATATATAGCCCCCATATAGACCGATTCCCAGATTTGGCTAGTGGAGCCTCTAAGAGAAGCATATTTCATCCGATCCGGCTGAAATTTGGTACATGGTATTGGTATATGGTCTCTAACAACCGTGCAAAAATTGGTCCACATCGGTCCATAATTATATATAGCCCCTATATAAACCGATCCCCAGATTTGGGTTGCGGAGCCTCAAAGAGAAGCAAATTTTATCCGATCCGCCTGAAATTTGGTACATGATATTAGTATATGGTCTCTAACAACCGTGCAAAAATTGCTCCACATCGGTTCATAATTATATATAGGCCCCATATAAACCGATCCCCAGATTTGGCTTGCGAACTCTCCAAGAGAAGCAAATTTCATCCAATCCGGTTGTAATTTGGAACATGGTCCATATCGGTCCATAATTATATCTAGCCCCCATATAAAACGTTCTCCAGATTTGACCTCCGGAGCCTCTTGGAGGAGCAAAATTCATCCGATCCGGTTCAAAGTAGGAACGTGGTGTTAGTATATGGTCGCTAACAACCATACCAAAATTGGTCCAATCACACAAAAATTGGTCCATATCGGTTCATAATCATGGTTGCCACTAGAGCAGAAAATAATCTACCAGAATTTTATTTCTATAGAAAATGTTGTCAAAATTTTATTTCTAGAGAAAATTTTGTTAAAATTTTATTCGGTTCATAATAAAATTTTCATCATTGTCAAAATTTTATTTCTATAGAAAATTTTGTCAAAATTTTATTTCTATAGAAAATTTTGTTCAAATTTTATTCGGTTCATAATCATAGTTGCCACTCGAGCCAAAAATAATCGACCAAGATTTTATGTCTATAGAAAATTTTGTCAAAAGTTTATTTCTATAGAAAATTTTGTTAAAATTTTATTTCTGAAAAAATTTTTGTCAAAATTTTCTTTCTATAGAAAATTTTGTCAAAAATTTTATTTCTATAGAAAATTTTGTGAAAATTTTATTTCCATAGAAAATTTTTTAATATTTTCTTTCTATTGAATTATATACGTATTGGATCGATCTTTTTTTATTTAATATATATCACGTATGGACATAGATGGTGTTAGGAGGTTTTAAGATACCTTGCCATCGGCAAGCGTTACCGCAACTTAAGTAATTCGATTGTGGATGGCAGTGTTTAGAAGAAGTTTCTACGCAATCCATGATGGAGGGTACATAAGCTTCGGCCTGGCCGAACTTACGGCCGTATATACTTGTTTTCCATTTTTTTTTTACAAGAACAAAAATTGCTTCACAAAAGACGCTCTATCTCACAAACTAATTGACTTACAGACGTCAAATTTTGACACGAATCATTTGAAGGTTGACACGCCATCTATGTGTCAGACTGGGGACTTATCAGCCAACCTGTTAGAAGTGAGATTTTGGCAAAATTTCATTTGGAAATAAAATTTTGAAAAAAATTTGTATAGAGATGATATTTTGAGAACATTTCCTACAGAAATGGGATTTCGACATAATTTCTCTGGAAATCAAAATTTGACCAAATTTCTTAAAGAAATGAAATTTTGACATAATTTCCTATATAAATGAATTTTTGACAATTTTTCCAGTGGAAAGAAAATATTGACAAAATTTCGTATACAAATAATATTTTGAGAACATTTCCTACAGAAATGAAATTTCGACAAAATTTCCTATGGAAGTTTGACAAAATTTCCTATAGAACTAAAATGTTGAGTAATGTTCCTATAGAAATGAAATTTTGACAAAATTTCCTAATGAAATGAAATTTTGACAAAATTTTCAATAGAAATGAAATTTTGAGAAATTTTTCTCTGAAAATGCAATTTCCTTTAGAAATGAAATTTTGACGAAATTTCCGATCGAAATAAAATTTTGATCAAATTTCCTTTAGAAATGAAATTGTGACAAAATTTCCTATAGAAATGCAATTGTGACAAAATATCCTATAGAAATAAAATTTTGACAAAATTTCCGATAGAAATGAAATTTTGACAAAATTTTCTATAGAAATGAAACTTTGACAAAATTTTCTACAGAAATGAAATTTTGGCAAATTTTTTATAGAAATGTAGTTTTTAAAAAAATTCATATAGAAATGAAATTTTGACAAAATTTCCTAAAGAAGAGAAATTTTTACACAATTTTCTATAGAAATGAAACGTTGACACAATTTCTTAAAGAAAATAAATTTGGTGAAAATTTCCTAAAGAAAAGAAATTTTGTGAAAATTGCTTATAGGAAAGATATTTTGAGAAAATATGAGAAAAAAATTTTGGCAAAATTTGTTCTATTGAAATTAAATTTTGACAAGGTTAGATTGGAAAGGGATTCCAGTTGCCATGTCTCATGACGGGTGACATACACCTGAGCCAGTATTCGGCTGGTTGTGCGCTCTTACTTCGTCTTTTCATAGTACCCTTCTTTTATTCCAGTATCTCTGTATCCCTAGCTGGGCCAGGTCCCTAATCACCTTTTTTACCGATATTGTTAGGTTAGGTTAAAGTGGCAGCCCGATTAAGATTCAGGCTCACTTAGACTATTCAGTCCATTGTGATACCACATTAACTAAAAGTACCTATTACATATGGGCACTTCTAGTTTTAACCGTTGAACCTTCTCGATTATTTTCTTCTGTTGAACCAACCAGATTGTTCCAAAAACATTAGCAGACTGCTTAAGTTAACGTTTTCCAGGTCCGCCAGTAATCTGAAGCTATATGCCCCTAAAATTTGCTTACGCCTTACACAAAATGCAGGACACTCACACAAGAGGTGTTTTATTGATTCCTTTTCCTCCGCATCATGACAGCTCATACAATAGTCATTATACTTCGCACCAATAGTTTTTGCAAAATCGCCTATCAGGCAGCGACCCGTTATAGCAGATATCAGGAGTGATATCTGGCGTCTCGAGAATACTAGCATATCTAGTGTGCGGTTTAAGTTTAAATGGGGCCATATTTGCTTGGTGTCAGCCTTCTCACACAGTAAGAGCTTGCAGGTAGCCAGAGGCACACCAACAGATTCTAGTTCCCCTGGAATATATAAGGTAGTTCCTAGCCTTGCTAGCTCATCTGCTTCGCAGTTCCCCGGTATGTTCCTGTGGCCAGGCACCCATATTAGGTGAATATTGTGCTGCTCAGCAATCTCATTGAGAGATTTGCGGCAGTCGATGGCCGTTTTCGAGTTGAGGAACACAGAGTCCAAGGATTTTATTGCAGGTTGACTGTCTGAGTATATATTAATGCCAATATTGTTTGGAGCATTACTTCTCAGCCAATTCACCACTTCTCTTATTGCTAATATTTCAGCCTGAAAAACACTACAGTGATCAGGTAATCTTTTCGCTATTCGAAGTTCCAGATCTTTAGAATATACTCCGAAACCCACTTGTCCATTCAATTTGGAGCCATCAGTATAGAAATCTAAATATCTTTTATTCCCCGGGGTCTGTGTACACCACGCCTCACTGTTGGGAATTAGAGTTTCAAACTGTTTGTCGAAAAGTGGACTCGCCAAAGTGTAATCCACTACGTTAGGCACATCTGGCATTATTTTGAGGACCGAACTGTGACCGTAACTTTTTTCCGACCACAGCGATAGCTCGCGCAACCGCACGGCCGTTGTTGCAGCTGACTGTTTGGCCAAAATGTCTAAAGGCAATAGATGCAGTATGACATTAAGGGAGTTTGTTCCTGTCTTGCTGAATGCACCTGAGATACACAAGCACGCCATACGCTGAACTTTGTCTAAACTTGTCGGCTGGTGAAGTGCTGGCCACCAGACTACAACACCATATAGAATTATAGGTATAACCACTGCCGTGTATAGCCAATGTACAATTTTTGGTTTTAGTCCCCACTTTTTCCCTATTGCCTTTTTGCACGAGTATAAAGCTACCGTTGCTTTCCTCGCCCTTTCTTCAATATTAAGCTTAAAGTTCAGCTTCCTGTCCAAAATAACGCCAAGGTATTTTGCACACTCCCTAAAGGGAATTTCAATACCCCCTAAGGAAATGGGCCTAACCGTGCGAGTTTTGCGATCTTTGCAGTACATGACTAGTTCTGTCTTTGCAGGATTTACCCCAAGACCATTATATTTCGCCCATTTCTCAGTCATCCGGAGGGCATTTTCCCCTGACTGCTAGCGCCACATCATCTGCGTATGCCACCACTTGTATCCTTTCTTTTTCTAGGGAAACCAGAAGGTCGTTTATAGCAACATTCCAAAGAAGAGGTGATAGAACTCCTCCTTGAGGAGTGCCTCTGTTCACATACCTTTGTATGTTTGCTTGTCCTAGTGTGGCTGAAATGCGTCTCTTCCTTAGAAGTTTGTCTAACAGCCTAAGTATACCTGGATCAACATTCAGAGTTGTCAGTCCATTTAATATCGAGCTCGGATGGACGTTATTGAACGCCCCTTCGATGTCTAGAAATGCCACGATTGTGTATTCTTTGACAGATAGTGAGCTTTCAATAAAGCTGACTAGTTCATGTAATGCGGTCTCAGTAGACCTGTCCTTCGAGTATGCATGTTGTCGTTTCGAGAGCAAACTTGAATCGACGCTAGTTCTAAGATAAATATCTATCATCCTCTCCAGAGTCTTAAGTAGGAATGATGATAAGCTGATTGGTCGGAAATCCTTCGCATTCGAGTGAGATATTGTTAACTCTTTGTATATTAAAGGCAGGCAGTGACAATGGTAGTGTTCTAAGTGACAAGGGTAGTATTCTTATCATCTTCGTTTTGCGTACTCTAAGTTCAATTCCCTATGTGTCCTAGCTCTTAGCGCCAGTTCAGTTGCCTTTGCGGTTCCTCTTATTCTGACATGTCCCATAGTATTTGAATTTGAATTTGAATCTGAGTCTGAGTCCTCCACATATACGCCCAGTTCCGTCCTCTCATCCATCTTCGATCCATCGATGTAGCAGTTGTTTCCCTCTGGTATCTTTTCGGGGGACCCATTCTCCCATAAGCATTTTATTGGCATCAGAATGTCGGATGTCCACTAGACTAGTGACACCTACGTGAGGCTTGATTTATGCAGATGACATTAAGATATTTGCAAATATTAAGTCCTTATCTGATGTATTCTTGCTACAATCTGATTTGGATAGATTATTCTCGTGGTGTGAATCGAATTTATTGCCTTTGAATGTGTCTAAATGCGTATATCTATCCAACTCGAGAAGAATTAATGACCTGAGTTCTTCGTATTTTATAAATAATCAGGAGCTGCTAAAGGTTGATCATGTTCGTGATTTGGGGGTAGTTTTTGATGCTAAATTTTCCTTCAAATTGCATATAGATTATATAATGCCAAGGGCTTATTCGATGTTGGCATTTGTTAAACGGAATTCTAAGGAATTCGTAGATCCATATACAAGAAAAATACTATACACTAGCTTTGTGAGATCTAGGCTGGAATATGCCGCTATTGTTTGGAATCCTATATATACTGTCCATTGCGATCGAATTGAAAAATTGCAGAAAAAGTTTATAAAGTTTGCATTATTGTCGGTGCCTTTTACTGATCCTTTGCCTTCATATGAAGCTAGGTGTAGGCTAATTCATTTGGATTCTCTTCAATCGCGTAGATTAAAGTTTTCAGTTTTGTTTATTTATAAAATAATTAATGGATTTATAGATTGTCCGTCTCTTTTAGAGTTGATTGGTTTTAATGTACCAATACATTGTTTGCGAAAGCATGATTATTTTGCAATTCCTGCTCATAGAACAAACTATGGATCTTCGGAACCAATTTTAAGATCTCTTAAAGAATTTAATAATTTAAATAATAACTTTGATTTAGATTTTTCAATTTCCCTAAATAGTTTTAATTCTATTTTAGACTTAATTTATTTTAAGAATTGCTAGTCTGTAAGGAATGTATTCCATAGACTGAATAAATAAATAAATAAATAAATAAATAATTACACACAAAGAATTTTTCATTAAAATTGAGCCAACGCAAAATTTTCATTGATATAACGGAACATGTTCATTAATACAATGAAACTATTCGTTAATAGTACGAAACGTTACGTTGATTAACAAAAAATTCGTTTTAATAACGAAAAATTTCGTTGTATTAACGAATTTGTTACTCATTTTTAATGACACATTGCGTTAATATAACGAAACTTTTTTCTATTAGTGTAAAACTTGGGCAAGATGATATATTGGGCATTAGTCCTTCTAGCGAATTGGGTTTGTCATTCAGGCCCCTAGATCTTGCCCAGTCATATGCCACCCTTAAAACCCCCATTGGCCTCCAGCAGATTCTGCTAGGTTCGGTTCTCTGCAGAAGTATTCATTTTGACAAAATTTCTCAAAGTCCCGAGATTTCAAAAAAAAAAAAAAAAAAAACAAGTACATACGGCCATAAGTTCGGCCAGGCCGAAGCTTTTGTACCCTCCACTATGGATTGCGTAGAAACTTCTACTGAAGACTGTCATCCACAATCGAATTACTTGGGTTGCGGTAACACTTGCTAATGGCAAGGTATCTTAAAACTTCCTAACACCGTAATATATACCACATAGTCCATACGTGGTATATATTAAACTAAAAAAGGCCGATTAAATACGTATATAATTAAGTTTAAAGTTTCTATAGAAATAAAATTTTTACAACATTTTCTATAGAAGTAAAATTTGGAAAAAATTTACTATAGAAATAAAATTTTGACAAAATTTTTTATAGAAATAAAATTTTGTTGTTGTTTTTTTATTTCAGCTTAAAACCATACATTGACTAAACTACAAGAGTAGCTTAACCAACAGAGGAAAAGAATGTTTGTCAAATTTATTTGACAAAATGTTCTATAGAAATAAAATTTTTACAAAATTTTCTATAGAAATAAAATTTTGACAAAATTTTCTATAGAAATAACATTTTGACAATGTTTTCTATAAAAATAAAATTTTGGTAGATTATTTTTGGCTCGAGTGGCAACCATGATTATGAACCGATAAGCACCAATTTTTGTGTGATTGGGGATCGCCTATATATAACTATAGACCGATATGGACCAATTTTGGCATGGTTATTGTCGGCCTTATACTAACACCATGTTGCAAATTTCAACCGGATCGGATGAATTTTGCTCCTCCAAGAGGCTCCGGAGGACAAATCTGGGGATCGATTTATATGGGGGCTATATATAATTATGGACCGATATAGACCAATTCTTGCATGGTTGTTAGAAACCATATACTAACAGCACGTACCCAATTTCAACCGGATCGGATGAATTTTGCTCCTCCAAGAGGCTCCGGAGGTCAAATCTGGGGATCGACTTATATGGGGGCTATATAATTATGGACCGATATGGACTAATTTTGGCATGGTTGTTAGAGACAATATTCTAACAAATTATGGGCCGATGTGGACCAATTTTTGCATGGTCATTAGAGAACATATACCAACACCATGTACCAAATTTCAGCCGGATCGGATAAAATTTGCTTCTCTTAGAGGCTCCGAAAGCCAAATCGGGGGATCGGTTTATATGGGGGCTATATATAATTATGGACCGATGTGGACCAATTTTTGCATGGTTGTTAGAGACCATATACTAACACCATGTTCCAAATTTCTGCCTGATCGGATGAAATTTGCTTCTCTTAGAGCAATCGCAAGCCAAATCTGGGGATCGGTTTATATGGGGGCTATATATAATTATGGGCCGATGTGGACCAATTTTTGCATGGTTGTTAGAGGCCATATACTAACACCATGTACCAAATTTCAGCCGGATCGGATGAAATTTGGTTCTCTTAGAGGCTGCGCAAGCCAAATCGGGGAATCGGTTTATATGGGTGCTATATGTATTTATGGACCGATATGGACCACTTTTTGCATGGTTGTTAGAGACCATATACTAACACCATGTACCAAATTTCAGCCTGATCGGATGAAATTTGCTTCTCTTAGAGCAATCGCAAGCCAAATCTGGGGATCGGTTTATATGGGGGCTATACGTAAAAGTGGACCGATATGGCCAATTTTCAATACCATCCGACCTACGTCAATAACAACTACTGGTGCCAAGTTTCAAGTCGATAGCTTGTTTCGTTCGGAAGTTAGCGTGATTTCAACAGACGGACGGACGAACGGACATGCTCAGATCGACTCAGAATTTCACCACGACCCAGAATATATATACTTTATGGGGTCTTCGAGCAATATTTCGATGTGTTAGGTATAAAAAAAATTGTTTAATGATTTCAAATATTTTATTTATTAAAATTAATTATTTTGTTTTGTTTTTCTTCTTTAAATTGCATGTGCTATTTGGCTATTTTTGTTACCAAATCCTATATTAAGCAAATCCTTTTCCTCTTATGATTTTTATCCGGCTTGTTTAACAAATGATATCACATTCATATCCGTTGCTGTGTTTTTGTTGTTGTTGCTGGTGTTAGCCTATAAAGAAATTATCTGGAAAATTTATTACCTTTATCTCATTGCGTTTTTTTTATCTCACATTAAAATGCCTTATCTTGCGGTCCTAATCACATATTTTTGGGGAGGACTTTTGTATTTGTCTGGCCTTTAATGGTTGTTGGCACAAAATATTATGGACCACTTACTTTTGTTAACAAGTGTTGTTCGATGTTCGGTGCTACAAGTATTACCGCACAATAACATCAGAAAAAAGCTTTAACATAATCCCAAATCCTTGTTCTTCCATTTGTTCATGGGCCATAGGTTTGTAGTAGACAAAATAGCACTTGAAACAAGGAGCAGACATTTTCGAATGTTCGAAATGAGGGGGGCAAAAAATACAGTCGACATTTCTTGTAAGGCGAATATCTAAGAAAATGAGCTGAAATAAATGTCATTACGTTCGATGTCATTTCATTTGTTAGCTTTCATTTGATGTCCTTTGCTTGTCTTTCAGAGATATCTTTTCGTTCTTTGGTCGTTTCGTTGTATTAGTTTGTATGTTTGTAGATTATTGTAAATGTCCAGTAATATTTATTTAGGCTACCAAAAACAAATTGACACATTCTCTCAAATATATTCAGACATCTGAAACACACTATTATACCTGTTTGTTTGTCCTGGATGTATTTACATTCGCTATATTTGCGAAAGATTTCAAGATTTTTATTTTTCAAAGGGAATTCTTGAATCTATGGCTAAGGACATTGGGTTGTATACCTTATGTTACTTAAATAATCTGAAAGAATCATACGCCCCAGTGGTCTATGCTATGGTGGAGAGGAGATTAAAAATTAAATTAATGCAAGATGGTTGCATGGATTACTGTAATTTAATGTAAGTTATATTATATGTGATATTTATTATAAAAATAGAATTGAATTAAAATTAAATTAAATTTAAAAGATTTTAATATTAAACCAAATAAAAAATTTAAACTAACTTTTGTCTTAGGCAGACTGACTTTAATTTTAAAATTACAATTAGATTAACATTAATATTAATTTAAGTGTAAATTAAAATTGAATATCAAAGTAAAATTAATTTTCTATTAAAAATTGAATATAAAACAAGTATAAAGGGTGATACGGTCAAAATTTGGTCAAGGGAAAACGCGTGTAAATCGGTGAAATCGTTTATTTAAAAAATTAAATTAAATTTCTTTTTCAAGTTCAATTAGTATAAAATTCAGGAAAAATATTCAGTTAGGCTTTCGTTTTTCCAAATCCGAATTGCCGGGCTTCACGCTTGACACCTGCCATCAGATTTTGTACAGCCACCTTGTCCACCTTCTTCGCCGCAGAAAGCCAGTTTGCCTTGAACTGCTGCTCGTCCTTAGCAGTTTTTTTGGTCTTCTTTATGCTCCGCTTGACAATAGCCCAGTATTTCTCAATTGGGCGGAGCTCTGGCGTGTTGGGAGGGTTCTTGTCATTAGGAACCACCTGCACGTTGTTGGCGGCGTACCACTCCACCACTTTTACCGTAATGGCAAGATGCCAAATCCGGCCAAAACAGTACGGAAAAACCGTGTTTCTTCAGGAAAGGCTGCAGGCGTTTATTCAAACACTCTTTCACGTAAATTTCTTGGTTGACAGTCCCGGAAGCTATGAAAATGCTGCTTTTCAAGCCACAGGTACAGATGGCTTGCCAAACCAGACATTTCTTTGCGAACTTTGACAGTTTTATGTGCTTGAAAATATCTGCTACCTTTCCCCTTCCTTTTGCCGTATAAAACTCCTGTCCCGGAAGCTGCTTGTAGTCGGCTTTGACGAAGGTTTCGTCGTCCATTACCACGCAGTCAAACTTCGTCAGCATCGTCGTGTACAGCATCCGGGATCGCGCTTTGGCCGTCGTATTTTGTTTATCATCGCGATTTGGAGTCACTACCTTCTTGTAAGTCGATAGTCCGGCTCGTTTTTTGGCTCGATGCACGGTTGTAGACGATACACCCAGCTTATTTGCGGCATCTCGGAGAGAGAGGTTAGGGTTTCGCTTGAAACTACCGGCAACTCTCTTTGTCGTCTCAGCGGCTTCCGGTTTTCGATTTTCCCCCGATCCAGACTTCCTGGCTGTCGACAAACGTTCCCCAAACACTTCAATTACATTTGTAACGGTTGGTTTGGCAACTTTTAGCGATTTTGCCAGCTTTGCGTGCGAGTAGCTCGGATTTTCGCGATGCGCGAGCAAAATTTTGATACGCTGCTCTTCTTGCTTGGATGGCATTTTGACAACTGAAGAGTGAATTCCAAAATCAAAATAAGAGCAACATTCTACACACACACACCTTCAAAATGAGGGGTGTTCAGGTTTTTTAAATGCAAAATTGAAAGAAATACGTCAAGTTTATATTGACAAAATTTTGACCGTATCACTCTTTAGCGCAATGTACCAAATTTCACCACATATCTAATTTCAACCGGATCGGATGAATTTTGCTCCTCCAAGAGCTCCGCAGGTCAAATCTTGGGATCGGTTTAAATGGGAGTTATATATAATTAGGACCGCTATGGACCAAGTTTCGCATGGTTGTTAGAGAACATATACTAACACCACGTACCAAATTTCAACCGGATCGGGTGAATTTTGCTCTTCCAACGGGCTCCGGAGGTCAAATCTGGGGATCGGTTTATATGGTGGCTATATATAAATATGGACCGATTTCGACCAATGTTTGCACGGGTGTTTGAGGACATATCTTAACACCACGTACCAAATTTCAACTGAATCCTATAAGAGGCTCCAAAACCAAATCTGGGGATCGATTTATATGGGGGCTATATATAATTATGGACCGATGTAGATCAATTTTTGCATGGTCATTAGAGACCCTATACTAACACCATGTACCAAATTTCAGCCTGATCGCATGAAATTTGCTTCTCTTAGAGGCTCCGCAAGCCAAATCAGGGGATCGGTTTATATGGGGGCTATATATAATTGGGGACCGATATGGACCAATTTTGGCGTGGTTGTTAGAGACCATATACTAACAACCCGTACCAAATTTCAACCGAACCGGATGAATTTTGCTCCTCCAAGAGGTTCCGGAGGACAAATTTGGGGATCGGTTTATATGGAATCGGATGAGTTTTGCTAATCCACGAGGCTTCGGAGGTCAAATCTGGGAATCGGTTTATATGTGGGCTACATATAATTATGGACCGATATGGACCAATTTTTGCATGGTTGTTAGAGACCATATACTAACACCCCGTACCAAATTTCAACCGAATCGGATGAATTTTGCTCCTCCAAGAGGTTCCGGAAGACAAATCGGGGGATCTCTTAGAGGGTCTGCAAGCCAAATTTGGGGCTCCGTATTAGAGGTGTGCACGTGACACGAAATTGTCGTGACTCAAAAAAATTTTCGTGACTCACGCGTGATTCGTGAGTCACGCTGACGGCGACGGCGTGAGTGTGCGTGAGCGTGATTAACCAACCAAATGTCGTGCGTGAGCGTGAGTCACGAAAATAATATCTTCGTGAGTGTGCGTGAGTAACGAATTTCGGAAAAACACGCTCACGAAAATAGTCTCGCTTACGAACATAAAATGCCTACGAGTTGAATTCATTTATAATTTTAGTGACATCCTAGGTGTTAACCAGTTTTATAACGCTCTCGATTTTAATTATACTCATGTTTTTAGTCAAGTTCTATAGGTAAATTACTCATAAAATTATTCGTGAGTCACGACATTTTTCGTGAGTCACGACATTCAAAAGATTTTCGTGCGTGAGTACACATTTTCTTTTCGTGAACGGGCGTGGGCGTGAGTCCTACCAAAAAATATCGTGCGTGAGTGTGCGTGAATAAGATTTCTCCGTCGTGAGTGTGCGTGAGCAAAATATTACTCACGTGCACACGTGAGTCACGAAAATTTTCGTGAGTCACGACAATTTCGTGTCACGTGCACACCTCTAGACGGCCGGACGGACATGCTTAAATCGACTCAGAATTTCACCACGACCCAGAATATATATACTTTATGGGGTCTTAGAGCAATATTTCGATGTGTTACAGGCGGAATAACAAAGTTAATATACCCCCATCCTATGGTGTTATACCCTCCATACTATTAAATTAAATTTTAAAAAATACTTTATTTTAAAATGAAAATTAAATTAATTTAAATTTAAATTTAAATTAGAATTTAAGATGAAATAAAATTAAGTTCATTTTTAAAACATAAAATCTATTTTTAATTAATGTGATATTTATTATTATCTTACAATGGATGCCAGTGTTCATTTACTTTTCCTTTGAATAAACATTAAGAGAATGAAACATCCTGTGGCATCTGTTCGAAGAATTTCTATCTATAACACCATCATCACCACCATCATCATCGCATTGGTCTTAAATCACAAACTAAAACCTGGTCAATGACCTTATAGGTTAATTATTGTTTATTTTCCAAGTATTTTCAAGTACTTAAATATAACGAAATGAAATTATACTTGAACAGGATATTTAATATCCGGAGAAAAAACGAATTATTGGATGAATGGTCACGTAATAAAAACAGTAATGCCTAAAGCTGATCATTTTAATAATACAATAGAATTTAATGTAGTGTGAAATTTTTTTTAACCAAGCTCACCCGCTTTTTCTGTAACATAGGAAATTATGATAAGTTCAATGGTATAAAAAGTTTGTGAAACATGTTTGGCATTTGAATTATTTGTTAATTATGGAATTTGAATTAATTTCTCAACAAAAAAAAAAAAAAAATGATGATTATTCAAATTGATTAATGGTGGAAAATATATGCAAGTTTATATAATTCATTTATATGAAATCAGCTTGCTCATAGCTAGTAGAGGGATGACAAATTAATACTATCCTTAATTCCATATGTTTCATGATAATTTTTTTCTCGTTCATTGATTAAGTGGGAAAATTGACATTTGTTATATTTTTTTTTGAGCGAGCAAATTCGTGGTATTTATTATTAATTTTATATAAATTGTTTTTATACGTTATATGAAAATTTATTTAAATTATTCGCCACATGGTATTATCATCTATTAATAATACCAAAAACGTATCAGTGGTACGGTTGCCACAGTTGTTAGAATTCTACCAAAAATGTAGATTTTTTACTGTTTGGTAGATTGGTAGAATTCTTGATGTTTTGGTAGATTTTACAAAATATTCCACTCCAATTAGGTTAGGTGACAGCCCGATGTATCAGGCTCACTTAGACTATTCACTCCATTGTGATACCATATTGGTGAACTTCTCTTTTATCACTGAGTACTGCCCGATTCCATGTTAAACTCAATGACCAGGGACCTCCTTTTAATAACCGAGTCCGAACGGCGTTCCACATTGCAGTGAAACCACTTAGAGAAGCTTTGAAACCCTCAGAAATATCACCAGCATTAATGAGGTGGGTTAATCCACCGCTGAAAAACTTTTTGGTGTTCGGTCGAAGCAGGAATCGAACCCATGACTTTGTGTATGCAAGGCGGGCATGCTAACCATTGCACCACTGTGGCTCCCACTCCTATCAAGAGGTACTTCAATTTTTATAGAAATAAAAACTAAATTTCCAATAAAAAAATTTTGGCAAAAATTGTCAAAAAAAAAAACAAATAAAATTGTGGTAAAAATTTCTATAGAAATAAAATTTCGACCAATTTTTTTATAGAAATAAAATTTCGACCAATTTTTTTATAGAAATAAAATTTTGACAAAATTTTCTATAGAAGTAAAGTTTTGCCAAATTTTCTATAGAAATAAAATTTCACAAATGTTTCTATAGAGACAAAATTTTCACGAACTAGGAATATAATTTTCTATAAATTTCCTATAAAGGGTGATACGGTCAAAATTTGGTCAATATAAACTTGACGTATTTCTTTCAATTTTGCATTTAAAAAACCTGAACACCCCTCATTTTGAAGGTGTGTGTGTAGAATGTTGCTCCTATTTTGATTTTGGAATTCACTCTTCAGTTGTCAAAATTCCGTCCAAGCAAGAAGAGCAGCGTATCAAAATTTTGCTCGCGCATCGCGAAAATCCGAGCTACTCGCACGCAAAGCTGGCAAAATCGCTAAAAGTTGCCAAATCAACCGTTACAAATGTAATTAAAGTATTTGGGGAACGTTTGTCGACAGCCAAGAAGTCTGGATCGGGGGAAATCGAAAACCGGAAGCCGCTGAGACGACAAAGAGAGTTGCCGGTAGTTTCAAGCGAAACCCTAACCTCTCTCTCCGAGATGCCTCAAATAAGCTGGGTGTATCGTCTACAACCGTGCATTGAGCCAAAAAACGAGCCGGACTATCGACTTACAAGAAGGTAGTGACTCCAAATCGCGATGATAAACAAAATACGACGGCCAAAGCGCGATCCCGGAGGCTGTACACGATGATGCTGACGAAGTTTGACTGCGTGGTAATGGACGACGATACCTACGTCAAAGCCGACTACAAGCAGCTTCCGGGACAGGAGTTTTATACGGCAAAAGGAAGGGGAAAGGTAGCAGATATTTTCAAGCACATAAAACTGTCAAAGTTCGCAAAGAAATATCTGGTTTGGCAAGCCATCTGTACCTGTGGCTTGAAAAGCAGCATTTTCATAGCTTCCGGGACTGTCAACCAAGAAATTTACGTGAAAGAGTGTTTGAATAAACGTCTGCAGCCTTTCCTGAAGAAGCACGGTTGTGCCGTACTGTTTTGGCCGGATTTGGCATCTTGCCATTACGGTAAAAAGGCCATGGAGTGGTACGCCGCCAACAACGTGCAGGTGGTTCCCAAGGACAAGAACCGCCCCCACAACCCGCCAGAGCTCCGCCCAATTGAGAAATACTGGGCTATTGTCAAGCGGAACCTAAAGAAGACCAAAAAAACTGCTAAGGACGAGCAGCAGTTCAAGGCAAACTGGCTTTCTGCGGCGAAGAAGGTGGACAAGGTGGCTGTACAAAATCTGATGGCAGGTGTCAAGCGTGAGGCCCGGCAATTCGGATTTGGCAAAGCGAAAGCCTAACTGAATATTTTTCTTGAATTTTATACTAATAGAACTTGAAAAAGAAATTTAATTTGATTTTTTAAATAAACGATTTCACCGATTTACACGCATTTTCCCTTGACCAAATTTTGACCGTATCACCCTTTAGAAATAAAATTTTGACAAAATATTTTGTAGAAATAACATTTTCTATAGGAATATATTTTCTATAGGAAAATAAAATTTGTCAAAATATTCTTAGAATTACAGCCTATTTCTGCTATCCGAATTCTAGTCTTCGTTCGCATACAAAACGAAAAACAGCTGATTTTGATTTCTTTAAGTGGTATATAAACGAAAATCGAAACGAAAGTCAATGAGAACGAAGACGTAACGTAAGCTCTAAAATTGGGTTTCTCTAACTCGATTCGGTCGCATTTTGACGAACTGAAATGTCAAAACCCCTCACTTGGTAAAGACCTTTCGTTTTGGGGGAAAAGGCTTTTATAAATAGGAAAAACTTAATAATTGATAAATTGATTAAAGCTTTTATTGTAAATATGTGATAAAAGTTAATTATATCGATCTATTTTTTTCTTTATAACCGCCATAGAGACCGTTTAAGGGAAAGTCTAACACGAGCAAAATTTTCTATAGAAATAAGATTGTGACAAAATTTTCTATGGGAATATAATTTTATATAGAATTAAAATTTTGTCCACA
The DNA here is from genome assembly GCF_050003625.1 of Haematobia irritans. Classification (NCBI taxonomy): domain Eukaryota; kingdom Metazoa; phylum Arthropoda; class Insecta; order Diptera; family Muscidae; genus Haematobia; species Haematobia irritans. The sequence goes on along the minus strand of NC_134401.1, from coordinate 43,080,484 downwards.
TTTTCTATAACATTAAAATTTTATCAAAATTTTCTATAGGATTAAAATTTTGTCAAAGTTTTCTATAGAAAAAAAATGTTAACAAAATTTTCGATAGAAATAAAATTTTGTCAAAATTTCCTATAGAATTAAAAATTTTGTCAAAGTTTTCTATAGAAATAATATTTTAACAATATAGAAATAAAATTTTGACAAAATTTTCTATGGGAATATAATTTTGTCAACATTTTCTATAGATTTAAAATTTTGTCAAAGTTTTCTATAGAAATAAAATGACAAAATGTTCTGTAGAAATAAAATTTTGACAACATTTTCCACAGAATTAACATTTTGTCCACATTTTCTATAGAAATAAAATTTTGACAAAATTTTCTATAAAAATAAAATTTTGACAAAATTTTCTATAGAAATAAAATTTTGACAACATTTTCTACAGAAATAAAATTTTGAAAAAAATTTCTACAGAATTAAAATTTTGATATAATAGTTTTATACAAATAAAATTTGGCAAAATTTGCTATAAAAATAAAATTTTCTATAGGAATATTATTTTGTCAACATTTTCTATAGAATTAAAATATTGTCAAAGTGTTCTACAGAATTAAAATTTTACAAAAATTTTCTCTAGGAATATAATTTTGTCAAAATTTTCTACAAAAAGAACGTTTTGACAAAGTTTTCTATAGAATTAAAATTTTGACAAAATTTTCTGTAGAAATAAAATTTTCCATTCTGTTTGTTTTGTTATTGTTGGCTTTGTTCTTTAAGCATTATTGTTGTTTTTTATTGCAGCTTAAAACCATACATTGACTAAACTACAAGAGTAGCATAACCAACAGAGGAAAAGAATGTTTGTCAAATTTTAAACCCAACAATAAACCACACTTGAACCCTCCGAAAAAAGGCTTTACATTGATAGCCGGCTTTACATTGATAGCATGTTTGTTTTGAATTTATTTCGGCATAAGCCGGCTATCAATGTAAAGCATTTTTCCGGAGGGTTCAAGTGTGGTTTATTGTTGGGTTTAATGCACTGCCTAAATTTATTCTGATAATTGGTTGATAGTTTTGCTGCAAGTAGAGGATGCTGATGAGGAATGTGGTAATTCTGAAACGTGCGTCCATCCAACCATCTTGCAGTCGATAGGGCTTTGCCCAAATAAATTTGACAAACATTATTTTCCTCTTTTGGTTAAGCTACACTTGTAGTTTAGTCAATGTATGGTTTTAAGCTGCAATAAAAAACAACAAAAATAAAATTTTGACAAAATTTTCTATAGAAATAAAATTTTGTCAACATTTTCTATAGAATTAAAATCTTGTAAAAATGTTCTAATGAAATAAAATGTTTACAAAAAATTCTATAGGAATATAATTTTGTCAAAATTTTCTATAGAATTCAAGATTTGTCCACATTTTCTATTGAATTAAAATTTTGTCAAAGTTTTCTATAGAAATAAAATGTTGTCAATATTTTCTATAGAATTAAAATTTTGTCATATTTTGCAAAAATTTTCTATAGAATTAAAATTTTGTCAACATTCTCTACCGAAATAGAATTTTGTCAACATTTACAATTTTGCCAAAATTTTCTATAGAAATAAAATGTTGTCAAATTTTATAAAAATTTTCTATAGAATTAAAATTTTGTCAACATTTTCTATAGAATTAAAATCTTGTAAACATTTTCTAAAGAAATAAAATGTTGACAACATTTTCTATAGGAATATAATTTTGTCAAAATTTTCTATAGAATTCAAATTATGTCCACATTTTAAATTGAATTAAAATTTTGTCAAAGTTTTCTATAGAAATAAAATGTTGTCAATATTTTCTATAGAATTAAAATTTTGTCATATTTTGCAAAAATTTTCTATAGTATTAAAATTTTGTCAACATTCTCTACCGAAATAGAATTTTGTCAACATTTTCTATAGAATTAAAATTTTGTCGAAATTTTCTATAGAATTAAAATATTGTCAAAGTTTTCTATAGAAGTAAAATTTTTCCAAATTTTTCTATAGTGATAAAATTTTTGCCAACTTTTTTTATAGAAATAAAATTTTGTTAAAATTTTCTATAGAATTAAAATGTTGACAAAATTTTCTATGGAAATACATTTTATTTGATGCAAAGCTTCAAATTAAAATTTTTAGGCCGATAGCCTCTACCCAGCAAAAAAAGCGTCGCCAAAAAAGTAATGAAAATGTTCTTTTTTGATCCGGAAGTGGTACAAAATTGACGCAGAAGCGATGAATTTAACATGGGCTTGTCATAGGACGGAAGTCCTCCATGTCAACAGCCGGTGCACTGAATTTACATCACTTCTTTAGGTGTGCTCCAAATTCAATGTTTTGGATGTAAATTAAAAAATTCTGTGATATTTTGTCAAATAAATAATTTTTATAATTTTTAATGGATTCTAACGCTTGTCTGAAACGTTTGACCTCAAACAATTTCAAAAATGAACAATTTTTTCAGATTGGATTTAGCAATTTTTTCGACAAAATTTAAATAATTTGTACCTTTTTATGAATTCTTAAACTGTTTTTAACCAATTTGAAACATAAAAAGTTAAAATTACCCATTGAAAATATGAAAAACGCCTGTTTTAAAAAATTGAATGAAAAGAACTTCCTGTGTAGATAAAATAAAGGACATCATTGGGAGTACATCTTCTGGAAGTGCTTTTAAAGTTGTGCCTTTGGAAGAACTTCCAAATTTTTTGCTGGGTAGTTGCTAGTGCCCGTATAAATAAGTTTATTATTATTTGTAATTATAATAAATTAAGTAATAAATAAATAAATAAAAGTTTTTAAATTTGGTAGATTTTTGATATTTTTATACCCTCCACCATAGGATGGGGGTATATTAACTTTGTCATTCCGTTCGTAACACATCGAAATATTGCTCTAAGACCCCATAAAGTATATATATTCTGGGTCGTGGTGAAATTCTGAGTTGATCTGAGCATGTCCGTCCGTCCGTCCGTCCGTCTGTTGAAATCCCGCTAACTTCCAAACGAAACAAGCTATCGGCTTGAAACTTGGCACAAGTAGTTGTTATTGGTGTAGGTCGGATGGTATTGCAAATGGGCCATATCGGTCCACTTTTACGTATAGCCCCCATATAAACGGATCCCCCAAATTTGGCTTGCCGATCCTTTAAGAGAAACAAATTTCATCCGATCCGGCAGTATATGGTCTCTAACAACCATGCAAAAATTGGTCCACATCGATCCATAATTATATATAGCCCCCATATAAACCGATCCACAGATTTGACCTCCGGAGCCCTTTGGAAGAGCAAAATTCATCCGATTCGGTTGAAATTTGGTACGTGATGTTAGTACATGATATTTAACAACCATGCCAAAAGTGGCCAATATCAGTCCATAATTATATATAGCCCCCATATAAACCGATCCCGAGATTTGGTTTTGGAGCCACTTGGAGGAGCAAATTTCATCCGAATCAGTTGAAATTTGGTACATTGTGCTAGTATATGGCCGTTAACAACCATGCCTAACTAGGTCCATATCGGTTTATAGTTATAAAGGGTGATTCTTTTGAGGTTAGGATTTCCATGCATTAGTATTTGACAGATCACGTGGGATTTCAGACATGGTGTCAAAGAGAAAGATGCTCAGTATGCTTTGACATTTCATCATGAATAGACTTACTAACGAGCAACGCTTGCAAATCATTGAATTTTATTACCAAAATCAGTGTTCGGTTCGAAATGTGTTTCGCGCTTTACGTCCGATTTATGGTCTACAGAATCGACCAAGTGAGCAAACAATTAATGCGATTGTGACCAAGTTTCGCACTCAGTTTACTTTATTGGACATTAAACCAACCACACGAATGCGTACAGTGCGTACAGAAGAGAATATTGCGTCTGTTTCTGAGAGTGTTGCTGAAGACCGTGAAATGTCGATTCGTCGCCGTTCGCAGCAATTGGGTTTGTGTTATTCGACCACATGGAAGATTTTACGCAAAGATCTTGGTGTAAAACCGTATAAAATACAGCTCGTGCAAGAACTGAAGCCGAACGATCTGCCACAACGTCGAATTTTCAGTGAATGGGCCCTAGAAAAGTTGGCAGAAAATCCGCTTTTTTATCGACAAATTTTGTTCAGCGATGAGGCTCATTTCTGGTTGAATGGCTACGTAAATAAGCAAAATTGCCGCATTTGGAGTGAAGAGCAACCAGAAGCCGTTCAAGAACTGCCCATGCATCCCGAAAAATGCACTGTTTGGTGTGGTTTGTACGCTGGTGGAATCATTGGACCGTATTTTTTCAAAGATGCTGTTGGACGCAACGTTACGGTGAATGGCGATCGCTATCGTTCGATGCTAACAAACTTTTTGTTGCCAAAAATGGAAGAACTGAACTTGGTTGACATGTGGTTTCAACAAGATGGCGCTACATGCCACACAGCTCGCGATTCTATGGCCATTTTGAGGGAAAACTTCGGAGAACAATTCATCTCAAGAAATGGACCGGTAAGTTGGCCACCAAGATCATGCGATTTGACGCCTTTAGACTATTTTTTGTGGGGCTACGTCAAGTCTAAAGTCTACAGAAATAAGCCAGCAACTATTCCAGCTTTGGAAGACAACATTTCCGAAGAAATTCGGGCTATTCCGGCCGAAATGCTCGAAAAAGTTGCCCAAAATTGGACTTTCCGAATGGACCACCTAAGACGCAGCCGCGGTCAACATTTAAATGAAATTATCTTCAAAAAGTAAATGTCATGGACCAATCTAACGTTTCAAATAAAGAACCGATGAGATTTTGCAAATTTTATGCGTTTTTTAAAAAAAAAAATGTTATCAAGCTCTTAACAAATCACCCTTTATATAGCCATCAGATAAATAGATCCCCAATCACACAAAAATTGGTCTATATCAAGTTGAATTGTATATAGCCCACATATAAGCGACCCTCATATTTCAATTCTGGCCCTCTACACGAAAAGAGCAAAGGTCCATATCGATTCGTAATTATTTGTAGACTTACCTATACATAAGTTTTTTGTCTAATATATACCACGTATGGACTAACTCACAATTTAGAAAACGATGTTAAGAAGTTTTAAGATACCACAACCCAAGTAATTCGATTGTGGATGACAGTCTTTAGTACAAGTTTTTATGCAATCCATGGTGGAGGGTACATAAGATTCGGCCTGGCCGAACTTACGGCCGTATATACTTGTTTTGTTCAAATTTTGGTAGTTTATTTTTGGAACGAATGGCAACCGTGACCAGTGGTCCCATAATAATGTTGCAATATACATCATGCGCCATATAGTACTAACATCTATTAATAATACTTATACGCACCAGTGATTGAGTTAGCGAAATATAGGGTGAATCAGGTTAGTTTATTAAAATATAAATCTTTATATTATATTATGCATTTGAGCTTCTTAAGGCCTTTAAAACTCAGTACTTAAACGCATGGAAGTATAAAAATTTTAGTATTGGATTTTATACAAATCTGAACCTATTCATTCTATTACAATATGAAGGGTATAGTTTCATTTTGTATAGACACACACATTTCTTCCTTTGTCCTACACAACACTCCTTTTGTTCTTATTTTTATTCTTAAAAAAATTAATTTAATTCCATACGACACTATGAACATGCCCTCAGGTGATAAACTAATTTATTTAATATTGTGTTTATTGTTAATGTGAGTAACAAACAAAAAAAGGTGGTTGACAAAACCCCGACAGCAATGAGACAATCAAATCCCATTCAACTTAATGGTATACGTTTTTTAATTTGCCATGCCACATTTTTATATTAACACAATGTTATTTTTTCCGTTCTTATTTTGTGTGGTACGTGAGACAGAAAAGTATGTGTTTTATGAACAAAAAAAGAAATACATATTGAATAAATATTTAACTAGGAAAAAGATATGCATAAATAAATACAACTCTTTCCTCTTTAAATATTAATGAAATTGTTATGTACGAATAGTACAAAATATATGAATGGGCATTTTAATGGGGAGTTTTTATATATAGGACTGTTTTTATTTGTTTAGAATGAAAAGTAATCTTTTGAAATTAATAGTGACATAAAAATAATTTAATATTTAATTATGACAATTCATTTAAATATTTCGAAAAATTTATTATCTTTAAATGTGAATTATGGGGATTAAGGGATTAATGGGAGGTTTTTAAGAATGACATATTTTAACTCATCTAAGAGTAAGTTTGAATTGCAAATTTTAGGTGGAATTGTGTTACCTCCAAACTACATCATTTAAATAGCAAACATTTTGCTGTGTTTGGTTGTAACAAATGGTGATATTGCAATTTATTATTTAAAAATTCTTGCCGACATTTCGACATTAGCCTTTCAGGCAAATGTCCTCCACGACATGGCATCAGTCTGTCAGGGAAATTACTTATCGGACTGTCTTTGTATAACTATTATTATACAATATAAATATTATTTAAAAATTAATTTTAATCATACGCCACCTAGTACCAGCATTAATAGAAATCATACGCACCGATGGCCCTTCAGGCAAATGTCCTCCACGACATGGTATCAGTCGGTCAGGCAAATTACTTATCGGACTGTCTTTGTATAACTATTATTATACAATATATATATTATTTAAAAATTAATTTTAATCATACGCCACCTAGTACCAGCATTAATAGCAATCATACGCACCGATGGCCTTCGACTACTAATGCTCTTTTTTCCATTTTTCAAACAATATTCTATGGGATTTTCATTTAATACCATTACATTTAATATAAATCATAAACTTACTAATATGTTGGCATTGCAAATATTTTACAAATTAATGGATATACCATCACAAACATCTTTAAAGATATTTACACAATCGTAGACCTATATATGAAACCAATATAGACTATCTATTTAAACTGATTAATTATTAGTTTGAAAATTGAAATATTAAATATTTCTCCATATGGAATTATTTTAATCAAACCATATGCCAACTAATGAATTATAAACATCCTGGAAATAAATAAAGTTTACATAATTAATATACAATTAAAATCATTTTGATTATCATCTTTGGCTTTTACAGAAAAGCACTTTAGCCGACATTCATTAAATATTCAGTTGAGTTGATTTTCTGTGGTAATTTGATTTAATTTTGAATTTTATTTATCTTATCGATATGAAAAATCCAGTAAATTGAACCTACACACAAAAAGATGAATTTTTAATATCTGGAAATAAATATATAGGAACCATAATTGTATTATTAATTTACTTATTGTTATTTATTTATATATTTACCTATCATTCCTTAAAATGTTCGTATATCATTTTAATGTATTTACCCAGAGTTGATATATTAATAAAAGAACAATCAACAGAATCTTTAATTCTCTTATGGTTAACCACAAATCGGAAGAGATTAAAAGTTGTGGGGGAAAAATGTTCAAGAGTGCAAATCCATAGATAATGATTTGAGGATTAAATATCCGTATAAATATTCATTGAAGAAGAAAATTAAATAAATAAGAAAACATCTGATTTGGGTTGGACTATAAAATTAACAAGGTGACTCTGTGTATACTTGAATGGACAGACGAACGAAAGCACCTAGATATTGACCGATGGATGGAGGGATGGAAGAATAGACGAACGGTCTATAGAGAGAAGGGACTTGTAGATGGACGGCTAAACTATTCTGTTTTGGTTAGTAGAATTATAATTCTCTATATTTGAATAGGATTTTCTATGGAAAATCTTCGTCTATTCAGTCTGTCTGAAAGTATAAAACTTAAAAAAGGTAGTAAAAAATGTAGTAAATGTCGAAAATACTTACAGAATATTTGGATTTGATTTCAAACATTTTTTTAAATATCCCTTAATGTGAAAACGCCATATTGAATTTTTATAATACTATTTTGAAATTTATAATCAAAAAAATTTGTATTTTTCTTCCAAAGTAGCGACATTTGATAAACGTCTGAATGCAACGATTTTCAAATTTTTGAAAAAGTGAAAATTGTCGGAATTAGCTATAACGTGTGGATATTACGGCTGTCCCAGTTGGTAGAATTCTACCTAAATCAATTCTATCACAAATTGTGGATATAGATTTTGCAAAATTTCTATAGAAATAAAATTTTAACAAAAATTTCTATAGAAATAAAATTTTGCAAAAATTTCTATAGAAATAAAATTTTGCAAAAATTTCTACAGAAATAAAATTTTGACGAAATTTTCTATAGCAATAAAATTTTGAAAAATATTTATATAGAAATAAAATTTTGACCAAATTTTCTATATAATTAAAATTTTGACAACATTTTCTATAGAAATAAAATTTTGACAAAATTTCATATAGAAATAAAGTTTTGACAAAATTTTCTATAAAAATTAAATTAGATTCTGACAAAATTTTATAATTTTTCGACATTTTCTGCAGAAATAAAATTTTAACAAAATTTTCTATAGAAATAAAATTTTGACAAAATTTTCTATAGACATAAAATTTTGACAGAATTTTCTACAGAAATAAAATTTTTAACAAAATTTTCTGTAGAAATAAAATTTTGACAAAATTTTCTATAGAAATAAAATTTTGACAAAATTTTCTACAGAAACAAAATTTCGACAAAATTTTCTATAGAAATAAAATATCGACCAAATTTTCTATAGAAATCAAATTGTGACAAAATTTTCTATATAAATAATATTTTGACAAAATTTTCTATAGACGTAAAATTTTGACAGAATTTTCTACAGAAATAAAATTTTAACAAAATTTTCTACAGAAATAAACTTTCGACAAAATTTTCTATAGAAATCAAATTTTGACAAAATTTTCTATAGAAATAAAATTTTGACAAAATTTTCTACAGAAATAAAATTTTGACAAAATTTTCTACAGAAATAAAATTTTAACAAAATTTTCTACAGAAATAAAATTTTGACAAAATTTTCTACAAAAATAAAATTTGACAATATTTTCTATAGACATAAAACTTTGACAGAATTTTCTACAGAAATAAAATTTTAACAAAATTTTCTACAGAAATAAAATTTCGACAAAATTTTCTATAGAAATAAAATGTTGACAAAATTTTCTACAGTAATAAAATTTCGACAAAATTTTCTATAGAAATAAAATTTTGACAAAATTTTCTATTTGAAATAAAATTTTGATAACATTTTTTAAAGAAATAAAATTTTGACAATATTTTTTGTTGAAATAAAATTTGGACAGAATTTTTTATAGAAATAAAATATCGACAAAATTTTCTATAGACATAAAATTTTGACAGAATTTTCTACAGAAATAAAATTTTGACAAAATTTTCTATATAAATAAAATTTCGACAAAATGTTCTATATAAATAATATTTTGACAAAATTTTCTATAGACATAAAATTTTCACAGAATTGTCTACAGAAATAAAATTTTAACAAAATTTTCTATAGAAATAAAATGTTGACAAAATTTTCTATAGACATAAAATTTTGACAGAATTTTCTACAGAAATAAAATTTTAACAAAATTTTCTACAGAATTAAAATATCGACAAAATTTTCTATAGAAATCAAATATTGACAAAATTTTCTGCAGAAATAAAATTTTGACAACATTTTATATAGAAACAAGTATATACGGCCGTAAGTTCGTCCAGGCCGAATCTTATGTACCCTCCACCATGGATTGCATAGAAACTTCTATTAAAGACTGTCATCCACAATCGAATTACTTGGGTTGCGGTAACACTTGTCGATGGCAAGGTATCTTAAAACTTCTTAACACCGTCTTTAAATTGAAAGTTAGTCCATACGGGGTATATATTAAACAAAAAAAAAAAAAAATACGATTAAATACGTATATAAATAATTCAGTTTGACAAAATTTTCTATAGAAATATGATTTTGACAAAATTTTCTATAGAAATAAAATTTTGGTAGATTATTTTTGGCAATATGGACCAATTTTTGTGTGATTGGCGATCGGCTATATATAACTATAGACCGATATGGACCAATTGTTGCATGGCTATTAGCGGCCATATACTAGTACTATGTACCAAATTTCAACCGAATGGGATGAATTTTGCTCCTCCGAGAGGTTCCGGAGGTCAAATCTGGGGATCGATTTATATAAGGGCTATATATAATTATGGACCGATATGGACCAATTTTTGCATGGTTGTTAGAAACCATATGCTAACACCACGTATCAAATTTCAACCGGATCTGATGAATTTTGCTTCTCCAAGAGGCTGCGGAGGTCATATGTGGGGATCGGTTTATATGGGGCTATATATAATTATGGACCGGTATGGACCAATTTTTGCATGGTTGCTAGAGACCATTTACTAACAACAAGTACCAAATTTCAGCCGGATCGGATGAATTATGCTCCTCTAAGAGCCTCCGGAGGTCAAATCTGGGGATCGGTGTATATGGGGGCTATATATAATTATGGACCGATATGGACCAATTTTCGCATGGTTGTTAAAGACCACATAATAACACCACGTACCAAATTTCAAGCGTCCATCCAACCATCTTGCAGTCTATAGACTTTGCCCAAATAAATTTGACACACATTTTGTTCCTCTGTCGGTTAAGCTACACTTGTAGTTTAGTAAATGTATGGTTTTAAGCTGAAATCAAAAACAACAATAAATTTTGGCAAAATTTTCTATAGAAATAAAATTTTGATAAAATTTTCTATAGAAATAAAATTTTGATAAAAATTTGTATAGAATTAAAATTGTATTGCTTTCGTTCAGTCGTTTTATTTTTAAATGCATTTATCATCTGTGATGTGCATTTAGACTGATTGTCTGTACGAAGCACACATAGTGTACCGTAGTACATGTATGTTAATGACATAATGGCTTATTCATTAGCCTATCATTACTGGTTATTTTTATGGTGTATGGAAACGTGAAAATGCTGTCCAAAATGGTTAGGAATACAGCTGTTTCGGATTTTCAAATCCTCATCAGTTCCCTTTATTGGACGATCTATTGATCTCAATTATTAGACTATGTTGGTAAGTCATTCTTCTATTGGAAAGAACTAGTTTAAATAAATCCAACATGTCCAAAAAAAGAAATGCAGTAGAAAACATTTTCACCTTCCAGCTACACCACTCCAGTATGTTACCGTCAGCAACTGATTTACTGGAGATTGAATGCCATGCAATGACATTCGATGTCCGTATGCTGCCTGTTTCCATTGTTTTTGTTGTTTTCGTTCAGTCGTTTTATTTTTAAATACATTTATCATCTGTGTTGCGCATTTAGATTGATTGTCTGTACGAAGTACATATAGTGTACCGTAGTGGTTCACTTTGGGTTTAGTGAACTGCCCGAATTTATTCTAATAATTGGTGATAGTTTTGCTGCAAGTAGAGGATGCTGATGAGGAATGTGGTAATTCCGAAACGTCCGTCCATCCCCCCATCTTGCAGTCTATATTGCTTTGCCCAAATAAATTTGACAAGCATTATTTTCCTCTCTTGCTTAAACTACACTTGTAGTTTAGTTAATGCATGGTTTTAAGCTGAAATCAAAAGCAACAAAAAAATTTTCGATAGAAGTAACATTTTGACAACATTTTCTATAGATATGAAATTTTGATAAAATTTGCTATAGAAGTAAAATTTTGAAAAAAATTTCTATAGAAATAAAATTTTGACAAAATTATTTATATAAATACAGTTTTGTTTTGTTATACCCTAAACCACATAGTGGTCAGGGTATAATAAGTTTGATCGTCCAAAAATGTGCCTACCAGAAATATTGATTTTAGACCCCATAAGATATATACCGATCGACTCAGAATCACCTCCTGAGTCGATCTAGCGCTTGGTGTCCGTCCGTCTGTCCATTTATTTGTTGTTCACAGGATTCCGGTGGCAAGTATTAACCGATTTTGATGAAATTTGGTACAGAGAGGTTTTTGGGCACAAGGACGAACGCTATTGAATTTGGAAGAAATCGGATCAAATCTAGATATAGCTCCCATATATATGTATCGCCCGATTTTCCCAAATTTGGCCACAAAAGTTGGCTAAATATAATCTTCTATAGCACTAACTATATGTACAAAAAAAATTTTGGCCATAAAACCCTTATTTATCAACCGATCTTACACAAATTTGGCTAAATGTAGTCTTCTATAGCACTAACTATATGTGCAAAAAATCATCGAAATCGGTTAAGATTTAGATATAGCTCCCATATATATGTATAGCCCGATTTTCCCAAATTTGGCCATAGAACCCTTATTTATTAACCGATCTTACTAAAAGTTGGCTAGATCCAGTCCTCTATAGTACTAACTATATGTGCAAAATTTCATCGAAATCGGTTCAGATGTAGATATAGCTCCCATATATGTATCACCCGATTTTGAAAAATTCGCCCCTAATAACTTTATGTTTGGCCTCATTTCTTAACTAATCTTACTCAAATCTTGCACAAGGTAACCTTTTGTGGTATTAATCAAACCAGCAAAATATTATGCAAATTGGTTCAGATTTAGATATAGCTTCCATATATTTGCATCGCTCGATTTTCCCAAATTTGGCCATAGTACTCTTATTTATTAACCAATGTTACTCAAATTTCAAATTTTGATGTACTAGCCGATCGTACTTATACGTACTTGTAGCTCTTACATAAGAATATTGCTCGATTTTTACAAATTTGTATTTATTACCCACACTAATTTAACGATTTTCTCTTTTTTAATAATGGGCTCAATATTAGTGGCATACTAACTCCGTAGGCGCAATATCAACACAGCCAGTGTTGCTAGAAGTAGGGGAAATTCCCTATATGTAGGGTTTTCTAATATTTAGCGTCTTGTAGGGACGTAGGGCCACAATGTAGGACATTTTCACTCAACACAATTTGTAATAATTTTTACATTTTTGTGGTTCTAGAGGAGGAAATTAGAAGCCGGCAAGGCTTGATCTTTAACAATGTGTGGTAAACTTTATTCCTGTAGAAAATTTTGTCAACATTTTATTTCTATAGAACATTTTGTCAAAATTGTATTTCTATAGAATTTTTTTTCAAAATATTATTTCTATAAAAAATTTTCTCAAAATTTTATTTCTGTGGAATTTTTTCTCAAAATGTTATTTCTATAGAATTTATTGTCAAAATTTTTTTTCTATAGAAAAATTTCTCACAAAAATTTGTTTATAGAAACTTTTTCCAAAATTTTATTTTTATAGAGATTTAACAAAAAAGATTACTACTTTGGGTAGAATTCTACCAACTGTGGCAACCGTCGTGGTAATACAAATTTATATTCTAAGTTATAAACGTTGCATATTCATGTTTTAAGATAATAAAGTACTTAGAACCATTTTTGTTTTGTAAAATTTTTTAAATTTAACGAAAAATATAGTAGGGAAAATTGTTTGGAAATGTATGGGAAAGTAGGGAACTTTTCCTTGTAGGATAAACCGAACATTTTCCGTGGCAACATTGACTGTGTACCCCTTAATTTTCTTAAATATGCAACTGCGGTTTATCTCCCAGACCTATATGTTACCCCACAAATGCTTATGATTACTAATTCTGTAATGGTGGTTTAGGGTATGATATAGTCGGCCCCGCCCGACTTTCTACTTTACTTACTTGTTTTTTTCTTAAATTGAAAGTAGAGGGTTGTCCGTAAATGGGAACTCGGTACATAATTTGATGATTTTTGCACAGGCTTCTGCCAGACTTCTTTTTAGTAAAGAACTTAAATTTACATGAAACGTAGAGGGTGCATCATTTTCCAACATTTTAGCAAATGTTAATGTAGTAAAATTTTTACTACTTTTGCTTTTGATTTATTGGATGGGAAACAGTAATTCTTTGTATGTTATAAAGGGTGATTTGTTAAGAGCTTGATAACTTTTTTTTTAAAAAAAACGCATAAAATTTGCAAAATCTCATCGGTTCTTTATTTGAAACGTTAGATTGGTCCATGACATTTACTTTTTGAAGATAATTTCATTTAAATGTTGACCGCGGCTGCGTCTTAGGTGGTCCATTCGGAAAGTCCAATTTTGGGCAACTTTTTCGAGCATTTCGGCCGGAATAGCCCGAATTTCTTCGGAAATGTTGTCTTCCAAAGCTGGAATAGTTGCTGGCTTATTTCTGTAGACTTTAGACTTGACGTAGCCCCACAAAAAATAGTCTAAAGGCGTCAAATCGCATGATCTTGGTGGCCAACTTACCGGTCCATTTCTTGAGATGAATTGTTCTCCGAAGTTTTCCCTCAAAATGGCCATAGAATCGCGAGCTGTGTGGCATGTAGCGCCATCTTGTTGAAACCACATGTCAACCAAGTTCAGTTCTTCCATTTTTGGCAACAAAAAGTTTGTTAGCATCGAACGATAGCGATCGCCATTCACCGTAACGTTGCGTCCAACAGCATCTTTGAAAAAATACGGTCCAATGATTCCACCAGCGTACAAACCACACCAAACAGTGCATTTTTCGGGATGCATGGGCAGTTCTTGAACGGCTTCTGGTTGCTCTTCACTCCAAATGCGGCAATTTTGCTTATTTACGTAGCCATTCAACCAGAAATGAGCCTCATCGCTGAACAAAATTTGTCGATAAAAAAGCGGATTTTCTGCAACTGATTTTGGTAATAAAATTCAATGATTTGCAAGCGTTGCTCGTTAGTTAGTCTATTCATGATGAAATGTCAAAGCATACTGAGCATCTTTCTCTTTGACACCATGTCTGAAATCCCACGTGATCTGTCAAATACTAATGCATGAAAATCCTAACCTCAAAAGAATCACCCTTTAATATAGTACTTAATTTTCAGATATGTTGAGGAGAAGGATACCTTTCCTTGACAAACCACACTTATTGTCCAACTACTTGAATACAGAACATTATTAAACAAATTTGGAGGAAAGGGTACACCCACTCCCGCCGTATTTGCACTAAGGATATAGTTGACTAAGTTAACGCAAAATGTTCCTCCAAATACGCTTCGGAAGGCGCAGCGAAGCGGGCCGGGTTACGCTAGTGTTTTAAAAAAATTGGTTTAGCCAAAATTTTTACGAGCAAAATTTTTACGACTCCGACTCCAGCAAAACCTTCAGACTCCGACTCCAAGACTCCGACTCCGGCTCCACAGCCCTGCGGTCTTCTAGAAATTTCTAAAGGTGTTCCACATGGATCTATTCTGGGACCCTTGCTATTTTCGATATACATAAAAGATCTACCTGATGTGCTAAGAAACTGTAAAATACAAATGTATGCAGATGATGTACAACTTAGTCATGTACAACAGTGCATATCTGACATAAACAAAGTTTTGACAAAATTTTTTATAAAAATAAAGCTTTGACAAAATTGTCTATGGGAATAAAATTTGGCACAATTTTCTATAGACCTGAAATTTTGACCAAATTTTCTATAGAGATAAAATTTTAACAAATATTTCTATAGAAATAAATTTTTATTTCTATAGAAATAATTTTCTATAAGTTTACGACATTTTTGACGTTTGCTAAAATACATCGTAAATATATGTCAAATACTTTACAGTTTACGACAGACCATCTCTGGTCTGAATACGATTTTTATAGAAAATCTCCGTTTGAATATAGAAAACCATATTCTATTCAGTCTGTCTACATAGGATTTCATATACGAAATCTTTTATTTTGACTGCCTAAGTGGTTGCCACATTTATATTTCTTATTTTATTTATATTCTATAATCCTTCACTTGCAAAACAAGCCATTGTTGATAAAATTTCGATGAACACTGAAGGAGTTATAGAGGAATTACTTTAATTGGTCATATATTAGTAATAATCATACGCCCCCTCGGACACATTTAAACTGAATTTAAAATTAATTTTAGAAACTTTATATTGATAGTATATATTGATTTCTACCTGACTAATTTCCACTAGCAATCATTAAATCCAGTTTCTTTTGTGATTTAAATCAGTTCAATCTTTAATTCTTAAAATTTATTTTAAAATCATGACACAAAGTAAATCATAGACGTCTGGAAATCATTGTTGTTTGTGTTGCCATTACTTTAATTGTAATGGAAGTAATACCATTAACAGGTCCTACCACCATTATACTCTAGACTTGGTTTACTTGCCATTAGGAGACATAATAGTATTAAGTGTTTTTGTTATAGTTAGACAAACATACATGTGTATTCGTATAGATAAAGTAGAACAGATAGCTTTCCTAAATAAAGTCAGTATATGTACATAATCACCGCTACGTATGCTACAAAATCGCACACACACACACACATATAAAGGCACACACTGTATTCATGTGTTTGAGCATTTGTTATTTCCTTTTTCCGGGTTTTATTGAGACTCCACATTTTGTTTGTATGGGAGGGATTTATGATGTTTAAGTCAAGTGGAGGTTAAGTGAAAGAGTTGATGATGTACAAACATTTTGGTTTTGTTGTTTTATTTATTTTTTGCTACATATAACAATGGAAGCAGGTAGAGTTATGCATAAAAAATGCACACATTTTTACATAAATTTGTATGTGTGACATCATAAATAATTTACAAAAATACTTGAACTGCACATTCACCTACATACTTGGTGGCAGAGATATATTTATGCAATTACTTTGCGAGAATATCTATGGCAATGGAGGCTAAACTATCAGGGTGGTATGAAAGTTATTACAAGGCTTAATACAAATATTTTAATTTTAATTCTAATAATAATTTTAAATTGAGAAAAAAAGGTAAATATTTTAATTTTAATTGTAATAATAATTTTATATTGAGAAAAAGGTATTAGATTTTTAAAGCGATATTTGGAATGAAATTTTGTAAAAAAAAAATGATATTTGTGGCGATTTCGATTGATTGAAAATATCACGAACATTATCATAGCTTTTGAATACAGGACCCCTCAAAATATTATGAATTAAAAATAACTTTGAAATGACGCAATCATTTAGGAGAACGACAATCATCAAGGCACCATATATTTTCCAAATGGAATCGCCCTTAGTTGTGATGTAAACTTTAGGGTGTTGTAAAGATTTTTGAAATAAGCCAACATAGTATTTTCTAGTATGTAATCTTTAAAATAAAGTATGGAATATCCTTTTTCTAAGAGCACATTCTGAGTTATAAGGGATTTATACAGTAAGCCTTCGTATTAAAAATATTCATATGCCACCACGTTCTCAAAATAGAAACAAGTATATACGGCCGTAAGTTCGGCCAGGCCGAAGCTTATGTACCCTCCACCATGGATTGCGTAGAAACTTCTACTGAAGACTGTCATCCACAATCGAATTACTTGGGTTGCGGTAACACTTGCCGATGGCAAGGTATCTTTAAACATCCTAACACCGTCTTCTAAATTGCAAGGTAATCCATATGTGTTGACAAAATTTTCTATAGAAGTAAAATTTTGGTAGATTATTTTTGGCTCGAGTGGCATCCATGATTATGAACCGATATGGACCAATTTTTGTGTGATAGGGGATCGGCTATATATAACTATAGACCTATATGGACCAATGTTGGCATGGTTATTAGCGGCCATATACTAACACCACGTGCAAATTTCAAAGGATGAATTTTTCTTCTCCAAGAGGTTCCGGGGATCGATTTATATGGGGGCTATATATAATTATGGACCGATGTGGACCAATTTTTGCATGGTTTTTAGAGACCATATACTAACACCATGTACCAAATTTCAGTCGAATCGGATGAAATTTGCTTCTCTTAGAGGCCTCAAAAGCCAAATTTGGGGGTCCGTTTATATGGGGGCTATACGTAAAAGTGGACCGATATGGCCCATTTGCAATACCATCCGACCTACATCAATAACAACTACTTGTGCCAAGTTTCAAGTCGATAGCTTGTTTCGTTCGGAAGTTAGCGTGATTTCAACAGACGGACGGACGGACGGACGGACATGCTTAGATCGACTCAGAATTTCACCACGACCCAGAATATATATACTTTATAGGGTCTTAGAGCAATATTTCGATGTGTTACAAACGGAATGACAAAGTTAATATACCCCCATCCTATGGTGGAGGGTATAAAAAAAGTGTTTTATAAATTTAGCATATCTCATTTGCATAAAAACGGAAAATTCAAGATTTTATAAAAAATGTAAGAAAGGCAAAGAATAATACCATAAATCACAATAAAATGGTGCTGTTTTGATATGGTGGCAATCTGGTTTGATGAACTTCTTTCTTACGAATGCTGCCAAAGTATTCAGCTGAATATGTTGACCTTCGAATCGCCATCAGAACTTAAATTTTTCCGATATGAATACTTTCCATAGAAAATTGTTCCGTATTTTTATACCCTCCACTGGGGGTATATTAACTTTGTCATTCCGTTTGTAACACATCGAAATATTGCTCTAAGACCCCATAAAGTATATATATTCTGGGTCGTGGTGAAATTCTGAGTCGATCTGAGCATGTCCGTCCGTCCGTCCGTCTGTTGAAATCCCGCTAACTTCCGAACGAAACAAGCTATCGACTTGAAACTTGGCACAAGTAGTTGTTATTGATGTTGGTCGGATGGTATTGCAAATGGGCCATATCGGTCCACTTTTACGTATAGCCCCCATATAAACAGACCCCCAAATTTGGCTTGCGAGGATTCTAAGAGAAGCAAATTTCATCCGATCCGGCTGAAATTTGGTACATGGTGTAAGTATATGGTCTCTAAGAACTATGCAAAAATTGGTCCACATCGGTCGATAATTATAAAGGGTGATTTGTTAAGAGCTTGATAACTTTTTAAAAAAAAAAAACGCATAAAATTTGCAAAATCTCATCGGTTCTTTATTTGAAACGTTAGATTGGTCCATGACATTTACTTTTTGAAGATAATTTCATTTAAATGTTGACCGCGGCTGGACTTTCCATTCGGAAAGTCCAATTTTGGGCAACTTTTTCGAGCATTTCGGCCGGAATAGCCCGAATTTCTTCGGAAATGTTGTCTTCCAAAGCTGGAATAGTTGCTGGCTTATTTCTGTAGACTTTAGACTTGACGTAGCCCCACAAAAAATAGTCTAAAGGCGTCAAATCGCATGATCTTGGTGGCCAACTTACCGGTCCATTTCTTGAGATGAATTGTTCTCCGAAGTTTTCCCTCAAAATGGCCATAGAATCGCGAGCTATGTGGCATGTAGCGCCATCTTGTTGAAACCACATGTCAACCAAGTTCAGTTCTTCCATTTTTGGCAACAAAAAGTTTGTTAGCATCGAACGATAGCGATCGCCATTCACCGTAACGTTGCGTCCAACAGCATCTTTGAAAAAATACGGTCCAATGATTCCACCAGCGTACAAACCACACCAAACAGTGCATTTTTCGGGATGCATGGGCAGTTCTTGAACGGCTTCTGGTTGCTCTTCACTCCAAATGCGGCAATTTTGCTTATTTACGTAGCCATTCAACCAGAAATGAGCCTCATCGCTGAACAAAATTTGTCGATAAAAAAGCGAATTTTCTGCCAAATTTTCTAGGGCCCATTCAATTCAAAATTCAATGATTTGCAAGCGTTGCTCGTTAGTAAGTCTATTCATGATGAAATGTCAAAGCATACTGAGCATCTTTCTCTTTGACACCATGTCTGAAATCCCACGTGATCTGTCAAATACTAATGCATGAAAATCCTAACCTCAAAAGAATCACCCTTTATATAGCCCCCATATAAACCGATCCCCCGATTTGGCTTGCGGAGCCTCTAAGAGAAGCAAATTTTATCCGATCCGGCTGAAATTTGGTACATGGTGTTAGTATATGGTCTCTAACAACAATGCAAAAATTGGTCCACATCGGTTCATAATTATATATAGCCCCCATATAAACCGATCTCCCGATTTGACTTACGGAGCCTCTAAGAGCAGCAAATTTCATCCGATCCAGCTGAAATTTGGTACATGGTGTTAGTATATGGTCTCTAATGACCATGCAAAAATTGGTCCATATCGGCCCATAATTATATATAGCCCCCATATAAATCGATCACCAGATTTGACCTCCGGAGCCTCTTGGAAGACCAAAATCCATCTGATTCAGTTGAAATTTGGTACGTGATGTTAATATATGGCCCCAAAAACCCATGCAAAAATTGGTCGATATCGGTCCATAATTATATATAGGCCCCATATAAACCGATCCCCAGATTTGACCTCCGGAGCACCTTGGAAGAGCAAAATTCTTCACATTCGGTTGAAATTTGGTACCTGATGTTAGTATAAGGTATCCAACTACCATGCAGGAATTGGTTACTATCAGTCCATAATTATATATAGCTCCCATATAAACCGATCCCCGGATTTGACCTCCGGTGCCTTTTCGAGAAGCAAAATTCATCCGATCTGGTTGAAATTTGGTACGTGGTGGTAGTATATGATATTTAACAACCATGTGAGTTGAAATTTGTGGATGACAGTCTTTCGTAGAAGTTTCTACGCAATCCATGGTGGAGGGTACATAAGATTCGGCCTGGCCGAACTTACGGCCGTATATACTTGTTATTATTCAACATAGTTCCCTTCAAGAGCGATCCAACGATTATAACGACCTTCCAATTTTTTGATACCATATTGGTAGTACTCCTTCGGTTTTGCCTCAAAATAGCCCTCAGTTTCGGCGATCAACTCTTCATACCAGCCAAATTTTTTCCCTGCGAGCATCCTTTTGAGGTCTGAGAACAAGAAAAAGTCGCTGGCGGTCAGATCTGGAGAATACAGTGGGTGCGGAAGCAATTCGAAGCCCAATTCATGAATTTTTGCCATCGTTCTTAATGACTTGTGGCACGGTGCGTTGTCTTAGTGTAACAACACTTTTTTCTTCTTCATATGGGGCCGTTTTGCCGCGATTTCTACCTTCAAACGCTCCAATAACGCCATATAATTGTTACTGTTGATGGTTTTTCCCTTCTCGAGATAATCGATAAAAATTATTCCATGCGCATCCCATTACTTTGCCAGCGGACTTTTGAGTCCTTCCACGCTTCGGAGACGGTTCACCGGTCGCTGTCCATTCAGCCGACTGTCGATTGGACTCAGGAGTATAGTGATGGAGCCATGTTTCATCCATTGTCACATATCGACGGAAAAACTCGGGTGTATTACGAGTTAACAGCTGCAAACATCGCTCAGAATCATCAACACGTTGTTGTTTTTGGTCAAATGTGAGCTCGCGCGGGACCCATTTTGCACAGAGCTTCCGCATATCCAAATATTGATGAATGATATGACCAACACGTTCCTTTGATATATCTAAGGCCTCTGCTATCTCGATCAACTTCATTTTACGGCCATTCGAAATAATTTTGTGGATTTTTTTGATGTTTTCGTCGGTAACCACCTCTTTCGGGCGTCCACTGCGTTCACCGTCCTCCGTGCTCATTTCACCACGCGTGAATTTTGCATACCAATCAATTATTGTTGATTTCCCTGGGGCAGAGTCCGGAAACTCATTATCAAGCCAAGTTTTTGCTTCCACCGTATTTTTCCCTTCAGAAAACAGTATTTTATCAAAACACGAAATTCCTTTTTTTTCCATTTTTTTCACAATAACAAAAGTTGTTTCACAAAAGACGCTCTATCTCACAAACTAATTGACTTACAGACGTCAAATTTTGACACGAATCATTTGAAGGTTGGTACTATATAAAAATAATAGGCATTTAATACTAGTGACGCCATCTATGCGTCAGACCGGGGACTTAAATATCAGCCAACCTGTTAAACTTTAGGGTGTTGTAAAGATTTTTGAAATAAGCCAACATAGTATTTTCTAGTATGTATTTTCTAGTAAAATAAAGTATGAAATATCCTTTTTCTAAGAGCACATTGTGAGTTGTAAGGGATTTATACAGTAAGCCTTCGTATTAAAAATATTCATATGCCAACACGTTTAAAAAAAAAAAAAGTGTTTTACAAATTTAGCATATCTCATTTGCATAAAAACGGAAAATTCAAGATTTTATAAAAAATGTAAGACAGGCAAAGAATAATACCATAAATCACAATAAAATGGTGCTGTTTTGATATGGTGGCAATCTGGTTTGATGAACTTCTTTCTTACGAATGCTGCCAAAGTATTCAGCTGAATATGTTGACCTTCGAATCGCCATCAGAACTTAAATTTTTCCGATATGAATACTTTCCATAGAAAATTGTTCCGTATTTTTTAATATACAACCAGAAAAAATTTTTAAGTTTAAAATTTTGACCGAATTCTAAGAAATTAAATTTGTTGCATTTAAAACATCATAACGCAGTTTTAAAACAAGTATATACAGCCGTAAGTTCGGCCAGGCCGAATCTTATGTACCCTCCACCATATATTGCGTAGAAACTTCTACGAAAGACTGACATCCACAATCGAATTAATTGGGTTGTGGTATCTTAAAACTTCTTAGCATCGTTTTCTAGTCCATACGTGGTATATATTAGACAAAAAAGGTATGTATAGGTAAGTCTACAAATAATTACGAATCGATATGGACGTAGAGAGCCAGAATTGAAATATGGGGGTCGCTTATATGTGGGTTGTATACAATTATGAACTTGATATGGACCAAGTTTTGTGTGATTGGTGATCGATTTATCTGAGGGCTGTATATAACTATAGACCGATATGGACCTAGTTAGGCATGGTTGTTAACAGCCATATACTCGCACAATGTACCAAATTTCAACTGACTCGGATGAAATTTGCTCCTCCAAGTGGCTCCAAAACGAAATCTCGGGATCGGGTTATATGGGGGCTATATATGATTATGGACTGATATGGACCACTTTTGGCCACCAAATTTCAACCAGATCGGATGAATTTTGCTTCTCCGAAAGGCACCCGGTGTCAAATCTGGGGATCGGTTTATATGGGAGCTACATATAATTATGGACTGATAAAGGGTGATAGGTCAAAATTTGGTCAATATAAACTTGACGTATTTCTTTCAATTTTGCATTTAAAAAACCTGAACACCCCTCATTTTGAAGGTGTGTGTGTGTAGAATGTTGCTCCTATTTTGATTTTGGAATTCACTCTTCAGTTGTCAAAATGCCGTCCAAGCAAGAAGAGCAGCGTATCAAAATTTTGGCCTCGCAAGCCAAATCGGGGGATCGGTTTATATGGGGGCTATATATAATTATGGACCGATGTGGACCAATTTTTGCATGGTTTTTAGAGACCATATACCAACACGATGTACCAAATTTCAGCCGGATCGGATGAAATTTGCTTCTCTTAGAGGCCTCGCAAGCCAAATTTTGGGGTCCGTTTATATGGGGGCTATACGTAAAAGTGGACCGATATGGCCCATTTGCAATACCATCCGACCTACATCAATAACAACTACTTGTGCCAAGTTTCAAGTCGATAGCTAGTTTCGTTCGGAAGTTAGCGTGATTTCCATAGACGGACGGACAGCCGGACAGACGGACGGACGGACGGACATGCTTAGATCGACTCAGAATTTCACCACGACCCAGAATATATATACTTTATGGGGTCTTAGAGCAATATTTCGATGTGTTACAAACGGAATGACAAAGTTAATATACCCCCATCCTATGGTGGAGGGTATAAAAAGAAATTTAATTTGATTTTTTAAATAAACGAGTTCACCGATTTACACGCGTTTTCCCTTGACCAAATTTTGAGCGTATCACCCTTTAATGGCGCAATCTTCCTGAAATTCGGCACAGATTCGTCTTTTGTTTGCAGGCAGGTCAAGTTCGAATATGGGCTATATCGGTCCAAGTTTTGATATAGTCCCCATATAAACCGACCTCCCTATTTGGGATCTTGGGTTTATAAAAACTGTAGTTTTTATCCAATTTGCCTGAAATTGGAAATCTAGTGGCATTTTAGGACCATCAAAAAGTGTACCGAAAATGGTGCCTATCGGCCCATGCTTTGGTATAGCCCCTATATGGACCGATTTCCCGATTTTGCTTCTTCGGCGTCTAGAAAGTGTATTTTCTATCCGATTTGCGTGAAATTGAAAATCTAGAGGTATTTCAAGACCACAAATTGGTGTGCCGAAAATGGTGAGTACCGGTCCATGTTTTGATATAGCCACCATATAGACCGATCTCTCGATTTTATTTCTTGGTCTTCTAGAATCCGCAATTTTTACCCAATTTGCCTCAAATCGGAAATCTAGAGGTATTCTAGGACCTTAAGGAGGTGTGCCGAAAATGGTGAGTATCGGTCTATATTTTGATATAGCCCTCATATAGACCGATCTCCCGATTTTACTTTTTGGGCTTCTAGAATCCGTAGTTTTTATCCAATTTGCCTGAAATTTGAAATCTAGAAGTATTCTAGGACCATAAAGACGTGTGTCCAAAAAGGTGATTATCGGACCATGTTTCGATATAGCCCCCATATAGACCGATCTTCCGATTTTATTTCTTGGGTTTCTAGAATCCGTAGTTTTTATCCAATTTGCCTGAAATTTGAAATTTAGAGATATTCTAGGACCATTAAGACGTGTGTCGAAAATGTGAGTACCGGTCCATGTTTTGATATATCCCCCACATAGACCGATCTCCCGATTGTATTTCCTGGGCTTCTAGAATCCGCAGTAATTTAGAGAATTTTAGTTTTTTTACTGTACTTTAAAGAAAGTCGAACAAAGGGGAGGTCCCCCTCCGCGTCCAAATACCGAAAACTAAAGTAGCGGATCTTTGTCTAGATGCCAACCCCAACCTTCAATGAAAATTTCAAGCAAAACGGTCCACTTTGGTCCAATTTTCAAAAAGTCTGACAAAGGGGAGGTCCCCCTCCGTGACCATTTGTCAAAAAATGAGGTACCCTATTTTCACCACATGAGAGCTCCCTACGAACTCTGAAAGTTTCAAGTAAAACGGTTCAGCCGTTTCCGAGCCTACCCGTGGGGAGCCACCGTGGTGCAATGGTTAGCATGCCCACCTTGCATTCGGTTCCTGCTTCGACCGAACACCAAAAAGTTTTTCAGCGGTGGATTACCCACCTCAGTAATGCTGGTGACATTTCTGAGAGTTTCAAAACTTCTCTAAGTGGTTTCACTGCATTGGGGAACGCCTTTCGGACTCGGCTATAAAAAGGAGGTCCCTTGTCATTGAGCTTAACATGGAATCGGTGATAAGAGAGAAGTTCACCAATGTGGTATCACAATGGACTGAATAGTCTAAGTGAGCCTGATACATCGGGCTGTCAGCTAACCTAACGTAACCTAACCTACCAAAATGTAAAAATTATTACAAATTGTGTTTAGTGAAAATGTCCTACATTGTGGCCCTACGTTCCTACAAGACGCTAAATATTAGAAAAACCCTACATATAGGGAATTTCCCCTACTTCTAGCAACACTGGCTGTGTTGATATTGCACCTACGGAGTTAGTATGCCACTAATATTGAGCCCATTATTAAAAAAGAGAAAATCGTTAAATTAGTGTGTGTAACAAATACAAATTTGTAAAAATCGAGCAATATTATTATGTAAGAGCTACAAGTACGTATAAGTACGATCGGCTAGTACATCAGAATTTGAAATTTGAGTAACATTGGTTAATAAATAAGAGTACTATGGCCAAATTTGGGAAAATCGAGCGATACATATATATGGAAGCTATATCTAAATCTGAACCAATTTGCATAATATTTTGCGGGTTTGATTATTACCACAAAAGGCTACCTTGTGCAAGATTTGAGTAAGATCAGTTAAGAAATGAGGCCTGTATGGTCAAACATAAAGTTATTAGGGGCGAATTTTTCAAAATCGGGCGATACATATATGGGAGCTATATCTACATCTGAACCGATTTCGATGAAATTTTGCACATATAGTTGGTACTATAGAGGACTGAATCTAGCCAACTTTTAGTAAGATCGGTTAATAAATAAGGGTTCTATGGCCAAATTTAGAAAAATCGGGCGGTACATATATATGGGAGGTATATCTACATCTGAACCGATTTCGATGAAATTTTGCATATCTAGTACCATAGAGGACTGGATCTAGCCAACTTTGAGTCAGATCGGTTAATAAATAAGGGTTCTATGGCCAAATTTGGGAAAATCGGACATATATATGGGAGCTATATCTAAATCTGAACCGATTTCGATGATTTTTTGCACACATAGTTAGTGCTATGGAAGACTACATTTAGCCAAATTTGGGTAAGATAGGTTGATAAATAAGGGTTTTATGGCCAAATTTAGAAAAATCGGGCGGTACATATATATGGGAGCTATATCTAAATCTGATCCGATTTGAATGAAATTGTGCAGACTTGAAGGGCGATAGAAGAGATTACCTGTTGCCAAATTTGGTGAGGATCCGTTGGAAAAAACGCGCAACGTGACCCTATTTGTCGAAATCGGGCGATACATATATATGGGAGCTATATCTAAATTTGATCCGATTTCTTCCAAATTCAATAGCGTTCGTCCTTGTGCCCAAAAACCCCCTTTACCAAATTTCATCAAAATCGGTTAATAATTGCGACCGGAATCCTGTGAACAACAAATACATGGACGGACACCAAGCGCTAGATCGACTCAGGAAGTGATTCTGAGTCGATCGGTATATATTTTATGGGGTCTAAAATCAATATTTCTGGTAGGCACATTTTTTGGCCGATCAAACTTATTATACCCTGACCACTATGTGGTTTAGGGTATAAAATATATGTATATATATATATATATATATATATATATATATATATATATATATATATATATATATATATATATATATATATATATATATATATATATATATATATATATATATATATATATATATATATATATATATATATATATATATATATATATATATATATATATATATATATATATATATATATATATATATATATATATATATATATATATATATATATATATATATATATATATATATATATATATATATATATATATATATATATATATATATATATATATATATATATATATATATATATATATATATATATATATCATAATCGTTCTTCCCCAATACCAGAGAAGCTTGAAATGAAATATGCGCTTATAAAGGCTTTAGTTTTTTCCATGAATAATCCTCAGCATCCGCTTCAAGCATATATGTTTGTTTTGTTGTTGTTTTTGTTTTCCACGACGCTTTGGCTTTAAATGAATATGGCGGCTAGCATGAGCTGGTTTTCTACTTAACTTGTTGTTGCCTTAAAGGTACGAGTATAAAAGGTCGTTGTTTGGTTACAGTTACAAGTCAGGAGTTAACAGAAGTTCTCTTCATTATAACAACAAGAGTAACAACAACAACAAACTCGTATAGAGATACATGTTTGAGAGCCATAATTAATGTACTCGTGGAAGCCTGTTAACACTCTTTTGGGTCTTTGTGAAATAATTCCACACATAAATTATGAGCTGTCGAAAAAGAGGACAAATGCAAATTATTGCATATTTTTTGTCGGTGTTGTTGCAGGAGGTGAAAAAATATGAATGAAGGTAAATAAATTGAAGAAGTGAAGGAAAATGTAGAGCTCCATAATGGGTTTAATTAAATTGTTCTGGTTTTTATACCCTAAACCACATAGTGGTCAGGGTATAATAAGTTTGATCGGTCAAAAAATGTGCCTACCAGAAATATTGATTTTAGACCCCATAAAATATATACCGATCGACTCAGAATCACCTCCTGAGTCGATCTAGCGCTTGGTGTCCGTCCGTCCGTCCGTCTGTCCATGTATTTGTTGTTCACAGGATTCCGGTCGCAATTATTAACCGATTTTGATGAAATTTGGTACAGGGAGTTTTTTGGGCACAAGGACGAACGCTTTGAATTTGGAAGAAATCGGATCAAATTTAGATATAGCTCCCATATATATGTATCGCCCGATTTCGACAAATGGGGTCACGTTGCGCTTTTTTTCAAACGGATCGTCACCAAATTTGGCAGAAGGTAATCTTTTTCACCGCCCTTCAAGTCTGCAAAATTTCATCGAAATCGGTTTAGATTTAGATATAGCTCCCATATATATGTATCGCCCGATTTTTCTAAATTTGGCCATAAAACCCTTATTTATCAACCGATTGTAATCAAATTTGGCCAAATGTAATCTTCTATAGAACTAACTATATGTGCAAAAAATCATCGAAATCGGTTCAGATTTAGCTATAACTCCCATACATATGTACCGCCCGATTTTTATAAATTTGGCCATAAAACCCTTATTTATCAACCGATCTTACTCAAAGTTGGCTACATCTAGTCGCCTATAGTACTAACGGTACGTGCAAAAAATCATCGAAATCGGTTCAGATTTAGATATAGCTCCCATATATATGTATAGCCCTATTTTCCCAAATTTGGCCATAGAACCCTTATTTATTAACCGATCTTACTAAAAGTTGGCTAGATCCAGTCCTCTATAGTACTAGCTATATGTGCAAAATTTGATCGAAATCGGTTCAGATGTAGATATAGCTCCCATATATGTATCACCCGATTTTGGAAAATTCGACCCTAATAACCTTATGTTTGACCATACAGGCCTCATTTCTTAACTGATCTTACTCAAATCTTGCACAAGGTAACTTTTTGTGGTATTAATCAAACCAGCAAAATATTATGCAAATTGGTTCAGATTTAGATATAGCATCCATATATGTGCATCGCTCGATTTTCCCAAATTTGGCCATAGTACTCTTATTTATTAACCAATGTTACTCAAATTTCAAATTTTGATGTTCTAGCCGATCGTACTAATACGTACTTGTAGCTCTTACATAAGAATATTGCTCGATTTTTACAAATTTGTATTTATTACCCACACTAATTTAACGATTTTCTCTTTTTTTAATAATGGGCTCAATATTAGTGGCATACTAACTCCTTAGGCGCAATATCAACACAGCCAGTGTTGCTAGAAGTAGGGGAAATTCCCTATATGTAGGGTTTTTCTAATATTTAGCGTCTTGTAGGGACGTAGGACTACAATGTAGGACATTTTCACTCAACACAATTTGTAATAAATTTTACATTTTGGTGGCTCTAGAGGAGGAAATTAGAAGCCGGCAAGGCTTGATCTTTAACAATGTGTGGTAAACTTTATTCCTGTAGAAAATTTTGTCAACATTTTGTTTCTATAGAACATTTTGTCAAAATTGTATTTCTATAGAAATTTTTTTCAAAATATTATTTCTATAAAAAATTTTCACAAAATTTTATTTCTGTGGAATTTTTTCTAAAAATTTTATTTCTATAGAATTTATTGTCAACATTTTATTTCTATAGAAAAATTTCTCACAAAAATTTGTTTATAGAAACTTTTTCCAAAATTTTATTTTTATAGAGATTTAACAAAAAAGATTACTAATTTGGGTAGAATTCTACCAACTGTGGCAACCGTGGTGGTAATACAAATTTATATTCTAAGTTATATACGTTGCATATTCATGTTTTAAGATAATAAAGTACTAAGAACCATTTTTGTTTTGTAAATTTTTTTTTAATTTAACGAAAAATATAGTAGGGAAAATTGTTTGGGAATGTATGTGAAAGTAGGGAACTTTTTTTGTCCTTGTAGGGTAAACCGAAAAATTTTCGTGGCAACATTGACTATGAGCTATAGTCAGATTGACACAAAGCACCCATTGACATGTACCCCTTAATTTTCTTAAATATGCAACTGCGGTTTTTCTCCCAGACCTATATGTTACCCCACAAATGCTTATGATTACTAATTCTGTAATGGTGGTTTAGGGTATGATATAGTCGGCCCCGCCCGACTTTCTACTTTACTTACTTGTTTTTTATTGAATTCAGTTAAAGGGCCATGAAACTTTCAATACTGAAAAATTGGATTTTTGAGGATTTTCATCGATCCCTCTAAGGAGATTTTGAGGAGATGTGCTCAAAATAAGTTTTCCATAGAAAAATTTGGTTTTTTTAGAATTTGCATGGAAGTTTGAATTTTTTGGATTTTCGCTTTAACACATCCATTTTAGGAGACATATGTTTTTATTTGTATGTGGTCTTTGTGTTATTCTTGATTCGGCTAAGATTTCAAAAACTTATTTGGTTTTAACTACCCAATTTTCACACCTTCGTCTCTACACACAAAATTCTTTAATGTATTGACATTAATCATTTGCCTGCTATATGGCATGTATGGAAATCATGAAACTGTCATCCTACTTAATCGCATAGGCAACGACGACAACCTATTTTCTTGGCATATCAGCAACCTCAAAATTTCCATCCTTGCCTCTGGCCAAAGATTGGTGGTGGCTACGAATCACTGTCTTTTTGGAAATCACATTAATAAATGTCATTACATTTGTGAAGAAGACCATGGTTGGTACAGGCAAATATCACCCATGTGATACATCAGCATAATCGACATCCTCTACAGACACACTTCCGTGATGAAGTGTGGAATTGCATGGAACATCATTAAGTCTTGATTATGGCTTTTCAATGAATGATGACAAGTTAAATAGAGGATGCACACTGGAAAGACATAAGAGAATATTTCATCATTCAAAAGGCCAACCATATGAAAAAGGCTTTAATAAAATGACAAAGGAAACATTGTGGGAGAAAAAAATCTTGCCATGCAAAATGCGAATTATGGAAATCAAACGAAATACTTTATGAATATATTAAGACACTTACAATCAGAGAGATAAATTCGAGTAAGCTTTTATTGTTAACAAAAAAATTAAATTAAAACAAGTGTGCAAGTATACGGGTGTAAGTTCGGCCGGGTTAGGTACGTATAGTGCCAGCCCAAAATTTATTTCTATCGAAAAATATGTCAATATGTTATTTCTGTAGAAAAGTTTGTAAAAATTTTATTTAAAAACAAGTAAGGAAAGTCTAAAGTCGGGCGGGTCCGACTATATTATACCCTGCACCACTTTGTAGATCTAAATTTTCGATACCATATCACATCCGTCAAATGTGTTGGGTGCTATATATAAAGGTTTGTCCCAAATACATACATTTAAATATCACTCGATTTGGACAGAATTTTATAGACTTCTACAAAATCTATACACTCAGAATATAACTGGGATAATGCACTAGGGTGGAACACAATGTTAGTAAAAAACAAG
The DNA here is from genome assembly GCF_050003625.1 of Haematobia irritans. Taxonomy (NCBI): domain Eukaryota; kingdom Metazoa; phylum Arthropoda; class Insecta; order Diptera; family Muscidae; genus Haematobia; species Haematobia irritans. Next base: position 43,049,332 of record NC_134401.1, on the reverse strand, counting down.
TAAGTAAAGTCTAAAGTCGGGCGGGGCCGACTATATAATTTACCCTGCACCACTTTGTAGATCTAAATTTTCGATACCATATCACATCCGTGAAATGTGTTGGGGGCTATATATAAAGGTTTGTCCCAAATACATACATTTAAATATCACTCGATTTGGACAGAATTTTATAGACTTCTACAAAATCTATAGACTCAAAATTTAAGTCGGCTAATGCACTAGGGTGGAACATAATGTTAGTGAAAAAATATGGGAAACATTTAAATCCGAATCAATTTTAAGGAAACTTCGAAAAAGTTTATTTATGATTTATCGCTCAATATATATGTATTAGAAGTTTAGGAAAATTAGTGTCATTTTTACAACTTTTCGACTAAGCAGTGGCAATTTAACAAGAAAAATGTTGGTATTTTGACCATTTTTATCGAAATCAGAAAAACATATATATGGGAGCTATATCTAAATCTGCACCGATTTCAATCAAATTTGGCACACATGACTATATTACTAATTGTACTCCTAGTGCAAAATTTCAACCAAATTGGGCCAATACTCTGGCTTCTGGGGCCATATAAGACCATATCGGGCGAAAAATATATATGGAAGCTATATCTAAATCTGAACCGATTTCAATCAAATTTGGCACACATGACTATACTACCAATTGTACTCCTTGTGCAAAATTTCATGGTAATCGGGATAAAACTCTGGCTTCTGGGTCCATATAAGTGCATATCGGGCGAAAAATATATATGGGAGCTATATCTAAATCTGAACCGATTTCAATCAAATTTTGCACACTTGACTATACTACTAATTGTACTCCTAGTGCAAAATTTCAACCAAATTCGGCCAAAAATCTGGCTTCTGGCGCCATATAAGTCCATATCGGGCGAAAGATATATATGGCAGCTATATCTACACACAAAAAAAATATTTTTCTGATTCAATCACGAAATTAATTGATCCAATTAATTTTTAATTGAAATGTCTTCAATCACAGAAATGATAGTATCAATTAAAAAATTAATTGAAGGTCAATTAAAAAGTTAATTGATCCAATTAAAAAATTAATTGATACTATTATTTTTGTGATTGATTTTTGTTTCAATTAAAAAATTTGTTGAATCAATTAAATTTTTAGTTGAATATTTTTTAAAACTCAATAAAAATTTTTATTGGAAAAATGTTCCTGAAATTTTTTTGTGTGTAAATCTGAACCTATTTCAATCAAATTTTGCACACTTGACTATAAGACTAAGTGTTATGTTTGTACAAAATTTCAAGCAAATCGGTATAAAACTCTGGCTGCTGGGTCCATATTAGTGCACATCGGGCGAAAGATATATATGGGAGCTATATCTAAATCTGAACCGATTTCTTCCAAAATCAATAGGGTTCTATTTTGACCCAAATTAGGAACATGTGCCAAATTTGAAGGCGATTGGACTTAAATTGCGACCTAGACTTTGATCACAAAAATGTGTTCACAGACAGACGGACGGACATACGGACATGGTTATATCGACTCAGGGACCCACCCTGAGCATTATTGCCAAAGACACAATGTGTCTATCTCGTCTCCTTCTGGGTGTTACAAACATATGCACTAACTTATAATACCCTGTTCCACAGTGTGGCGGTATAAAAATATGGGAAACATTTAAATCTGAAGCAATTTTAAGGAAACTTCGCAAAAGTTTATTTATGACTTATCGCTCGCTATATATGTATTAGAAGTTTAGGAAAATTAAAGTAATTTTTACAACTTTTCGACTAAGCAGTGGCGATTTTACAAGAAAAATGTTTGTATTTTGGCCATTTTTGTCGAAATCAGAAAAACATATATATATAACCTGTGAAAAATTTCAACTAAATCGGAGCAAAAAATTGGCATCTATGGTCATATGAGTATAAATCGGGCGAAAGCTATATATGGGAGCTATATCTAAATCTGAACCGATTTCAACCAAATTTGGCACGCATATCTACAATGCTAATTCTACTCCCTGTGCAAAATTTCAATCAAATTGGGCCAAAACTCTGGCTATTAGAACCATATTAGTCCATATCGGGCGAAAGGTATATATGGGAGCTATATCTAATTATGAACCGATTTCAATCAAATTTTGCACACTTGACTATACTACAAATTGTACTCCTAGTGCAAAATTTCAACCAAATTCGGCAAAAATCTGGCTTCTGGGGCCATATAAGTCCATATCGGGCGACAGATATATATGGGAGCTATATCTAAATTTGAACCGATTTCAATCAAATTTTGCACACTTGACTATACGACTAAGTGTTATGTTTGTACAAAATTTCAAGCAAATCGGAATAAAACTCTGGCTGCTGGGTCCTATTAGTGCATATCGGGAGAAAGATATATATGGGAGCTATATCTAAATCTGAACCGATTTCTTCCAAAATCAATAGGGTTCTACTCTGACCCAAATTAGGAACATGTGCCAAATTTGAAGGCGATAGGATTTAATTTCGACCTAGACTTTGATCACAAAAATGTGTTCACAGACAGTCGGACGGACAGACGGACATGGTTATATCGACTCAGTAACCCACCCTGAGCATTATTGCCAAAGACACCACGTGTCTATCTCGTCTCCTTCGAGGTGTTACAAACATATGCCCTAACTTATAATACCCTGTTCCACAGTGTGGCCGAATCTTACGTACCCCCCACCATGGATAGCGTAGATAGCGTCTACGAAAGACTGTCATCCACAATCGAATTACTTGGGTTGTGGTATCTTAAATCGTTTCCTAATTGTGAGTTAGTCCATACGTGGTAAATATTAGACAAAAAAGGTATGTGTAGGTAAGTCTACAAATAATTACGAATCGATATGGACTTTTGCACGGTACGTAGGGAGCCAGAATTGAAATATGGCGGTCGCATATATGGGGGCTACAATTATGAACATGACATGGACCAATTTTTGTGCGATTGGGGATCGATTTATCTGAGGGCTATATATAACTATAGACCGATATGGACCTAGTTAGGCATGGTTGTAAACGGTCATATACTAGCACAATGTACCAAATTTCAACTGACTCGGATGAAATTTGCTCCTCCAAGCTCAGCTTACCTGAATAGAAGGTTATAAAGGGTGATACGGTCAAAATTTGGTCAATATAAACTTGACGTATTTCTTTCAATTTTGCATTTAAAAAACCTGAACACCCCTCATTATACCCTTCACCACTACTGTGGTACAGGGTATAATAAGTTTGTGCATTTGTATGTAACGCCAAGAAGGAAAAGTCTGAGACCCATCGTTTAGTATACAGATCGTCTTAGAATTAAATTCGGAGTCGATTTAGCGATGTCCGTCTTTCTGTCTGTCTGTTCATGTATTTTTGTGCGCAATGTACAGGTCGCAGTTTAAGTCCGATCGTCCTCAAATTTGGCACAGGGTCGTTTTGGAGACCAAAGACGATCGCTATTGATTTTGGAAAAAATCGGTTCAGATTTAGATATAGCTGTCATATATATTTATCCCCGATCTGGTTATAATTGGGGTGTTTATCAACCGATGTTCTTCAAATTCCGTATATCCAAATATTTTATGAGTCTCGAAAAACTTGCAAAATATTATCCAAATCGGTTCAGATTTAGATATAGCTTTCATATATATCTTTCGTCCGATTTGCACTTATATGGCCTCAAAAGCCAGAGTTTTGCCGTGATTTAGTTCAAATTTTGCACAAGGAGTATGTTTAATAGTATGGGTAAGTGTACCAAATTTGGTTGAAAACGGTTCAAATTTAGATATAGCTCCTATATATATCTTTCGCCCGATTTACACTTATATGGCATCAAAAGCCAGCGTTTTGCCGTGATTTAGTTCAAATGTTGCACAAGGAGTACGTTTAACAGTATCGGTAAGTGTACCAAATTTGGTTGAAATCGTTTCAGATTTAGATATAGCTCCCATATATATCTTTCGCCCGATTTACACTCATATGACCACGGGGGCTAAAGTTATACTCCCATTTACGTGAAATTTAGCAGAGATTGCAGAATTATTATTCTAACTATGCAGGTCAAATTTAGTCAAAATCGATTCAGATTATATATAGCTCCCATATATAACATACGTACACCAGAGATGGGGAAATATGGTAGACTTTTTCATATTTTAGACCCATTTTCAATGGGATTTTCCTCCAATTGTTGGGATAGTTTCCACAGAGAATATATTTAATATGATATTTAAGTGTCAAGTTTGTTCTAATTTGGTTCAGTTTTAGATAAAGCCTCCATATAGTCGTTCTTCCGATTTATACAAATAAAGGCAAATTCCCACACTTTACACAAAATTCTGTAATGATTTCCCCATATCTTTTGTCATATTCTACACACTGTAATGCCGGACTTTCCACAGAACGGTTGAGTTTTAAATAAGGCTCCAAGTCGCCCGACTTGAGCAAATAATATATCACAACCCACACTTCTTAGCAAGATCTAACCAATATCCTTGTAAAATCGTCACTGCTGAGTAGCAAAAAGTTGTAAATGTTACTCAAAATGTCCTATATCTCGAATACATAAGTATCGCGTGATAAATCATAAATGCTCTCTTGTACAATTGCATTAAAATTCCTCTCGCTTCACATTTCCCATATTTTTTACTAACATCTTGTTTTATTCCAGGGCGTTAGCCGATTTCAATTTTAATTCTAGAGATTTTGTAGAAGTACAAAACATTGTGTCCATTATAAGTATTTGTATCTGGAAATGCCAGCAGATTTGAAGTACTTGAGATGGTAACACAAATTTTGGTGTACATAGTGGTGAAGGGTATAATATAGTCGGCCCCGCCCGACTTTATACTTTACTTACTTGTTTTTAAGGTGTGTATGTGTAGAATGTTGCTTCTATTTTGATTTTGGAATTCACTTTTCAGTTGTCAAAATGCCGTCCAAGCATGAAGAGCAGCGTATCAAAATTTTGCTCGCGCATCGCGAAAATCCGAGCTACTCGCATGCAAAGCTGGCAAAATCGCTAAAAGTTGCCAAATCAACCGTTAGAAATGTAATTAAAGTGTTTGGGGACGTTTGTCGACAGCTAGGAAGTCTGGATCGGGGGGAAATCGAAAACCGGAAGCCGCTGAGACGACAAAGAGAGTTGCCGGTAGTTTCAAGCGAAACCCTAACCTCTCTCTCCGAGATGCCGCAAATAAGCTGGGTGTATCGTCTACAACCGTACATCGAGCCAAAAAAACGAGCCGGTCTATTGACTTACAAGAAGGTAGTGACTCCAAATCGCGATGATAAACAAAATACGACGGCCAAAGCGAGATCCCGGAGGCTGTACACGACGATGCTGACGAAGTTTGACTGCGTGGTAATGGACGACGAAACCTACGTCAAAGCCGACTACAAGCAGCTTCCGGGACAGGAGCTTTATACGGCAAAAGGAAGGGGAAAGGTAGCAGATATTTTCATGCACATAAAACTGTCAAAGTTCGCAAAGAAATATTTGGTTTGGCAGGCCATCTGTACCTTTGGCTTGAAAAGCAGCATTTTCATAGCTTCCGGGATTGTCAACCAAGAAATTTACGTGAAAGAGTGTTTGAATAAACGTCTGCTGCCTTTCCTGAGAAACACGGTTGTTTCGTACTGGTTTGGCCGGATTTGGCATCTTGCCATTACGGTAAAAAGGCCATGGAGTGGTACGCCGCCAACAACGTGCAGGTGGTTCCCAAGGACAAGAACCCTCCCAACACGCCAGAGCTCCGCCCAATTGAGAAATACTGGGCTATTGTCAAGCGGAGCATAAAGAAGACCAAAAAAACTGCTAAGGACGAGCAGAGCAGTTCAAGACAAACTGGATTTCTGCGGCGAAGAAGGTGGACAAGGTAGCTGTACAAAATCTGATGGCAGGTGTCAAGCGTGAGGCCCGACAATTCGGATTTGGAAAAGCGAAAGCCTAACTGAATATTTTTCCTGAATTTTATACTAATTGAATTTGAAAAAGAAATTAAATTTGATTTTTTAAATAAACGATTTCACCGATTTACACGCGTTTTCCCTTGACCAAATTTTGACCGTATCACCCATTAGAGCTGAGCTAACTACGACATTAATTTCAAATTATTTAATTTATCTTTGCTGAATAATATTTTCTTTAAAATAGATTCACTTCAGCTTTGCTGACAAAAGTTTATTTGTACAAAATCTTCAATTCAGCCGGGCTGAATAGCAGCTTATGTGAAAAAATCTTTCTATCCATGTTACCAAAAGGATTTTTGTGGCCTTAATTGCACAATTAAATCACATATTCGTGGATTTTTTTGTTTTGTTTTTGTTTTTTCTCATATCTGCCACAAAAACCTTAAACTAATAAACAGATGTTCATTCTCATTACCACCCATCCCCCCCGGCATGGTTAACCACCCGCAATAATAGCCGGGCGAGCAAAAGTTTAATTCCATGGTTGTTGAGTTTAATTACAGGAACACATTACACATGTATACACTTAAAGAAGTGGTTAAGTGGAAGAACACTTACCGCAGCATCTACAGCAATGCACGGGGAATGCGGAATGCGGCATGGGGAAAATGTAGAGAGGGTATGTGTACAGGTGATGATAGGTTGGTCATTGAGGTTGAAACTTAAGTGCAATAAATTGTGTAAAGTGTCATAAGCAATGCATGTGTGGTTAAGCTCCTTGAGGAAATGTTTAAATGAAGGATGCACTTAGGGAGTGGTAATGTTGTTATTAAAATGGGGAGTAAGGTTTGGGGGAGAAATTTAGTTTGGAGAAAATAGGGGACTTTTTATACCCTCCACCATAGGATCTATATTTACTTGGTCATTCCATGTATAACACATCGAAATATTGGTCTCAGACCCCATAAAGTATATGGGGTCGTTGTGAAATTCTGAGTCGATCTAGCAATGTCCAACCGTCTGTTGAAATTACGCTAATTTCCGAAAGAAAAAGCTATCGATTTCAGACTTGGCACAAGTAATTGCTATTGATGTAAAGGGTGATAGGTCAAAATTTGGTCAAGGGAAAACGCGTGTAAATCGGTGAAATCGTTTATTTAAAAAATCAAATTAAATTTCTTTTTATACCCTCCACCATAGGATGGGGGTATATTAACTTTGTCATTCCGTTTGTAACACATCGAAATATTGCTCTAAGACCCCATAAAGTATATACATTCTGGGTCGTGGTGAAATTCTGAGTCGATCTGAGCATGTCCGTCCGTCCGTCCGTCCGTCTGTTGAAATCATGCTAACTTCCGAACGAAACAAGCTATCGACTTGAAACTTGGCACAAGCAGTTGTTATTGATGTAGGTCGGATGGTATTGCAAATGGGCCATATCGGTCCACTTTTACGTATAGCCCCCATATAAACGGACCCCAAAATTTGGCTTGCGAGGCCTCTAAGAGAAGCAAATTTCATCCGATCCGGCTGAATTTTGGTACATGGTGTTAGTATATGGTCTCTAACAACTATGCAAAAATTGGTCCATATCGGTCCACTTTTACGTATAGCCCCCATATAAACGGACCCCAAATTTGGCTTGCGATTGCTCTAAGAGAAGCAAATTTCATCCGATCCGGCTAAAATTTGGTACATGGTGTTAGTATATGGTCTCTAACAATCATGCAAAAATTGGTTTATATCGGTCCATAATTACATATAGCCCCCATATAAACCGATCCCCCGATTTGGCTTGCGGAGCCTCTAAGAGAACCAAATTTCATCCGATCCGGCTGAAATTTGGTACATGGTGTTTGTATATGTTGTCTAATGACCATGCAAAAATTGGTCCACATCGGCCCATAATTATATATAGCCCCCATATAAACCGATCCCCAGATTTGACCTCCGGAGCCTCTTAGAGGAGCAAAAGTCATCCGATCCGATTGAAATTTGGTCCGTGGTGTCAGTATATGGTCTCTAACAACCATGCAAAAATTGGTCCATATCGGTCCATAATTATATATAGCCCCCATATAAGCCGATCTCCAGATTTGATCTCCGGAGCCTCTTAGAGGAGCAAAATTCATCCGATCCGATTGAAATTTGGTCCGTGGTGTTAGTATATTGTCTCTAACAACCATGCCAAAATTGGTCCATATCGGTCCATAATTATATATAGCCCCCATATAAGCCGATCTCCAGATTTGACCTCCGGAGCCTCTTAGAGGAGCAAAATTCATCCGATCCGGTTGAAATTGGGTACGTGGTGTTAGTATATGGTCTCTAACAACCATGCAAGAATTGGTCCATATCGGTCCATAATTATATATAGCCCCAATATAAATCGATCCCCAGAGCCTCTTGGAGGAGCAAAATTCATCCGATCCGGTTGAAATTTAGAACGTGGTGTTAGAATGTGGTCTCCAACAAACACGCAAGAAATGGTCCATATCGGTCCATAATTATATATAGCCCCCATATAAACCGTTCCCCAGATTTGATCTCCGGAGCCCTTTAGAGGAGCAAAATTCATCCGATCCGGTTGAAATTTGCAACGTGGTGTTAGTATAAGGCCGCCAATAACCATGCCAAAATTGGTCCATATCGGTCTATAGTTATATATAGGCGATCCCCAATCACACAAAAATTGGTCCTTATCGGTTCATAATCATGGTTGCCACTCGAGCCAAAAATAATCTACCAAAATTTTATTTTTATAGAAAACATTGTCAAAATGCTATATCTATAGAAAATTTGGCAAAATTTTATTTCTATAGAAAATTTTATAAAAATTTTATTTCTATAGAAAATTTTATAAAAATTTTTTTTCTATAGAAAATTTTGTCAGAATTTTATATCTATAGAAAATTTTATCCAAATTTTATTTCTATAGAAAATTTTTTCCAAATTTTACTTCTATAGAAAATGTTGTCAAAATTTTATTTTGCCAAAATTTTATTTCTATAGAAACTTTAAACTTAATTATATACGTATTTAATCGGCCTTTTTTAGTTTAATATATACCACGTATGGACTATGTGGTATATATTACGGTGTTAGGAAGTTTTAAGATACCTTGCCATCGGCAAGTGTCCGCTACCCAATTAATTCTATTGTGGATGACAGTCTTCAGTAGAAGTTTCTGCGCAATCCATGGTGGAGGGTACATAAGCTTCGGCTTGGCCGACCTTACGGCCGTATATACTTGTTCAAGTTCAATTAGTATAAAATTCAGGAAAAATATTCAGTTAGGCTTACGCTATTCCAAATCCGAATTGCCGGGCCTCACGCTTGACACCTGCCATCAGATTTTGTACAGCCACCTTGTCCACCTTCTTCGCCGCAGAAAGCCAGTTTGCCTTGAACTGCTGCTCGTCCTTAGCAGTTTTTTTGGTCTTCTTTAGGTTCCGCTTCACAATAGCCCAGTATTTCTCAATTGGGCGGAGCTCTGGCGTGTTGGGGGGGTTCTTGTCCTTGGGAACCACCTGCATGTTGTTGGCGGCGTACCACTCCATGGCCTTTTTACCGTAATGGCAAGATGCCAAATCCGGCCAAAACAGTACGGAACAACCGTGTTTCTTCAGGAAAGGCAGCAGACGTTTATTCAAACACTCTTTCACGTAAATTTCTTGGTTGACAGTCCCGGAAGCTATGAAAATGCTGCTTTTCAAGCCACAGGTACAGATGGCTTGCCAAACCAGATATTTCTTTGCGAACTTTGACAGTTTTAAGTGCTTGAAAATATCTGCTACCTTTCCCCTTCCTTTTGCCGTATAAAACTCCTGTCCCGGAAGCTGCTTGTAGTCGGCTTTGATATAGGTTTCGTCGTCCATTACCACGCAGTCAAACTTCGTCAGCATCGTCGTGTACAGCCTCCGGGATCGCGCTTTGGCCGTCGTATTTTGTTTATCATCGCGATTTGGAGTCACTACCTTCTTGTAAGTCAATAGACCGGCTCGTTTTTTTGGCTCGATGCACGGTTGTAGACGATACACCTAGCTTATTTGCGGCATCTCGGAGAGAGAGGTTAGGGTTTCGCTTGAAACTACCGGCAACTTTCTTTGTCGTCTCAGCGGCTTCCGGTTTTCGATTTCCCCCCGATCCATACTTCCTGGCTGTCGACAAACGTTCCCCAAACACTTTAATTACATTTGTAACGGTTGATTTGGCAACTTTTAGCGATTTTGCCAGCTTTGCGTGCGAGTAGCTCGGATTTTCGCGATGCGCGAGCAAAATTTTGATACGCTGCTCTTCTTGCTTGGACGGCATTTTGACAACTGAAGAGTGAATTCCAAAATCAAAATAGGAGCAACATTCTACACACACACCTTCAAAATGATGGGTGTTCAGGTTTTTTAAATACAAAATTGAAAGAAATACGTCAAGTTTATATTGACAAAATTTTGACCGTATCACCATTTAGGTTAGGTGGCAGCCCGATGTATCAGGCTCACTTAGACTATTCAGTCCATTGTGATACCACATTGGTGAACTTCTCTCTTGTCACTGAGTGCTGCCCGATTCCATGTTAAGCTCAATGACAAGGGACTTCCTTTTTATAGCCGAGTCCGAACGGCGTTCCACATTGCAGTGGAACCACTTAGAGAAGCTTTAAAACCCTCAGAAATGTCACCAGCATTTCTGAGGTTGGTACCGTGCAAAAGCCCATATCGATTCGTAATTATTTGTATGCCTACCTACACATACCTTTTTTTCTAATATATACCACGTATGGACTAACTCACAATTTAGAAAACGATGTTAAGAAGTTTTAAGATACCACAACCCAAGTAATTCGATTGTGGATGACACTCTTTCGTAGAAGTTTCTACGTAAACCATGGTGGAGGGTACATAAGATTCGGTCTGGCCAAACTTACGGCCGTATATACTTAATTTTTATCAGCTAGGTTCGAAAACAGCTTTTATTCAGCTACGAGTAGTATACATTTAAAATACTCTAAAGAAACACTGATTCTATTTTTCAGCTAGGCTGAATTGAAGATTTTTTGTGGAAATTCTGTCGTTGAAAGGTTTCTGAAGAAGGTCGTCTTTAGTCATGCTGAGTTGCGAAGTAACTTTTATTCAGCCAATATAAATTTAAAATCGCCAAAAGAAAGTGTGATTCAGCTATGCTGAATTATCAATTAATTCAGCTATGCTGAATTATCAATTTTATAATCAACCGTCGAACGGAACGGACGTGTTTTTTTAAATAGCGGATAAACTCATCGTAATAGGTACCTACTAAGAATTTCAAGTGTGGTGGGATATTAAGCCACCATGCATCGAAATTCAAAGTCATCCACTGGGTTGCTAACTTCAGGGCCCAGTGGACGGGTATCGACTGTAGTTATAAATCTGGGCAATGACCAAGAGTTAGGCCCAATAAGTCGACCTGTAGACGGGTCGAAAGGTGGCGACACTCTGACAAGTTGAACTTTTTCTAAGGTAACGACATCAAAAGGAGGTAATCCCTCACGAAAGAGATTCAAGGAACGCAGCAATGCTTTGTTTATCCTAAAGAAGTTTGGATCAGTCGACCCAAGCACGCTGTCGGCTAAACAAAGCGATTCCTTAAAATGGGCTCAAGGAATTCTTGAGACTGGAAAAAGGGAACGATGGCCGGATGAGCTGCTATCCTCCAAAAGGGATCAAAGATCGTTTGCCTCAGTTGCTAAAGACAGCCTTGTGATGGCTATCATTAATAAAGGAGCATTGGACGGTATGGTTCCAAAGCAAAAATGGGGGGAAATTGAGAATGCTCTGTCTGTCGTCTACTCACAGGTGCTGGAAAAGTTTCCCGGCCCAGATTCTCGACACCAAGAGGCTGGTTGGTATCAAGGAAGACTTAAGCTAGTCGCATTTGAGGACCAGAGGTCTATAGAATGTTTTAAAGCTGCTCTGATACTAATTGGTGAAGTTTGGGAAGGAGCTGCTCTAGAGTTAGTCGAGAAGAAAGACATACCGGCTAGACCTAGAGCACATGTGTGGATACCTGCAAACCCTTCTGACCCTGAATCTATTTTAAATAGGCTGAAACGATGCAATCCAGATATTCCAACAGCTGATTGGAAGGTTGGCCGTTTGCATGAAGTGGATGGACCAAGACGCCATGCAGTGTTTATATTGAACACTCAGTCTTTGCCACATCTAGCAAAGTCTCAGGGCCGTGTATGTTATGGCTTTCATTATATCCAAATTAAGGTATATAAAAACGATCAGCTAAAGGATTCAGAAATGGACAAGCCTCTGTCTGAATCAGAAGTAAGCGGATCCTCTTGCGAATTCGAGGGAGATACCAAAGTTGAAGACATGGATAGATACCGTATGCGTGAGGAGGTTTCTACTGCCTCAGAACTCAGCAAAGTTGAACCCATGGTTATAGCGAGAGTCACCGAGATCTCTGAAGAGGACATTCTTGATGACTCGATTGAAGCGGCTGATGTGACGGTTGTTGAAAATCTCGATGGTCCTACGGATTCTCCAGATAAATCTTCATCATTGCACATTTTTATACCCACCACCATAGAATGGTGACGGGGGTATAATAAGTTTGTCATACCGTTTGTAACACATTGAAATATCGATTTCCGACTATATAATGTATATTCTTGATCAGGGAGAAATTCTAAGACGATATAAGCATGTCCGTCTGTCTGTCTGTCTGTTGTAATCACGCTACAGTCTTCAATAATGAAGCAATCGTGCTGAAATTTTGCACAAACTCGTCTTTTGTCTGCAGGCAGGTCAAGTTCAAAGATGGGCTATATCGGTCCAGGTTTTGATATAGTCCCCATATAAACCGACCTCCCGATTTGGGGTCTTGGGCTTATAGAAATCGTAGTTTTTATCCAATTTGCCTGAAATGTGAAATCTAGAGGTATTTTATGACCATAAAGAGGTGTGCCAAAAAATTGTGAGTATCGGTCCATGTTTTGGTATAGCCCCCATATAGAGCGATCTCCCGATTTTACTTCTTGGGCTTATAGAAACCGCAGTTTTTATTCAATTTACCTGAAATTGGAAATCTAGAGGTATTGTAGGACCACAAATACGTGTGCCAAAAATTGTGAGTATCGGTCCATGTTTTGGTATGGTCCCCATATAAAATGACCTCCCGATTTGGGGTCTTGGGCTTATAGAAACCGTAGTTTTTATTCAATTTGTCTTAAATTGGAAATCTAGAGGAATTTTAGGACCATAAAGAGCTGTGCCGAAAATGGTGAGTATAGGTCCATATTTTGGTATAGCCCCCATATAGACCGATTTCCCGATTTTACTTCTTGGGTTTCTAGAATCCGAAGTTTTTATCATATTTGCCTGAAATTGGAAATCTAGAGGTATTTTCGGGTCATAAAGAGGTGTGCCGAAAATAGGGAGTAGCGGTCCATGTTTTAGTATAGCCCCCATAATAACGATCTCCCGATTTAACTCCTTGGGTTTCTAGAAACCGTAATTCTGGTATTTTAGGCTCGGTCCATTTGGTAATGCCTCCATATAGACCGTCTTCACTTGAATTGCTTGAAACTCAATGTAAAATTTCCAGATTTTACTTCTACATATTTAAGATTTCAAATCAAGACGTTATTTTATAATTTTCTTGCACACTTACAAGAGATGTTAATGATTCCTCTAAAACTCAAACAAAAATGGTTCTTATAAATCCAGAATCTGATATAGTCCTTATAGGTGAAATCTTTAAATTTATCTTCGGGAAGTGTCCTCAAGTCCTCAAGCCCTCCTAAAATTTCAAAGGAAACCCTAATATTTGGTTCATGGTGGTGGGTATTTAAGGTTCGGCCCGGCCGAGTTTAGTGCTGTATATACTTGTTTTCTTGTCCAAAAGGCAATAAACTTTTGAATGAAGTTGTAATGTCCTTATAATTAAGTGATTTTACTTAAAAATGTGTATCATAACATGAAAGATAAAATTTTTGAGGTAAGGTCAACGTGACTTTAATAATTAAGAAAAATTCTTTAAAATTAATAAAATTGTCTTTAAATTTGTTTCCTTTTTGCATCTTGCCTACAAAGCAAAAAATCGTTAAAAAATAAGACATGTTTTTCAACACTTTATTTTAAAGAAGCTTTTTACTTGAAACATAGCATAATTTCTACTGGAAGTCGAGTCTTAATATGGAAAAAAAATAACTCGTTAACTCGTTTTTAAAGGATTTTGATAACAACTGACGCAAAAATCTAAAAAAATGAAAAATTAACATATGCTTCCTAGAATGCTTCCTTTAATGAAGTCAAAATGGATTTAATATTTCTGAAAAAATCTTCAAAATTAATAAAATATTTCAACACATTGTTTTAAAGTCATTATACCCTAAACCACATAGTGGTTAGGGTATAACAAGTTTGATCTGCCAAAAAAATGTGCCTACAAGAAATATTGATTTTAGACCCCATAAAATATATACCGATCGACTCAGAATAACCTCCTGAGTCGATCTAGCGCTTGGCGTCCGTCCGTCCATCCGTCCGTCTGTCCATGTATTTGTTGTTCACAGGATTTCGGTCGCAATTATTAACCGATTTTGATGAAATTTGGTACAGGGATTTTTTTTGGGCACAAGGACGTACGTTATTGAATTTGGAAGAAATCGGATGAAATTTAGATATAGCTCCCATATATATGTATTGCCCGATTTCGACAAATGGGGTCACGTTGCACTTTTTTTACTAACCGATCGTCGTCAAATTTAGCACAAAATAATCTTCTGTATCACCCTTTAAGTCTGAAAATGTCATCGAAATCGGTTCAGATTTAGATATAGGTCCCATATATATGTATCGCCCGATTTTGTCAAATTAGGTCATAAAACCCTTATTTATCAACCCATCTTACTCAAAGTTGGCGAAATGTAATCTTCTATAGCACTAACTATATGTGCAAAAAATCATCGAAATCGGTTCAGATTTAGCTATAGATCCCATATATGTACCGCCCGATTTTTCTAAATAAAATAAAACTTAATTGAACAAATAATACAATGTTTGTACTATAATTTTCTCGAAGAGGAGCGGAGCGGAGCGATTTTTTTTTCTCGGATCGGAGCGAGGAGCGGAGCGGTTTTTTTTCTCCGGAGCGGGAGCGGAGCGGAGCGAAAAAAATGGACCGCTCCGGATCCCTGTTTGTAACATATCGAAATATTGCTCTAAGAGACCATAAAGTATATATATTCTGGCTCGTGGTGAAATTCTGAGTCGATCTGAGCATGTCCGTCCGTCCGTCCGTCCGTCCGTCCGTCAGTTGAAATCACGCCAACTTCCGAACGAAACAAGCTATCGACTTGAAACTTGTCACAAGTAGTTGTTATTAATGTAGGTCGGATGGTATTGGAAATGGGCCATATCGGTCCACTTTTATGTATAGCCCCCATATAAACGGACCCCCAAATTTGGCTTGCGAGGCCTCTAAGAGAAGCAAATTTCATCCGATCCGGCTGAAATTTGGAACATGGTGTAAGTATATGGTCTCTAACAACTATGCAAAAATTGGTCCACATCGGTCAATAATTATATATATCCCCCATATAAACCCATGCCCAGATTCGGCGTGCGGAGCCTTAAAGATAAGCAAATTTCATCCGATCTTGCTGAAATTTGGTACATGATGTTAGTATATGGTCTCTAATTACCATGCAAAAATTGGTCTACATCGGTCCATAATTATATATAGCCCCCATATAAACCGATGCCCAGATTCGGCGTGCGGAGCCTTAAAGAGAAGCAAATTTTATCCGATCTTCCCGAAATTTGGTACATGATGTTAGTATATGGTCTCTAACTACCATGCAAAAATTGGTCCACATCGGTCCATAATTATATATAGCCCCCATATAAACCGATCCCCAGATTTGGCTTGCGGAGCCTCAAAGAGAAGCAATTTCATCCGATCCGGCTGAAATTTGGTATATGGTCTCTAACAACAATGCAGGAATAGGTCCATATCGGTCCATAATTATATGTATAAACCGATACCAAGATTTGACCTCCGGAGCCTCATGGATGACAAAAATTCATCCGATTCGTTTGAAATTAGGTTCGTGGTGTTAGTATATGGTCTCCAACAACCATGCAGGAATTGGTCCATATCGGTCCATAATTATATGTAGCCCCCATATAAACCGATCCCCAGATTTGACCTCCGGAGCCGCTTGGAACAGCAAAATTCACCCGATCCGGTTGAAATTTGGTACGTGGTGTAAGTACATGGTGTTTAACACCCATGCAAAAATTGTTCCATATCTGTCAATAAGTCTATGTAGCCCCCATTTAAACCGATCCCCAGATTTGACCGGAGCAAAATTCATCCGATCCGGTTGAAATTTGGTACGTTGTGAAATTTGGTACATTGCGCTAGTATATAGCCGCTAACAACCATGCCAAACTTGGTCCATATCGGTCTACAGTTATATATAGCCGATTCCCAAAAAAAATCTACCAAAATTTTATTTCTATAGAAAATTTTGTCAACATTTTATTACTATACAAAATTTTGTCAAGATTTTAACAGGTTGGCTGATAAGTCCCCGGTCTAACAAAGAAAAACACATTTTTTTTGTCAAAATTCGTTTTTATTATTCAACATAGTTCCCTTCAAGAGCGATAGAACGATTATAACGACCTTCCAATTTTTTGATACCATTTTGGTAGAACTCCTTCGGTTTTGCCTCAAAATAGGCCTCAGTTTCGGCGATCACCTCTTCATTGCAGCCAAATTTTTTTCCTGCGAGCATCCTTTTGAGGTCTGAGAACAAGAAAAAGTCGCTGGGGGCCAGATCCGGAGAATACGGTGGGTGGGGAAGCAATTCGAAGTCCAATTCATGAATTTTTGCCATCGTTCTCAATGACTTGTGGCACGGTGCGTTGTCTTGGTGGAATAACACTTTTTTCTTCTTCATATGGGGCCGTTTTGCCGCGATTTCTACCTTCAAACGCTCCAATAACGTCATATAATAGTCACTGTTGATGGTTTTTCCCTTCTCAAGATAATCGATAAAAATTATTCCATGCGCATCCCAAAAAAAAGAGGCCATTACTTTGCCAGCGGACTTTTGAGTCTTTCCTCGCTTCGGAGACGGTTCACCGGTCGCTGTCCACTCAGCCGACTGTCGGTTGGACTCAGGAGTGTAGTGATGGAGCCATGTTTCATCCATTGTCACATATCGACGGAAAAACTCGGGTGTATTACGAGTTAACAGCTGCAAACACCTCTCAGAATCATCAACACGTTGTTGTTTTTGGTCAAATGTGAGCTCGCGCGGCACTCATTTTGCACAGAGCTTCCGCATATCCAAATATTGATGAATGATATGACCAACACATTCCTTTGATATCTTTAAGGCCTCTGCTATCTCGATAAACTTCATTTTACGGTCATTCAAAATCATTTTGTGGATATTTTTGGTGTTTTCGTCGATAACCACTTTCGGGCGTCCACTACGTTCACCGTCCTCCGTGCTCATTTCACCACGCTTGAATTTTGCATAGCAATCAATTATTGTTGATTTACCTGGGCAGAGTCATTATCAAGCCAAGTTTTTGCTTCCACCGTATTTTTTCCCTTCAGAAAACAGTATTTTATCAAAACACGAAATTCCTTTTTTCCATTTTTTTTCACAATAATAAAAGTTGCTTCACAAAAGACGCTCTATCTCACAAACTAATTGACTTATAGACGTTAAATTTTGACACGAATCATTTGTAGGTTGGTACTATATAAAAATAATATGCATTTAATACTCGCGACGCCATCTATGTGTCAGACCGGGGACTTATTAGCCAACCTGTTATTTCTATAGAAAATTTTGACAAAATTTTACTTCTATAGAAAATTTTGGCAAAATTTTATTTCTATAGAAAATTTTTTCAAACTGAATTATATACGTATTTAATCGGCCTTTTTTGTGTAATATATACCCCGTATGGACTAACTTACAATTGAGAATATGGTGTTAAGATGTTTAAAGATACCTTGCCATCGCCAAGTGTTACCGCAACACAAGTAATTCGATTGTGGATGGCAGTCTTTTGTACAAGTTTCGATGCAATCCATGGTGGTGGGTATTTAAGATTCGGCCCGGCCGAACTTAGTGCTTTATATACTTGTTTTAAACTCTTTATGAAAATAAAGAGAATATCTAATTTCTAATTTCGAAATATTCATCTATTTTCACTTAGTTCGGAAATTATTCTACCCATAATATAATCAATTAATTGCATACTAGGTAAGGTAAGTAAGAGCAAATTTTGTCGATTTTTCCCTGCATATTGTTAGGAAAATAAACATTTCCAGAAAAATGTTTGAATTATAGAGAATTTGTATCTATTGATTTATGGATATGCAAAATACACAATGCATCGATGCATCGATTTACTTAGGTTAGATTTCATAAATTCAAATTCCCAATGGATTGCATAAGGAAAGCAAATCAACTGAGAGTATCAAAAAAAAAAAAAAAAAAACAGAAAAACGAAATTGAAAGGTGATGCACAAATACCAAAAAGGAATATGAAAATGAATGACTTCGTTTTTGCATGAATATTGAAAGGGAAATTGGCTATACAAAGGGGGTGATTGTGCAAGGGAAATGTGTTAGGATATAATTTCACAAAATGAAATGGGCTAATGCATAACAAATGTATTACTTTGTATCCGCTTTAACCCACATATTCTGTCTATAAAATGATTCAAGGACTCTACAATAATTGAAGCAAATTGGTTGAAATTCAGATGGATAAAAAAATTGAGGATTTGACAATAAAAAAGGAAGCCCCTTGCTATTGAGCTAAACATACTATCGAACAGCGCACATTGATAAGTTCATCACCAGTCCTCTGTGTGAAGTCCTCTATGTGAGCCCTAAAGAACCGGCCGCCACTATACCTAAGCTAACCCTATTTAACGTAGTGTATCGAATTAAAAGGAGACTATGATGAGTGAGACAATTTTGAGTCCTGTTCGAATGTTCCCACGGTCGATGAATACGAGCGGTTAGCGATCACACCATTACCATAGGCGTTTGTAATACATCGAAATATCGATTTCAGACTATATTAAGCAAATATATTTTTGATCAAGAATAAATTGTAAGACGGTATAACCATGTTCTTCGGTCTGTCTGTTGTAATCACGGTACAGCCTTTAATAGTGACACAATGGTACTGAAATTTGGCACAGATTTTTTGATCGACAAGCAGGTCATAAATATGGTGTGTATCGGTCCATGTTGGGGTATATACGTCTGCAATGAAATCCACCTGAAATTCTATATATTTTGAGGTAAGCCGCTACGATGAAGGGTTCTCAAAGGAAACTGTTATTTTTAATTCATTTAAAATTCGGCGCGCCCGAACTTAATGCCATATATACTTGTTTGTTCACAAACTACTCAATTTGGAAAGGCTTATCATAGGAGAAAATCAAATTTGGTAACTGATCACTTTTGTGCAAGGAAAGCAATTCCTTGACATTTTCCAGTCTATATTTGGTCGCACACCTCTAGTTGTGGAATAGGAAAGTATGAGGTAGTGGGAGAACACGTGAATAAATGATCGCACACCTCTAGCTGAGAAATAGGAGGAATGGGGAAAGGAGAACACGTGACTAGAGTGGTCGCACACCTCTAGCTGTGGGATAGGAAATGATGAGGAAAACGTGTTTACTATGGATTCTAAGTTAAATACGTCGCGCTATAATTATGTTACCTCGTTGATGCGCCCTTCTTGGCTTCTGCTGACCGATTCACTAGATTGAACACACTGCACGACAAACAAAAGATTTATTCACATCCCAGCAAAAAAATTGGAAGTTGTTCCACAAACATTTCTTTTAAAGCCCATCCCAGAATCCCCCATCGAGTTTTTTCAACTTCCGATGCAGTCCTTTTGGACAAGTGCACAAACTTTTCTTCTAAACCGCATCTTGGGATCCCTCAATGATTTTTTTCTACTTCCGATGCAGTCCTTGTGGACAAGTATTAGAAAGAACGCAATCATTCTATTTTAAGTGCAAATTTTGTATAATTAAATTTTACAAAAAAATAGAAAACTAAAAAAAAAATAAAAATTAATAAAAAAAGTTAAAAAAATAATAAAAAAAATAAATCTCATCCCCGCTGGGATTTGAACCTGTGCCGTTTGACTTTTTCGCTTCCATGGAAGTTCTTTGGAGAAGGTTTTGCAAATTACGAGAATTTTTAATTTTTTTTGTTGATTTTTAATGGAAAAAATATATTTAGACGAAAATATATGCCGAAAATAAAAAATAAAAACGATGCATGGCATAAAAAAATAATTTTTTAGAAAAATATTTGATCAAAAAATTGCCGCTGGTGAGATTTGAACCTGCGTTTCTTATTATTTCGTACATACAAATAAAGAACATCTCGAGAAGCAATTAGAATGTTATTCCTTGGTGTCGTATTACGATCATATCACAAACATTTGAATTGACCTTTCGACGCTTTATGTTCAATGGCGTTTGTGGCTGAGTGTGATAAGGCGTTCTGTTATGGTGCCAGCAAACCAAGGTTCAACCCCTGGTCGGAGCGAAAATGTTTTTCAAATTGTAAAAATTAGATAAAAATTTTTTTTTCGCTTTTTAATTTCTTCATTCAAATCAACTACCAGGGCACAACTTCTAAAGCAATGCAAAGGATCCAAAAAGGGAGTACTTCCATCCTATGACAAGCCCATTTAAAAATCCTTGGAGATGATCCAAGTTTGCACTACTTCCGGATCACAGATTGGGGATCCAAACTACTTTTTTGGAAGCTCTTTTTTGCTGGGATTTTAATGCTGGCTCTAACTACAGCCTCTTGTGGTTTTCCAGCCAAATATAAAGCAATCACACAATCATGCTTGAATTACATCACTAATAACTTTATTACTGAATGCAATAGATCAAAATGCTTTTGTACGTTTCTAATGAATAAAATTAACTTCCAATGGAATAGATCTGTCAGTTGTCAGACAAGCGGTTTCGACATGATAACAACTTCAAATTGGTTGCAATATATATCATTCACCCTGTACATGTTTTTATACCCTCCACCATAGGATGGGGGCATATTAAAATTGTCATTCCGTTTGTAACACGTAGAAATATTGCTCTAAGACCCCATAAAGTATATATATTCTGGGTCGGGGTGAAATTCTGAGTCGATCTGAGCATGTCCGTCCGTCAATCCGTCCGTCCGTCTGTTGAAATCACGCTAACTTCTGAACGAAACAAGCTATCAACTTGAAACTTGGCACAAATAGCTGTTATTGACGTAGGTCAGATGGTATTGCAAATGGGCCATATCGGTCCACTTTTACGTATAGCCCCCATATAAACGGACTCCCCAATATGGCTTGCGGGGACTCTAAGAGAAGCAAATTTCATCCGATCCAGCTGAAATTTGGTACATGGTGTCAGCATATGAGCTCTAACAACCATGCAAAAATTGGTCCACATCGGTCCATAATTATATATAGCCCCCATATAAACCGATCCCCAGATTTGGTTTGCGGAGCCTCTAAGAGTAGCAAATTTCTTCCGATCCGGTTGAAATTTGGTACATGGTAGAAATATATGGTCTCCAACAACTGTGAAAAAATTTGTCCACATCGGTTAATAATTATATATAGCCCCCATATAAACCGATTCCCCGATTTGGCTTGCGGAGCCTCTAAGAGAAGCAAATTTCATCCGATCCGCCTGAAATTTGGTACATGGTGTTAATATATGGTCTCTAATGACCATGCCAAAAATAATTATATATAGCCTCCATATAAACCGATCACCAGATTTGACGTCCGGAGCTTCTTGGAAGACCAAAATTCATCTGATTCAGTTGAAATTTGGTCCGTGGTGTTAGTATATGGTCTCTAACAACCATGCAAAAATTGGTCCATATCGGTCTATATTATATATAGCCCCCATATAAACCGATCACCAGATTTGACCTTCGGAGCCTCTTGCAAGGAAAATTTATCTGATGCAGTTGAAATTTGGTACGTGATGTTAATATATGCCCTCAAACACTCATGCAAAAATTGGTCGATATCGGTCCATAATTATATATAGCCCCCATATAAACCGATCCCCAGATTTGTCCAGCCTCTAAGTGTAGCAAATTGCATCCGATCCGGTTGAAATTTGATACATTGTAGTAGTATATGGTCTCTAACAACCGTGCCAGAATTGGTCCATATCGGTCCATAATTATATATAGCCCTTATATAAACCGATCCCCAGATTTGACCTCCGGAGCCTCTTGGTGGAGCAAAATTCATCCGATCCGGTTGAAATTTGGTGCATTTCGTGCCGATAACAACCATGCCAAAATTGGTACGCATTGATCTATATTACATTAGCCCCCAAAGAAACCGATCCCCAACCATAGAAAAATCACGATTGCCACTCGAGCCAAAAAAAGTCTACCAAAATTTTATTGCCATACAAAGTTTTGTCAAAATTGTATATTTCTATAGAAAATTTTGTCAAAATTTTATTTCTATAGAACATTTTGTCAACATGTTATGCCTTTAGGAAATTTTGTCAAAATATAATTCGTATACAAATTTTTGTCAAAAATTTATTTCTAAGAAAATTTTGTCAAAATTTTATTTCTATAGAAAATGTTCTCAGAATTTTATGTCTGTAGCATTTCATAGTTGGGGAGGAATATTTTGCAAAATCTTCCAAAACATCAAGAATTCTACCAACCTACACAGAAAAAAAATTTCCGTAGTTAAACTAACGCTAAATTAAACTTATTTCTATTGCAAAAAATTATTTGTTTGTAGTCAAATTTTATTATTTTTTGGGAAATTTTCCACATCCCAATTTTTAAGTATGTCTCAAAAATTTAAGAACTAAACGTGAGTATAAAATTCAATGACCGTGCACATAGTTCAATATGAACTAAAGCAAATGAAAATTTTCGTACGATTCCCAAAAATAGTAAGAATGAACTACTGTATGGTTAATATGGTCATGATTTGGTGCCAATGATTTTCTGCTTTAATTTTAGTTAATTTCTTCTTCTATGAGAGTGTATAATTTCGAGAACTGCAGTTAAAAAGTACAACGTGGCATTAAATTTTCCTGGTTTTAACAACGCTTTGTGGAAATCTTAAAATGTGGAGTAAAATTTAGTTCAATTTTCGTACGAAATAGTTTGTTCTTCCTATAAAATAGTTTACTTTTTTTTCGGTGTACCAAACAGTAAAAAATCTGCCATTGTTGGTAGACTCGTGTTCATAATTGTATATAGCCCCCATATAAAGCGATCTCCATATTTCAATTCTGGCTCTATAATTATTAGCCTACATATACCGGCCAATAATTGAATATATACGTATTTAATAGACCTTTCTTTTGTCTACTATATATCCTGCATGGACTAACTTACAATTTAGAAGATAATGTTAAGAAGTTTTAAGATGCCTTGCCATCAGGCGCAAACCCACTAATTTAATTGTGGATGACCGTCTTTAGTAGAAGTTTCTACGCAATCCATGGTGAAGGGTACATAAGATTCGGCCTGGCCGAACTTACGGCCGTATATACTTGTTTTACTTTAATCCATTGATATATGAACTTATAACACCTTCAATTTATGCCTATACATTGCAGTATTAATATTTTTTTTAAGAATAATTCTATACGCCATAGCCAAGGTAGAGTGAAGGAAAGAGAGAGAGAGAGAGAGAGAGAGAGAGAGAGAGAGAGAGAGAGAGAGAGAGAGAGAGAGAAATTTAAAATTCTCTTTGTCTTATACGCAACATTGATTGGTATCTGTTCATTAATATGTAAATCCAATTCACATGCAATACCATACCCCTCATATATAAAAAAAGTGAATACCCCATTTCTTCGGTTTTGTTTTGTTTTTTGCCCCCATATTCCATTCGAATATTGAGATTCTCATATTTCATTCAATCTGGCAAGCAATGCAATATAATTCGAATACAATATCCCTGTAAATTGCATGGTGAGCAAATTAACAGGCTTCAATGGAAGTTTATAAATGAAAACATCAAATGCACACAAACACACACACATACATAAGTATAAATGGATATAATCTCCATAGTCAGAGGTGTACTCTCATTCAACCGGTACTCAATTGTATGGCTATGCTCCTATGCTTCAGTAGTCACTTGTAAGAATGAGTAGTGCCTTTGAATGTACACTTGTAGGTGAATAGTTGTGTAATTACTATTGCAGTAATATCGTACCTAGTTCTCTTACTCTCTCACTCCCCCTTGATTGTTATGTCTACCCTCAAGAGAGTTTAGTTTTCTTCATTACTTTGAGATCAGTGCGTAT
Source organism: Haematobia irritans (assembly GCF_050003625.1). Taxonomy (NCBI): domain Eukaryota; kingdom Metazoa; phylum Arthropoda; class Insecta; order Diptera; family Muscidae; genus Haematobia; species Haematobia irritans. Next base: position 43,025,026 of record NC_134401.1, on the reverse strand, counting down.
GAGTGAGTGTGTATGTTAAAATATTTGGTGTTTAAAGCTTCTTTATTAAATTCCTATTCACCCTTTCGGTATCACAAGTGTGAAGTGGAATAGCCCCCACTTCATATTGAAGCCTATTGGGAAAGTATGACAGCTTGTCATAGTCGCTCTATAGTGGTGTGGTCATTATTAAAATTCATGTGTGTGGCCTTTATTTAATTTTGTTAGTCAAATTGTGGTGGTAATCAAACACTCACTCACCCACCCACTCGCTCTCTCCCTCTCTTGCTCTCGTACTCACAATGGTGTAATTAATAAAAGCCAATGCAAGCTTCCCATAAATTGAGGTAATATCCTTATACACGTAGGGCTTACCATTTACCTATATCCGTATATGAGTGAAATGCCTATATGTGCAATTGGTTGCTATGAATAACATAGCAAGTTGTGTTTTACTCGTTGTGAATTTCAATTAATTTTGAAATATTCATTTGCCAGCCAGCATTTTTCAATTCTCCATCACTTTGGGATATTATTTTGGTGGAAGATTAAAAAATTTACTTTTAAAATGTATGTATGTGTGTGAGTGCATGTGAATGATATATGGAAAGACGAATGGGTCCCTGGTATATTAAGTTCTCCTCGGAGGTGCAAAAAAAATTTGTTTTCACATACTGTTGGCTATCAACAGTAGTATGAGTTTAGGGTTAGTCGACTTGTAGTATACTTAAATGATTAACTGGTAATGTAAATGAATATGCTAATATTAACGAAGTAAATAATAAATGGAGGGCCTACCAAGGAAACAGGTGCTTTAATTTTAATTAAAAGGCAAGTGACATATAATTGGACTATAGTATATCAATTGTTTTCATATCCACCACAAGATATACAAGTTATCCGACTCCAAAGGCCTATAGATTTATTAGGCTAACATCGTTTCTGTTGAAAGCCATGGAACGTCCCTGTTTTTGGGTTATTGACAGCATAATAAAAGTTAGCAACGACATTTGTAGTCCAAAATGTTTTCCAAATTCTTAAAATTAGTTGAATTCTAATAATAATCTCTTTTTTTTTTGAAAAAAGTCAAAGTTTCACTTTTAAAATTTTGAATATGAACTAGAAAAAAGTCTCCAGTTCCTTGTCATAATTCTCCGACCAGGTAAAAATTCGACTTTTCAATAAATATTGAAAAAGTTCAATATCGGAAGTTTCTATTTTCGAGAAATAAATTTTCGAAAGTATCGGAAAATTGTCTGTTATAAAACCGAAATTTGACTTTTTTAATTTTGCACAAGTATATACGGCCGGATTGCGTAGAAACTTCTACGAAAGACTGTCATCCACAGTCGAATTATTTGAGTTGTGGTAATACTTACCGATGTCAAGGTATCTTAAAATTTCTTAACATCGTTTTCTAAATTGTGAGGTAGTTCATACGTGGTATATATTAGCCAAAAAAGGTATGTACAGGAAAGTGTACAAATAATTACGAATCGATACGGACTTTTGCACGGTACGTAGAGAGCCAGAATTGAAATATGGGGGTCGCTTATATGGGCGCTATATACAATTATGAACTTGATATGGACCAATTTTTGTGTGATTGGGGATCGATTTATCTGAAGGCTATATATAACTATAGACCGATATGGACCTAGGTAGGAATGGTTGTTAACGGCCATATACTAGCACAATGTACCAAATTTCAACTGACTCGGATGAAATTTGCTCCTTCAAGAGGCTCCAAAACCAAATCTCGGGATCGGTTTATATGGGGGCTATATATGATTATGGAATGATATGGACAACTTTTGGCATTGTTATTAACAACACGTATCAAATTTCAACTGAATCAGATGAATTTTGGTCTTCCAAGAGGCTCCGGAGGTCAAATCTGGGGATCATTTTATATGGGGGCTATATATAATTATGAACCGATATGGACCAATTTTTGCATGGTTATTAGAAACCATATACTAACACCATGTACCAAACTTCAGCCGGATCGGATGAAATTTGCTTCTCTTAGAGGCTATGCAAGCCAAATCTGGGGATCGGTTTATATGGGGGCTATATATAATTATGGACCGATGTGGACCAATTTTTGCATGGTTGTTAGATATCATATGCTTATACCATGTACCAAATTTCAGCCGGATCGGATAAATTTTGCTTCTCTTAGAGGCTCTGCAAGCCAAATCTGGGGGTACGTTTATATGGGGGCTATACGTAAAAGTGGACCGATATGGCCCATTTGCAATACCAAATATGGGGATCGGTTTATATGGGGGCTATATATAATTATGGACCGATTGTGACCAATTTTTGCATGAGTGTTTGAGGCCATATATTAACACCACTTACCAAATTTCAATCGAATCAGATGAATTTTGATCTACCAAGAGGCTCCAAAACCAAATCTCGGGATCGGTTTATATGGGGGCTATATATAATTATTAACCGATTTTGACCAATTTTTGCATGAGTGTTTGAGGCCATATATTAACACCACGTACCAAATTTCAATCGAATCAGATGAATTTTTGTCTACCAAGAGGCTCCGGAGGTCAAATCTGGGGATCGGTTTATATGGGGGCTATATATAATTATGGACCGATGTGGACCAATTTTTGCATGGTTATTACAAACCTTATACTAACACCATGTACCAAATTTCAGCCGGATCGGATGAAATTAGCTTCTCTTAGAGGCTCTGCAAGCCAAATCGGGGAATCGGTTTATATGGGGGCTACATATAATTATGGACCGATGTGGACTAATTTTTGCATGGTTGTTAGAGATCATATGCTAATACCATGTACCAAATTTCAGCCGGATCGGATAAAATTTGCTTCTCTTAGAGGCTCTGCAAGCCAAATCTGGGGGTATGTTTATATGGGGGCTATACGTAAAAGTGGACCGATATGGCCCGTTTGAAATACCATCCGACCTACATCAAAACAACTCCTTGTGCCAAGTTTCAAGTCGATAGCTTGTTTCGTTCGGAAGATAGCGTGATTTCAACAGATGGACGGACGGACGGACGGACATGCTCAGATCGACTCAGAATTTCACCACGACCCAGAATATATATTCTTTATGGGCTCTTAGAGCAGTATTTCGATGTGTTACAAACGGAATGACAAAATTAATATACCCCCATCCTATGGTGGAGGGTATAAAAATGTCGACAAAATTTAAAGGACCTGGGTATGCACCATAACGTCGTAGGACGATGTTTTTCAATTTTAAAAAATTGGAATTTCAATTTTGCAATAATTGATTTTTTTGAATAATCGATTTCTTGAGTTTAGGAACAGTCGACATTTGACTTTATAGAATAGTCTACATTTCAACCTGTCTCAGAATTTTACCAGGAAATTAGTTCAATTTTAGACAATCAATTTTGGCGATTTTTTTTTTAAATTTTCTCAATTTCCCTGCGACCAGTGTACACAGTTGAAAAGGACTATCTGAAAAGTAAGTTTTTCAATAATAGCAAAAGCCAAAGGTCGACATTCCCAAAATTCGACAAGTTAAAAAAATTGACAAAATTTCCCATACAATTAAGATGTTGACAAAATTTCCTATACAAATTGAATTTGTACAAAATTTCCTACAGAAATGAAATTAGGACAAAATTTCCTATAGAAATTAAAATGTTATTGTTGGCTTCTCTTCAATCGGCCAAATACCCAGCCAAATACATTCAAATCGATGATTTGAGTTTGGCAAAGGAAAAGAGATATGCTGGCAAATTTGTTTAGGCAGTTGCCGACTATCAAACCCTTTTTCGGGAGGTTCAAGAGTAGTTCACTTTGGGTTGAGTGAATTACCCGAATTTATTCTGATAATTGGTTGATAGTTTTGCTGCAAGTAGAGGATGCTGATGAGGAATGTGGTAATTCCGAAACAGCTGTACATCCAACCATCTTGCAGTCTATAGGGCTTTGCCCAAATAAATTTGACAAGCATACTTTTCCTCTGTTGGTTAAGCTACACTTGTAGTTTAGTCAATGCATGGCTTTAAGCTGAGATCAAAAAAAAACAATAGAAATTAAAATTTGACAAAATTTCCTATAGAAATGAAAATTTGACAAAATTTCGCCATAGAAATAAAATTGTAACAAAGTTTCCTATCGAAACCAAATTTTGACAAAATTCCACTTTTAAAATTTTGAGTAATTAATAAAAGCACTCCATAATAATTATGAGAAAAAAGTCAATAATAGCTGAAGTAAAATCGAGAAATCGATTTTTTCAAAACAAAAAATCGTCTGTTGCAAAATCGACTTTTTAAATATTAAACAAGTATATACAGCAGTAAGTTCGACCAGGCCGAATCTTAAATACCCCCCACCATGAACCAAATATTAGGGTTTCCTTTGAAATTTCAGGAGGGCTTGAGGACTTGAGGACACTTCCCGAAGATAAATTTAAAGATTTCACCTATGAGGACTATATCAGATTCTGGATTTATAAGAACCATTTTTGTTTGAGTTTTAGAGGAATCATTAACATCTCTTGTAAGTGTGCAAGAAAATCATAAAATAACGTCTTGATTTCAAATCTTAAATCTGTAGATTTTCACCCGAGAAGTAGGTTAGGTTAGGTGGCAGCCCGATGTATCAGGCTCACTTAGACTATTCAGTCCATTGCGATACCACATTGGTGAACTTGTCTCTTATCACTGAGTGCTGCCCGATCCTATGTTAAGCTCAATGACAAGGGACCTCCTTTTTATAGCCGAGTCCGAACGGCGTTCCACATTGCAGTGAAACCACTTAGAGAAGCTTTGAAACCCTCAGAAATGTCTCCAGCATTATGAGGTGGGATAATCCGAAAAACTTTTTGGTGTTTGGTCGAAGCAGGAATCGAACCCACGACCTTGTGTGTGCAAGACGGGCATGCTAATTATTGCACCACGTTGGCTCCCTTCACCCAAGAAGTACAATCTGGAAATTTTACATTGAGTTTCAAGCAATTTTCATGATCAGTGCGCCTTCTATACCCTTAAGAAGTGAAGTCGGTCTATATGGAGGCATTACCAAATGGACCGATAAAAACTTAAACCGATACACGTTTTTGTGAGCCTAAAATACCAGAATATTTACATTTTCAGGGAAATCGGATAAAAACTACGGTTTCTAGAAACCCAAGGAGTTAAATCGGGAGATCGTTCTTATGGGGGCTATACTAAAATATGGACCGATACTCTCAGTTTTCGGCTCACCTCTTTATGGCCCAAAAATACCTCTAGATTTTCAATTTCAGGCAAATTGGATAAAAATTGCGGATTCTAGAAGCTCAAGAAGTAAAATCGGGTTATTGGTATATATGGGGGCTATACCAAAACATGGACCGATACTCACCATTTGTGGCACACCTCTTTAAGGTCCTAAAATACCTATAAATTTCTAATTTCAGGCAAATTGTATATAAACTACGGATTCTATAAACCCAAGATGTAAATTCGGTAGATCGGTCTATATGGGGCTATACCAAAACATGGAACGAACGGGCCATTTTCGGCACACCTTTTGTAGGTCCTCAAGTACCTCTAGATTTTCAATTTCAGGCAAATTGGATAAAAACTACGGTTTCTATAAGCCCAAGACCCCAAATCGGGAAATCGGTCTATATGGGGGCTATACCAAAATATGGACCGATACTCACAATTTTTGGCACACGTATTTGTGGTCCTACAATACCTCTAGATTTCCAATTTCAGGTAAATTGAATAAAAACTGCGGTTCCTATAAGCCCAAGAAGTAAAATCGGGAGATCGGTCTATATGGGGCTATACCAAAATATTGAACGATATGGACCATTTTCGGCACACCTTTTATAGGTCCTCAAGTACCTCTAGATTTTCAATTTCAGGCAAATTGGGTAAAAACTACGGTTTCTATAAGCCCAAAACCCCAAATCGGGAAATCGGTCTATATGGGGGCTATACCAAAATATGGATCGATACTCACAATTTTTGGCACACGTATTTGTGGTCCTACAATACCTCTAGATTTCCAATTTCAGGTAAATTGAATAAAAACTGCGGTTTCTATAAGCCCAAGAAGTAAAATCGGGAGATCGGTCTATATGGGGGCTATACCAAAACATGAACCGATACTCACCATTTTTGGCACACCTCTTTATGGTCATAAAATACCTCTTGATTTCAAATTGGATAAAAACTTCGATTTCTATAAGCCCAAGACCCCAAATCGTGAGGTCGGTTTATATGGGGACTATATCAAAACCTGGACCGATATAGCCCATCTTCGAACTTGACCTGCCTGCAGACAAAAGACGAGTTTGTGCAAAATTTCAGCACGATTGCTTCATTATTGAAGACTGTAGCGTGATTACAATAGACAGACAGACAGGCAGACAGACAGATAGACGGACAGACGGACATCGTTATATCGTCTTAGAATTTCTCCCTGATCAAGAATATATATACTTTATATAGTTGGAAATCGATATTTCGATGTGTTACAAACGGAATGACAAACTTATTATACCCCCGTCACCATTCTATGGTGGTGGGTATTAAAAACGTCGATGTACGACAACAAATGTATGTTATACCAAGGTATTGTAAAGTTTTTTATTATAAAAATCGATTTTTCCTAAGAAATTCGTCGAAATTCGAGTTTTTAAAAATTTTAAAAAGAAATCTACGGTTCCTTAGTAAGGATCTACGACTTTATTATTAGCTGAATGTTGAACTGCTCAGCCATCTCGTTGAGAGTTTTGAGACAGTCTTTGGGTGGGTATAAAAAACGTCGATGTACGACAACAAATGTATGTTATACCAAGGTATTGTAAAGTTTTTTATTATAAAAATCGATTTTTCCTAAAAAATTCGTCGAAATTCGAGTTTTTAAAAATATTTAAAAAAAATCTACGGTTCCTTAGTAAGGATCTACGACTTTATTATTAGCTGAATATTGAACTGCTCAGCCATCTCGTTGAGAGTTTTGAGACAGTCTTTGGGTTGAAAAGTCGACAAAAATAATATGACCCCAATGATAAACAAGTAAGGAAAGTCTGAAGTCGGGCGGAGCCGACTATATTATACCCTGCACCACTTAGTAGATCTAAATTTTCGATACCATATCACATCCATCAAATGTGTTGGGGGCTATATATAAAGGTTTGTCCCAAATACATACATTTAAATATCACTCGATCTGGACAGAATTTGATAGACTTCTACAAAATCTATAGACTCAAAATTTAAGTCGGCTAATGCACTAGGGTGAAACACAATGTTAGTAAAATATATTTAAATCTGAAGCAATTTTAAGGAAACTTCGCAAAAGTTTATTTATGATTTATCGCTCAATATATATGTATTAGAAGTTTAGGAAAGTTAGAGTCATTTTTACAACTTATAGACTAAGCAGTGCCGATTTTATAAGGAAATTGTTGGTATTTTGACCATTTTTGTCGAAATCAGAAAAACATATATATGGAAGCTATATCTAACTCTGAACCGATTTCAACCAAATTTGGAACGCATAGTTACAATTTTAATTCTGCTTCCTGTGCAAAATTTCAACTAATTCGGAGTTAAAAATTGGCCTCTGTGGTCATATGAGTGTAAATCGGGCGAAAACTATATATGGGAGCTAAATCTAAATCTGAACCGATTTCAATCAAATTTGGTACGCATAGCTACAATACTAAATCTACTCCCTGTACAAAATTTCAACCAAATTGGGCCAAAACTCTGGCTATTAGAACCATATTAGTCCATATCGGGCGAAAGATATATATGGGAGCTATATCTAAATCTGAATCGATTTCAAGCAAATTTGGCACTCATAGCTACAATACTAAATCTACTCCCTGCGCAAAATTTCAACCAAATTGGACCAAAACTCTGGCTTTTAGGACCATATGAGTCCATATCGGGCGAAAGATATATATGGGAGCTATATCTAAATCCGAACCTATTTCAATCAAATTTTGCACACTTGACTATACGACTAAGTGTTATGTTTGTACAAAATTTCAAGCAAATCGCTATAAAACTCTGGCTGCTGTGTCCATATTAGTGTATATCGGGCAAAAGATATATATGGGAGCTATATCTAAATCTGAACCGATTTCTTCCAAAATCAATAGGGTTCTATTCTGACCCAAATTATGAACATGTGCCAAATTTGAAGGCGATTGGACTTAAATTGCGTCCTAGACTTTGATCACAAAAATGTGTTCACAGACAGACGGACGGACGGACAGACGGACATGGTTATATCGACTCAGGGACAAACATATGCACTAACTTATAATACCCTGTTCCACAGTGTGGCGCAGGGTATAAAAAACCTTAGGGAACTAATGACGGACGACATTCAACAGGGCCATGGTAATTATGACCGATCACCCATAGTTGAGGGCATATCTATAACGTTATCAGCAGACATTCTACAACTACTTACCTATCAGATTGGAAACGAAGTCTGGCATAAATTTAGGAATTTGATCCTAGACTAAGAAAAAATTATGGCGAAAATATCGAGTGTGAGCACATAACAAAGTAATGGCGTCAGATATTCATGACCAGTCAGTTATTGTTTTGTTATACCCACCACCATAGGATGGGGGGTATATTAACTTTGTCATTCCGTTTGTAACACATCGAAATATTGCTCTAAGACCCCATAAAGTATATATATTCTGGGTCGTGGTGAAATTCTGAGTCGATCTGAGCATGTCCGTCCGTCCGTCCGTCCGTCCGTCTGTTGAAATCACGCTAACTTCCGAACGAAACAAGCTATCGACTTGAAACTTGGCACAAGTAGTTGTTATTGATGTAGGTCGGATGGTATTGCAAATGGGCAATATCGGTCCACTTTTACGTATAGCCCCCATATAAACGGATCCCAAAATTTGGCTTGCGAGGCCTATAAGAGAAGCAAATTTCATCCGATCCGGCTGAAATTTGGTACATGGTGTTAGTATATGGTCTCTAACAACCATGCAAAAATTGGTCCACATCGGTCCATAATTATATATAGCCCCCATATAAACCGATCCCCCGATTTTGCTTGCGAGGCCCCTAAGAGAAGCAAATTTCATCCGATCCGGCTGAAATTTGGTACATGGTGTCAGTATATGGTCTCTAAGAACCATGCAAAAATTGGTCCACATCGGTCCATAATTATATATAGCCCCCATATAAACCGATCCCCCGATTTTGCTTGCGAAGCCCCTAAGAGGAGCAAATTTCATCCGATTCGGCTGAAATTTGGTACATGGTGTCAGTATATGGTCTCTAAGAACCATGCAAAAATTGGTCCACGTCGGTCCATAATTATATATAGCCTCCATATAAACCGATCCACCGATTTGGCTTGCGAGGCCTCTAAGAGAAGCAAATTTCATCCGATCCGGCTGAAATTTGGTACATGGTGTTGGTATATGGTCTCGAACAACCATGCAAAAATTGGTCCACATCGGTCCATAATTATATATAGGCCCCATATAAACCGATCCCCAGATTTGACCTCCAGAGCCCCTTGGAAGAGCAAAATTCTTCCCATTCGGTTGAAATTTGGTACGTGATGTTAGTATATGGTATCCAACAACCATGCAGGAATAAGAAGTTTTAAGATACCACAACCCAAGTAATTCGATTGTGGATGACAGTCTTTCGTAGAAGTTTCTACGCAATCCATGGTGGTGGGTACATAAAATTCGGCCTGGCCGAACTTGCGGCCGTATATACTTGTTTTTCTTTTCTTTTATTTTGGAAACAAAAAAGTCTGGGAAAATAATGAGAATACGGTGGATAAACTGACTGCAGTTCCTATACCAAATCGATCAATTTCATCGCGGCAAGGCGGATGGCTGAGCCAGTGCATTAAAATGGCGAAAAATCTTTTTTGTGCTTCGTCAAGTTGCTCCATGTTTTCAAAAACTCAAAGTCAAATCGGGTCTTCGATTGGGAATAGTATAGTCCTATGATTACTTTGCTCTTCTCAAAGTAGTCGAAGATGTGAGTTATACCTTGAAAATCCCAGAAAACTGCGATTTCTTCGACCTATGGAATGTTTGAGCCAGTATTTTAAAGTCGTGAAAGAGAATTTTTTTCTTCACCAATTTGCTCCGTTTTTTCTACAAAATCAAAGTGGGCCAACGATGTGGAACAGGGCATACTTTTGAGAACTTCTACCTTTTCCAGGTACTCAATTATGTGAGGTATAATTTGTGAATTTCAGAAAACTGTAAGATTCGCCCTCTTTCAAAAACTTTTGTTGGGGATTGAGTCCACTGATTCAAATATTCCTTGATATCCTTATGTATACCAAACAAACTTGGGTATTTCTCTGTCAAAAAAAAAAAATCTTATGGAAAAATTTCCTATACTAGAAAAAAAAAATTGACATTCCAATTAAATTGTGTTGCATCTCTCAAAATTCTGTAGGGTATTTAAAACGCAATTAAAACGCATTGAGGCATTCAGTGAACCTCCTGAATCGGACAATATTCAAGTTTTTTTTTTTCAAATTTCCATGCATAACGGATATGGATGAAATTTAAAAGTGTGTCTGTTGCAACTTCACGCACACGTGAATACCAACGAATAGATTCAGTTCAATAGACTACGAATAAGTCTCATGCGAGGAACAACTTCGTATGGAGCAAACAGGAAATAAAATATTGCGTTTTATTATCCCAAACCCCCAAACCCTCAAATAAAAAAAAATTAAAAAATGCTTATTCGTATACTCTAAGGAAAACATGACAACAAAACAATGGCGAATTATGGAATATATTTTTTTATTTCATCGAATTAAAACAAATTACGACAGAAAGATATCATATTGTGCTCTTGTAACATCAGATGGTTGTTAAGAAATGTTTCTTTAAACTTTATTGCTTTTATTTTAATTAACACTATAATGGTGGCTTATCATGTAAATATATAAAAATGAAATTTTTACAAAATTTCCCAGAGAAATGAAATTTTGAAAACTTTACAAACTTTTATATAGAAATGAAATTTTGACAAAATTTTGTATAGAAATGAAATTTTGACAAAATTTCTTATAGATATGAAAATTTGATAAAATTTCCTATAGATATAAAATTTTGATAAAATTTCGTATAGAAATGAAATTTTTACAAAATGAAATTAAAAATGTTGTTAAAATTAAAATTTTAACAACATTTTCTGAAGAAATAAAATGTTGAAAAAATTTCCTATAGAAATAAAATTTTGACAAAATTTCCTATAGAAATAAAATTTTTACAAATTTTCATATAGAAATTAAATGTTGACAAAATTTCCTATAGATATGAAATTTTGACAAAATTTCCTATAGAAATGAAATTTTAGCAAAATTTTCTAAAGAAATAAAATGTTGACAAAATTTCCTATAGAAATAAAATTTGCCAAATTTTGTATAGGAATGAAATCTTGACAAAATTTCGTATAGAAATGAATTTTTGATAAAAAAGTTCCTATAGAAATGAAATTTTTGACAAACTTTCCTATAAAAATTAAATTTTGTCAAAATTTTCGTTCGAAGTGAATTTTTGACAAACTTTCCTATAAAAATAAAATTTTGACAAAATTTCCTACAGAAATGAAATTTTGACAAAATTCATTATAAAAATGAAATTTTGACAAAATTTCGTATAGCAATCAAATCTTGAAAAAGTTCCTTTAGAAATGAAATTTTGACTAAATTTCCTATAGAAATAAAATTTTGACAAAATTTCCTGTAGAAATACAATTTTAACAAAATTTCCATAGAAATGAAATTTTGACAAAATTCCCTATCAAAATGAAATTTTGACAAAATTTCGTATAGGAATGAATTTTTGATAAAATTTCATATAGAAATGAAATGTTGACAAAATTTCCTATAGAATTAAAATTTTGACAAAATTTCCTTTAGGAGTGAAATTTGTATCAAATTTCCTTTAGAAATAAAATTTTAACAAAATTTTCTAAAGAAAAAAAATGATGACAAAATTTTCTACAGAAATGACATTTTGACAAAATTTTCTATAGAAATTAAATTTGGAAAAAGTTTCCTATAGAAATTCAATTTTGACAAAATTCCCTATAGAAATAAAATTTTGACAAAATGTCCTATAGAAATGAAATTTTGACAAAATTTCCTATAGAAAAAAACTTTTTACAAAATTTCCTATAAAAATAAAATTAAAAATCAAAAATATTAAATTAAATTTTGACAAAATTTTCTTTCAAAATGAATTTTTGACAACCTTTCTTATAAAAAAGAAATTTTGACAAAATTTCCTATAGGAATGAATCTTTGACAAAATTTCGTATAGAAATGAATTTTTGATAAAATTTCCTATAGAAATGAATTTTTGATAAACATTCATATAGAAATGAAATTTGGACAAAATTTCCTATGGGAATGAAATTTTGACAAAATTTCGTATAGAAATAAAATTTTGACAACATTTCCTTAGAAATGAAATTTTGACTAAAATTCCCTATAAAAATGAAATTTTGACACAATTTCGTATAGGAATGAAATTTTGACAACATTTTGTATAGAAATGAATTTTTGATAAAATTTCATATAGAAATGAAATTTTGACAAAATTTCCTATAGAAATAAAATTTTGACAAAATTTCCTATAGAAATGAAATTTTGACAAAATTTCCTGTAGAAATGCAATTTTGACAAAATTTCCTATCGAAATGAAATTTTGACAAAATTCCCTATAAAACTGAAATTTTGACAAAATTTCGTATAGGAATGAAATCGTGACAAAATTTCGTATAGAAATGAATTTTTAATAAAAAAGTTCTTATGGAAATGAAATTTTGGCCAAATTTCCTATAGAAATATAATTTTGACAAAATTTCCTATAGAAATGAAATTTTGACAAAATTTCGTATAGAAATGAATTTTTGATAAAATTTCTTATAGAAATGAAGTTTTGATAATATTTCATATAGAAATGAAATTTTGACATAATTTCCTATAGAAATAAAATTTTGACAAAATTTCCTTTAGGACTGAAATTTGTATCAAATTTCCTTTAGAAATAAAATTTTAACAAAATTTTCTAAAGAAATAAAATGATGACAAAATTTTCTACAGAAATGACATTTTGACAAAATTTTCTATAGAAATTAAATTTGGAAAAAGTTTCCTATAGAAATTCAATTTTGACAAAATTCCCTATAGAAATAAAATTTTGACAAAATGTCCTATATAAATGAAATTTTGACAAAATTTCCAATAGAAAAGAACTTTTTACAAAATTTCCTATAAAAATAAAATTAAAAAACAAAAATATAAAATTAAATTTTGACAAAATTTTCTTTCAAAATGAATTTTTGACAACCTTTCTTATAAAAAAGAAATTTTGACAAAATTTCCTATAGGAATGAATCTTTGACAAAATTTCGTATAGACATGAATTTTTGATAAAATTTCCTATAGAAATTAATTTTTGATAAACATTCATATAGAAATGAAATTTGGACAAAATTTCCTATGGGAATGAAATTTTGACAAAATTTCGTATAGAAATAAAATTTTGACAAAATTTCCTTAGAAATGAAATTTTGACAAAATTCCCTATAAAAATGAAATTTTGACACAATTTCGTATAGGAATGAAATCTTGACAAAATTCCCTATAAAAATGAAATTTTGACAACATTTTGTATAGAAATGAATTTTTGATAAAATTTCATATAGAAATGAAATTTTGACAAAATTTCCTAAAGAAATAAAATTTTGACAAAATTTCCTATCGAAATGAAATTTTGACAAAATTCCCTATAAAACTGAAATTTTGACAAAATTTCGTATAGGAATGAAATCGTGACAAAATTTCGTATAGAAATGAATTTTTAATAAAAAAGTTCCTATAGAAATAAAATTTTGACAAAATTTCCTATAGAAATGAAATTTTGACAAAATTTCGTAAAGAAATGAATTTTTGATAAAATTTCATATAGAAATGAAGTTTTGATAATATTTCATATAGAAATGAAATTTTGACATAATTTCCTATAGAAATAAAATTTTGACAAAATTTCCTTTAGGAGTGAAATTTGTATCAAATTTCCTTTAGAAATAAAATTTTAACAAAATTTTCTAAAGAAATAAAATGATGACAAATTTTTCTACAGAAATGAAATTTTGACAAAATTCCCTATAGAAATAAAATTTTGACAAAATGTCCTATAGAAATGAAATTTTGACAAAATTTCCAATAGAAAAGAACTTTTTACAAAATTTCCTATAAAAATAAAATTAAAAAACAAAAATATAAAATTAAATTTTGACAAAATTTTCTTTCAAAATGAATTTTTGACAACCTTTCTTATAAAAAAGAAATTTTGACAAAATTTCCTATAGGAATGAATCTGTGACAAAATTTCGTATAGAAATGAATTTTTGATAAAATTTCCTATAGAAATGAATTTTTTGATAAACATTCATATAGAAATGAAATTTGGACAAAATTTCCTATAGGAATGAAATTTTGACAAAATTTCGTATAGAAATGAATTTTTGATAAACATTCATATAGAAATGAAATTTTGACAAAATTTCGTATAGAAATAAAATTTTGACAAAATTCCCTATAGAAATAAAATTTTGACAACATTTCCTATAGAAATGAAATTTTGACAAAATTTCCTATAGAAATAAAATTTTGACAAAATTTCCTATAGAAATGAAATTTTTACAAAATTTCTATTAAAAACAAAAATATAAAAATGAAATTTGGACAAAATATTCTTTCGAAATGAATTTTTAACAAACTTTCCTATAAAAATGAAATTTTGACAAAATTTTCTTTCGAAATGAATTTTTGACAAACTTTCCTATAAAAATGAAATTTTGACAAAAATTTCCTATAGAAATGAATTTTTGATAGAATTTCTTAAAGAAATGAATTTTTGATAAAATTTCATATAGAAATGAAATTTTGACAACATTTCCTTTAGAAATGAAATTTTAACAAAATTTTCTATAGAATGAAATTTTGACAACATTTCGTATAGAAATGATATTTTAACAAAATTTTCTAAAGAAATCATATTTTGACATTTCCTAGAGAAAAGAATTTTTTAAAAAATTTCTATTAAAAGTAAAATTAAAAAACAAAAATATAAAAATGAAAATTTTCTATATAAATGAAATTTTGACAAAATTTCCTATAGAAATAAAATTTTGACAAAATTCCCTATAGAAATAAAATTTTGACAAAATTTCCTATAGAAATGAATTTTTGAAAAACATTCATATAGAAATGAAATTTTGACAAAATTCGTTTAGAAATGAATTTTTGATAAACATTCATATAGAAATGAAATTTTGACAAAATTTCCTATAGGAATGAATTTTAGATAAAATTTCATATAGAAATGAAATTTTGACAAAATTTCGTATAGAAATAAAATTTTGACAAAATTCCCTATAGAAATGAATTTTTGATAAACATTCATATAGAAATGAAATTTTGACAAAATTTCCTATAGGAATGAATTTTTGATAAAATTTCATATAGAATTTCAATTTTGACAAAATTCCCTATAGAAATAAAATTTTGACAAAATTCCCTATAGAAATAAAATTTTGACAAAATTTCCTATAGAAATAAAATTTTGACAAAATTTCCTATAGAAATGAAATATTAACAAAATTTCCTATAAAAATTAAATGTTGACAAAACTTCCTATACAAATAAAATTACGTATAGAAATGAAATTTCCTATAGAAAAGAAATTTAGACCAAATTTCATGTAGAAATAGAAATGACATTTTGATTTTTTATTGAAATTAAATTTGACAACATTTCTCATAGAACAATTTTCATATAGAAATGAAGTTTCGATAAAATTTCCTATAGAAAAGAGTTTTTTACAAAATTTTCTACAGAAAAGCAATTTCTGCAAAATTTCCTATAGAAATGAAATTTTAACAAAATTTCCAAAGAAATAAAATGTAGACAAAATTTCCTATAGATTAGAAATTTTTACCAAATTTCCTATAGAAATGAAATTTTAACAAATTTTCTAATTAAGTAAAATGTTGATAAAATTTCCTATAGAAATGAAATTTTTACAAAATATAGTTATATATTTTTGGATATAGTTAATTTTTTACATTTTACATTTTGTTTAATTTTCACTAAAAATAACATAATGACGGCAACTAAAACTTGAACGCCAAAGTAAATGAGAGAAATTGTTGTGTGATTTAAAGGTCCTTAAATGTGACTTGCACTTGAATCACTTACGTGTCATCCACCTCCACTAAAGTATACTCAGATACATCTGGAAAATTCCATTTGGTAGTATGAGTATGCAAACATAATGGTGTGAAGTGTATTTGAGATAACATTTAAGTGCATGTGTGTGAGAAAGGAAATTCAGATGACAGTTATTGCGAGAGTGAATTCTAAAGAATAAGTGAATAGACCATCAATAATGCGATTTGCTAGTTTATTTGTGATTCAAACACTCCGTTTGAGTGTAAATCGTATTATGTCTCTGATTCAAGTATGGAGATAAACGATGTTGAATCATTGGATTTGGCAAGAATACAATGAACGAAATTTCAAGCAATCTGGAAAACAGCAATTTAAATTGAAATTTTCACAATATTTCCTATTTTTCATATGATTTATTTATGAAATAAATAAATAATGAAAAATAGGAAATTTATAAAAACCAAATTTTGACAAAATTTCTTTAAGAAATTAAATTTTCACAAAATTTCCTATATAAACAAATATTCTATAAAAATGTTAATTAGAATAAGAAACAAAATCTACCATAATCAAATAAATCAGAATATTTTAAAAAGCTTTGCAATTTAATCATTTCGTTTTGTTTGCTTCTTAATTTTTACTTTCCCATAGTCTTGTTGAGATTTGTGCTGAGTAAGGAATGTACTTTATTTTTTTTTTCATCAGATCAATCAAGCATTCTTTTTGGCTGTAAATTCTGCGCTTTTTGCAAATTCTTGAGATGGCATTTGTGGCTAGTCGCTTTATCAGAGGTGACCACCTAAATTCCTTTCCGCATTGTGAAATTCAAATGTTTACTGCAGTTGAGGGTGGCACTGAAGTTGTTGTTAATCCAGTCACGTTTACATCGATGGATCCGTTTTTGTTAACTAAAAAATTTAGAGATTTTTATAGTTTCCTGCATTTATAAGTTTTAAATTGTTCACGGAGATTATCTTCTTCTCCCTCTCTTGTTGGTTTCTTGATATGGTCTGGTTCTTTAAACATCATTTTTTCAAATGGCGAAGTGGAGAAAAAAATGTGAATAATTTAATAATACGAAATTTTGTCCAATTTAACCAAAATTTCATATCTATAGGAAATTTTGTCGAAATTTCATTTCTATAAGAAATTATGTCAAAATTTCATTTCTACATTAAAAAAAAAGTTTACTTGGATCCAAAGATTTTGATCTTCCTTTAAGGATTTTGGTATTGATTCAAAAAGCAATTTTTTGCGACCTATCTGGCTTTAAATCTAGGATTTATAATATTTAAATTAGAATACAGATCTCATTTATAGAATTTTCATTCTATTTTTCCGGTATATTAATAAACTATTCACGTACAAACAAATGCCAGTTTAGAAATCCAAATTATGACGGATATTTCGAAGTAAAAAATATTTTATTAATTCCAAAAAAACTTTAAACCAAAAATGCTAAATCCTCAAAATAAGTCTTAGCCTATATTTGAAGCGTTTTTATCTTAAATCTAAAGATGCAATATTTCAGTTAATTTAAGGACGATTTCTTTAAATCAAACATGTGTTTCTTTACTTTAAGAAAATTAGCCTTAGTTCAATGACATGCGACTTTAACGGAGGGATTTGTGTCCTAAATTTGTGTCCTAAATATATTGAAAAAAAAAATTTTTTTGAAGCAAAGATTATAAACTTTATTTTAATTCAAACTTCATTATTTTAAAGAAATTTGTCCTTAATAGTGTGTAAATTGCGCATCCTAAAATTGAGGTTGCGTAATCTTTAATGTCACGTAAATATTTTTTCAGTGTATGGGAAATATTGTTAAAATTGAATTTCTGTAGGAAATTTTGTCAAAAATTCCATTTCTATGGGAAATTTTGTCAAATCTCGTTTTTACAGGAAATTTTGTCACAATTTCATTTCTATGGGAAATTTTGTAAAAATTTTATTATTATTTTGGCTTGAGGTCCTTTTAATAAAAAATCCTTTTTACGATTTTTGATTACTTGTTAACTTTATTCTCCAATATTTCGACTAACATTTGTAAAAATTTCATTTCTATGGGAATTTTTGTTAAAATTGCATTTCTATAGGAAATTTTGTCAAAATTTAATTTTTATGGAAAATTTTGACAAAATCTCATTTCTATAGGAAATTCCCAGCAAAAAAAAATTGAAGTTCTTCTAAAGGCACTACTTTAAAATTTTGTCAAAATTTCATTTCTATAGAAAATTTTGTCAAAATTTAATTTCTGTAGGAAATTTTGTTAAAATGTCATTTCTATAGGTAATTTTGTCAAAATTTCATTTCTGTAGGAAATTTTATCAAAATTTCATTTCTATTGGAAACTTTTGTCAAAATTTCATTTCTATGGGAAACTTTTTCAAATTTCATTTCTACAGAAAATTTTGGTGTTTTATTTCTGTAGGAAATTTTGTTAAAATTTCATTTCTATAGGAAATTTTGTCAAGATTTCATTTCTATAGGGAATTTTGTCAAAATTTCCTTTCTATAGAAAATTTTGTCAAAATTTCATTTCTGTAGGAAATTTTGTCAAAGTTTCATTTCTATAGTAAATTTTGTCAAAATTTCATTTCTATAGTAAATTTTGTCAAAATTTCATTTTTATAGGAAATTTTGTCAAAATTTCATTTCTATATGAAGCTTTTTCAAATTTCATTTCTACAGAAAATGTTGTTATTTTATTTCTGTAGGAAATTTTGTTAAAATTTCATTTTTATAGAGAATTTTGTAAAAATTTCCTTTCTATAGAAAATCTTGTCAAAATTTCATTTCTGTAGGAACTTTTGTCAAAATTGCATTTCTGTAGTAAATTTTGTCAAAATATCATTTCTATAGTAAATTTTGTCAAAATTCCATTTCTATAGGAAATTTGGTCAAAATTTCATTTCTAGGGGAAATTTTGTGAAAAATTCATTACTATAGAAAATTTTGTCAAAATTTCATTCCTTAGAAAATTTTGTCAAAATTTAATTTCTATAGGAAATTTTGTGAAATTTTCATTTCTATAGGAAACTTTTGTCAAAATTTCACTTCTATTGGAAATTTTGTCAAAATTTCATTTCTATAGGAAATTTTGTCAAAATTTCATTTCTATATGAAATTTTGTCGAAATTTCATTTCTATAAGAAAGTTTGTCAAAATTTTATTTATATAGGAAATTTTGTAAAAATTTTATTTCTGTAGGAAATTTTATCTAAATTTCATTTCTATAGGAAACTTTTGTCATGATTTCATTTCTATATGAAATTTTGTCAAAATTTAATATCTATAGGAAATTTTGTCAAAATTTCATTTCTATAGGAAATTTTGTCAAAATTTTATTTCTATAGGAAATTTTGTCAAAAATTTATTTCTATAGGAAATTATATCTAAATTTCATTTCTATAGGTAATTTTGTCAAAATTTCATTTCTGTAGGAAATTTTATCAAAAATTCATTTCTATAGGAAATTTTGTCAAAATGTCCTTTCTATAGGAAATTTTGTGAAAATTTCATTACTTAGAAAATTTTTTCAACATTTCATTTCTATAGAAAATTTTGTCAAAATTTAATTTCTATAGGAAATTTTATGGAATTTGCATTTCTATAGGAGACCATTTCCAAACTTAATTTTTAAAGGAAACTTTTGTCAATATTTCATTTCTATAGGAAATTTTGGTAAAATTTCATTTCTATAGAGAATTTTGTCAAAATTCCCTGTCTATAGGAAATTTTGTGAAAATTTCATTACTATAGAAAATTTTGTCAAAATTTCATTTCTTAGATAATTTTGTCAAAATTTCACTTCTATAAAAAAGTTTGTCAAAATTTAATTTCTATAGGAAATTTTGTGAAATTTTCATTTCTACAGGGAATTTTATTACTGCTAATTGTTTATGTAAGAACTTTTTTAAAATTTCTTAATTGTAGTGATTTTTATTAAAATTTCTTATTGATGATAAATTTTAGCAAAATTTCAGTTTTATAGGAAATTTTTGTCAAAATGTCATTTCTATAGAAAATTTTGTCAAAATTTCATTTTTATAGTAAATTTTGTCAAAATTTGGTCCGAATTTCATTTCTGTAGGGAATTTTGTCAAAATTTCACTTCTATAGAAAATTTTGTCAAAATTTTATTTCTATAGGTAATTTTGTCAAAATTTTATTTCTGTAGGAAATTTTTTATCAAAATTTCATTTCTTTAGGAAGCTTTTGTCAAAATTTCATTTCTATACAACATTTTGTCAACATTTCATTTCTATTGGAAATTTTATTAAAATTTTAATTCTTTAGGAAATTTTGTCAAAATTTCAATTCTATAGGAAATTTTGTCAAAATTGAATTTCTATATGGAATTTATCAAAATTTTATTTTATAGGAAATTTTGTCAAAATTTAATTTCTATAGGGAATTTTGTCAAAATTTCATTTCAATAGGAAATTATGTCTAAATTTCATTTGTATAGAAAGTTTGTCAAAATTTCATTTGTATAGAAAGTTTGTCAAAATTTCATTTGTATAGGAAATTTTGTCAAAAATTAATTTCTATAGGAAATTTTATCAAAATTTCATTTCTATAGGAAATTTTGCAAAAATTTCATTCCTGTAGGAAATTTTGTTAACATTTCTTAATTATAGTAAATTTTGTTAAACTTTCTTATTGATCGTAAATTTTATCAAATTTCATTTCTATAGGAAATTTTGTCAAAATTTCATTTCTATAGGAAACGTTTTCCAAATTTCATGTCTATAGAAAATGTTGTCAAAATTTCATTTCTATAGGAAATTTTATCAACATTTCATTTCTATAGGAAATTTAATCAAAAATTCCTTTCTATTGGCAATTTTTTTCAAAATTTCATTTCTATCAGAATTTTTGTCAAAATTTCTATAATTTTGGTCCAAATTTCATTTCTATAGGAAATTTTGCCAAAATTTGATTTCTCTAGGAAATATTTACAAAATTTCTTATATATAGGAATTTTTGTCAAAATTTAATTTCTATAGGAAATTTTGTCAAAATTTCTTATCTATGGAAAATGTTGTCAAAATTTTTATTTCTATAGGAAATTTTATCAAATTTCTTACCTATAAAAAATTTTATCAAAATTTCATTTCTATAGGAAAGTTTGTCAAAATTTCAATTCTATAGGAAACTTTTTCCAAATTTCATATCTATAGAAAATTTTGTCAAATTTTCATTTCTATAGGAAATTATATCAAAATTTCATTTCTATCAGAATTTTTGTGAAGATTTA
Organism: Haematobia irritans; assembly: GCF_050003625.1. Lineage (NCBI taxonomy): Eukaryota > Metazoa > Arthropoda > Insecta > Diptera > Muscidae > Haematobia > Haematobia irritans. The sequence continues at coordinate 43,003,537 of NC_134401.1, read as the reverse complement.
ATTTATAGCAGAATTTTTGTCAATCTACTTTGGATTAAGGCAATGTTGAAGCTAATAATATTTTTCAAAACTAACAAATAGATATGTAGCAAGAATTTATTACTACATTTCCTTGAATCCTTACTACACTCATCATCATTTTGGGCTTAAGATAACATCGCAATCAACATCAAGAGCATTGGGCTTTATTTTCTTTTATTTCGGTCCCTTTTGTTACTATTATTATTCTTTAATTTGAGCACATCCTTTGATCTCCCGAGTGCATGCTTAAATTATCCTTATGCAAATAAACCCAACCATTATTGTGTCAACATATTTTTCTACAAAAAAAAAGAAAATCATAGATTCGAAAGGGAAAGGACAAGATAAACAGAATAAAAAATAATAACTTTTGAAGAGGAAATCGGTGCCAATGCCAAGTGGGAACAAGAAGATGTTGTGTTCTCCTAAAGATAAAACTTGACAACTTAGATACTCGACATTGAATTATTTTGTGAAATCCTTTTTGACCCCAGAACATGATGATGTAGACAGCCAGCATACAAGTTAAATGGAAAAACTAAACAAAATGAGGCAGTATAGATTCAAGGCCGTGCTTATAGTTTGCTTTTCTAATTATTTTACGAAATTTTTATTACAAGAAACTACAATAATCAGAGATACATGCTGGGAAACATCTAACAAGGTCAAGGATTGTTGTCATCAAGACAATGGATGATAGAAGTTGCAAAAACTATCTCTTAATGAAAATTTGCTCAAGGAATTAAATGAAGAAATGTTAAAAAAGTTTTCTATAGAAATGAAATTTTGACAAAATTTTCTATAGAAATAAAAATTTGGAAAAATCTCGTATAGCACTGAAAATTCCGATAGAAAAAAAAATTTTGATAACATTTCTTATAGAAATGAAATTTTGAAAAAAAAACACAAAATTTCCCAAAATTTCCTATGGAAATTAAATTTTTGGAAAAATTTCCTATAGAAATGATATTTTGATGAAATTTCATACAGAAAGTAAATTTTTGAAAAAAACTCCTAAAATAGTGAATTTTTGCTATAGTAATGAAATTTTTAAAATATTTCTTGAAATGCTGATACAATTTCCGTTGGAGATGAGATGGAGATTGTAACAAATTTTCCGTTAGACATTTATCAAAAATTCCATAGAAATGAAATTTTGACAAAATTTCATAATTTGGTATTTGGTATTGAAACAATCACACATTTTTTTTTAAATTGTTTTTGTTAGAATTTTTGAAAAAAAATCTATATTGATGAAATCTTGTAGCTTCTTATCAAATCTTCTCTTTTGGAAAAATTCCATATTGAGAAGAAATTGTGAAAAATTTCCTATTGATAAAGAATTGTGACAAGATTTCCTTTCGAAATGAACGTTCGTATAGAAATATAGCTTTGACAAAAAATTTCACATTCCTATGGAAATTAAATTTTGACAAATTTATGTCCTTGTTTGTTTTATAGGTTTTATTTAATTTTATTGGAATTTATTAACCTTGATTTTTATACCTAGCTTACCTCCATGGCTTATTCATTAGTCTTCAGTTCAGTTTCAATTTTGTTATTTTTTTATCCCCGAATGAAATATTGGAAGTTAATCCCACGGCTATTATCATGGTTTAAATAATGACTACCATAATGGTTTAAACGATTTCCCCACGGGATTAGTCATGATTTAAATGCATAAAACGGTTAAATGTTACATGTTTTTGTTCGTTTCATTAAGCTCTGATGGCTCAGTGGCTAGCGGTCTTTGTTGCTTTTGTTAAATGAAAAACCATGACACACAAAAGGATAATTAAATACTCCATTAATTAATAACACTGCAAACAAAACAAATGTCCAGAGAACGGACACAAAAAAAAAAAAATTCTACTAACCATTTTATGAATTATGAAAGGATGACTGCATCATATATCAACAAGTGTGTGTATGTGTGAGCGTGTGTGTGAATTGCTTTATAATGTCGCCGTTAATACCAAAGTGTTGAGTGATTGTTTGGCACATGTGGCTGGCGGTGGCTGTGTGATGTCATGCTGATGAATTTCTGTCATTCATTTAGCAACTGTTGCAATGGACGGAATTTTTACCATTTGTTAGCCATATATTAATGTCATGTGGATATTTTATTTTTTTCGTGAGGGTTCGAAAATATTACATGACATTTATGCTAAGATTCTGAGAGGATATATTTGGTGGCTGCAATTTTTTCTAATTTTTATATTCCTTTAGTTTATAATTACTAAAGGATTTCTATTTTGTTATAGAACGAGCATTGGTTAACTTTTGCTGGATAAAAACGATTTAATTTGTTACGATTATGTTGCATATATGAAATATGTATTTGCGTATAGGCTTATCGGATTAGAATATAAAAAATGTGAAAATACTTAAAATGTAAGTGCACACATAGATTTCTTAAATATTATTTGGTTAACGAAAAGTATTCGAGGTGAAAACTATTGCCTTATTTTATATATCAATTATTTTAACACTAAAAATTGAAAAATATAATTAATTAGTCTATATATATATAAAATTCAATCTATGTTTGTTTATTTGTTTGTTTGTTTGTTTTTATGTTCCGAGTTGGCTCCGAAACGGCTGAACCGATTTACTTGAAACTTTCTGAGATCGTAGGGGGCGTTCATGTGGTGAAAATAGGGTACCTCATTTTTTGACAACTGGTCGCGGAGGGGGACCTCCCCATTGTCGGACTTTTTGAAAATTGGACCAAAGTTGACCGATTTGGTTGAAATTTTCGTTGAAGATTGGGGTTGGCATCTAGACAAAGATCCGCTACTTTTTATTTCGATATTTGGTGGCGGAGGGGGGCCTCTCCTTTGTTCGACTTTTTTTTAAGTACAGTGAAAAAACTAAAATTCTCTAAATTATCTGAGATTTACAGAGAACATGTGGTGAGGTTATGGAATTAATATGGGGTACCCGATGATTTCATATGTGGATGGGGAGGGGGACCTCCCCCTTGCCCTACTTTTTGAAACTTGGAACAAAATTATGCGATTTGCTTGAAATTTTCATTGAATGTTGAGGTTGGCATGTAGACAAAAATCCGCTACATTATTTTCCGATATTTGGTCGGGGAGGGGGACCACCCCTTTCCCCAAATTTTGTTTTTTTTTTTTTAAAGTTCAAACAAAACTAAACTCACCCGACTGAAATTTTACAGAAAAAATGGGTTACGAAATTTATATCAGGTTCCTGATTTTTAATAAAAATAAAAGGGCATAGGGAGACATCCGCTTCTCTTAAGTACATACAGAGAAACAATTAAACTTTACCGAGTTACTTGAAATTTACAGAGGACTGGGGAGAGATCGTAACCTCCGTCAACCGTAATAGTTGATACTTGATTTTGTGGTATTTGGACGGAAGAGAGGCCGCCCCTTTAGGCTTATAATTTGCTTGACATTTTCTGGGACGTTTACAAAAGATACGCTTTTCGACATTTGGTCGGGGAGGAGGTCCTCCTCTAAAACTACAAAAAAAAAATTAAGTTTTCTTGAAATTTACAAAAGCAGTGGGGGAAGGTTATGAACGAAGAGGCAACCTTCCTTGCCCCACACTTGAAGGAAAGTTTCAAGAATTTTCAGGGAAGGTTAGGGGTGTCGATATTGTATCGGGGAAAGTGACGTCCCTAGAGCAAAATTTAAACATCTCCGATCTACTTGAAATTTACAGGGACGTGGCAGGAGGTAATTAAATTTATACATAATTTTTAAATTAGTATATGATTTTTCGATATCTGGTTGGGGAAGGGGAAAATTGAAATAAACTTTATCAATTTACTTCGATAGAATTTATAGGGACCATTGAGCAGTTGCGAAATAAATATATGGTACGTGAAAGTCCGATATCAGGTCGGAGTGGAGCGAAGGTGGGGAGAGGGTTCCCTTTTGCCCGTTTTTTTTTTTTTCTTAAATTCAAAGTAGTTGGGTTGTCCGTAAATGGGAACTCGGTACATAATTTTATGATTTTTGTACAGGCTTCTGCCAGACTTCTTTTTAGTAAAGAACTTAAATTTACATGAAATTGGCAGCCAACGTAGAGGGTGCATCATTTTCCAACATTTTAGCAAATGTTAATGTGGTAAATTTTTTTACTACTTTTGCTTTTTCCGATTTATTGGATGGGAAACAGTAATTCTTTGTATGTTATTATAATATAGTGCTTAATTTTCAGATATGTTGAGGATAAGGATACCTTTCCTTGGCAAACCCCACTTAAAATTCACAAGAAATATAGAAGATTGTCCAACTACTTGAATACAGACATTATTAAAAAAATTTGGAGGAAAGGGTACACCCTCTCCCGCCGTATTTGTACCTATAAACGAAAAATCAAGTAGTCCGATTTGTTTAAAAGAATTCAAATCTTTTCGAATTTGTTTTCAGCACGAAGGATATAGTTGACTAAGTTAACGCAAAATATTCCTCCAAATATGCTTCGGAAGGCGCAGCGAAGCGGGCCGGGTTACGCTAGTATTATATATACGTCACCATGTTCGGAAAAAGTTTTATGCACACATACCTCAAATTAATGATTTTAAAATACTAATAAGAATTTGTTATTATACATAAAGTTATTATTTTTAAAACAATTCATTGGTGCATTTAAAATTAGTTTTAAATTGTTTTCTGCTTTTATTTTTACTTCTTTCATGAAATCGAAAAACGTGATGCCAAAAATTTTTTTTTTCGATTCATCAAAGAAATATAAAATTGTGAGATATTACTGATTATAGTTTGTATGCAATTACTTAGGAAGGATTATTGTATTGGCCTTATTAGGAATACAAGTCTCAATAAACAGAATTTAAATTTTTGAAAATATTGAAAATTTTAGTCCACACACACATTTATTAAATTATTTCTGGTTGTAGAAAAGGTTTTGAGGTCAACAGTATTGTCACGTTGTATTTATCAATTATTCTAATCTTAAAAAATTAAAAACATATAATTTATTATTAATTATCATATGTGACCATGTTCGGAAATAGTATTATGCACACATAGATGAAATTAAGAGTCTCAAAACATTGATAAAAATTTGTTATAATACTTTAAGTTATTCTTAAATAAATAAATTCAAAGCCAAAACAATCCACCAAAATTGTTGATCAATTGTTTTGCTGAAGATATTCGGGATTAAAATCGAAATGGTATTTGTGTACAAAAGAAAATTTAATATAATATAGTTTTACTATCTAAAGGATGAACAAAACAAAGACTAAAATGCACCCATCTCGGGTGCAAACATCGTCAAAATTTTCTGACGACAGCTACCATAGTAGCGTAATTTGCCCGTTTTTTTTCCTAAAATAGGGGATTATTTGCTTAGTTTAGTGCACACGTATGTCAAAAATATGTAGTTAAAAGCCAATTTGATGTATAATATAAGTGAAGTTTACAAAATTCTAAAGTCAATTCAGTTGCTCTTTAAAAATAGCAATTTTTATAAAATTGTATTACTCATACACTACCATGTTCTTGTATAGAATTTTGCACACAGAGACGAGTTAAACGAATTCAATATCAGTAAATAAATGCAATACAAGAACAAGCTGCCAAAGCTTTCGATCAATTAGTTGGTTGAAGTTATTCGGGGTAAAATCTAAGAGGTATTTCTATAGAAGAGAAAATTTAATAAAATATACTTTTACTAACTAAAGAGCCAACAATTTCGTTTCTTTAAATTTCTATAGGTTTGTACAATATTCCTTCTATTGCCATTTGTTATTTTCAATCCCTTTTTATTGTAGATATCAAACTTTTTCTTTTTATTGTAGTAGGCTTTAAAGTGAAGTTATAGCAATGTTGACAATATAGTTGCTTTAGCATGTGTTGCAATGACAGCCTGTTGTGTAATTTTCATTTAAAGTTATTTCTATGTTGAGAGTTTTGCTATGGTAGATTTCAAAAAGGCTATATCATATTCACATGAGCGAAAGAAACAACTACGTACATATAGAGAAGAAAATGTCAGTGCTTTCTATGATTTTTTTTTAAATATTCATACAGAAAAATTACATGCTATGAACATATGGCGCCTGGGAAAGAATTATTTTTTTTTACCAACTGATGAATGAAATATAAATTTATTTCATTTAAAGGCAATTATATTTCTCTCTGGGGGCATTTCTTTGAGATATTGTATGGAGAGCCCCTAGGCCTCCAGAAAGACAAATTGCCTTTAATTAAATTAATAACTGCAATACAAAATATTATTATTATTATTATTAAAAATATTGTGATATTCCATCTTCGACTCTCCTAAATAGGTTGCATGCTGTTCAATGGAAATATTAGTAGCCACTTATCATTTTGCTTTTTTTTTTTATTTGTTGAGGGGTTAAGGAATCAAGCTGAGAGGATGAACCAGTTTTCAAAGAAAGTTATTTAGGTCTTACTTTGTTGAGGTTGTTAATGAATGGGGATGCCAGTTGAGATAGGTTTTATGGACTGTGGAATAAATTGATTAGGTATGAGGACATATAAAAATAAATGAAAAATAACAATAGTAAAAAAAAAAAAAAATAAGGATATATAAAAATAAATTGAAATAACTGTAACAAAAAATCCAATAACAAGTATATACAGAAGTAAGTTCGGCCAGGCCGAATTTTAAACACCCACCACCATGAATCAAATATTAGGTTTTCCTTTGAAATTGCAGGGGGGGTTTGAGGACAGATCAATCAGAGCAGTTCAACCAGTACACTTCCCGAAGATAAATTTAAGGATTTTACCTATGAAGACTATGTAAGATTCTGGATTTGTAAGAACCATTTTTGTTTGAGTTTTAGAGGAATCATTGTGTGCAAGAAATTTATAAAATAACGTCTTGACTTGAAATCTTAAATCTGTAGATTTTCACCCGCGAAGTAAAATCTGGAAATTTTACATTGAGTTTCTAGCTAATTTCATGATCGGTGCGCCTTCTATACCCTCAAGCGAGCCACCGTGGTGCAATGGTTAGCATGCCCGCCTTGCATACACAAGGTCGTGGGCTCGATTCCTGCTTCGACCTAACACCAAAAAGTTTTTTCAGCGGCGGATTATCCCACCTCAGTAATGCTGGTGACATTTCTGAGGGTTTCAAAGCTTCTCTAAGTGGTTTCACTGCTATGTGGAACGCCGTTCGGACTCGGCTATAAAAAGGAGGTCCCTTATCATTGAGCTTAACATGGAATCGGGCAGCACTCTGTGATAAGAGAGAAGTTCACCACTGTGGTATCACAATGGACTGAATAGTCTAAGTGAGCCTGATACATCGGGCTGCCACCTAACCTAACCTAACCTAACCTAATCCGATACACGTTTCTGTGAGCCTAAAATATTTACCAGTATATTTACAATTTCAGGCAAATCGGATAAAAACTACGGTTTCTAGAAACCCAAGACCCCAAATCGGGAGGTTGGTTTATATGGGGACCGATACTCACCGTTTTCGGCACACCTCTTTATGGCCAGAAAATACCTCTAGATTTCCAATTTCAGGCAAATTGAATAAAAACTTCGGATTCTAGAAGCCCAAGAAGTAAAATCGTGAAATCGGTCTATATAGGGTCTATACCAAAACATGGGCCGATACTCACCATTTTCGGTACACCTCTTTACGGTCCTAAAATACTTCTAGATTTCCAATTTCAGACAAATTGAATAAAAACTACGGTGTCTATAAGCCCAAGACCCCAAATCGGGAGGTTGGTTTATATGGGGACCATACCAAAACAGGGACCGATGCTCACCATTTTTGGCACACCTCTTTACGGTTCTAAAATAGGTCTAGATTTCCAATTTCAGGTAAATGAATAAAAACTGCGAATTCTAGAAGCTCAAGAAGTAAAATCGGGAGATCATTCTATATGGGGGCTATACCAAAACATGGGCCGATACTCACAATTTTTGGCACACCTCTTTATGGTCCGAAAATACCTCTAGATTTCGAATTTCAGGCACATTGGATAAAAACTACGGTTTCTATAAGCCCAAGAAGTAAAATCGGGAGATCGGTCTATATGGGGGTTATACCAAAACATGGACCAATACTCACAGTTTTTGGCATACCTCTTCATGGTCATAAAATGCGTCTAGATTTCAAATTTCAGGCAAATTGGATAAAAACTACGATTTCTATAAGCCCAAGACCCCAAATCCGGAAGTTGGTTTATATGGGGACTATATCAAAACCTGGACCGATATAGCCCATCTTCGAACTTGACCTGCCTGCAGACAAAAGATGAGTTTGTGCAAAATTTCAGCACGATTGCTTCATTATTGAAGACTGTAGCGTGATTACAACAGACAGACAGACAGACAGACAGACAGACGGACAGACGGACATCGTTATATCGTCTTAGAATTTCTCCCTGATCAAGAATATATATGCTTTATATAGTCGGAAATCGATATTTCGATGTGTTACAAACGGAATGACAAACTTATTACCGTCACCATTCTATGGTGGTGGGTATAAAAAGGCAGATTAAATATGTATATAATTAAGTTTAAAGTAAAGGTCTGCACAAGTATGCTTGAAAGCGATTTCAAATGGCTTGAATTTTTATAGAACATTCAAAACATCAGCGCTTCGCAAAACAAACCGAACAAATACATCGTTCGACGGCAGCATGGCTTGAAAACACAAGCACAACAAAAGGCAATCGAAACCAAAGCAAGCATAACAAATATCAAATACATGTTGCATAGAACATGTTGCTACTTGGGTTATAAATGTTTTGCGTGGGTTATGCATGTTCTACAGAACCTCAAGCAGCACAGCACATTGGTGTGATTTAATTTTGTTTATTTCTAGAGTCGAACTTTTAGGATTAAAAATGAAAATAAATTACATTGACTTTCAATTTTAATTTATTTAATTTATTTTATATATAAACAGGCGGTACTATGCTTCTGTTTCACAAAACCACAAATAAAACTGCAAAAATAATATAAACTTACGAACTTATTTGGAAAATCTAATATAGCTTGAAAGAAAATGGCATCACAAAATAAATGGTAAACTTAGTACCGCCTTTAATGAAAAAAAAACTTACGTTCGGGGAATCCATGGCTTGCAAAATTTTCCTTGCACACACACACACAGTTCAATGACTACGCACCAACTGTCCCAGCATTTAATTTTTTTGCTTTCAGCTCTTTTAGAAGATGTTTCAAGCATAACAAAATGTTGCAAACACTTCAGAACATGCATACAGGTTCTATAATGCTTGCAACTTTGATGCTTGGTTTCGAATAGAACCTTCAAAACATCGTTCGTTTGCAACCAAATATGGGTATGTTATGTTCTGATATTTGTTTTATTTGATGTTTGAATGTTTTGCTTATAGCTATGTTTTGAAAGTTCTATTCATGTTGCAGAACATTTTGAAATTTGAAAATTCAAATATGCTTGTGCAGACCTTTAGTTTAAAGTTTCTATAGAAATAAAATTTTGACAACATTTTCTATAGAAGTAAAATTTGGAGAAAATTTTCTATAGAAATAAAATTTGGAAAAAAATTTCTATAGAAATAAAATTTTGACAAAATTTTCTATAGAAATAAAATTTTGACAAAATTTTCTATAAAAATAAAATTTTGGTAGATTATTTTTGGCTCGAGTGGCAACCATGATTATCAATCGGCTATATATAACAATAGACCGATATGGACCAATTATGGCATGGTTATAAGCGGCCTTCTACTAACACCACGTTGCAAATTTCATCCGGATCGGATGAATTTTGCTCCTCTAAGAGGCTCCGGAGATCAAATCTGGGGAACGGTTTATATGGGTGCTATATATTATTATGGAGCGATATGGACCAATTCTTGCATGGTTGTTAGAGACCACATTCTAACACCATGTTACAAATTTCAACCGGATCGGATGAATTCTGCTCCTCCAAGAGGCTCCGGAGGACAAATCTGGGGATCAATTTATATGGGGGCTACATATAATTATGGACCGATATGAACCAATTCTGGTTCATATGGTTGTTAGAGACCATATACTAACACCACGTACCAAATTCCAACCGGATCGGGTGAATTTTGCTCCTCTAAGAGGCTCAGGAGGTCAAATCTGGGGATCGGCTTATGTGGGGGCTATATATAATTATGGGTCGATGTGGACCAATTTTTTCATGGTCATTAGAGAACATATACCAACACCATGTACCAAATTTCAGCCGAATCGGATGAAATTTGCTTCTCTTAGCGGCTCCGCAAACCAACTCGGGGGATCGGTTTATATGGGGGCTATATATAATTATGGACCGATGTGGACAAATTTTTGCATGGTTGTTAGAGACCATATACTAACACCATGTACCAAATTTCAGCCGGATCGGATGAAATTTGCTTCTCTTCGAGCAATCGCAAGCCAAATCGGGGGTCCGTTTATATGGGGGCTATGCGTAAAAGTTGACCGATATGGACAAATTTTTGCATGGTTGTTAGAGACCATATACTAACACCATGTACCAAATTTCAGCCGGATCGGATGAAATTTGCTTCTCTTAGAGGCCTCGCAAGCCAAATCGGGGGATCGGTTTATATGGGGGCTATATATAATTATGGACCGAAGTAGACCAATTTTTGCATGGTTGTTAGAGACCATATACTAACACCATGTACCAAATTTCAGCCGGATCGCATGAAATTTGCTTCTCTTAGAGGCCTCGCAAGCCAAATCGAGGGATCGGTTATATGGGGGCTATATATATTTATGGACCGATGTGGACCAATTTTTGCATGGTTGTTAGAGACCATATACTAACACCATGTACCAAATTTCAGCCGGATCGGATGAAATTTGCTTCTCTTAGAGGCCTCGCAAGCCAAATTTGGGGGTCCGTTTATATGGGGGCTATACGTAAAAGTGGAGCGATGTGGACCAATTTTTGTATGGTTGTTAGAGATCATATACTAACACCATGTACCAAATTTCAGCCGGATCGGATGAAATTTGCTTCTCTCAGAGGTCTCGCAAGCCAAATTTGGGGGTCCGTTTATATGGGGGCCATACGTAAAAGTGGACCGATATGGCCCATTTGCAATACCATCCGACCTACATCAATAACAACTACTTGTGCCAAGTTTCAAGTCGATAGCTTGTTTCGTTCGGAAGTTAGCGTGATTTCAACAGACGGACGGACGGATATGCTTAGATCGACTCATAATTTCACCACGACCCAGAACATATACTTTATGGGGTCTTAGAGCAATATTTCGATGTGTTACAAACGGAATGACAAAGTTAATATACCCCCATCCTATGGTGGTGGGTATAAAAAAAAAATGATGGGAAAGATAAAATACAGAAGCCGATGTCAAAATTGGGATTTCCTAATTTTTCATTATCTTTTTCTTAACAAATTTGGTCGCAATTGCCCCTTAGTGTTTTTTTTATTCCTTTTCTGGTATATTTGGTTGTTTTAGAATCCCTGGGATTTTCATAATGTCTTTAATGTCATCCCTGTTTTCAGTGAGCATATATGAATTTAATGGAAAACTTTTTAATAGAGAAATTATATATATATATATATATAACTCCACGATTTTTTCACAATAAAATTTCCCAAATGCAATCCCTAATGAATGGGCCTTTCCCACAATATGCTAGGACTAGAGTGAGAGTATGGCCATTCACTTGCTGTGTTTTTTTTTTCTTAGTAAAACTTTATAATTAATGACTTTTAGTTTTGTACTCCGGACCTAAACAAATATTATGATTGGTTACAACATCTTCAGAGTAATGGTCACCAAGAATCTAAAAGAACGATAGAAAATTCCAGTAACCAGAAAATGGCAATATTTCCAAGAAAAAAAGGACCATCATCATTAACAAGAATGACAGCAAATTATGATGATGACGATGATGAAGAAGAGGAAAACAGAAACTAAGAAAATTTACTCACACACAATCGTAGCATAAAGGAGCAATTTATTATGACTGGAATGAAATCAGCGCTTCAGGTTGGCAGTCCTGTGAACTAGTTAATAGTTTGTGTTATGGACATGGTAATCATCATAAATTATCAATGTCTATGCATGTGAGTGATTTCAGGTGCTAACTATAATTGCCTAGAGGATGGTAAAAGTTTTTAATTAATGCAATTTATTGAAGTTAATATAATGTACAACTACAACAACAACAAAATAAACAAAACTAAATGAGTTGATTGTTTCTATAATTAATTATTTGCTAATTGTTTCTAGGAAAAATAGTGTGATTTTAGCCTGCTTTGCAGTAAAGATGATTGTACATAAAATTTAACACAAATACATAGAATTCCTATTAATTAATTTAGGTGCACACATAATCAATATTTATGTGACTATAAAATTGATCCCAATGCAATATAGCAGACAATAAAAATTTAACTTGATCAGTTCGTTTATGTCGTAAAATTAATTTTTTATATTTTTAAAATTATGTACCAATATTAATGATCATTTATATTAAAAAACTAGTCCTGACAGACAATGATTCTAGAAAATGTTTGCAAAATCCATATAACCTAATTAAGAACCGATTAAAGTTAAGAAAAACTCGTTTATATAATTTTCTATAAAAATAGAATTTTGATAAAATTTCACACAGAAATGAAATTTTGACAAAATTTCCTATAGAGATCAAATTATGAAAAAAAAACAAGTAAGGAAAGTCTAAAGTCGGGCGGGGCCAACTATATTATACCCTGCACCACTTTGTAGATCTACATTTTTGATGCCATATCGCATTCGTCAAATGTGTTGGGGGCTATATATAAAGGTTTGTCCCTAATACATACATTTAAATATCACTCGATCTGGAAGAATTTGATAGACTTCTACAAAATCTATAGACTCAAAATTTAAGTCGGCTAATGCACTAGGGTGGAACACAATGTTAGTAAAAAAATATGGGAAACGTTTGAATCTGAAGCAATTTTAAGGAAACTTCGAAAAAGTTTATTTATGATTTATCGCTCGATATATATGTATTAGAAGTTTAGGAAAATTAGAGTCATTTTTACAACATTTTACTAGGAAAATGTTGGTATTTTGACTATTTTTGTCGAAATCAGAAAAACCGATTTCAACCAAATTTGGCACGCATAGCAACAATGCTTATTCTCCTCCCTGTGCAAACTTTCAACTAAATCGGAGTTAAAAATTGGCCTCTGTGGTCATATGAGTGTAAATCGGGCGAAAGCTATATATGGGAGCTATATCTAAATCTGAACCGATTTCAACCAAATTTGGCACGCATGGCAACAATGCTAATCCTACTCCCTGTGCAAAATTTCAACTAAATCGGAGTTAAAAATTGGCCTCTGTGGTCATATGAGTGTAAATCGGGCGAAAGCTATATATGGGAGATATATCTAAATCTGAACCGATTTCAACCAAATTTGGCACGCATAGCTATAATGCTAATTCTACTCCCTGTGCAAAATTTCAACTAAATCGGAGTTAAAAATTGGCCTCTGTGGACATATGAGTGTAAATCGGGCGAAAGCTATATATGGGAGATATATATAAATCTGAACCGATTTCAACCAAATTTAGCACGCATGGCAACAATGCTAATTCTACTCCCTGTGCAAAATTTCAACCATATTGGGGTAAAACTCTGGCTTCTGGGACCGTATTAGTCCATATCGGGCGAAAGATATATATGGGAGCTATATCTAAATCTGAACCGATTTCAATAAAATTTGGCACACTTGACTATAGTACTAATTGTTCTTCTTGTGCAAAATTTTAAGTACATTAGGGTAAAACTATGGCTTCTGGGGCCATATGAGCCCATATCGGGCGAAATATATATATGGGAGCTATATCTAAATCCGAACCGATTTGTTCCAAAATCAATAGGGATCTATTCTGAGCCAAGACACATACTTGTGCCAAATTTGAAGTCGATTGGACTAAAACTGCGACCTAGACTTTGATTACAAAAATGTGTTCACGGACAGACGGACATCGCTATATCGACTCAAGAGCCCACCCTGAGCATTTTTGCCAAAGACACCACGTGTCTATCTCGTCTCCTTCTGGGTGTTGCAAACATATGCACTAACTTATAATACCCTGTTCCACAGTGTGGAGCAGGGTATAAATATGGGAAACATTTAAATCTGAAGCAATTTTAAGGAAACTTCGCAAAATTTTATTTATGATTTATCGCTCGATATATATGTATTAGAAGTTTAGGAAAATTAGAGTCATTTTTATGACTTTTCGACTAAGCAGTGGCGATTTTACAAGGAAAATGTTGGTATTTTGACAATTTTTGTCGAAATCAGAAAAACATATATAAAGGTGCTATATCTAAATCTGAACCGATTTCAATCAAATGAGGCACACATGACTATATTACTAATTGTACTGTTAGTGCAAAATTTCAACCAAATTGGGCCAAAACTCTGGCTTTTGGGGCCATATAAGTCCATATCGGGCGAAAAATATATATGGAAGCTATATCTAAATCTGAATCGATTTCAATCAAATTTGGCACACGTGACTATACTACCAATTGTACTCTTTGTGCAAAATTTCAAGCTAATCGGGATAAAACTCTGGCTTCTGGGTCCATATAAGTGCATAACGGGCCAAAGATATATATGGGAGCTATATCTAAATCTGAAGCGATTTCAATCAAATTTGGCACGCATAGCTACAATGCTAAATCTGCTCCCTGTGCAAAATTTCAACCAAATTGGGCCAAAACTCTGGCTTTTAGGACCATATTAGTCCATATCGGGCGAAAGATATATATGGGAGCTATATCTAAATCTGAACCGATTTCAATCAAATTTTGCACACTTAACTATACTACTACGTGTACTCCTAGTGCAAAATTTCAACCAAATTTGGCCAAAAATCTGGCTTCTGGGGCCATATTAGTGCATATCGGGCAAAAGATATATATGGGAGCTATATCTAAATCTGAACCGATTTCTTCCAAAATCAATAGGGTTCTATTCTGACCCAAATTAGGAACATGTGCCAAATTTGAAAACGATTGGACTTAGATTGCGACCTAGACTTTGATCACAAAAATGTGTTCACAGACAGACGGACGGACGGACGGACAGACGGACATGGTTATATCGACTCAGGGACCCACCCTGAGCGTTATTGCCAAAGACACCATGTGTCTATCTCGTCTCCTTCTGGGTGTTACATACATATGCACTAACTTATAATACCCTGTTCCACAGTGTGGCGCAGGGTATAACAAGTATATACGGCCGTAAGTTCGGCCAGGCCGAAGCTTATGTACCCTCCACCATGGATTGCGTAGAAACTTCTACTGAAGACTGTCATCCACAATCGAATTACTTGGGTTGCGGTAGCACTTGCCGATGGCAAGGTATCTTAAAACTTCCTAACACCGTCTTCTAAATTGCAAGGTAGTCCATATGTGTTGACAAAATTTTCTATAGAAATAAAATTTTGGTAGATTATTTTTGGCTCGAGTGGCTACCACGATTATGAACCGATATGGACCAATTTTTGTGTGATTGGGGATCGGCTATATATAACTATAGACCTATATGGACCAATGTTGGCATGATTATTAGCGGCCATATACTAACACCACGTTGCAAATTTCAACCGGATCGGATGAATTTTTCTTCTCCAAGAGGCTCGGGAGATCAAATCTGGGGAACGGTTTATATGGGGGCTATACGTAATAGTGGACCGATATGGCCCAGTTGCAATACCATTCGACCTACATCAATAACAACTAATTGTGCCAAGTTTCAAGTCGATAGCTTGTTTTGTTGGGAAGTTAGTTAGTTAAATGTACACGGATGAAAAAGACTGCTTTTCATATGTTTGGCTATAAACATTATATGTTTGGAACACAAATTTTTAAACACAATATTTTTGAGTGCAAGCATATAATGTTCATAAACTAGCATAACATGTTTGGGACATATATGTTAATATGTTAGAACATATTATGTTTGGGACATAAAATGTTTGTAAATATAATATGCTTGGATGCAAACATATATTAATTTAGAAATAGCCTATAAACATATATGTGTTTAGTAGCTTGGAGCGCTATTTAACAGGGAGCGATATTGAATTAAGTTGGTGGTTGTTGCTTGTTATTACAAAATTAACATTTTATTTTCCCTTGGGCAATTGATCAGCTACTTCTTTGATCCTTACAAACTGTGTGGTCCGCTGTTCGAATCCCCGTCCGGCAAAAGGTAAAATTAAAATAAAAAAAATCATAAAATTGAATAATTTCTTCTACAATGTTTGTATTACAGAAAAAGGTGCTAAGAACTAAAAAATCTCGTGGAAGTGAGAAAGATGTCGGGGAATATACAATTGGGCAGAAACAAAATTTTGAGCATTCAGGTCGAAAACCTATGTTGTTAGCACCTATATTACCTGTTTATTTTCATAATTCATTATGATTGTAAATATATAAATAAATAAATAAAATTTTGAGCACAATATTGTTTTTTTTTAAGCATATAATATTTTTGGGTGCAAAATGCTTCCAAACATATTATATGGTCACATAATAACATATTGTTTTTTGGAAGACAACATTATTGAATTTAGATGCAAAAATACAAAATGTTTGGAACTTAGACTACCCAAACATATATTGTTTAGACCAATATGCTTTCAAACATATTATATATTGGAAGAGATCAAACATATAAATGTTTGGGCAATAGCCAAAAATGTATATGCTTGAAGCAAAATATGTTTGGGAGTATATGTTACAGAAGCGATTTTTTGTGAGCGTGTAGTTATTAAATTTTGACAAAGTTTTCTATAGAAGTGAAATTGTGAAAAAATTGCTTTAAAAGAACAAAATTTACTTTAAAATTTTTTTTTATAGAAATTGCAATTCTAGAAGAAATTTGGTCTAAATTTTATTTCAATAGGAAATTTTGTCAAAATTTCTTATCTAACATAACTTTTTCCAAAATTTTCTATATTCCTATGAAATTGTAACAAACTTTTCTTAAGGTAAACAAATTTTGACAAAAAAAAAAATTAAATAAAATTTTAACCAAATTTCTTCTAGAAATGAAATTGTAACAAGATTTCTTTTAGGTAAATAATTTTGACAAAATTTCTATACAAATAAATATGAAAAACAAAATCTTATAAAAATTACATTTTCACATCCACATCATCCTGAAACAATATGATCATAATTTGCATATCCCATATTATAAGTTTATCTGTTTCCTAATTTGTTTTATAGTTCCTTGACATTTAATTTCATTTCCTCTAAAAACTATACATTTCATATGTGATTTATATTTTCATTTCACTCCATCGCCATTCTCTAATTATCTCGTTTGGTAAGAAAGAAAACAAAAAAACAAAACGAAAACTTTATTGTATTTATATGCAAATTATGTTGA
This sequence comes from Haematobia irritans, assembly GCF_050003625.1. Classification (NCBI taxonomy): domain Eukaryota; kingdom Metazoa; phylum Arthropoda; class Insecta; order Diptera; family Muscidae; genus Haematobia; species Haematobia irritans. Next base: position 42,986,089 of record NC_134401.1, on the reverse strand, counting down.
CTTAATTGAGAAGAGTTTTTTGTTTGGCAAAACAAAAGAGAAAAAGCATATCACCATTAATTAGTCTCGTGTGGAGGAAGTGTACTTAAGGAAAAGTTTAAAATAGACTAACCATACTCACTCACCATAGATGCCACATTAATTTATGCTGATATTCAAACAAGCTATTATCTTTATTTGCTTCTATTCCCCGTTTGTTTTTTTTTTGTTCACCAATCGTTGTCTTTGCACTTCCTGAATGTTGATTTCATCTCTGTGTGTTGTATTGTAAGGCCAGGGTTTTTATTCCACACACACACACACACAAACACTCTCTATGCAAGTGCATTACTTGTGCATTACGGTGAGAGTTTGTGTTAGATATGTGTGTGTGTACAAGGCCGTAGCCAGGATTTTAATTCGGGGGGGTTCAACTTTAAAAAAAATATTCATATAATCTCATGTGTAGAAAATGTTATTTATGTATAGGTATGTATACAATATTTATACCCTGCTCCACACTGTGGAACAGGGTATTATAAGTTAGTGCATATGTTTGCAACACCCAGAAGGAGACGAGATAGACACATTGTGTCTTTGGCAAAAATGCTCAGGGTGGGCTCCTGAGTCGATATAGCAATGTCCGTCTGTCCGTCTGTCCGTCTGTCCGTGAACACATTTTTGTAATCAAAGTCTAGGTCGCAGTTTTAGTCCGATCGACTTCAAATTTGGCACGAGTATGTGTTTTGGCTCAGAATAGATCCCTATTGATTTTGGAAGAAATCGGTTCAGATGTAGATATAGCTCCCATATATATATTTCGCCCGATATGGACTTAAATGGCCCCAGAAGCCAGAGTTTTTGCACAAGAAGAACAATTAGTACTATAGTCAAGTGTGCCAAATTTTATTGAAATCGGTTCAGATTTAGATATAGCTCCCATATATATATTTCGCCCGATATGGACTAATACGGTCCCAGAAGCCAGAGTTTTATCCCAATTTGGTTGAAATTTTGCACGGGGAGTAGAATTAGCATTGCAGCTATGCGTGCCAAATTTGGTTGAAATCGGTTCAGATTTAGATATAGCTCCCATATATAGCTTTCGCCCGATTTACACTCATATGACCACAGAGGCCTATTTTTTGCTCCGATTTAGTTGAAATTTTGCACAGGGCGTAGAATTAGCATTGTAGATATGCGTGCCAAATTTGTTGAAATCGGTTCAGATTTAGATATAGCTCCCATATATAGGTTTCGCCCGATTTACACTCATATGACCACAGAGACCAATTTTTAACTCCGATTTAGTTGAAATTTTGCACAGGGAGTAGAATTAGCATTGTAGCTATGCGTGCCAAATTTGGTTGAAATCGGTTCAGATTTAGATATAGCTCCCATATATAGCTTTCGCCCGATTTACACTCATATGACCACAGAGGCCAATTTTTAACTCCGATTTAGTTGAAATTTTGCACAGGGAGTAGAATTAGCATTGTAGCTATGCGTGCCAAATTTGGTTGAAATCGGTTCAGATTTAGATATAGCTCCCATATATAGCTTTCGCCCGATTTACACTCATATGACCACAGAGGCCAATTTTTAACTCCGATTTAGTTGAAATTTTGCACAGGGAGTAGAATTAGCATTGTAGCTATGCGTGCCAAATTTGGTTGAAATCGGTTCAGATTTAGATATAGCTCCCATATATAGCTTTCGCCCGATTTACACTCATATGACCACAGAGGCCAATTTTTAACTCCGATTTAGTTGAAATTTTGCACAGGGAGTAGAATTAGCATTGTAGCTATGCGTGCCAAATTTGGTTGAAATCGGTTCAGATTTAGATATAGCTCCCATATATAGCTTTCGCCAGATTTACACTCATATGACAACAGATGCCAACTTTTTGCTCCGATTTAGTTGAAATTTTGCAGATGGAGTAGAATTAGCATTGTAGCTATGTGTGCCAAAATTGGCTGAAATCGGTTCAGATTTAGATATATCTCCCATATATAGCTTTCGCCCGATTTACACTCATATGACCACAGAGGCCAATTTTTAACTCCGATTTAGTTGAAATTTTGCACAGGGAGTAGAATTAGCATTGTAGCTATGCGTGCCAAATTTGGTTGAAATCGGTTCAGATTTAGATATAGTTCCCATATATATGTTTTTCTGATTTCGACAAAAATGGTCAAAATACCAACATATTCCTTGTAAAATCGTCACTGCTTAGTCGAAAAGTTGTAAAAAAGACTCTAATTTTCCTAAACTTCTAATAGATAAAGGGTGATTTGTTAAGAGCTTGATAACTTTTTTTTTAAAAAAAACGCATAAAATTTGCAAAATCTCATCGGTTCTTTATTTGAAACGTTAGATTGGTCCATGACATTTACTTTTTGAAGATAATTTCATTTAAATGTTGACCGCGGCTGCGTCTTAGGTGGTCCATTCGGAAAGTCCAATTTTGGGCAACTTTTTCGAGCATTTCGGCCGGAATAGCCCGAATTTCTTCGGAAATGTTGTCTTCCAAAGCTGGAATAGTTGCTGGCTTATTTCTGTAGACTTTAGACTTGACGTAGCCCCACAAAAAATAGTCTAAAGGCGTCAAATCGCATGATCTTGGTGGCCAACTTACCGGTCCATTTCTTGAGATGAATTGTTCTCCGAAGTTTTCCCTCAAAATGGCCATAGAATCGCGAGCTGTGTGGCATGTAGCGCCATCTTGTTGAAACCACATGTCAACCAAGTTCAGTTCTTCCATTTTTGGCAACAAAAAGTTTGTTAGCATCGAACGATAGCGATCGCCATTCACCGTAACGTTGCGTCCAACAGCATCTTTGAAAAAATACGGTCCAATGATTCCACCAGCGTACAAACCACACCAAACAGTGCATTTTTCGGGATGCATGGGCAGTTCTTGAACGGCTTCTGGTTGCTCTTCACTCCAAATGCGGCAATTTTGCTTATTTACGTAGCCATTCAACCAGAAATGAGCCTCATCGCTGAACAAAATTTGTCGATAAAAAAGCGGATTTTCTGCCAACTTTTCTAGGGCCCATTCACTGAAAATTCGACGTTGTGGCAGATCGTTCGGCTTCAGTTCTTGCACGAGCTGTATTTTATACGGTTTTACACCAAGATCTTTGCGTAAAATCTTCCATGTGGTCGAATAACACAAACCCAATTGCTGCGAACGGCGACGAATCGACATTTCACGGTCTTCAGCAACACTCTCAGAAACAGACGCAATATTCTCTTCTGTACGCACTGTACGCATTCGTGTGGTTGGTTTAATGTCCAATAAAGTAAACTGAGTGCGAAACTTGGTCACAATCGCATTAATTGTTTGCTCACTTGGTCGATTATGTAGACCATAAATCGGACGTAAAGCGCGAAACACATTTCGAACCGAACACTGATTTTGGTAATAAAATTCAATGATTTGCAAGCGTTGCTCGTTAGTAAGTCTATTCATGATGAAATGTCAAAGCATACTGAGCATCTTTCTCTTTGACACCATGTCTGAAATCCCACGTGATCTGTCAAATACTAATGCATGAAAATCCTAACCTCAAAAGAATCACCCTTTATATATCGAGCGATAAATCATAAATAAACTTTTGCGAAGTTTCCTTAAAATTGCTTCAGATTTAAATGTTTCCCATATTTTTTTACTAACATTGTGTTCCACCCTAGTGCATTAGCCGACTTAAATTTTGAGTCTATAGATTTTGTAGAAGTCTATCAAATTCTGTCCAGATCGAGTGATATTTATATGTATGTATTTGGGACAAACCTTTGTATATAGCCCCCAACACATTTGACGGATGTGATATGGTATCCAAAATTTAGATCTACAACGTGGTGCAGGGTATAATATAGTCGGCCCCGCCCGACTTTAGACTTTCCTTACTTGTTTTATAATATTAAATTGAGCCGACGGGCTTTTTAGGCAGCATATAAATCAATGACTTCTTTAGTCGGCAAATTTATTCGGCGATGAACCGAAATTAATGTCAATCCATTGAGTCTACTCTCGCTAGTCGAATTTCTAAGATACGTCTTTAATCTCTTCATTGTTGAAAATGAACGTTCGGATGAGCAGGGATGGAAAATGCAGTACTATAGTACTTTTTTCAATACCCAGCAAAAAAAGTGTCGCCAAAAAAGTAGTGACAATGTTCTTTATGGATCCGGAAGTGGTGCTATATTGACGCAGAAGCGATGAATTTAACATGGGCTTGTCATAGGACGGATGTCCATCATTCCAACAGCCGCTGAACTGGATTTGCATCACTTCTTAAGGTGTGAGGTGAATTCAGTGTTTTGGATGTGAATTAAGAATTTTTGTGATATTTGGACAAATAAATAATTTAAATTTTTTTTATGATTTTAATGCTTTAAAGCGCTTGTCTGGAACGTTTGTCTTCAAATATTTTAAAAAATTCGCATTTTCTCTATAAAGGATTTAACTTTTTTTTTATTAATTCTTACGGCCATTTTCATGTAGCTCCGTTAGGCTTTAACTGCCAGTTAACAGAAAGAAAAATGGAAATATCTTTTCTCCGGTTAACTTTAACTGAAAAATATTCAACAGTTAAGTTTCTAACTGGCATTTGGAATATATACGCAAAATGACAGATATGTAGATATCACGGTTTAAAAGTTCGTTAGCTAACGTAGCACTAACGGAGCTTCATGAAAATGGGGGTTAATATTTTTTTAACCTATTTGAAACAAATAAATATAAATTTCCCATTAAAAATATGAAAAAAGCTGGTTATAAAAAAATTGACTCAAATGAACTTCTTATGCAGTTAAAATAAAAAACATCTTTGGGAGAGCATTTTTGGAAGTTCTTTTAAAGTTGTGCCGTGAGAAGAACTTACAAATTTTTTTGCTGGGATACTTTTTCACCCCGGTCAGTACCGTAGTACCCCCGCGAAGGATTTAGTACCTTTTGTGTAGACATTTTTGAGTCGATATCAGATTTATGGTACAATGGCTTTGACAAAATATTTTAATATTTTGAGAAAGTCTTTATCAACCTTATTTGCTAATAGTCTTTTACAAATATGGCAAAACAGACATGTTCATGTGGGAAGAAAATCTCGATTTTGTAAAAGACATAGTCAAAAACAGGATTTTATTGAACTTCAAGAATGTTTTAGTCGAAAAAAGAATGCGATTCTATATTATCGATTTTTTATTTCGGTAGAAAATGTTGTCAAAATTTTATTTCTATATAGAATTTTTGCAAAATTTTATTTTTATAGAAAATTTTGTCAAAATTTTATTTCAATTGAAAATTTTGTAAAAATTTTATTTTTATAGGAAATTTTTGCAAAATTTTATTTATATATAAAATTTTGTCAAAATTTTATTTTCTTTAAAACTCAGTCTCTTGGCAATAAGGGGGTTGATCCCCCTCACACCCCCCCCCCTGAATACGGCCTTGTGTGTGTATGTGTGAAGAATTTCCACTTCCGTTGTGATTGGGGGTATGGGTGAGAGGACAATAATTTCGTTTTTTTGATTTATGGCTTGTCTTATTCATTTGTAGCTTCTTCTAGTTCTTTTGCTCCTTTATGCCAACTCCATTGGTGTGTAATTCGTTAACTAGACTAGCATGTTCACAAAGATAACCAACCAATCGAGTTTCAATGATGACAAATTGTTAAGGAAAGTGCTGGGATAAATGTAGAAAACCGGGACAAACACAACAAAACAAATGAGCGGACCATGTAGTATGTCAGCGTAGGAGAGCCAGCAAGGAAACTTTGACGGAAATGGGAGAAATGACAACAGAATACACCATTCATTCAAATTCATCCAATTATACTGTGAAGTTTCATTATGTAGCTTCTTGTACCAGCCAGACTAGATGAATGGTAGACAAACGAAAACTATACAAAAGAAGAGAAACGAAAAGAAAATTATTAAGTAACACATAAGCAAGATTAGGCATGGTAAAGTCGACATATATATGACCCATCTTTCATTAATACATATATCCAATAATTTAGACCTTTGTTAAAATCTAACGGACGGAACACAGTGGTTTTAAATCGTTTTTTTTTTTTTTTTTTTTTTTTTTTGGAAATAATTCTGCAACTTTTGAATGAATAAAGACTGGCATCTAAACTTCTAGTGTCTAAACTCTGGCTTCTGGAGCCACATAAGCCCATTAACAACGCCTTTTTTTAGCACCTTATGTGGCTCCAGAAGCCGGCGATCTTCTTTAAAAATATTTTTTTTTGGGAATTAAAAATATGAATTGAAACCTTAATAACTTTTGGACTAAAAATATATAATATGCTAAACTATAAAAAGAAATATATTTAATATGTTATATGGGTTGGCCACTGGGACTATGCCATTTGAAATGTATCTATTTTGTCTTGAATATTGTAAATATCACATAAAGATAAACAGAATTAATAAAATAAAATAAAAAACAGGTATATACGGCCGTAAGCCAGGCCAAATCATAGGTACCCTCCACTATGGATTGCATAGAAACTTGTACTAAAAACTGTCATCCACAATCAAATTACTTGGGCTGCGGCAACACTTGCCGATGGAAAGATATCTTGAAACTTCTTAACACCGTCATCTCAATTGTAAGTTAGTCCATACGTGTTATATATTATACCAAAAATGCCGATTATATACGCATATAATTCAGTTTGACAAAATTTTCTATAGAAATAAAATTTTGGCAAAATTTTCTATAGAAATAAAATTTTGACAACATTTTCTATAGAAATAAAATTTTTACGAAAGTTTCTATAGAAATAAAATTTTGACAAAAGTTTTTATAGAAATAAAATCTTGACAAAATTTTGTATTGAAATAACATTTTGACAAACTTTTCTATAGAAATAAAATTTTGGTAGATTTTTTTGGGAATCGGCTATATGTAACTATAGACCGATAGGGACAAAGTGTGGCATGGTTGTTAGTGGCCATATACTAGCGCAATGTACCAAATTTCACAACGTACCAAATTTCAACCGGATCGGATGACTTTTGCTCCTCCAAGAAGCTCCGGAGGTCAAATCTGGGGATCGGCTTATGTGGGGGCTATATATAATTATGGGTCGATATGGACCAATTTTTGCATGGTCATTAGAGACCACATACTGACACCATGTACCAAATTTCAGCCGGATCGGATGAAATTTGCTTCTCTTAGAGGCCTCGCAAGCCAAATCGGGGTATATGGGGGCTATATAAAATTATGGACCGATGTGGACCAATTTTTGCATAGTTGTGAGAGACTTACACCATGTACCAAATTTAAACCGGATCGGATGAATTTTGCTCCTCCAAGAAGCTCCGCAAGCCAAATCTGAGCGTCGGTGTATATGGGGGCTACACGTAAAAGAGGTCCGATATGGCCCATTTGCAATACCATCCGACCTACATCAATAACAACTACTTGAGCCAAGTTTCAAGTCGATAGCTTGTTTCGTTCGGTAGTTAGCGTGATTTCAACAGACGGACGGACGGATGGACGGACGGACATGCTCAGATCGACTCAGAATTTCACCACGACCAAGAATATATATACTTTATGGGGTCTTAGATCAATATTTCGATGTGTTACAAACGGAATGACAAAGTTAATATACCCCCATCCTATGGTGGAGGGTAGAGGTGTGCACGTGAGTAATAGTTTACTCACGCTCACGCACACTCACGAAAAGAAAATTTGTACTCACGCACACTCACGCACGAAAACGTCGTGACTCACGAAAAATTTTATGATTAATTTACCTTACTTACCTTATTTCAACCGTCGAACGGAACGGACGTGTTTTTTAATAGCGGATAAAATCATCGTAATAAGTACCTACTACTAATTTCAAGTGTGGTGGGATATTACTTGAGCCAAGTTTCAAGTCGATAGCTTGTTTCGTTCGGTAGTTAGCGTGATTTCAACAGACGGACGGACGGATGGACGGACGGACATGCTCAGATCGACTCAGAATTTCACCACGACCAAGAATATATATACTTTATGGGGTCTTAGATCAATATTTCGATGTGTTACAAACGGAATGACAAAGTTAATATACCCCCATCCTATGGTGGAGGGTAGAGGTGTGCACGTGAGTAATAGTTTACTCACGCTCACGCACACTCACGAAAAGAAAATTTGTACTCACGCACACTCACGCACGAAAACGTCGTGACTCACGAAAAATTTTATGATTAATTTACCTTACTTACCTTATTTCAACCGTCGAACGGAACGGACGTGTTTTTTAATAGCGGATAAAATCATCGTAATAAGTACCTACTACTAATTTCAAGTGTGGTGGGATATTAGGCCACCATGCAGAGAAATTCAAAGACATCCACTGGGTTGCTAACTTCAGGGCCCAGTGGACGAGTATCGACTGGAGTTATAGATTTGGGCAATGACCAAGAGTTAGGCCCAATTAGTCGACCTGTAGACGGGTCGACAGGTGGCGACAATTTGACAAGTCGGACCTTTTCCAAGGTAACGGCATCAAAAGGAGGTAATCCCTCACGAAAGAGATTCAAAGAACGCAGAAATGCTTTGTTTATCCTAAAGAAATTAGGATCAGTCGACCCAAGCACGTTGTCGGCTAAACAAAGCGATTCCTTAAAATGGGCTCAAGGAATTCTTGAGGCTGGAAAAAGGGAACGATCACCGGATGAGCTGCCATCCTCCAAAAGGGATCAACGATCGTTTGCCTCAGTTGCTAAAGACAGCCTTGTGATGGCTATCATTAATAAAGGAGCATTGGACGGTATGGTTCCAAAGCAAAAATGGGGGGAAATTGAGAATGCTTTGTCTGGCGTCTACTCACAGGTGCTGGAAAAGTTTCCCGGCCCAGATCCTCGACACCAAGAGGCTGGTTGGTATCAAGGACGATTTAAGCTAGTCGCATTTGAGGACCAGAGGTCTATAGAATGTTTTAAAGCTGCTCTGATACTAATTGGTGAAGTTTGGGAAGGAGCTGCTCTAGAGTTAGTCGAGAAGAAAGACATACCGGCTAGACCAAGAGCACATGCGTGGATACCTGCAAACCCTCCTGACCCTGAATCTATTTTAAATAGACTGAAACAATGCAATCCAGATCTTCCAACAGCTGATTGGAAGGTTGGCCGTTTGGATGAAGTGGATGGGCCAAGACGGCATGCAGTGTTTATATTGAACACTCAGTCTTTGCCACATCTAGCAAAGTCCCAGGGCCGTGTATGTTATGGCTTTCATTATATCCAAATGAAGGTGTATAAAAACGATCAGCTAAAGGATTCAGAAATGGACAAGCCTCTGTCTGAATCAGAAGTAAGCGGATCCTCTAGCGAAGTCGAGGGGGATACCAAGACATTTGAAGACATGGATAGATACCGTATGCGTGAGGAGGCTTCTACTGCCTCAGAACTCACCAAAGTTGAACCTATGGTTATTGCGAGAGTCACCGATATCTCTGAAGAGGACATTCTTGATGACTCGATTGAAGCGGCTGATGTGACGGTTGTTGGAAATCTCGATGGTCCTACGGATCCTCCAGATAAATCTTCATCATTGTAAGGCTGCATGTGCTGCCTTAAAAGTTCTCCTGATGAAAGGGGACATAGATATAGTTCTTATTCAAGAACCATATGTTTATAAAAACAAAATATGTGAATTAAGTACTCCGGGGTTCAAACTATTGCAGTATAGTGGTAATGATGTAAATCGAGCCTGTATAATTGCTAAAAACGAGCTCAACTTGTTTCTGCTTCCTTCAATGTGCAATACAGACACTGTCGTTGCCAGTTTAGAAATAGCCAAATGCAAATATTGGGTATCTTCGGTCTACATGGGACATGACAGGGAGATGCCTCCATATGCCGTTAAGACCTTAGTGGAGGAGTCACGGAAAACAAAGACGAAACTCATTATGGGATGCGATGCGAATGCACATCATAGTATATGGGGAAGTAGTGATACTAATGCAAGGGGAGAGTCGCTAATAGAGTTTATTTTGCGTACTAATCTGGTAGTTTGCAACAAGGGAGATGTCCCAACCTTTGTCACTAAAAACAGGCAAGAGGTTTTGGACATCACCTTGGCCTCGCAAGAACTGAATGAAATGATATCTGAGTGGCATGTTTTAAGTGAACACAGCTTCTCAGATCATCGCTACATCAGTTTCAAATTTGATGTTCATACCACCAAGACCATATTTCCGCCAAATGCAAGGAAAGCTGACTGGAATAGGTATAGGGAATCGTTCAATATGATGATACCGGAAATACCAGAGACAAATATGAGAAATGTGCAAGATATCGAATACGCAGTGGAGCGGATTACTAAGGCCTTCAACATCTCACTGAAAGCTGCATGCCCTAGAGGAAAGCCAAGGGGGAAACATCTACCACCATGGTGGTCTACGGAATTAAGTAATATGAGGAAATCCTGCAGGAAGCTCTTTAACAAGGCAAAGTCCACCAGAGCTTCTGAGGACTGGGACGCTTACAAGAAGATTCTGAGAGGATACAAGCGAGAACTGATAAAGGCTCAGCATAACTCTTGGAATGCTTACTGCAGCAGTATTGAGAATACGTCCGAGGCTTCCAGACTACGGAAGGTTCTAGCATCCACCAACTCCGCTCCAGGTTTCATTAAAACATCGGAGGGCAATTGGACAACGTCCAGTGAGGAGACGCTGGAGGTACTATTGGACACACATTTTCCTGGAAATCAGACGGTTGAACCATGTACTGGCGGTGCCACAGTTGCTCAGCGGTCGTTTCCTGTCGAGGAAATTGTATCGGAAACTAGAATAAGATGGGCGCTAAATAGCTTTGGACCATTCAAATCCCCTGGACCTGATGGAATTACTCCGGCGGAGTTACAAGCTGTAACTGACAAAATTATCCCCTGGTTGTCGATGATATATAAAGGATGTATCAACTTATCATATATCCCAGGAAAGTGGAGGGAAACAAAAGTCGTCTTCATACCTAAAGCGGGAAAAGCCTCTCACTCGAGGGCGAAGGATTTCCGACCAATCAGCTTATCCTCATTCCTACTTAAGACTCTGGAGAGGATGATAGATATTTATCTTAGAACTAGCATCGATTCAAGTTTGTTCTCGAAACGACAGCATGCATACTCGAAGGGCAGGTCTACTGAGACCGCACTACATGAACTAGTCAGCTTTATTGAAAGCTCACTATCTGTCAAAGAATATACAATCGTGGCGTTTCTAGACATCGAAGGGGCGTTCAATAATGTCCATCCGAGCTCGATATTAAATGGACTGACAACTCTGAATGTTGATCCATGTATACTCAGGCTGTTAGACGAACTGCTAATGAAGAGACGTATTTCAGCCACACTAGGACAAGCAAACATACAAAAGTATGTGAACAGAGGCACTCCCCAAGGAGGAGTTCTATCACCTCTTCTTTGGAATGTTGCTATAAATAGCCTTCTGGTTACTCTAGAAAAAGAAAGGATAAAAGTGGTGGCATACGCAGATGATGTAGCTCTGGCAGTCAGGGGAAAATTCCCATCCACAATCAGAGATATTATTCAGAGGGCCCTCCGGATGACTGAAAAATGGGCGAAAGACAATGGTCTTGGGGTAAATCCCGCAAAGACAGAATTAGTCATGTACTGCAAAGATCGCAAAACTCCCACGGTTAGGCCTATTTCCTTAGGGGGTATTGAAATTCCCTTTGGTGATTGTGCAAAATACCTTGGCGTTATTTTGGACAGGAAGCTGAACTTTAAGCTTAATATTGAAGAAAGGGCGAGGAAGGCAACTGTAGCTTTGTACTCGTGCAAAAAGGCAATAGGAAAAAAGTGGGGACTAAAACCAAAAATTGTGCATTGGCTATACACGGCAGTGGTTAGACCTATAATGCTATATGGTATTGTAGTCTGGTGGCCGGCACTTCAGAAACCGACTGGTTTAGATAAAGTTCAGCGTATGGCGTGTTTGTGTATTTCAGGCGCATTCAGCAAGACAGGAACAAATTCCCTTAATGTCATGCTGCATCTATTGCCTTTAGACATTTTGGCCAAACAGTCAGCTGCAACAACGGCTGTGCGGTTGCGCGAACTATCGCTGTGGTCGGAAAAAGGTTACGGTCACAGTTCTGTCCTCAAAACAATGTCAGATGTGCCTAACGTAGTGGATTACACTTTGGCGAGTCCACTTTTCGACAAAAAGTTTGAGACTCTAATCCCCAACAGTGAGGCGTGGTGTACACAGACCCCGGGGAATAAAGAATATATAGATTTCTACACTGATGGCTCCAAATTGGATGGGTTTCGGAGTATATTCTAATGATTTGGAACTTCAAATAGCGAAAAGATTACCTAATCACTGTAGTGCTTTTCAGGCTGAAATATTAGCAATAAGAGAGGTGGCGAATTGGCTGAGAAGTAATGTTCCAAAAAATGTGGGCATTAATATATACTCAGACAGTCAACCTGCAATAAAATCCTTGGACTCTGTGTTCCTCAACTCGAAAACGGCCATCGATTGCCGCAAATCTCTCAATGAGATGGCTGAGCAGTACAATATTCACCTAATATGGGTGCCTGGCCATAGGAACATACCGGGGAACTGCGAAGCCGATGAGTTGGCAAGGCTAGGGACTACCTTACATATTCCAGGGGAACTAGAATTTGTTGGTATGCCCCTAGCTACCTGCAAGCTCATGCTGCGTGAGAAGGCTGTTATGATGGCAAATGTTCGATGGGAGAATTGCAAGGGTTGTAACGACACCAAGCAAATATGGCCCCATTTCAACTTAAACCGCACACTAGATATGCTAATGTTCTCGAGACGTCAGATATCACTCCTGATATCTGCTATAACGGGTCGCTGCCTGATAGGAGATTTTGCAAAAACTATTGGCGCGAAGTATAATGACTATTGTATGAGCTGTCATGATGCGGAGGAAAAAGAATCAATTAAACACCTCTTGTGTGAGTGTCCTGCATTTTCTACCAAAATAAAAATTTGCAAGAATTGTTTATAAAATAAAATTATCCAAAAATTTGACCAAAAACTTCACATTAAGATTATTTGAATTTGGTAAATTTTGGTATATTATTTTTGGCAGCCGTGCACTTTATAGAAATAATTTTTTTTTCAAAAGTTTCTCTAGAAATAAATTTGCATGAATTGTTTATAAAATAAAATTATGCAAAAATTTGACCAAAAACTTTCCCATAAGATTATTTGAATTTGGTATATTTTTTTGGCAGCCGTGCTCTTTATAGAAATAATTTTTTTTTTCAAAAGTTTCTCTAGAAATAACATTTTGGCAAAATTTTCTATTGAAATAAAATTTTGGCAAAATTTTCGATAGAAATGAAATTTTGCAAAAACCTTCTGTAAAAATAAAATTTTGCAAAAATTTTCTATAGTAATAACATTTTGCAAAAGTTTTCTACCAAAATAAAAATTTGGTAGAATTGTCTATAAAAATAAAATTGTGCAAAAATTTTACCAAAAACTTCACCATAAGATTTTTTGAATGTGGTAACTGTTTGGTAAATTTTGGTATATTATTTTTGACTGCCGTGCTCAGAAGGTGAAGAAGATTTAGCAAAAAAAAATAGAGAAATAACATTTTTTTCAAAAGTTTCTCTAGAAATAAAAATTTTACAAACATTTTCTTAAGGAAAAAAATTTTGAAAACATTTTCTATAAAAATAAAATTTTGCAAAATTTTCTATAGAAATAAAATTTTGGAAAAATTTTCTAGAGAAATAAAATTTTGCAAACATTTTCTATAGAAATAAAATTTTGCAAAAATTTTCTACCAAAATAAAAATTTGTAAGAATTGTCTATAAAAATAAAATTGTGCAAAACTTTTACCAAAAACTTCACCATAATATTTTTTGAATGTGGTAACTGTTTGGTAAATTTTGGTATATTATTTTTGTCACGAGTGGCAGCCGTGCTCAGAAGGTGAAGAAAATTTAGCAAAAAAAAATTTATAGAAATAACATTTTTTTCAAAAGTTTCTCTAGAAATACAATTTTACAAACATTTTCTTAAGGAAAAAAAATTTTGAAAACATTTTCTATAAAAATAGAATTTTGAAAAATTTTCTATAGAAATAAAATTTTGGAAAAATTTAGCAAAAATTTTTATAGAAATAAAAGTTTGCAAAAATTTTCTACCAAAATAAAAATTTGCAAGAATTGTATATAAAAATAAAATTGTGCAAAAATTTTACCAATAATTTCACCATAAGATTTTTTGAATTTGGTATATTATTTTTGTCACGAGTGGCAGGCGTGCTCAAAAGGTGAAGAACATTTTGCAAAAAACAAAATTTATAGCTATAAAATTGTTTCAAAAGTTTCTTTAGAAATAAAATTTTGCCAAAATTTTTTTATAGAAATACAACTTTGACAAAATTTTCTATAGGAATACAATTTTTCAAAAGTTTTCCATTGAAATGCAATTTTACAAAAGTTTTCTAAAGGAATAAAATTTTGAAAATATTGTATAAAAATAATATATTGCAAAAATTTTCTATATAAATAAAATTTTGCAAAAAATTTCTATAGAAATAAAAATTTGTAAACATTATATACCAAAAAAATTTCAAAAATTTTCTATAAGAATAAAACTGTGCAAAAATTTGACCAACAACTTCACCATAAGATTTTTTGAATTTGGTAACTGTTTGGTAAACTTTGGTATTCAGAAAGTGATTCTGAATCGATTGGTATATATTTTCTAAAATCAACATTATGGTAGAAACATTTTTTGCGGATTAAAGTAAATATACTCTAACCAATGCAGGGACATGGTGATCGAGCTAGCGAGCTCCACAAGGAGGGCTAGGACCACTAGAGGATTGCCACAGGGAGGGGTTACATCACCATTGCTGTGGGTATTGGTGGTGAACGAGGTATTGTTTTGGGCTGACAAGTAAGGGTATAAAGGTAGTGGCATACGCGGATGACATTGTGATAATGGTATCGGGAAAATTCCTCGATTCTATTTCGGATGTGCTGAGCGAGTCTTTGCAGTATCTCTCGCAGTGGACTCTAGCATGCGGTTTAGGGATGAACCCTGGTAAAACGGAGTTGGTACTGTTCACCAGGAGGAGAAAGGTTATAGGGTACAAGTCTCCTGAATGCCAGGGCATAAAGTTGACGCTCTCGAAATCAGCGAGGTACCTAGGAGTTATTTTGGACTCCAGGCTAAACTGGATGGAGAATACTGCCGAACGCATTAAGAGGGCCTATGCGGCACTTTACTCGTGTCAAAGATTGGTCGGGCAGAGATGGGGAATGAGGCCTTCTCTTTTTGGCTGGCTTTATACCGCGGTTGTAAGACCTGTGGCCACATATGGCTGTCATGTTTGGTGGACAATCGTGAGACACCAAAATCATATATCGAGAATAAATAGGGTAAATAGAACTGCACTCATCTATATGACAGGTGCCATGAGGACCACAGCCACTGCCGCTCTGGAGGTACTGATGGGATTTATCCCACTCGATTTACACGTAAGGAAGACGGCTGAACTGACACTTCTGAGACTTAAGAGCTTGAACACGCTGGAGAGGACAGCCTGCAGACATACTGAAATTCTGGCCGGGCAGTATAGAGAGACGGACCATATGGCCACGGAGCATGTTTATCATCACAAACCGACATACATTATACCAAGTATGGAGGAGTGGGAAGACAGGAGGATACCCTTCGGAACCCTGAACATGTATAGACGGATCAAAGATGGAGGAAGGAACGGGCAGCGGAATATATTGCAGTGAACCAGGAATAAGGGAGTCTTACACGGTGGATAGTGATTGCAGTATTTTTCAGGCTGAGATTTCTGCGATCACAAAGGCTGCTGAGTCGCTGTTGCTGAGGCCGTTATTCAGAAGCGATATCAGCTTCTTCATCGACAGTCAGGCAGCTATAAAGGCATTGTGCAGTGCTGACATAAGGTCTAGGGTAGTCAGCCGCTGTCGTCGAGAACTCAAGGATCTCACTGCACAGCATAATATAACTCTGTGCTAGGTACCTCGGCACTATGGGATAATAGGAAATGAGAGAGCGGATGTGCTGGCTAAGGAGGGTGCTCATGGAACGAACAACGCCCTAGCGTACGTTTTTCCTCCACTATCTTCTTATCATTACAGGATAGAGGTTAAATATGATGAGCAATGGCAAAGACGCTGGGTCTCTTCGGATGGTTGCGAGCAAACTAAGTTGATATGGGATGGAAAGAAACGTAGGAACTGTGAAATTTTGTTGTCGATGAACAGAGAGGAATTTCGGGCATTGATTCTGGGACAAAGCGGACCGCATCGGAAGGAGAAAGATTGAAAAATCACATCGAGGGATCACAATGGAACTATACTGGTCTAAGTGGGCATCAGTTCAAGAAAATTGATGTCACCCTCTACAACCTAACCTAACCTAACCAATGCCTAACAAACTCATTAGCATTTTGTATGGGTCACGTACCTTTGTGTAGTGTTCAAACATCTCAATTTTTTTTTTTATAATTTACTATGGGTTACTACTCTCTTGTAATCACTTCTATTCAAATTCATTGGTGTAACATAAGGTAAGTGGTAGAAATCTCTTACACGAACTGCTAAGTACACAAAAGGAGTCTCAATTTAAAAGCAGGTGGAAAGAAGTTTTCATCAGTGCCTGGGTATTGTACTCGCAACACTACCGTTACGTTTTTTGTTTGTATTTCATCTAACGTTCTTTCTTTTCCATTGGCAGTGGAAGTGCAATGCGCCTCTTATAGGGCTAGGAAGAGGCAAAAATGAATTTAGAACCATACATCTCATTGAATTTCTAACATAGGGATACGTAGAGATATGTCTTGCACTTGAAGAGCGATATAATTTTATGCAAATTGATTTGATCTAACAAATATTGCCGAGTTTTGATATCACTTTTTTTCACTTCACTTTTTCCTTGCTCTCCTCTTTTTACAGGAAACAATATAGAGGTTTAACATTTTTATTAATCCAATACATTATCGAACATAACGACGATTATCCAGTGAAGGCAAAGTGATTTTTATTAGAGTAACCTTTGCATGTGACAGGATATCAATATCACTCATGCGACTCAATTGTTTTTATTTCTTATGGTTTGATGGGAGAAATATGGCATTTCCAACTGATGCTTAAGGGGAGATAATGTTAAATATGCTTAAGTATGTAAAAATTTATGTGCCATGGTGTGTCCATCCTTGTAACGGACTTCATCACATTCATCATCGGTGATACCGGCTAAAAACACATCCCTCTTCCGCGTGTAAATCGGTGAAATCGTTTATTTAAAAAATCAAATTAAATTTCTTTTTCAAGTTCAATTAGTATAAAATTCAGGAAAAATATTCAGTTAGGCTTTCGCTTTTCCAAATCCGAATTGCCGGGCCTCACGCTTGACACCTGCCATCAGATTTTGTACAGCCACCTTGTCCACCTTCTTCGCCGCAGAAAGCCAGTTTGCCTTGAACTGCTGCTCGTCCTTAACAGTTTTTTTTTGGTCTTCTTTAGGTTCCGCTTGACAATAGCCCAGTATTTCTCAATTAGGCGGAGCTCTGGCGTGTTGGGAGGGTTCTTGTCCTTGGGAACCACCTGCACGTTGTTGGCGGCGTACCACTCCATGGCCTTTTTACCGTAATGGCAAGATGCCAAATCCGGCCAAAACAGTACGGAACAACCGTGTTTCTTCAGGAAAGGCAGCAGACGTTTATTCAAACACTCTTTCACGTAAATTTCTTGATTGACAATCCCGGAAGCTATGAAAATGCTGCTTTTCAAGCCACAGGTACAGATGGCTTGCCAAACCAGACATTTCTTTGCGAACTTTGACAGTTTTATGTGCTTGAAAATATCTGCTACCTTTCCCCTTCCTTTTGCCGTATAAAACTCCTGTCCCGGAAGCTGCTTGTAGTCGGCTTTGACGTAGGTTTCGTCGTCCATTACCACGGAGTCAAACTTCGTCAGCATCGTCGTGTACAGCCTCCGGGATCACGCTTTGGCCGTCGTATTTTGTTTATCATCGCGATTTGGAGTCACTACCTTCTTGTAAGTCGATAGTCCGGCTCGTTTTTTGACTCGATGCCCGGTTGTAGACGATACACCCAGCTTATTTGCGGCATCTCGGAGAGAGAGAGGTTAGGGTTTCGCTTGAAACTACCGGCAACTCTCTTTGTCGACTCAGCAGCTTCCGGTTTTCGATTTCCCCCGATCCAGACTTCCTGGCTGTCGACAAACGTTCCCCAAACACTTTAATTACATTTGTAACGGTTGATTTGGCAACTTTTAGCGATTTTGCCAGCTTTCCGTGCGAGTAGCTCGGATTTTCGCGATGCGCGAGCAAAATTTTGATACGCTGATCTTCTTGGACGGCATTTTGACAACTGAAGAGTGAATTCCAAAATCAAAATAGGAGCAACATTCTACACACACACACCTTCAAAATGAGGGGTGTTCAGGTTTTTTAAATGCAAAATTGAAAGAAATACGTCAAGTTTATATTGACCAAATTTTGACCGTATCACCCTTTATGATTACCACCTGCGAACCGCTTTCACATTATTTCGAGTTGGACCTCAGGTGGGCCGTGACCGTCTTCTTTTAGACTAAAGCGTAGGTTAGGTTTGGTTGGATATAGTGGCAGCCCGATTCAGCCTCACTTAGAATATTCAGTCCATTGTGATACCAAAGTGGTGAACTTCTTTCTTATCACTGACTGCTGCCTGATTCTATGTTAAGCTCAATGACGTCTTGATTTGAAATCTTAAATCTGTAGATCTTCACCCGAGAAGTAGGTTAGGTTAGGTGGCAGTCCGATGTATCAGGCTCACTTAGACTATTCAGTCCATTGTGATACCACATTGGTGAACGTGTCTCTTATCACTGAGTGCTGCCCGATCCCATGTTAAGCTCAATGACAAGGGACCTCCTTTTCATAGCCGAGTCCGAACGGCGCCACACTGCAGTGAAACCACATAGAGAAGTTTTGAAACACTCAGAAACGTACCAGTATTACTAGGGTGGGATAATCCATCGCTGAACAACTTTTTGGTATTTGGTAGAAACTGGGTTCGAACCCACGACCTTGTATATGCAGAAAGGGCATGCTAACCATTGTACAGTACAATACTCATATCGTCGTCGTCATTTCAACCTTTTTCTTGCGGAGAACGTGTTCTACAAATCGTCCTATGGCCTCCAAGTTCCTTTCACTCTGTCCACCAGCTACATCTAAAGAATATATGTTCGGCATTATTCGCGACCTCTTCTTCTTCGTAAATACAGTTCTCCAAGCTGCATATCCCCATACGGTGCAGATTCTTTCGAAAGTATCCGTGACCAAAGAGCATCTGCGTCGACTCCCCATATCTTCTCACCGTAATTGTATGTCGGTATATTCATCTACTCTTTGTCTGGTTGCTGCCATTTATTTCTGGTCTCTTGTTGGATGTTCAGTATCAAGGTTAGGTTAGGTTAGGTTAGTTGGCAGCCCGATGTATCAGGCTCACTTAGACTATTCAGTCCATTGTGATACCACATTGGTGAACTTCTCTCTTATCACTGAGTGCTACTCGGTTCCATGTTAAGCTCAATGACAAAGGACCTCCTTTATATAGCCGAATCCGAATGGCGTTCCACATTGCAGTGAAACCACTTAGAGAAGCACCATCAGAAATGTCACCAGCATTACTGAGGTGGGATAATCCACCGCTGAAAAACTTTTTGGTGTTCGGTCGAAGCAGGAATCGAACCCACGACCTTGTGTATCCAAGGCTGGTATGCTAACCATTGCACCACGGTGGCTCCCATGTTCAGTATCAAATCGTGCTTTGTCAAAAACGTTTTTCCCGTCAATCGCCTGGAGATCTGTTGGCATCATTTCTGCTATTACTACCGTGGCTTCCCCTGATGCTGCACGGTATGCTGAAGTATTTCTTCGAGCAGCTATTTTCTGTACTGTAAAGTTAGAAAAATACTTTATGCACCTGAGAGTGTGTCCAACCGTGTTCCGGACTCCATCATAATCGACGATAATGGATAACATCGACGATAACATCTTGAAATCACCTTCGCTTTACTTCGAGGTGAACCACCACGCGGTCCGTGAGCTACGAAGAATTCTATAAAAAGCCCCACGCTGTCTCCCAGTTCCACTCACTTTGTACCATCATGTGGATTATGTCTCTCGGAGAGACTGTCTCTGGGGTCGACGCCCAGATATTACTTCGCGCAGAGCCTTCTCAGTATTTACCGCTTTTATAACTGCAGTTATGTTATCAGCATAGCCAACAAGGACTGTATCGTCTGACGTGGGTAACTTCAGTATTTCGTCGTATGTTCTGTTCCAGCGATCTGGTCCAAAGATTAAGCCCCGAATTCACTTCCATTCTTTGGCCCCTTTATAGTGTCATATATCAAAATTCGGTCCTTAAGATAGTTTTTCAATATCTTCGTTAAGTATTTTGGTATGTGAAATATGACATCCAGGTGTGTCCACCTTAGGCTGTTGAAAACGTTCTTAGCATCGCCAGTAGAATTATAGATCTCTAATCGTGGTTGCTCTTTTGTGCCCCCCGAACGGCATCCGATACTTTCTTAAGGGCTCCTAGCAACGATTGGCTAGGACTAAATCCCTATTGTCTGGCGGACAGACCCCCAACAATCCTGATAGCTTCAAGTCAAGTCTTTACGATAATATAATTGCCCTTTTAAGTGACTCCGAGGGTTCCCATGCAAGCAGTGGGTGTTCACACAAGTCCGTATGGATACATGTGTTCAGAGCCGGGTTGTGCACTTATCTGGATGTCGTATCGAGAAAACCTACATTGCCGACTTATTGGTTTTGTGGCATAGAGAGTTATCCAAGACCTACGAGCGGTTTAAGTAGATGGGGTCAATCAGCCTGAAAGCCATTGAAAGCCCGGTGATGTTACTCCAAGGTCCTCAGGTAACAGAATTCCACATCTGTCAGCTCGATGCTTCTATTCCAATCTATAGTTCAAATCATAGTCCATATTCGTAATTCAGTGTCAATACCAGGGCTGTGGAGCCGGAGTCGGAGTCTTGGAGACGGAGTCTGAAGATTTTGCTGGAGTCGGAGTCGTAAAAATTTTGCTCGACTCCGACTCCGGCTAGACCAAATTTTTTAAAACACTTCACATTTTTGTAACTAAGGAAGTTTTTACGCAAATTAGTTTCCATTGCGTTATTCATTCGATCAATGTACAGCATGATTGTCAATGAAAATCAACTTCCAATTACGGATATATTTTTATGTTTCCTAGAAAGTTAGATTAGCAGATGGGCTGGATCGATCCATTTTAATGCCCATATCAATTTATTTGAAATATTTCGAACAATCGAAATTATTTTTTTATTTTATTTTAAGGTCATATACATATGTGGAATATTGACAGAAATTTTTTTCAAAGTTGTTTTTTATAGAAAATTTTGTCAAAATGTTATTTCTATAAAAAGTTTTGTCAAAATTTTATTTCTATAGCAAATTTTGTCAAAATTTTATTTCTATAAAAAATTTATTAAATATTTTATTACTATAGAAATATTTTTTGCTATAGGAAATTTAGTCAAAATTTTATTTCTATAGAAAATTGAGTCAAAATTTTGTTTCTATAGAATATTTTGCAAAATTTTATTTCTTTAGAAAATTTTGCAAAATTTTGTTTGTTACCCAAAAATTTTTTCAAAAATGTATTTCTATTGATAATTTTATTTCTATAAAAATTTAAGTCAAAATTTTATTTCTATAGAAAATGTTGCCAAAATTTTATAGTAATAGATTTTTTTATTAGAAAATTTGGTCAAAATTTTATTTCTACAGAAAATTTTGCCAAAATTTTGTAGTAATAGATTTTTTTATTACAAAAGAAAATTTATTATTATTGGTCAAAATTTTATTTCCATTGAAAATTTTGTCAAAATTTTATTTCTATAGAAAATTTAGTAAAAATTTTGTTTCTGTAGAATATTTTGCAGAATTTTATTTACTACACAATTTTTTTTTTCTAAAATTGTATTTTTATTGATAATTTTTTCAAAATTTTATTTCTATAAGAAAAAATTGTCAAATTTTATTTCTATAGCAAATTTTCTCAACATTTTTTTCTTACTGATGCTCACTGATACTCACTGCCATAAAAAATGTATTCAAAATTTTATTACTATAAAACAATTTTTTTCTATATAAAATTTAGTCAAAATTTTATTTCTATAGAAAATTTAGTCAAAATTTTGTTTCTATAGAATATTTTGCAAAATTTTGTTTGCTTCACAATTTTTTTTTAAATTGTATTTCTATTGATAATTTTTTCAAACTTTAATTTCTTTCTATAAACAATTTCGCCAAATTTTATTTCTATAAAAATGTTATTCAAAATTTTATTTCTATATATTTGGTCAAAATTTGATTTTTATAGAAAATTTTGCCAAAATTTTATTTCTATAGAAAATTTAGTCAAAATTTTATTTCTGTAGAAAATTTTGCAAAATTTTATTTCTATACAAAATTTTGCAAAATTTTATTTACTAGACAAACATTTTTCCAAAATTGTATGCTCACTGATACTCACTGATACTCACTGCTAAGTCGAAAACTTGTAGAAATGACTCAAATTTTCAAATTTTTCAATGAATGAATCATATATGCATTTTTGCGAAATTGTCTAAACAATTATAAATATTTCCCAAATTTTGTAACACCCAGAAGGAGACGAGATAGACACATGGTGTCTTTGGCAATAATGCTCAGGGTGGGTCCCTGAGTCGATATAACCATGTCCGTCTGTCCGTCTGTCCGTCTGTCCGTCCGTCCGTCCGTCCCTCTGTCTGTGAACACATTTTTGTGATCAAAGTCTAGGACGCAATTTAAGTCCAATCGCCTTCAAATTTGGCACATGTTCCTAAATTGGGACAGAATAGAACCCTATTGATTTTGGAAGAAATCGGTTCAGATTTAGATATAGCTCCCATTATGTACAAACATAACACTTAGTCGTATAGTCAAGTGTGCCAAATTTGATTGAAATCGGTTCAGATTTAGATATAGCTCCCATATATATCTTTCGCCCGATATGGATTTATATGGCCCCAGAAGCCAGAGTTTTGGTCGAATTTGGTTGAAATTTTGCACTAGGAGTACAATTAGGAGTATATTCAAGTGTGCAAAATTTGGTTGAAATCGATTCAGATTTAGATATAGCTCCGATATATATCTTTCGCCCGATGTGGACTAATATGGTCTTAAAAGCTAGAGTTTTGGCCCAATGTGGTTGAAATTTTGCACAGGGAGTAGATTTAGCATTGTAGCTATGTATACCAAATTTGGTTGAAATCGATTCAGATTTAGATATAGCTCCCATATATATCTTTCGCCCGATATGCACTTTTATGGACCCAGAAGCCAGAGTTTTATCCCGATTAGCTTGCAATTTTGCACAAATAGTACAATTGGTAGTATAGTCATGTGTGCTACATTTAATTGAAATCGGTTCAAAGTTAGATATAGCTCCCATACATATCTTTCGTCCGATTGTGACTTATATGGCCTCAAAAGCCAAAGTTTTGCCCTGACTTGCTTCAAATTTTGCACAAGGAGTACGTTTAATAGTATCGGTAATTGTACCAAATTCGGTTGAAATCAGTTCAGATTTAGATATAGCTCCCATATATAGCTTTCACCCGATTTACACTCATTTGACCACAGAGGCCAATTTTTAACTCCGATTTAGTTGAAATTTTGCACTGGGAGTAGAATTAGCATTGTAGCTATGTGTGCCAAATTTGGTTGAAATCGGTTCAGATTTAGATATAGCTCCCATATATATGTTTTTCTGACTTCGACAAAAATGGTCAAAATACCAACATTTTCCTTGTAAAATCGCCACAGCTTAGTCGAAAAGTTGTAAAAATGACTCTAATTTTCCTAAACTTCTAATACATATATGTCGAGCGATAAACCATAAATAAACTTTTGCGAAGTTTCCTTAAAATTGCTTCAGATTTAAATGTTTCCCATATTTTTATACCCTTCACCACTACTGTGGTACAGGGTATAATAAGTTTGTGAATTTGTATGTAAAGCCAAGAAGGAAAAGCCTGAGACCCATCGTTTAGTATACCGATCGTCTTAGAATTAAATTCTGAGTCGATTTAGCGATGTCCGTCTGTCTGTCTGTCTGTCTGTCCGTCCGTCTGTCTGTCTGTTCATGTATTTTTGTGCGCAAAGTACAGGGCGCAGTTTAAGTCCGATCGTCCTTAAATTTGGCACAGGGTCGTTTTGGGGAACAAAGACGATCGCTATTGATTTTGGAAAAAAATCGGTTCAGATTTAGATATAGCTGTCATATATATTTATCCCCGATCCGGTTATAATTGGCGTGTTTATCAACCGATGTTCTTCAAATTCCGTATATCCGAATATTTTATGAGTCTCGAAAAACTTGGAAAATATTATCCAAATCGGTTCAGATTTAGATATAGCTCCCATATATATCTTTCGTCCGATTTAGGCTCATATGGCAACATAGGCCAAAGTTTACTACCGATTTTCGTGAAATTCTGCACAGAGAGTAGAGTTGGCATTCTACCAATGCATGGTAAATTTGATTGAAATCGGTTCATATTTAGATATAGCTCCCATATATACCTTTCGTCCGATTTGGACTTATATGACCTCAAAAGCCAGAGTTTTGCCCTGAGTTGCTTCAAATTTTACACGAGAGGTAGGTTTAACGGTTTCGTTATGTGTGCCAAATTTGGTTGAAATCGGTTCAGATTTAGATATAGCTCCCATATATATCTTACGTCCGATTTGGACTTATATGGCCTCAGAAGCCAGAGTTTTGACCTGACTTGCTTCAAATTTTGCACAATGAGTACGTTTAGTAGTATCGGTAAGTGTACCAAATTTGGTTGAAATCGGTTCAGATTTAGATATAGCTCCCATATATATCTTTCGCCCGATTTACACTCATATGACCACGGGGGCCAAAGTTATGACCCAATTACGTGAAATATTGCAGAGATTGCAGTATTATTATTCTAACTATGCATGTCAAATTTAGTCAAAATCGGTTCAGATCATATATAGCTCCCATATATACGTACACCAGAGATGGGGAAATATGGTAGACTGTTTCATATTTTAGACCCATTTTCAATGGGATTTTCCTCCAAATATGGCCAAAATTCTCTGACTTTATACAAAATTCTGTGATGAATTCCCCATATCTTAGTCATATCCTATACACTGTAATGCCAGAATTTCCACAGAACGGTTGAGTTTTAAATAAGGCTCCAAGTCGCCCGACGTGACCAAATAATATATCACAACCCACACTTGACCACATATCTTGGCGTGATCTAACCAATATCCCTGTAAAATCGCCACTGATGAGTAGCAAAAATTGTAAATATTACTAAAATCCTCATATATCTCGAATACATATGTATCGCCTGATAAATCATAAATGCTCTTTTGTACAATTGCATTAAAATTTTTCTCGCTTCATATGTCCCATATTTATACCCTGCGCCACACTGTGGAACAGGGTATTATAAGTTAGTGCATATGTTTGTAACACCCAGAAGGAGACGAGATAGACACATAGTGTCTTTGGCAATAATGCTCGGGGTGGTTCCCTGAGTCGATATAACCATGTCCGTCTGTCTGTGAACACATTTTTGTGATCAAAGTCTAGGTCGCAGTTGAAGTCCAATCGACTTCAAATTTGGTACATGTTCCTGTTTTGGGTCAGAATAGAACCCTATTGATTTTGGAAGAAATCAGTTTAGATTTAGATATAGCTCCCATATATATCTTTCGCCCGATATGCACTTATATGGATCCAGAAGCCAGAGTTTTGGCCCAAATTGGTTGAAATTTTGCACTAGAAGTACAATTAGTTGTGTAGTCATGTGTGCCAAATGTGGTTGAAATCGGTTCAGATTTAGATATAGCTCCCATATATATCTTTCGCCCGATATTGACTAATATGGTCCTAGAAGCCAGAGTTTTGGCCCAAATTGGTTGAAATTTTGCACTAGAAGTACAATTAGTAGTGTAGTCATGTGTGCCAAATTTGGTTGAAATCGGTTCAGATTTAGATATAGCTCCCATATATATCTTTCGCCCGATATGGACTAATATGGTCCTAGAAGCCAGAGGTTTGGCCCAATTTGATTGAAATTTTGCACTAGGAGTACAGCTAGTAGTGTAGTCAAGTGTGCCAAATTTGATTGAAATCGGTTTAGATTTAGATATAGCTCCCATATATAGCTTTCGCCCGATTTACACTCATATGACCACAGAGGCCAATTTTTTACTGCGATTTAGTTGAAATTTTGCACAGGGAGTATAATAAGCATTGTTGCTATGCGTGCCGAATTTGGTTGAAATCGGTTCAGATTTAGGTATAGCTCCCATATATATGTTTTTCTGATTTCGACAAAAATTGTCAAAATACGAACATTTCCCTTTTAGAATCGCGTCTGCTTAGTCGAAAAGTTGTAAAAAATACTCTAATTTTCCTCTACTTCTAATACATATATATCGAGGGATAAATCATAAATAAAATTTTGTGAAGTTTCCTTAAAATTGCTTCATATTTAAATCTTTCCCATATTTTTTTTACTATCATTGTTTTTACTATCATTGTGTTTCACCCTAGTGCATTAGCCGACTTAAATTTTGAGTCTATAGAATTTGTAGAAGTCTATCAAATTCTGTCCAGATCGAGTGATATCTAAATGTATGTATTTGGGACAAACCTCTATATATTCAGCACCCAACACATTTCACGGATGTGATATGGTATCGAAAATTTAGATCTACAAAGTGGTGCAGGGTATAATATAGTCGGCCCCGCCCGACTTTAAACTTTCCTTTCTCGTTTTTTACTAACATTGTGTTTCATCCCAGGGCGTCATCCGATTTAAATTTTAATTCTACAGGTTTTGTAGAAATACAAAAAATTGTCTCCATAAAAGTATTTGTATCTAGAAACGCAAACCTTTATACATCTCCTAGCAAATTTGAAGTAGTTGAGATGGTAACACAAATGTTTGTGTACATTGTGGTGAAGGGTATAATATAGTCGGCCCCGCCCGACTTTAGACTTTACTTATTGGTTTTTGTTAAAATTGTGTTACGTCCCATAACGTTAGATTTAAATTTTAAGTACATAGATTTTGTAGAAGTATATACAATTTTGTCTAAATCGATTCAGATTCAAATTCATGTATATGGGAATATAAACCTTTATATAGCTCGCAACAAATTTAAAGGATTTAAGATAGTATCAATAATTTTGGTCCACTGTTGGTATCTTCTGGGTATGCTAGGTATTTACATCATAATTTTATTTATTAAACATTGCCCTAGATTTGAAATATAGAGTTTAATTGGCATCTAATGTGAAATTGAGACCATTTTTTTGCACACATAAATAAATATGATAGTTTATATCGATCCACTTACGGTACCCCCACAATAGAACCACAAATTAGTGGTATTAAAATGAGATTTAGTTATATTACCCGGAGTCGACTCCGGAGTCGAGCTGATGAAAAATGCTGGAGTCGGAGTCGAGCAAAATTGGCTCGACTCCACAGCCCTGGTCAATACCATGCTTTTATTCTCCGCGTTTGATTAGGGAGTCCGTGGGGTCATCACTCCCCTTACTGCTTACTATATATCCATTCTTGTGGGAAGATGTCTACATAATTGGCGGCATCCGATCGCTATGTAGCATAGACAGATCTACTTGTCTTTTTATAGCACGTCCTCAATCCTTCGCCGCTCTCGGCTGACAGCTTCTTATTTTTCACAACTGACCTTAGAAATCGTCCAGTGATCCACCACCTATTGTCTCCAATGGTAGCTTGAGCTCAGCCCCATTTAAAACACAAAATTCAAAATACCTTTTACCTATTTTCCCCTAAAGCAAAATGCAATTCCCTCATATAAACTATACTTGCTTTTATAGGTAGTTTTCAATGCTATAACATGTTGGAGCAAAGAGAAAGTTTTTGCGTTGCATATTTATTGAGTTAGAAATGGAAACCCATAAACCGAAAAGGAAAGTTTGTGTTTCAAATTTACTAAACTAACTTTTTTCCTATTTATTTTATTTATTTTTTCTGTTAATTCTCTCAAAAAAAAAAAAAAAAAAATATCCTTAACTATGCATGAAATGCAAATTTTGCTTAGTAAAGCATTTTCTATTTTTCCGAAATAATTGGCAAATTATTTTGCACCTCATTTGTATGGATTTGCATGTTTATTGAGCTCTGTATGCAGATGAGTGAATTTTGTGAATTAATTAAAAATTCAAATCGCATATTATTCTACTTTATGTGATTTTTTTCGCATATACTTGGCTTCACTTTCTCTCTCTCTCTCTCTCTATCGCTTTTCTACCTTTGCGCCAAGGGGGTTATATTTTCTGATTGTTATTGGTTATGCAAGTTAGGAGTAATTTTGCACCAATTATTTCATAGATTGGAAAAAGATTTTCACGGTAGTGTAAGGGATTATATAGGTACGAAATGTTATATGGATTTTCATAATAATTATAATATTGCATATGAGATAATACCATAACATTCAAAATGTTTTTCTCGAAGCCACATTTACCAAATAGGTATTGCATATTTTCGTATGCTGAATTCAAAGGTAGCGAATATATCGAATATATCGGTTATACAATCTCTGAGGAACTCGTTTTTAAAAGAAGGCAGGTATATTTTGTGTGTCTGTTATAATGTGTGACAAAATAGGTCAGCATTCAATGTCTTTACCATTACATGAGATGGAAAATATACTTTGGATGATTGAAATTTCGTACATGTGCTCGGTTTAATATACACGAACATTTGTGGAGTTTATGCATCGGAATTTTTCTCGTCAAAAAACACGATTTTCGGAAACTCACCACATTCGTACAAGCGTAGTAGCTCCTTAAAGGGTGATACGGTCAAAATTTGGTCAATATAAACTTAACGTATTTCTTTCAATTTTGCATTTAAAAAACTTGAACACCCCTCATTTTTAAGATGTGTATGTGTAGAATGTTGCTCCTATTTTGATTTTGGAATTCACTCTTCAGTTGTCAAAATGTCGTCCAAGCAAGAAGAGCAGCGTATCAAAATTTTGCTCGCGCATCGCGAAAATCCGAGCTACTCGCACGCAAAGCTGGCAAAATCGCTAAAAGTTGCCAAATCAACCGTTACAAATGTAATTAAAGTGTTTGGGGAACGTTTGTCGACAGCCAGGAAGTCTGGATCGGGGGGAAATCGAAAACCGGAAGCCGCTGAGACGACAAAGAGAGTTGCCGGTAATTTCAAGCGAAACCCTAAACTCTCTCTCCGAGATGCCGCAAATAAGCTGGGTGCATCGTCTACAACCGTGCATCGAGCCAAAAAACGAGCCGGACTATCGATTTACAAGAAGGTAGTGACTCCAAATCGCGATGATAAACAAAATACGACGTCCAAAGCGCGATCCCGGAGGCTGTACACGACGATGCTGACGAAGTTTGACTGCGTGGTAATGGACGACGAAACCTACGTCAAAGCCGACTACAAGCAGCTTCCGGGACCGGAGTTTTATACGGCAAAAGGAAGGGAAAGGTAGTAGATATTTTCAAGCACAGAAAACTGTCAAAGTTTGCAAAGAAATATCTGGTTTGGCAAGCCATTTGTACCTGTGGCTTGAAAAGCAGCATTTTCATAGCTTCCGGGACTGTCAACCAAGAAATTTACGTGAAAGAGTGTTTGAATAAACGTCTGCCGCCTTTCCCGAATAAACACGGTTGTTCCGTACTGTTTTGGCCGGAGTTGGCATCTTGCCATTACGGTAAAAAGGCCATGGAGTGGTACGCCGCCAACAACGTGCAGGTGGTTCCGAAGGACAAGAACCCTCCCAACACGCCAGAGCTCCGCCCAATTGAGAAATACTGGGCTATTGTCAAGCGGAACCTAAAGAAGACCAAAAAAACTGCTAAAGACGAGCAGCAGTTCAAGGCAAACTGGCTTTTTGCGGCGAAGAAGGTGGACAAGGTGGCTGTACAAAATCTGATGGCAGGTGCCAAGCGTGAGGCCCGGCAATTCGGATTTGGAAAAGCGAAAGCCTAACTGAATATTTTTCCTGAATTTTATACTAATTGAACTTGAAAAATAAATTTAATTTAATTTTTTAAATAAACGATTTCAACGATTTACACGCGTTTTCCCTTGACCAAATTTTGACCGTATCACCCTTTAGGTTAGGTGTCAGCCCGATGTATCAGGCTCACTTAGACTATTCAGTCCATTGTGATACCACATTGGTGAGCATCCCTCTTATCACTGAGTGCTGCCCGATTCCATGTTAACCTCAATGACAAGGGACCTCCTTTTCATAGCGGTGGCTTCCAAAGTAGCTTCTTGACTCTTTATAATCTGACTCGTTTGCTTTGGCCAAATCCGTTTGTGTCTTTTGGAATTTGTTAACATGAGTTCATTTCTTAATAGACGTTGTACTTTCGCGGGATATATTTCCAGATTTTTAGTTGCTCCTGCTGAGTGGATATAGCGGAACTCCAGCCTTCAGCCCCTCAAAAAATGCAAGCCCCTTTTCGTTCGCGACGAGATTAAAGCTCACGTCTCCTAAGTCGTTGCGACCACGTGAACTTTCTATTTGTGAAGAATATTTGCTACAAAACGCCGTACAGCCTACCAGTTTCCTTCAATGTGGACCATATTACGTTTGTCCGAGAGACATGCCCAATTTCATCTTCTAGCTCTCTCGGCCGTTCTGCCAGCCGCTATACCTCTGGTTTCTTGTTCGCTATCAAGTTTGTCGCGCCTTGTTGTTTGGCCTCGAAAAAACGTTTGCCGCTCAATCGCCTGGAGGTCTTTTGAAATCGTTCATGATATTACAACGCGGCTTTTCCTTACATTGTGCGGTATGCTAAAGTAATTCTCAGAATTGCTGTTCTCTGTATTGTAAAGGTAGGAAAATACTTTATG
This sequence comes from Haematobia irritans, assembly GCF_050003625.1. Lineage (NCBI taxonomy): Eukaryota > Metazoa > Arthropoda > Insecta > Diptera > Muscidae > Haematobia > Haematobia irritans. The sequence continues at coordinate 42,955,040 of NC_134401.1, read as the reverse complement.
TCCACCCGTGTCCGGACTCCATCACAATCGACGGTGATAACGGCTAAAACCTCATTCCTTTTCCCACCATCTCGTAACCACCTTCGCATTACTTCGAGGTGGACCCCATATGGCCCGCGACCTTCTGCTTGCGAAAAATGTGTTCTACAAAACTCCGTGCAATCTCCCAATTCTCCTCACTTTGTACCATCTTGAAGATTATGTTTCTCGGAGAGACATGTCCAATTTCATCTTAAAACACTCTCCGCTGTTCTGTTCACCATCTACGTCTAAAGAATGTATGCTTAATATCATCCTCTCTTCCTCGCAAATGCAGTTGAGATGCAATTCCCCATACGATTATGAAATGATTTATGAAAGGCGTCACTTACCCATATCTTCTCTCTCGACATAATTTTATGACGGTTATAAGTCGGAGTATCCATCTGTCCGTTATATCGTTCATCCATCGTTCTTGCCATTAATCCCTGTTCTCTTGGGATGTTCGGTAGCAAGTTTTTTGCGCCTTGCTATTTGGCTTCGAAAACTTCAATCGCCAGAGGGTCTATTGGTATCGTTCCTGCTTCCTGCTGTACTAATGCGTCTTCCCTTGATACTGCGCGGTATATTGAAGTGAGCTACTGTGAGCTACTGAAAACAGCTTCTTCGCTCTAGCCTCTCTCTGTAAGGTCGACGCCCAGATCCCACATCCACAGAGGAATATAATCAGTGATCTCCATTAGTATCCTCATTCTGCTTAGAAGAGGGCCTGCTATGTTTGTCATTTGCCTGCTCAGTCGCGACGTTATCGTAGCAGCTTTCTCCGTTGCGTAATATATCTGCTTGGAGTAGGTTAGTTTAGAGTCCAACCGTAGTCTCAAGTCTGCCTTTTTGGGACTGTCATGCCATCTATGTGCATCTCTATTTCTAGTCAGATGCCGTCTTGCCAGCAGTAGCAGTTCGCTGTTTTGAATGCGTAGCTGGGGATGTTTCTGTTAAGCCTCTTCATTATTTGTCATTTTTATCATAGCCGCTATGTCATCAGCGTAGTCAACAAGGAATGTATTATCTAGGATGGGTATCTCCAGAGATCTGACCGAGAATTGTGCCCATTGGGGCACCTTTCATTCTTTTTTTGGTCCTGTATAGTGTCTGCATAGGTTCTTGAGATAGTCTTTCAATATCTTCGTAAAGTATTTCAGTGTGTGAAATATCGTCTCCAGACTGTATATAACGTCTGCCCACATTAGGCTGTTGAAAGCGTTCTTAAAATCTGGCGTCCCCAGTATAATTATAGATCTCGAAGTTTTGTTGTGTGTGGGATTTGATACCTCCTTAAGGGATCCAAGTGTCGATTTTCCAGGTCTTACTCCGTATTGTCTCGCGGATAGATTCCAAGCAGTCCTGATAGTATCGTCAAGTCTTGGTTTCATGAGCCGTTAGAATAGTTTTCCAGCTGTGTCCGGCATGCAAAATGGTCTATACGACAATGGTGACGCTTGTTGGCCCTGGCCCTTGCTGATAAGAACTAGCCTTTGTTCTTTCCACACATTAGGGAAGATAGCTTATATTAGGCAGCTGTTGTACATAGCGTGTAGGGTCTCGTGTCGCTTGGTTGCTATTTCTTTAATTACCTCTGGGAGCCACCGTGATGCAATGGTTAGCATGTCCGCCTTCTATACATAAGGTCCAGTTTCGACCAAACACCAAAAAGTTTTTCAGCCGTGGATTATCCCTTCTCATTAATGCTGGTGATATTTCTGAGTGTTTCAAAGATCCTCTATTTTGGTTTCACCGCATGAGAAACGCCATTCGGACTCTACTATAAAAATGAGGTCCTTTGTAATTGAGCTTAACATAGAATCGAGCAGCACTCAGTCACAAGAGAGATACTTCCTGATCTCACGCCTTGGAAATAAAGTTGAAACGATGTTTCGTATTTCATTTTCGTCCATCTTGTCTACCGTACTTTTCGTGCCGCATTTTTTGTATAACTATTTTGTAACATAGTCGCCAGGGAGAATTGTTGATGTGTAATCTCATCTCTTGCTCTGGGCATACACAAGGTCGTGGGTTCGATTCCTGCTTCGACCGAACACCAACAAGTTTTTCAGAGGTGGATTATCCCACCTCAGTAATGCTGGTGACATTTCTGAGTGTTCTCTAATTGGTTTCACAGCAATGTGGAACGTCGTTCGGATTCGGCTATAAATAGGAGGTCTCTTGTCGTTGAGCTTAACATGGAATCGGGCAGCACTCAGTAATAAGAGAGAAGTTCACCACTGTGGTATCACAATGGACTGAAGAGTCTAAGTGAGCCATATACATCGGGCTGCCACCTAACCTAACCTATCTCTTGTTCTTACTTATACTGTGCAGTTATTGTTTCTTTGCGAATTATGTTCTGTCTCGGCGTCACCCTTACGTCTTGCCCCTCCTGGTCTCTATACAGTTACGTCTTACTTGCGAGCAGTTTATGTCTCTTATTTGGCATGACGTATTAGTGCGTATAAGTGATATTTATTCAATTAATATAACTTATACAACATGTGATCTCTGATTTCACTAAAACCTCATGTTTTTATAAACTTTGGATAGATTATGTACAATTCTTTATCGAAACTGTATATCTTGAGTTCGTGTTTCAACGAACCTTCCATTTTTTGGGATATTTAGAGTTCTTTGGCCATTTGGGTAGCCACTTCAGAGTGGATTTTGTGGAAGTCAAGCCTTCACTCGTAGAACAATTTCAGGTATTATTCTAGAGCTGTTTTTGAACCATTACCATTAACCATTACCATTACAGAGTTATGATGTAATTCACAAATATTCTGTACATTTTAAGATATTTGTGCTGCTCAAACTCAATCACGAATAGTTTTCATTTTAAATAAAGTTGATTTTGCTGATTGGCCAACAATATAACGAGCTATTATTGCGACAACTTATATGAACCATGTAAAAGTTTCTTCTCCAATGCAGTAATTTGGCTACAGGAGAGTATGCAAAATAGTATTTGAATAATTATTACTTATACGCAACCAGGCAAACAAAGAAAACAATAGTTATACGTATAAGTGATATTAATTGAATTAATATAACTTATACAACATGTGGTCTCTGATGTTAGAGAAACATAATTTTATAAACTTTGGATAGATTTTGAAACATCATTTAACGGAATTTTTTACCTTGAGCTCGTATTGTATACCCTCCACCATAGGATGGGGGTATATTAACTTTGTATTCCGTTTGTAACGCATAGAAATATTGTTCTAAGAGTATATATATTCTGGGTCGTGGTGAAATTCTGAATCGATCTAAGCATGTCCGTCCAACCGTCCGTCCGTCTGTTGAAATCACGCTAACTTCCGAAGGAAACAAGCTATCGACTTGAAACTTGGCACAAGTAGTTGTAATTGATTTAGGTCGGATGGTATTGCAAATCGGCCATATCGGGAAACTTTTACGTATAGCCCCCATACAAACGGACCCCCAAATTTGGCTTGCGATTGCTCTAACAGAGGAAATTTTCATCCGATCCGGCTGAAATTTGGTACATGGTGTTAGTATATGGTCTCTAACAACCATGCAAAAAGTGGTCCATATTGGTCCATAATTATATATAGCCCCCATATAAACCGATCCCCAGATTTGAACTCCGGAGCCTCTTAGAGAAGTAAATTTCATCCGATCCGATTGAAATTTGGTACGTTGTGTTAGTATATGATCTCTAAGAACCACGCAAAAATTGGTCCATATTGGTCCATAATTATATATAGCCCCCATATAAACATACTCCCAAATTTGGCTTGCCGATCCTCTAAGAAAAGCAAATTTCATCCGATCCGGCTGAAATTTTGTACATGATGTTAGTATATGGTCTCTAACAACCATGCAAAAATTGGTCCACATCGGTCCATAATTATATATAGCCTATATATAAAAACGATCCCCCGATTTGGCTTACGGAGCCTCTAAGAGATTCCAATTTCATCCGATCCGGTTGAAATTGGGTACATGGTGTCTAATAACTATGCAAGAATTGGTCCACATCGGTCCATAATTATATATAGCCCCCATATAAACCGATGCACAGATTTGACTTGAGGAGCCTCTAAAAAAAGTAAATTTCATCCGATCCGATTGAAATTTGGTACGTGGTGTTAGTAAATGATCTCTAACAACCACGCAAAAATTGGTCCAAATTGGTCTATAATTATATATAGCCCCCATATTAACCGATCCCCAGATGTGAACTCCGGAGCCTCTTGGAAGAGCAAACTTCATCCGAACCCGTTGAAATTTGGTATGCCCCCATATAAACCGATCCACAGATTTGACTTGAGGAGCCTCTAAGAAAAGTAAATTTCATCCGATCCGATTGAAATTTGGTACGTGGTGTTAGTATATGATCTCTAACAACCGCGTAAAAATTGGTCCAAATTGGTCTATAATTATATATAGCCCCCATATAAACCGATCCCCAGATGTGCACTCCGGAGCCTCTTGGAAGAGCAAACTTCATCCGAACCCGTTGAAATTTGGTATGTCGTGTTAGTATATGGTATCTAATAACCATGCAAAAATTAGCCCATATCGGTCCATAATTATATATGGCCCCCATATAAAGATCGCCAGATCTGATTTCCGGAGCATCTTGGAGGAGCAAAACTCATCCGATCCGATTCAAATTTGGTACGTTGTGTTAGTATATGGTCTCTAAAAACCATGCAAAAATTTGTCCACATCGGTCCATAATCATAAATAGCCCCCATTTAAAACTGTCCCCACATTTGACCTCCGGAACCTCTTGGAGGAGCAAAATTCATCCGATCCGATTGAAATTTGGTACGTTGTGTTAGTATATGGTCTTTAACAACCATGGTCAAATTGGTCCATATAGGTCTATAGTTATATATAACTGATCCCCAATTACACAAAAATTGGTCAATATCGGTTCATAATCATGGTGTCCACTCGAGCCAAAAATAATCTACCAAAATTTTATTTCTATAGAAAATTTTATTAAAACTTTATTTCTATAGAAAATTTCATCAAAATTTTATTTCTATAGAAAATTTTGACAAAATTTTATTTTTTTCTATTGAAAATTATGTCAAAATTTTGTCAAAATTTTATTACTATTGAAAATTTGGTCGAAATTTTATTTCTATAGAAAATTTTATCAAAATTTTATTTCTGTAGAAAATTTTGACAAAATTTTATTTATATAGAAAATTTTGTCAATTTTTTTTTCTATAGAAAATTTTGTCAAAATTTTATTTCTATAGAAAATTTTGCCAAACAAATTCTATACGTATTTAATTGGCCTTTTTTTGTTTAATATATACCCCGTATGGACTAACTTTCAATTTAGAAGACGGTGTTAAGAAGTTTTAAGATACCTTTGCCATCGGCAAGTGTTACCTCAACCCAAGTAATTCGATTGTGGATGACAGTCTTTAGTAGAAGTTTCAATGCAATCCATGGTAGAGGGTACATACGACTCGGCCTGGCCGAACTTACGGCCGTATATACTTGTTTAAATTAACTTTGGATCTTTTTGGGGGATATTTTTAGTTTTGTTGTTATATAAATTGCCACTACCGGAGAGTACATAATATTATTTCAATTTTTATTACTTATACGCCACAAGGTCAAGATTTTTCATGAAATCACCCATATTTGCTAGTTTACCTTTATCTTAAACTATATATTCAAATATATTTACTTATAGGAATTTTCAATCTCAGCAAAACTTTCTTCTACTTCCCACAGAATACACACACTCGCTCAATCTTACGTCCACCCCCATACATAGGTTACGTAAATTTACCATAGAAATCGTATGGAAAAATGGCATTTATGCATATTTAATTATTGCACACATGCTGTGAATAATATTATGAATTCTTCTTCACACTTTGTGTGTGTGCAATGCACAAGAAATGCAATGAAAGCAGAAAAGTTGTTAATTTATTTTGCTTAAATAAATAATTCATTTTTAATCACCCCCCACTTAAAGACATTCTCAAAGATCCATTTAACTGTGCTGTGTGTGTGTGTGTTGTATGGTGTAAAGAAATTCTTGTCTTGGCTGTGTGCAAAACACAGTCAAAAGATTGGCAAAACATTAATTAGGAAATTTTGTAGACGATAAGAAGGAAGTATAAATTCGTTAAAGCTTATAATCGAAAAGTTTATATTTTGATTTGTGATTGTAATGGATTGGAGAGAAGGAGGGGAATGTTCAGAGAATGGTAGTGAACTATATAAACATTTTTTGGGCATCATAGTTTAAAGGAATTTAGTTGGAATGTTAGGATTTACTATTGTGATTTCAGTTGAAATCATAATGGTGAGAATTTCAAGCAATCTCCACCAGTTTTACTGTTGAGAATTTCCAAAAAGTGGAACAAAAAGTGTCACTTGCGATTAAGAAAAATTATATGAATTTTAAGTTTTTATACCCTCAACCACAAGTGGTCAGGGTATAATAACTTTGATCGGCCAAAAAATGTACCTACCAGAAATATTGATTTTAGACCCCATCAAATATATACCGATCGACTCAGAATCACCTCCAGAATCGATCTTGCCCTTGGTGTCCGTCTGTCCATGTATTTGTTGTTCGCAGGATTCCGGTCACAATTATAAACCGATTTTGATGAGGAGGAGTTTTTTGGGCACAAGGGAGTTTTTTAGGCACAAGGACGAACGCTACTGAATTTGGAAGAAATCGGATAAAAATTTAGATATAGCTCCCATATATATGTATCGCCCGATTTTGATAAATTGGGCCATATTGCGCTCATTTACTAACCGATCAGCGTTAAATTTCCCACCAAGTAATCTAATTTACCACCCTTTAAGTGTGCAAAATTTCATCGAAATCGACCCATTTAGCTATAGCTCCCATATATACCCAGCAAAGACAAAAAAAAAAACAAGTATATATGGCCGTAAGTTCGGCCAGGCCGAATCTTATGTACCCTCCACCATGGATTGCGTAGAAACTTCTGGAAAGACTGTCATCCACAATCGAATTACTTGGGTTGTGGTATCTAAAAACTTCTTAACATCGTTTTCTAAGGGAGCCACCGTGGTGCAATACCCGCCTTGCATACACAAGGTCGTGGGTTCGATTCCTGCTACGATCGAACACCAAAAAGTTTTTCAGCGGTGGATTATCCCACCTCAGTAATGCTGGTGACATTTCTGAGGGTTTCAAAGCTTCTCTAAGTGGTTTCACTGGAATGTGGAACGCCGTTCGGACTCGGCTATAAAAAGGAGGTCCCTTGTCATTGAGCTTAACATGGAATCGGGCAGCACTCAGTGATAAGAGAGAAGTTCACCACTGTGGTATCACAATGGACTGAATAGTCTAAGTGTACCTGATAACCTAACCTAACCTATCGTTTTCTAAATTGTGAGTTAGTCCATATGATTATGGACTGATATGGACCACTTTTGGCATGGTTCTTGTGGTCATACCTACCGATGGCAAGGTATCTTAACTCTTCTTAACATCGTTTTCTAAATTGTGAGTTAGTCCATACGTGGTATAACATATATTAGACAAAAAAGTTATGTATAAGTAAGTCTACAAATAATTACTAATCGATATGGACTTTTGCGCGGTACGTGGAGAGCCAGAATTGAAATATTGGGTCGCTTATATGGGGGCTACAATTATGAACTTGATATGGACCAAATTTTGTGTGATTGGAATCGATTTATCTGAGAGCTATATATAACTATAGACCGATGTGGACCTAGTTAGGCAAGGTTGTTAACGGCCATATACTAGCACAATGTACCAAATTTCAACTGACTCGGATGAAATTTGCTCCTCCAAGAGGCTCCAACACCAAATCTCGGAATCGGTTTATATGGGGGCTATATATAATTATGGACCAATACCTGCATGGTTATTAGAGACCATATACCGGATGAATTTTGCTTATACACCGGAGGTCACATCTGGGGATGGGTTTATATTGGGGCTATATATAATTATGGACTGATATGAACCAATTCCTGCATTGTTGTTGGATACCATATACTAACATCACGTACCAAATTTCAACCGAATCGGAAGAATGTTGCTCTTCCAAGGGGCTCCGGAGGTCCAATCTAGGGATCGGTTTATATGGGGGCTTTATATAATTGTGGACCGATTTCGATCAATTTTTGCATGGGTGTTTGAGGCCATATAGTAATACCACGTACCAAATTTCAACTGCATCAGATGAATTTTGGTCTTCCAAGAGGCTCCGGAGGTCAAATCTGGGGATCGGTTTATATGGGGGCTATATATAATTATGGACCGACATGGACCAATTTTTGCATGGTTGTTAAGGACCATATACCAACACCATGTGCCAAATTTCAGACGGATCGGATGAAATTTGTTTCTCTTTGAGGCTCCGCAAGCCAAATCGGGGGATCGGTTTATATGGGGGCTATATGTAATTATGGACCGATATGGACCAATTTTTGCATGGTTGTTAGAGACCATATAATAACACCATGTACCAAATTTCAGCCGGATCGGATGAAATTCGCTTCTCTTAGAGCAATCGCAAGCCAAATTTGGGGGTCCGTTTATATGGGGGCTATACGTAAAAGTGGACCGATATGGCACATTTGCAATACCATCTGACCTACATTAATAGCAACTACTTGTGCCAAGTTTCAAGTCGATAGCTTGTTTCGTTCGGAAGTTAGCGTGATTTCAACAGACGGACGGACGGACGGACATGTTCGGATCGACTCAGAATTTCACCACGACCCAGAATATATATACTTTATGGGGTCTTAGAGCAATATTTCGATATGTTACAAACGGAATGACAAAGTTAATATACCCCCCATCCTATGGTGGAGGGTATAATAAGTATATACAGCAGTAAGTTCGGCCGGGTCGAATCTTAAATACCCACCACCATGAACCGAATATAATAGTTTACTTTGAAAACTCTTCGTCGTAGCGGTTTACTTGATAATATATCGAATTTTAGGGGGTTTGATGACAAATCTTCTTCCAAGCAAATCAGTTCAACCAGAATGCTTACCGAAGAAAAAATTTAAAGATTCTACCTATGAAGACCACATCAGATTCTGGACTTATGAGAACCAATTTTGTTTGAGTTTTGGAGAAATCATAAATATATCGTGTATATGATGAAAAAAAAATCCTTGATTTGAAATCTTAAATCTGTAGATTTTTCCGCCATTATATAAATGAATACGATGAGTAAAATCTGGAAAATGCTATACCCTGAAAGAAGTCTTTTCTTTTCTAAGGAATGAAATTTTAGACAAGCAAAGTTTTCTTTTGAAGCAAATTTTAGAGACAATAGTTGAATCGCTTGTCAAAAATTCGGATTAGTTTGCTCTAAACGACGTTTGTTTAAAATTTCATTCCGTAGGAAAATATTTTGTCTTTAGGTGTACCCTCAAGAAGTTAAATCGGTCTATATCGATGCCTTGTCAAAGGCAAATGCGATACAGATTTTGGAGCGTCAAAAATTCCAGTATATTTAAATTTTTGTGCAAATGGGATAAACACTACGGTTTCTAGAAGCCCAAGGACTTAAATCTGAAGATCGGTCTATGTGGAGGCTATACAAAACATGGGTCGACACACACCATATTCGGCTGACCTATTTGTGGTCAGCCGGATTCCAGAAGTCCTAGAAATAAATTCGGGAATTAGGTCTATATGGGGGCTATACCAAAACATGCACCAATTCTCGCCACCTCTTAATGTTCCTCAAATATCTCTAGAATTCAACTTTCAGACAACTTGGGTTAAAACTACGAATTCTAGATGTGCAAGTAGTAGTATACCCAGCAAAAAAGTAGTGAAAATGTGCTTTTTGCATCTGAAAGTGATGCAAAATTGCCGCAGAAGCGAAGAATTTAACATGGGCTTGACATAGGACGGATGTCCACCATTTCCACAGCCGTTGCACTGAATTTGAAGTACTTCTTAAGGTGTGATCCGAATTCAGTCTTTTGGATGTACATTAAAAAATTTGTGACATTTTGCCAAATAAATAATTTTTTATAATTTTCTTTTTGCTCTAAAATATTTCCAAAAATTTTCTAGAATGGATTTAGCATTTTTTTTGGGCAAAATTTAAATAATTGGTACCATTTTATTAATCCTTACTCTATTTTTAACATATTTGAAACAAAAAAAGTTAAAATTACCCTTTAACAAGTATATACAGCACTAAGTTCGGCCGGGCCGAATTTTAAATACCCACCACCATGAACCAAATATTAGGGTTTGCTTTGAAATTTCAAGAGGGCTTGAGGACTTGAGGACACTTCCCAAAGATAAATTTAAAGATTTCACCTATGAGGACTATATCAGATTCTGGATTTATAAGAACCATTTTTGTTTGAGTTTTAGAGGAATCATTAACATCTCTTGTAAATGTGCAAGAAAATTATAAAATAACGTCTTGATTTGAAATCTTAAATCTGTAGAAGTAAAATCTGGAAATTTTACATTGAGTTTCAAGCAATTTCCATGATCAGTGCGCCTTCTACACCCTCAAGAAGTGAAGTCGGTCTATATGGCGGCATTACCAAATGGACCGATAAAAACTTAATCCGATACAAGTTTTTGTGAGCCTAAAATACCAGAATATTTACAGTTTCAGGCAAATCAGATAAAAACTTCGGATTCTAGAAGCCCAAGAAGTAAAATCGGGAAATCGGTCTATATGGGGGCTATAACAAAATATGGACCGGTACTCACCATTTTCGACACAAGTTTTTATGGTCCTAAAATACCTCTAGATTTCCAATTTCAGACAAATTGGATAAAAACTACGATTTCTATAAGCCCAAGACCGCAAATCGGGAGGTCGTTTTATATGGGGACCATACCAAAACATGGACCGATACTCACAATTTTTGGCACACGTTTTTGTGGTCCTACAATACCTCAAGATTTCCAATTTCAGATAAAGTGAATAAAAACTGTGGTTTCTATAAGCCCAAGAAGTAAAATCTGGAGATCGGTCCATATGGGGGCTATACCAAAATATGGATCGATACTCACAATTTTTGGCACACGTACTTGTGGTCCTACAATACCTCTAGATTTCCAATTTCAGGTAAATTGAATAAAAACTGCGGTTTCTATAAGCCCAAGAAGTAAAATCGGGAGATCGGTCTAAATGGGGGCTATACCAAAACATGGACCGATAATCACCATAATCACACCTCTTTATGGTCATAAAATACCTCTAGATTTCAAATTTCAGACAAATTGGATAAAAACTTCGATTTCTATAAGCTTAAGACCCCAAATCGGGAGGTCGGTTTATATGGCGACTATATCAAAACCTGGACCGATATAGCCCATCTTCGAACTTGACCTGCCTGCAGACAAAAGACGAGTTTATGCAAAATTTCAGCGCGATTGCTTCATTATTGAAGACTATAGCGTGATTACAACAGACAGACAGACAGACGGACAGACAGACAGACAGACAGACGGACATGCTTATATCGTCTTAGAATTTCTCCCTGATCAAGAATATATATACTTTATATAGTCGGAAATCGATATTTCGATGTGTTACAAACGGAATGACAAACTTATTATACCCCCGTCACCATTCTATGGTGGTGGGTATAAAAATATGAAAAAAAAACGAGTTGTAAAAAATTGAATTAAAAGAACTTCCTGAGTAGTTAAAATAAAGAATATCTTTGGAGACAATTTTTTGGAAGTGCTTTTAGAGTTGTGCCCTTAGATGTACTTCCAATTTTTATACCCTAAACCACATAGTGGTCAGGGTATAATAAATTTGATCTGCCAAAAAATGTGCCTACCAGAAAGATTGATTTTGGACCCCATAAAATATATACCGATCGACTCAGAATCGCATCCTGAATCGATGTAGCGCTTGGTGTCCGTCAGTCCGTCCGTCCGTCTGTCCATGTATTTGTTGTTCACAGGATTCCGGTCGCATTTGTTAACCGATTTTGATGAAATTTGGTACAGGCAGTTTTTTGGGCAAAGGACGAACACTATTGAATTTGGAAGAAATCAGATCAAATTTAGATATAGCTCCCATACATATGTATCGTCCGATTTCGACGCTTGTTGCGCTTTTTTACAAACGGGTCGTCAACAAATTTGGCAAAAGGTGATCTTTTTCATCGCCCTTCAAATCTGCAAAATTTCATCCAAATCGGTTCAGATTTCGGTATAGCTCCCATATATATGTATCGCCCGATTTTCACAAATTTGGCCATAAAACCCTTATTTATTAACCGATAATACTCGAAGTTGGTTAGATCTAGCCCTCTAGAGTACTAACTGCTTGTGCAAAATGTCATCGAAATCGCTTCAGATGTAGATATAGCTCCCATATATGTATCGCCCGATTTTGAAAAATTTGCCCCTAATAACTTTATGTTTGACCATAATGGCCTCATTTCTTAACTGATCTTACTCAAATCTTGCACAAGGTAACCTTTTGTGATATTAATCAAACCCGCAAAATATTATGCCAATCGGTTCAGATTTCGATATAGCTCCCATATATATGCATCACTCGATTTTCTAAAATTTTGCCATAATTATCTTATTTATTAACCAATGTTACTCAAATTTGGAATTTTGATGTACTAGCCGATCGTATTTATACTTAATTGTAGCTATTACAAATTTGGATTTATTAGCCACACTAATTGAGCTATTTCCTCTCTTTTAACAATCGGCTCAATATTAGCGACATACTAACTCTGTAGGTGCAAAATCAACTGTAGCCCGGGTTGCCAGAAGTATAAGAAATTCTCTAAATGTTGTTTTTTTCTAATATTTAGCGGCACAATGTAGAGACTTTTTCACTCAAAACGATTTTTAATAATTTTTACATTTTGGTGGCTCTAGAAGAGGAAATTAGAAGCCTGCAAGGCTTTTTTTTTAACAATGTGCGGTAACCACGGTTACCACTCGTGCCACAAATCTACCAAACAAATATTTCTATAGAAAAATTTGTCAAAATTTTTTGTGTATAGAACATTTTGTCAAAATTGTATATCTATAGAATTTTTATACCCTCCACCATAGGTAACACATCGAAATATTGCTCTAAGACCCCAAAAATTATATATATTCTGGGTCGTGGTGAAATTCTGAGTCGATCTGAGCATCTCCGTCCGTCCGTCCATCTGTTGAAATCACGCTAACTTCCGAACGAAACAAGTTATCGACTTGAAACTTGGCACAAGTAGTTGTTATTGATGTAGGTCGAATGGTATTGCAAATGGGCCATATCGGTCCACTCTTATGTATAGCCCCCATATAAACGGACCCCCAAATTTGGCTTGCGATTGCTATAAGAGAAGCAAATTTCATCCGATCCGGCTGAAATTTGGTACATGGTGTTAGTATATGGTCTCTAACAACCATGCAAAAATTGGTCCACATCGGTCCATAATTACATATAGCCCCCATATAAACCGACCCCCGATTTGGCTTGCGGAGCCTCTAAGAGAAGCAAATTTCATCCGATCCGGTTGTTAGTATATGGTCTCTAATGACCATGCAAAAATTGGTCCACATCGGTCCATAACCATATATAGCCTCCATATAAACCGATCACCAGATTTGACCTCCGGAGCCTCTTGGAAGACCAAAATTCATTTGATTCAGTTGAAATTTGGTACGTGATGTTAATATATGGCCTCAAACACCCATGCAAAAATTGGTCGAATTCGGTCACTATTTATATATAGGCCCCATATAAACCGATACCAGATTTGACCTCCGGAGCCGCTTGGAAGAGCAAAATTCATCCGATTCGGTTGAAATTTGGTACGTGATGTTAATATATGGTATCCAACAACCATACAGGAATTGGTTCATATCAGTCCATAATTATATGTAGCCCCCATATAAACCGATCTCCAGATTTGAACTCTGGTGCCTTTTAGAGAAGCAAAATTCATCTGATCTGGTTGAAATTTGGTACGTGGTGGTAGTATATGATATTTAACAACCATGCGGGAATTGGTCCATATCAGTCCATAATCATATACGAGTATAGCCCCCATATAAAGCGATCGCGAGATTTGGTTTTGGAGCATCTTGGAGGAGCAAATTTCATCGGAGTCAGTTGAAATTTGGTACATTGTGCTAGTATATGGCCTTTAACAACCATGCCTAACTAGGTCCATATCGGTCCATAGTTATATATAGCCCTCAGATAAATCGATCCCCAATCACACAAAAATTGGTCCATATCAAGCCCATAATTTTATATAGCCCCCTATATAAGCGACCCCCATATTTCAATTTTGTCTCTCTACGTACCGTGCAAATGTCCATGTCGATTCGCAATTATTTGTAGGTTTACCTATACATAACTTTTTTGTCTAATAGATACCACGTATGGATTAACTCACAATTTAGAAAACGATGTTAAGAAGTTTTAAGATACCACAACCCAAGTAATTCGATTGTGGATGACAGTCTTTCGTAGAAGTTTCTACGCAATCCATTATGGAGGGTACATAAGATTCGGCCTGGCCGTATATACTTGTTTTTTTTTTTTTTTTTCAAAATATTATTTCTATAGAAAATTTTCTCATAATTCATAAATAATTTTCATGATACCTCGGTCGTTTATGAGTATAATTGTGATTTATATGAAAATTTGAAAAATCCACCTAGAACTTATAGAGTTTAAATACCGTACTTTAGACATGTCCATATTACGTATAAGTGATATTAATGTTATTTATATCACTTATACAACATGGTGTTCTTCGATTGAGCATTAAAAACAAAAAATTCGTTTGATAGATACCAATGCAATATTTTTCCGATTTATATTTCTCTATTGGTAAAGAGTATTTTTGTGATTTACCTTATTTTTGTAAGTACAAACTGAAAAGAGTTAAACATTCAAAGTAAAATCACATAGAATTAGGAAAAGCGCATAGAAAACTTTCTGCTTGTCCAAAAATTCATTTATCGTTTTTAATGTATGAAAATTGAAGCAAATTGTATGTGCATGCTCATTATGGGGTACAACCACTGCAGGTAAGAATGGAAATATTAAAGTATAAACGATTTTATATTACTAATTGGTTTGACAAAAAATTTGCATACACATTGCAATGATACCGTGTGTGTGTGTGAGAGAGAAATTTATTTCTTTTAATTGAGAAACAGATAAAGGACACACCCATTTAAATAAATGTGGAGTTTATATGAAAACCAGGAGCACATTGTAAAGGCAAGGATACAAATTGTACCCTATTGTAATTTTTTTTTTAACAAATTTTTAAATGAAATTATTTTTCAAAGTGGGAATATTTTAAAAGAAATTTTATTATGTATAGTCGGATGTGCCATATGAGATATTAGTTATGTGATCTACAAATTTTCAAAATAAACATTAGAATCAATTTGGCAATGTGTTTTGACCATTATAGTTTAACACAACGATGGGAGAGATGATATTACTGATAAAAATATATTTTTATGACGGAAAAATACACAAAAATACAAAACTACATATTTCTATAGAAAATTTTGTCAAAAATTTACTTCTGTAGAAAATTTTGCCAAAGTTTTATTTCTGTTAACAAGTTTGTAAAAATTTTATTACTGTAAACAATTTTGTAAAAAATTTAGTTCTATAGATAATTTTGCTATAGAAATTTTTGTCTAAACTTTATTTCTAAAGAACATATTTCCGAATTTTATTTCTATAAAAAATATTGTCAAAATTGTATTTATTTAGTTTAGTCAATGCATGGTTTTAAGCTGAAATAAAAAAAAAAAAAAAAAAAAACAACAATGATTAAGGAAAAAAACCAACAATAACAAAACAAAACGAATGAAAACAAGTATATACAGCACTAAGTTCGGCCGGGCCGAATCTTACATACCCACCACCATGAACCAAATATTGGGGTTTCCTTTTAAATTTCAGGAGGGCTTGAGGACTTAAGGACACTTCCCGAAGATAAATTTAAAGATTTCACCTATGAGGACCATATCAGTTTCTGGATTTATAAAAACCATTTTTGTTTGAGTTTTAGAGGAATCATTAGCATCTCTTGTAAGTGTGCAAGAAAATTATAAAATAACGTTTTGATTTGAAATCTTAAATCTGTAGAAGTAAAATCTGGAAATTTTACATTGAGTTTCAGGGAATTTTCATGATCAGTGCGCCTTCTACACCCTCAAGAAGTGAAGTCGGTCTATATGGAGGCATTACCAAATGGACCGATAAAAACTTAATCCCATACACGTTTTTGTGAGCCTAAAATACCAGAATATTTACAATTTAAGGCAAATCAGATAAAAACTACGGTTTCTAGAAACCCAAGGAGTTAAATCGGGAGATCGTTCTTATGGGGGCTATACTAAAATATGGACCGATACTCACCGTTTTCGGCACACCTCTTTATGATCCGAAAATACCTCTACATTTCCAATTTCAGACAAATTGGATAAAAACTACGGTTTCTATAAGCCCAAGACCACAAATCGGGAGGTCGTTTTATATGGGGACCATACCAAATCATGGACCGATACTCACAATTTTTGGCACACGTATTTGTGGTCCTACAATACCTCTAGATTTCCAATTTCAGGTAAATTTAATAAAAACTGCGATTTCGATAAGCCCAAGAATAAAATCGGGAGATCGGTCTATATGGGGGCTATACCAAAACATGGACCTATACTCACCATTTTTGGCACATCTCTTTATGGTCATAAAATACCTCCAAATTTCAAATTTCAGGCAAATTGGATAAAAACTACGATTTCTATAAGCCCAAGACCCCAAATCGGGAGGTCGGTTTATATGGGGACTATATCAAAACCTGGACCGATATAGCCTATCTTCGAACTTGACCTGTCTGCAGACAAAGACGAGTTTGTGCAAAATTTCAGCATGATTGCTTCATTATTGAAGACTGTAGCGTGATTACAACAGATAGACAGATAGCCAGACAGACAGACGGACAGACGGACATCGTTATATCGTCTTAGAATTTCTCCCTGATCAAGAATATATATACTTCATATAGTCGGAAATCGATATTTCGATGTGTTACAAACGGAATGACAAACTTATTATACCCCCGTCACCATTCTATGGCTGTGGGTATAAAAAGAGGAATCACGCTCAAAATAAACCCAGCCAACTGCACTCAATCGATTATTTGAAATGAATTTATTTCGGCATAAGCCGCCTATCATGTAAAACCTTCTTTATTCTGATAATTAGTTGATAGTTTTGCTGCAAGTAAAGGATGCTGATGAGGAATGTGGTAATTCCGAATCCAACCATCTTGCAGTCTATAGGGCTTTGCCCAAATAAATTTGACAAACATTCTTTTCCTCTGTTGGTTAAACTACACTTGTAGTTTAGTCAATGCATGGTTTTAAGTGAAAAAAAAGAAGAACAATGTTTAAAGAAAAAAACCAACAATAACAAAACCAACAAAAAAAAAAAAATATTTCTATTGAAAATTTTGTCAAAATTGTATTTCTATTGAAACTTTTGTCAAAATTGTATTTTTTAGAAATTTTTCTCAAAGTTTTATTTATTATTGTAAATAATTTTGTAAAAATTTTATATATATAGAAAATTTTGGCCAAATTTGTTTGTAAACAATTTTGTAAAAATTTTGTACATATAGAAAAATTTGGCCAAATTTTATTCCTTACAAAATTTAGTCAAAATTTGTTTTCTATACAAAATTTTGTCAAAATTGTATTTCTTAGAAAATTTTGGCAAAATTTTATTTCTATAGAAAAATTTGTCAAAAATTTTATGTCTATAGAAAATTTTGTCAAAAATTTTATTTCCATAGAAAATTTTGTCAAAAATTTTCTTCTATAGAAAATTTTGTCAAAATTTTATTTCTGTTAACAATTTTTTAAAAATTTTATTACTATAAACAATTTTCTAAAAATTTTATATCTATAGAAAATATTGCCAAATTTATATGCGCATATACTTTTGTCGACATTTGGTCCAAATTTTATTTCTAAAGAGCATTTTTCCAAATTGTATTTCTATAGAAAATGTTGCCAAATTTTATTTCTATAGAAAATTTTGACAAAATTTTATTTCTATTGAAAATTTTGTCAAAATATTATTTCTTAGAAAATTTTGTCAAAATTATATTTATTACTATAATCAATTTTCTAAAAAATTTTGTATCTATAAAAAATTTTTGCCAAGTTTTATATGTATAGAAAATTTTGTCCATATTTTTTTTTCTATAGAAATTTTTGTCCAAATTTTATGTCTAAAGAACATTTTTCCAAATTTTATTCCTAAAGGAAATGTTGTCAAAATTTTATTTCTATAGAAAATTTTCTCAAAATTTTTTTTTCTATAGAAAATTTTGTCAAAATTTTATTTCTATTGAAAATGTTGTCAAAATTTTATTTAAATATGTCTCAAAGTTCAATATGAACTAACGCAAAAGAATATTTTCAAACGTGCAATACAGAGAGCTGACGAGGTTAGTGAATCTACAGTATTTTTGTGTTGTGATACTATACATACCCCTGAGGAAGCGATTCAATATCGTAATCGCGAAATATTGGAAACAATAAATAAAATATTTAAAAAAGACCTCGAGCTTGAAGAAACATTAATTTATAATTCTAACAAAAAGTCGACCAAAAATCAAATTAAAAACTAAAAAAATTTATTTCTATAGAAATTTTTGTCAAAATTTCATTTCCATAGAAAATTTTGTCAAAATGTTATTTCCATAGAAAATTTACTTCTATAGAATATTTTGTCAACATTTTATTTCTGTAAAAATATTGGACACAATTTTATTACTGTAAACAATTTAGTAAAAATTTTAATTCTATAGAAAATTTTATCAAAACTTTATTTCTATAAAAAATTTTGTCAATTTAATTTGTCATTTTAATTGTATTGAAAATTTTGTTAAAATTTTATTTCTATAGAAATTTTTGTCAAAATTTTATTTCTATAGAAATGTCTGTCCAAATTTTTATGTCTATAGAAATTTTTGTTCAAATTTTACTTTAAATTTTATTTATGTAGAATATTTTTTCCAAATTATATTTCTATAGAATGTTTGGTCTAAATTTTATTTCTATAAAAAATTTTATTTGTTTAGAATTTTTTTTTAATTTTATTTCTATAGAAATTTTTTTTCAAAATTTTATTTCTTTAGAAAATTTTGTCAAAATTTTATTTATATAGAAAATTTTGTTTTTATTTCTATAGAAAATTTTGTTTTTATTTTATCTATATAGAAATTTTTGGTGTTCGGTCGAAGCAGGAATCGAACTCACGACGTTGTATATGCAAGGCGGGCATGCTAACTATTGTACCACGGTGGCTCCCTTAGAAAATGTTATTTATCTTGAATATTTTGTCAAAATTTTATTTCTATAGAAAATTTTGTCAAAATTTTATTTCTATAGAAAATTTTGTCAAAATTTTATTTCTATAGAAAATGTTGTCGAATTTTTTCTATAGAAAATTTTGTCAAAAACTTTTTTCCGTAGAAAATTTTGTCAAAATTTATTTTTATAGAAAATTTTTCCGAAATTTTATTTATATATAGAATCGAGGTAACTCTTAGTTGAAAAGTAATGTTTCGCAAAATCTACCAAAACATCAAGAATTCTACCAATCTACCAAACAGTAAAAAATCTACCATTTTTGGTAGAATTCTACTAACTATGGCAACCGTGATCTTACTACCAATAACTACATATCGCTACGAAGAAATTTGAGTGAGTCGTTTGTTATACCTTAGGTCTTATGACTTGGCCTTACTAGGATCTCCTTAGGTTAAAGGTTAAAGTGGCAGCCCGATTAAGATTCAGGCTCACTTAGACTATTCAGTCCATTGTGATATCTCCTTAGATTATTTCCAGTATGGAATTGGATCCGATGGTTAAAATCATCTCTGGGACTGTTCCGTCTTTAGGGTGCGTATAACTAACATTAATTAAATGAATGTTACGTATACAACGTGGTGTTCTACGATTTGATTCAAAGTTCTTCGTATTTAAATTATTTTCTTTTGCTTTTTATGTATGTATGCTATTTATTAGTACTTTATTTGAATTCAAGAGCAAATCCTTCATGACCACTTTACCACATAGTACCCAGAAACATTTAGGGTGTTGGGAAATTCATTTAGTTGAAGTTTTTTTTTTATTCATGAAAATTAACTGTATGTGTATCTTGTGTATTCAAAGAATTGTGCTACACGACCAATTCAAATAAGAAACGAAAAATTAGGGTATATACTATGAGTTTTTTTATGTGGTTTTAAAGCATTGGCATTGGTACCTTGTAATTTGGCTTGTATGTATGTGGGAGAATTTATGTCTTTGAATAGATACAGACATACGACATAACCATTTTACATAAACGTAAAGTTTCATGGTTTACCATTATGAGCAAATTGCAAGGAAAAAGATTACACCATGCACCTTAATATATTTTATTTATTTCAAAAGTATTCGAATCCAGGTGTTATCCAAAATGGGCGTTATTCGATATAATTTAATGATATAATTTTCTTTTTGTGCTAGACCATGTGGTAGAAAATGTCATTGTTTAAGAAAATTTTTTGAATTCTACAATGAATTTTATGCACTCACCATATAGCGGAGGTAATCATATATTTTACTGGAGCTTTTACCTATGTTACGCTCAAGGATTATAAGTTTGGGCAATATATGTTTAATAAATAGCCCTAGGTATTTTCTGCCTTTCTGTACCCTCCACAATAGGAGGTTATACGAACTGAGTCATTCCGTGAGTAGCATATGGGAATATTGGTCTCAGCCCCCATATGGTATATATTCTGATTGCTGATGAAATTCAGAGTCGATATAGTGACGTCTATCCCTACGGCTGTTGCAATCACGCTAACTTCCAAACGAAACTTGGCGCAATGAGTCGATATTGGTGTAGGTCGGATGGTATTGCAAATGAACCATATCGGACCATTTTTAGGCATCGCGCCCATATAAACCGACCGCCAGATTTGTCTTGCGAACATGGTTACCACTTGCGCCAAAAATAATCTACTAAAATTTTAAGAAAAATTTAAAAAAAATCTACCAAATTTAAAACCAAATCTTATTTTGAAATTGTTTTCTTCGAAAGAAATGTTCTATTAATTTATATTAGATGTTTACCTATTTCAATTGTCTAAATTTAAACGGACAATGGACTTCATAGTATGACCTAACACGAAAATTAAATTTTTTAATTATGTAAAATATTGTGTGAAAATGTTATTTCTATGGAAAATGTTGTCAAAGTTTTATTTCTAAAATTTCTATAAAAAATGTTGTCAAATTGAATTTTTATAGAAAATTTTGTCAAAATCTTATTTCTATAAAAAATTTGGTCAACATTTATTTTTTTTTTTTTTTGAAAATTTGGTCAAAATTTTATATCTATAGACAATTTTATTATACCCTGCGCCACACTGTGGAACAGGGTATTATAAGTTAGTGCATATGTTTGTACCACCCAGAAGGAGACGAGATAGACACATGGTGTCTTTGGCAATAATGGTCAGGGTGGGTCCCTGAGTCGATATAACCATGTCCGTCTGTCCATCCGTCCATCCGTCCGTCCGTTATTTCTATGGAAATAGTTGTCAAAGTTTTATTTCCAAAATTGCTATAAAAAATTTTGTCAAATTGAATTTTTATAGAAAATTTTGTCAAAATCTTATTTCTATAAAAAATTTGATCAACATTTATTTTTTTTTTTTGAAAATTTGGTCAAAATTTTATATCTATAGACAATTTTATTATACCCTGCGCCACACTGTGGAACAGGGTATTATAAGTTAGTGCATATGTTTGTAACACCCAGAAGGAGACGAGATAGACACATGGTGTCTTTGGCAATAATGGTCAGGGTGGGTCCCTGAGTCGATATAACCATGTCCGTCTGTCCGTCCGTCCGTCCGTCTGTCTGTGAACACATTTTTGTGATCAAAGTCTAGGTCGCAATTTAAGTCCAATCGCCTTCAAATTTGGCACATGTTCCTTATTTGGGTCAGAATAGAACTCTATTGATTTTGGAAGAAATCGGTTCAGATTTAGATATAGCTCCCATATATATCTTTCGCCCGATATGGACTAATATGGTCCTAAAAGCCAGAGTTTTGGCCCAATTTGGTTGAACTTTTGCACAGGGAGTAGATTTAGCATTGTAGCTATGAAATCGATTCAGATTTAGATATAGCTCCCATATATATCTTTCGCCCGATATGGACTAATATGGTCCTAAAAGCCAGAGTTTTGGCCCAATTTGTTGGAAATTTTGCACTAGGACTACAATTAGTAGTGCAGTTAAGTGTGCAAAATTTGATTGAAATCGGTTCAGATTTAGATGTAGCTCCCATATATATCTTTCGCCCGATATGGACTAATATGGTCCTAAAAGCCAGAGTTTTGGCCCAATTTGGTTGAAATTTTGCACAGGGAGTAGATTTAGCACTGTTGCTATGCGTGAAATTTGGTTGAAATCGATTCAGATTTAGATATAGCTCCCATATATATCTTTCGCCCGATATTCACTTATATGGACTCAAAAGCCAGAGTTTTATCCCGATTAGCTTGACATTTTGCACAAGGAGTACAATTGGTAGTATAGTCATGTGTGCCAAATTTGATTGAAATCGCTTCAGATTTAGATATAGCTTCCATATATATTTTTCGCCCGATATGGACTTATATGGCCCCAGAAGCCAGAGTTTTGGCCCAATTTGGTTGAAATTTTGCACTGGGAGTACAATTAGTAATATAGTTATGGTTGCCAAATTTGGTTGAAATCGGTTCAGATTTAGATATAGCTCCCATATATATGTTTTTCTGATTTCGACAAAAATGGTCAAAATACCAACAATTTCCTTGTAAAATCGGCACTGCTTAGTCGAAAAGTTGGAAAAATAACACTAATTTTCCTAAACTTCTAATACATATATATCGAGCGGTAAATCATAAATAAACTTTTGCGAAGTTTCCTTAAAAATTCTGCAGATTTAAATGTTTCCTATATTTATACCCTTCACCACTACTGTGGTACAGGGTATAATAAGTTTGTGCATTTGTATGTAACGCCAAGAAGGAGTAATCATAGACCAACCTTTTAGTATACGGATCGACTTAGAATTAATTTTCGATTTAGCGATGTCCGTCTGTCTGTCCGTCTGTCTGTATATGTAATTTTGTGCACAAAGTACAGCTCGCAATTTAAGTCCGATCGTCCTCAAATTTGGCATAGGGCCGTTTCTTGGGACAAAGACAATCGCTATTGGTTTTGGTTCAGATTTAGATATAGCTGCCATATATATTTATCCCCGATTTGGTCATAGTTAGCGAGTTTATCAACCGATTTTCTTGAAATACCGTACATCAAAATATTTTATGAATCTCGAAAATCTTGCAAAATATCAACCAAATCAGTTCAGATTTTGATATAGCTCCCATATATATCTTTCGCCCGATTTAGACTCATATGACCACAGAGGCTAAAGTTTACTACCGATCTTCGTGAAATTTTGCTCAGAGGGTAGAATTGACATTCTACCAATGCTTGGTAAATTTGATTGAAATCGGTTTAAATTTAGATATAGCTCCCATATATATCTTTCATCCGATTTGAACTTATATGGCCTCAAAATCCAGGGTTTTGGCGTGATTTCCTTCAAATTTCGCACAAGGAGTACGTTTAGTAGTATCGGTAATTGTGCCAAATTTGGTTGAAATCGGTTCAGATTTAGATATGGCTCCCATATATACCTTCCGTCCGATTTGCTCTCATATGACCAGGGGGGGCCAAAGTTATACTCCCATTTACGTGAAATTTCGCATAGATAGAATTGTAGAATTATTACTCTAACTATACATGTCACATTTAGTCAAAATCGGTTCAGATTATATATAGCTCCCATATATACGTACACATGAGTTGGGGAAATATGGAAGACTGGTACACATTTTAGACCCATTTTCAATGGAAGTTTCCTCCAATTAACTGGATAGCGTTAGTCAATTTAAATTTTAATTCTACAGATTTTGTAGAAGTAAAAAAATTGTCTCCTTTATATAGCTTGGGAAGTAGTTGAGATGGTAACACAAATGTTGGCCTACATAGGCTTGAAGGGTGTAATATAGTCGGTCCCGCCCGACTTTAGACTTTACTAACTTGTTTTTTTTTTTTTGAAAATTTGGCCACAATTTATTTTCTATAGAAAAATTTTATTTCTATAGGAAATTTTGTTAAAATTTGATTTCTAAAGGAAATTTTGTTAAAATTTGATTTCTAAAGGAAATTTTGTTAAAATTTGATTTCTAAAGAAAAATTTATCATAATTTTATTTCTATAAAAAATATTTTTAAAATTTTATTTTTATAGAATATTTCGTCAAAATTTTATTTGTATTGGAAATTTGGTCAACATTTTATTTCTGAGGGAAATTTGGTAAAAATTTTGTTTCTATAAATATTTCGGTCAAAATTTTATTTCTAAAAAAAACTTTGGTAAAAAACATATTTCTGTAGACGATTTGATCAAAATTTTATTTCTATAGACAATTTTGTGAACATTTTATTTCTGTAGATAATTTGGTCAACATTTTATATAAAGAAAATTTTTTTCGAAATTGTATTTCCATAGATAATTTGGTCAAAATTTTATTTCTATAGACAATTTTGCCAAAATTTTATTTCTTTAGATAATTTAGTCAAAATTTTATTTCTAAAGGAAATTTGGTAAAAATTTTGTTTCCGTAGAAAATTTGTTTAAAATTTTATTTTATTTAAAAATTTTATTTCTAAAGAAAATATGGTCAAAAATAATTTCTATACACAATTTTGTCAAAATTTTAGTTCTGTAGAAAATTTTGTCAAAATTTTATTTGTATAGAAAATTTGGTCAAAATTTTATTTCAATAGAAAAGTTGGTCAAAATTTTATTTCTGCAGAAAAGTTGGTCAAAATTAATTTTTTTTGGAAAATTTGGTCACAATTTTATTTCTATAGAAAGATTTTGTTTGTATAGGAAATTTTGTTAAAATTTGATATCTATAGAAAATTTGGTCAACATTTTATTTTTGAGTGAAATTTGGTAAAAATTTTATATCTATAAATATTTTGGTCAACATTTTATTTCTAACAAACTTTGGTAAAAAAATATTTCTATAGAAAAATTGAAAATTTTATTTCTATAGACAATTTTGTGAACATTTTATTTCTGTAGATAATTTGGTCAAAATTGTATCTAAAGAAAATTTTGTTAAAATTGTGTTTCCATAGAAAATTTGGTCAAAATTTTATTTCTATAGACAATTTTGCCAAAATTTTATTTTTTTAGATAATTTAGTCAAAATTTTATTTCTAAAGGAAATTTGGTAAAAATTTTGTTTCTGTAGAAAATTTTATTAAAATTTTATTTTATTTAAAAATTTGGCCAACATTTTATTTCTAAAGAAAATATGGTCAAAAATTTACACAATTTTGTCAAAATTTTAGTTCTGTAGAAAATTTTGTCAAAATTTTATTTGTATAGAAAATTTTGTCAAAATTTATTTCTAAAGAAAATTTGGTAAACATTTAATTCCTATACAAAATCTGGTCAAAATATTATTTCTTTAGAAAATTTGGTCAATCTGTTATTACTATAGACAATTTTATTTTTATAGAAAATTTGGTCAACATTTTATTTCTAAGGGAAATTTGGAAAAATTGTATTTTTATAAATATTTTGGTAAAAATTTTATTTCTATAAAATTTTGGTAAAAAAATATTTCTATAGAAAATTTATTCAAAATTTTATTTCTATAGACAATTTTGTGAACATTTTATTTCTGTAGATAATTTGGTCAAAATTTTATCTAAAGAAAATTTGAATTAGAAGTTTACCTATTTCAATTGTCTAAATGTAAACGGACAATGGACTTTGATAGTATGACCTAACACGAAAATTAAATTTTATAAAGATATTGAATTTATATATTGTGTGAAAATGTTATTTCTATTGAAAGTTTTGTCAAAATTTTATTTCTATTGAAAATTTTGTCAAGATTTTATTTCTATGGAAAATTTTGTCAAAATTTTATTTCTATAGAAAAAAATCAAGATTTTATTTCTATAGTAAATTTTGTCAAAATTTCATTTCTATAGAAAATTTTGTCAAAATTTTATTTCTGCAGAAAATTTGGTCAAAATTATTTTTTTTTTTTTGGAAAATTTGGTCACAATTTTATTTCTATACACATATTTGGGCAAAATTTTATTTCAATAGAAAAGTTGGTAAAAATTTTGTTTCTGCAGAAAATTTGGTCACAATATTTTTTTTTTTTTGAAAATTTGGTCAAAATTTTATTTCTATAGAAAAATTTTACTTCTATAGGAAATTTTTTTAAAATTTGATTTCTAAAGAAAATTTTATCATAATTTTATTTCTATAGAAAATATTTTTAAAATTTTATTTTTATAGAAAATGTTGTCAAAATTTTATTTGCATAGAAAATTTGGCCAACATTTTGTTTTTGAGGGAAATTTGGTAAAAATTTTATTTCTATAAATATTTTGGTCATAATTTTATTTCTAAAAAAATTTTGATAAAAATAAAAATATTTCTATAGAAAATTTGATCAAAATTTTATTTCTATAGACAATTTTGGGAACATTTTATTGCTGTAGATAATTTGGTCAAAATTTTATCCAAAGAAAATTTTGCTAAAATTGTATTTCCATAGAAAATTTGGTCAACATTTTATTTCTATAGACAATTTTGCCAACATTTTATTTTTCTAGACAATTTAGTTAAAATTTTATTTCTAAAGGAAATTTGGTAAAAATATTATTTCTAAAGGAAATTTGGTAAAAATTTTATTTGTATAGAATTTTGTCAAAATTTATTTCTATAGAAAATTTGGTCAAAATTTTATTTCTATACAAAATCTGGTCAAAATTTTATTTCTTTAGAAAATGTGGTCTTTTTATACCCACCACCATAGAATGGTGACGGTGGTATAATAAGTTTGTCATTCCGTTTGTAACGCATCGAAATATCGATTTCCGACTATATAAAGTATATATATTCTTGATCAGGGAGAAATTCTAAGACGATATAACGATGTCCGTCTGTCCGTCTGTCTGTCTGTCTGTCTGTCTGTCTGTCTGTCTGTCTGTCTGTCTGTCTGTCTGTCTGTTGTAATCACGCTACAGTCTTCAATAATGAAGCATTCGTGCTGAAATTTTGCACAAACTCGTCTTTTGTCTGCAGGCAGGTCAAGTTCGAAGATGGGCTATATCGGTCCAGGTTTTGATATAGTCCCCATATAAACCGACCTCCCGATTTGGGGTCTTGGGCTTATAGAAACCGTAGTTTTTATCAAATTTGTCTGAAATTGGAAACCTAGAGGTATTTTAGGGCCATAAAGAGGTGTGCCGAAAATGGTGAGTATCGGTCCATATTTTGGTATAGCCCCCATATAGACCGATCTCCCGATTTTACTTCTTGGGCTTATAGAATCCGCAGTATTTATTCAATTTACCTGAAATTGGGAATCTAGAGGTATTGTAGGACCACAAATACGTGTGCCAAAAATTGTGGGTATCGGTCCATGTTTTGGTATGGTCCCCATATAAAACGACCTCCCGATTTGGGTCTTGGGTTTATAGAAACCGTAGTTTTTATCCAATTTGTCTGAAATTGGAAATCTAGAGGTATTTTAGGACCATAAAGAGGTGTGCCGAAAATGGTGAGTATCGGTCCATATTTTGGTATATCCCCCATATAGACCAATTTCCCGATTTTACTTCTTGGGCTTCTAGAAACCGTAGTTTTTATCTGATTTGCCTGAAATTGTAAATATTCTGGTATTTTAGGCTCACAAAAACGTGCATCGGATTAAGTTTTTATCGGTCCATTTGGTAATGCCTCCATATAGACCGACTTCACTTCTTGAGGGTGTAGAAGGCGTACTGATCATGAAAATTGCTTGAAACTCAATGTAAAATTTCCAGATTTTACTTCTACAGATTTAAGATTTCAAATCAAGACGTTATTTTATAATTTTCTTGCACACTTACAAGAGATGTTAATGATTCCTCTAAAACTCAAACAAAAATGGTTCTTATAAATCCAGAATCTGATATAGTCCTCATAGTTGAAATCTTTAAATTTATCTTCGGGAAGTGTCCTCAAGTCCTCAAGCCCTCCTGAAATTTCAAAGGAAACCCTAATATTTGGTTCATGGTGGTGGGTATTTAAGATTCGGCCCGGCCGAACTTACTGCTGTATATACTTGTTTTCTATAGACTATTTTATTTCTATAGACAATTTTATTTTTATAGAAAATTTGGACAACATTTTATTTCTAAGGAAATTTGGTAAAAATTGTATTTCTATAAATATTTTGGTAAAAATTTTATTTCTAAAAAACTTTGGTAAAAAAATATTTCTATAGAAAATTTGGTCAAAATTTTATTTCTATAGACAAGTTTGTGAACATTTTATTTCTGTAGATAATTTGGTCAAAATTGTATCTAAAAAAAATTTTGTCAAAATTGTATTTTCATAGAAAATTTGGTCAAAATGTTATTTCTCTAGACAATTTTCCCAAAATTTTATTTCTCTAGACAATTAGTCAAAATTTTATTTCTAAAGGAAATTTGGTAAACATTTTATTTTAGTTAAA
The DNA here is from genome assembly GCF_050003625.1 of Haematobia irritans. Lineage (NCBI taxonomy): Eukaryota > Metazoa > Arthropoda > Insecta > Diptera > Muscidae > Haematobia > Haematobia irritans. The sequence goes on along the minus strand of NC_134401.1, from coordinate 42,926,303 downwards.
AATTGGCCAACATTTTATTTCTAAAGAAAATTTGGTCAAAAATTTATTTCTGTACACAATTTTGTCAAAATTTTATTTCTGTAGAAAATTTTGTCAACATTTTATTTGTATAGAAAATTTGGTCAACATTTTGTTTCTAGTGAAGTATATGCCATAAAATCTACCACAAAACAAGCTGTGGTGGTTTTAGGTTCATAAAGTGGCTATACTGAAGCTGTAGTATTCTATAGTGTTTGCAGGTATATAACAATTTCTTAATACACGTAGCTAGAATTAAATTCGATCGTTCGATTTTCCTTGCCGAGTCCTTTTGAAAAACACTGGCTCAAAAATATGGCTATAGTACTTTCTATGCTATTGGGTATAGCGTATACCTAACATGGTGTTCTATAATTTCTATCGAAAACATTATTTTGGTTAGTTTAGTTGAATTAACTTCTGATAAATTTCCATGTACAAAGCGACTATATTGAAGCTGTAATGTTTAAAATTTAATATAGACCCGTATCTCATCTGCAAGTATATACAATTTTTTAAAAATTAATACACGTGGTTAGAATTAAATTCAATCGTTAGATTTTTCAAAGAATTTCTATAGCAAATAGCCCGAGTTTAAAATTAAATAGCGAATCTAAGAAACGGTCGTCATTTGTATCTTTAATATGTCAATTTTGGTCCTTCCTTCATAATAAAGAATTACTTCAATTTTTGCCTTTCTATGGAAGTTTCTCCCAGAGCTTGCTGTTAAATATTTGTATGATAAAAAATGTTTGTTTGCTTTTTTGGTATTGCCGTTTCAATTGTTTCTATTAGATTTTAGTACGTGCGAATTATGATATGCGATATATTATTTTGTGGATTATAAGATTCATAAACACGTACTGATTGCAATTCATAGACCAAGCAACCGCACAAAAAATATCATCCTAGAACTTATGATACTGATTCAGATATATAAGCACAAACATACACTGAATGTAGATATGGGTATTCCATGAAAATTGGTATACCATGAGTTTGGGATAAACAAAACCAAACAAAAAAAATCAAACAGAGAAGAAGGAAAGAGATTAAGTTGCAAGGCGCAGACTATGCGATAGCCTACAACAACTCTACTACATTAATGGGTTCAAGCTCAATTAAGAAGACATATAAAAAAGGATAGTTGATCAGATCCCAGAGAACCGAAGTTCATTGATATGAGGTATATACACTGACCCTGCAAGCAGAGAGTCAGGATATGGAGGTACAAGTTGTCTTTTATACGTAACGAGGTAAACCCTTTCGAGTACAAGAAATATCGATCTACTTAACTTCCTTTCTTCTAGATACTCTGGATATAAAATGAAGAAGGAAGTTATGATCACCACAAATAAAATCAAATTCATAATGCAATGAGAAACGCGTTGTCTGATTATTTGCTTGTGGAAAGGCCCATATATCAATGTGCTTTTCCTGTATATACGTACAGGGTGGCTGATAGGTATTGCAACCAACCGCCGCCCGATTTCATGTTTAGCTCAATGATGAAGGACCTCTTTTTTTATAGCCTAGTCAGAATGGAATTCCACATTGCAGTGAAACCACTTAGAGAAGCTTTGAAACCCTCAGAAATGTCACCAGCATTGCTGAGGTGGGATAATCCAACGTTGAAACATTTTTTTTGGTATTCGGTCGAAGCAGGAATCGAACACACGACCTTGTGCACTGAGAGGGATGATCCCACATTGAAAATCCTTTTTCGAGTTTGGTCGAAGATGGTATTTAACACATCCCATGGCGGGTATGCTAACTTTTGTACAACGGTGGTTGCCATGATAGGTAGAGTTGCGTCGCAGTGGACGAAAAATAAAAGACGGTAACGATACCTGAATTAGTCCGAAAAGTGAATGTCAGATTTGATAGAAATTCACGCAGCACTGTTAGAAAACTTGCTTGTGAGCTGAGCATATTACGAGAACGAATGCAACAAATATTGGAAAATAAGCAAGAACTTGCCGATGGACAACAAAAGGTTGGACCGGAAAAAAACAACTCCTTGGCCCTTTTGATTGCTTGAAAGAGACCATTTAGCGAATATGGCTTTTTCCAGTGAGAAGTTATTTCACATTGGGCAGTTTGTGAACAAAATGATCGGCTTCACTTGCTAAGAGGTCATCTGAAAATTAGCACCAGAACTCAAGTGACAATGATGGTAATGGCGTGGGTCGCTGCAATGGCCGACGATCGCTCCCCACTCATTATCATCGAATGTGGCGACAAAATAAATACCCAATTTTATCAAGACAATGTACTAACAACAGTATTGAAGCCCTGAGCAGACATACATTTCGTGTTGATGAAATTTTTGCCAAAATTTTATTACTATAGAAAATTTTGTCAAAATTTTATTTCGGTAGAAAATTGTGTCAAAATTTTATTTCTATAGAAAATTTTGTCAAAATTTTATATCTATAGAAAATTTTGTCAAAATTTTATTTCCATAGAAAATTTTGTCAAAATTCTATTTCTATAGAAAATTTTGTCAAAATTTTATTTTTATAGAAATTTTTGTCAAAATTTTATTTTTATAGAAAATTTTGCCAAAATTTTATTTCTATATAACATTTTGTCAATTTTTTTTCTATATAAAATTTTGTCAAAATTTTATTTCTGTAGAAAATTTTGTCAAAAATAAAATTATTTTTATCAAAAATTTTGTCAAAATTTTATTTCTATAGAAAATTTTGTCAAAATTTTATTTCTATAGAAAATTTTGTCAAAATTTTATTTCCATAGAAAATTTTGTCAAAATTCTATTTCTATAGAAAATTTTGTCAAAATTTTATTTTTATAGAAATTTTTGTCAAAATTTTATTTTTATAGAAAATTTTGCCAAAATTTTATTTCTATATAACATTATGTAAAATTTTTTTTCTATATAAAATTTTGTCAAAATTTTATTTCTGTAGAAAATTTTGTCAAAAATAAAATTATTTTTATCAAAAATTTTGTCAAAATTTTATTTCTATAGAAAATTTTGTCAAAATTTTATTTCTATAGAAAATTTTCTCAAAATGTTATTTATATAGAAAATTTTGTCAAATTTTTTATATAGAAAATTTTGTCAAAATTTTATTTATATAGAAAATTTTGTCAAAGCTTTATTTATATAGAAAATTTTGTCAAAATTTTACTTCTACAGAAAATTTTTTCAAAATTTATTTCTTTAGAAAATTTTGTCAAAATTTTATTTCTAAAGAAAAATTTTGTTAAACATTTATTTCTATACAAAATTTTGTCAAAATTTTATTTCTATACAAAATTTTGTCCAAATTTTATTTCTATAGAATTTTTTGTCAACATTTTATTTCTAAGAAAAATTTTGTCAATATTTTATTTCTATACAACATTTTGTCAAAAATTATTTTTATCAAAAATTTCGTCAAAATTTAATTTATATGGACAATTTTGTCAAAATTTTATTTCTATAGAAAATTTTGTCAAAATTCTATTTCTATAGAAAATTTTTTAAAAATTTTATTTCTATAGAAAAATTTTGTTTTTAAATTTTATTTCTAAATAACATTTTGTCAAAAATAAACTTATTTTTATCAAAAATGTTGTCAAATTTTTATTTCTATAGAAAATTTTGTCGAAATGTTACTTCTATATAAAAAATTTTTTCAAAATTTTATTTCTATAGAAAATTTTGTTAAATTTTTATTTCTATAGAAAATTTTGTCAAAATTTTATTTGTTTTGAAAATGTTTGTCAACATTTTATTTCAATGGAAAAATTATATTTTTTAATACAAATGTTTGTCAATATTTTATTTCTATGAAAAATTTTGTCAAAATTTTATTTCCATACAACATTTCGTCAAAAATAAAATTATTATTATCAAAAATTTTGTTAAAATTTTATTTCCATAGAAAATTTTGTCAAGATTTTACTTCTATATAGAAAATTTTGTCAAAATTTTATTTCTTTAGAAAATTTTTTCAAAATTTTATTTCTTTAGAATTTTTTTTTTCAAAATTTTATTTTTATAGAAAATTTTGTCAAAATTTTATTTCTATAGAAAATTTTGTGAAAATTTTATTTCTATACAACATTTTGTCAAAAATAAAATTATTTTTATCAAAAATGTTGTCAAAATTTTCTTTCCATAGAAAATTTTGTCAAAATTTTACTTCTATATAGAAAATTTTGTCAAAATTGTATTTCTATAAAAATTTTTGTTAAACAATTATATCAATACAAAATTTTGTCAAAATGTTATTTTTGTAGAAAGTTTTGTCAAAATTTTATTTCAATAGAAAATTTGGCAAAATTTTATTTCCAAAAAATTTTTTGTCGAAATTTTATTTCTATAAGTACTTCTTAATTGGAGAGGAATGCAAAATCTACCAAAACATTATGAATTCTGCCAATATATCGAACAGTAAAAGATCGACCATTTTGTGGTAGAATTCTAACAACAGTTGTAACCATGATTTCAATCCGTTGGACAAAAGTAACGATAATATCAAGATGGTGCTTCACCAAAAATGGGCCAAAATACTCAACACCATCGCACTCAGCAACCGTCAACCAAGAATTGCTTAAAAAGGAGGTTCCTCGCTTCATTTCTATTTCACAATGGCCGCCAAAATCTCTTAACCCGAGGGTCCGTTGTGCCTGAGGGTTTTTGGAGAGTAAGATTGACACTAAAAAATACCAAAGTGTCCATCATCTCAAGACGCCGCTTTGCCAGGAGTGGGCCGAAATACTCAGCACCATTGCACTCAACAGCCGTCAACAAAAATGAATTAAAAGGCAGAATGACCACCAAAAACTCCGGATCTCAATTCGTTGAACTTTTATCCTTGGTGCATTTCGCTATAGACCATGGACATTCCAGTAGGACTCAGAAATATCACACTTAGTTCGCGTCAATCTAGAATGACTTTAAAAGGAGAATCCGCGCTTCATTTCTACCACACAATAACCACAAAAATCTCCAGATCTCTATTTGTTAGATTTTTACGCCTGAGGCTCTTCGAAGAGTACAGTTGGCACTAAAAAAGACCACAGTGTTATCTCAAGGCGGCGCTTCGCCAGGAATTGACCAAAATGCTCAGCACCAATGCACTCAGCATGCGTCAGCTAAGAATGACTTAAAAGGCACAATGGCCACCAAAATTGATGTCAATACCTTGACATTTTTCCCAGAGGCATTTCGGAGAGTAAGATTGGCACTAAAAAAGACCAAAGTGTTGATCATTTCAAGGCACCATCGCACTCAACAGCCGTCAACCAAGAATGACCGATCTCACTCCGTTAGATTTTTGCCCCTAGGGTATTTTGGAGAGTAAGGTTGGTACTAAAAATACCAACGTTTTGATCATCTCAGCACAGCGCTTTGTCGGGAATGACCCAAAATACTCAGTACCAATGCACTTAGCAAGCGACAATCAATTGTGTACGTTCCCCGCTTCATTTCTACCGCACAATGGCCACGAAAATCTCCGGATCTTAATTCGATGAATTGCGTCTAAGGGTTTTTGGAGAGTAAAGTTGGCACAAATAAAGGCCAAAATGTCGATCATCTCAAGATGACGCTTTGCGCGGAATGGGCCATTTGAAGGCCATAATTCGTGCCAAAGGTAGTCAATTCGAACAAATCTAAACTGATTCTAAAAATTGATGTTATTTCCTACATTTTTGGCTTATTATACAAATTTAGCTTTACTTAGGTGCATTACATATCAGCCAGCCTGTATTTATATGTATATTCACCATGAACCACCATCGTTTTGTGTACATGCCCACATATCAAAATATGATTGTTTTGTTTGTGGTAAATTTTCATGTTCTCTTTTGTTGTGTTTAGATAGCTGTCCGCGTGAACATCTCCATATCCTCTCTCTCTCTGTCTACCCCCTCTCTTTTTATACCCACCACCATAAAATGGTGACGGGGGTATAATAAGTTTGTCATTCCGTTTGTAACACATCGAAATATCGATTTCCGACTATATAAAGTATATATATTCTTGATCAGGGAGAAATTCTAAGACGATATAAGCGTGTCCGTCCGTCCGTCTGTCCGTCTGTCTGTCTGTCTGTCTGTTGTAATCACGCTACAGCCTTCAATAATGGCGCTATCGTCCCCAAATTTGGCACAGATTAGTTTTTTGTTTGCAGGCAGGTCAAGTTCGAAGATGGGCTATATCGGTCCAAGTTTCGATATAGTCCCCATATAAACCGACTTCCGGATTTGGGGTCTTGGGCCTATAAAAACCGTAGTTTTTATCAGATTTGCCTGAAATTGGAAATCCAGAGGTATTTTGGGAGCATAAAGAGGTGTGTTGAAAATGGTCCGTATCGGTCCATGTTTTGGTATAGCCCCCATATAGACCGATCTCCCGATTTTGCTTCTTGGGCGTCTGGAAACTATATTTACCATCCGATTTGCCTGAAATTGGAAATCTAGAGGTATTGTGGGACTATAAAGAGGTGTGTCGAAAATGGTCCGTATCGGTCCATGTTTTGGTATAGCCCCCATAAAGACCGGTCTCCCGATTTTCCTTCTTTTGCGTCTAGAAACAGTATTTTCAATCCGATATGTATGAAATTGAAAATCTAGAGGTATTTTGGGACCATAAAGAGGTGAGTCGAAAATAGTCCGTATCGGTCCATTTTTTGATATAGCCCCCATATAAACCAACCTCCCGATTTGGAGTCCTGGGCCTATAAAAACCGTAGTTTTTATCCAATTTGCTTAAAATTGGAAATATAGAGGTATTTGAGGACCATAAAAAGGTGTGCCGAAAATGGTGCCCATCGGTCCATGTTTTGGTATAGCCCCCATATAGACCGATATCCCGATTTTGCTTCTAGGGCTTCTAGAAACTATATTTTCAATACGATTTGCCTGAAATTGGAAATATAGAGGTATTTGAGGACCATAAAAAGGTGTGCCGAAAATGGTGCTCATCGGTCCATGTTTTGATATAGGGCCCATAGAGACTGATCTCCCGATTTTGCTTATTGGGCTTCTAAAAACTATATTTTCTATCCGATTTTCCTGAAATTGAAAATCTAGAGTTCTTTTGGGACCATACAAAGGTGTGCCGAAAATGGTACCCATCGGTCCATTTTTTGGTATAGCCCCCATATAGACCGATCTCCCGATTTTGCTTCGTGGGCTTCTAGAAAATATATTTACCATCCGCTTTGTCTGAAATTCTTGAGCTTCTATAAACTGTATTTATTACCCGATTTGCCTGAAATTCGAAATCTAGAGGTATTTTTAGACCACAAATAAGTGTGCCGAAATTGAGGTATATCGGTCCATTTTTTGGTATAACCCCCATATAGACTGATCTCTCGATTTTTACTTCTTGGGCGTCTAGAGACTATGTTTTCTACCCGATTTGTTTGAAATTCTGGAGGTATTTTAAGATCACAAATATGCGAGTAGCAAATGGTACCTATCGGTCCATGTTTTCGTATAGCCCCCATATACACCAATCTCCCGGCTTTATTTCTAAGGCTTCTAGAATCCGTAGTTTTTATCCGATTTGCTGGAAAGTAGTAATCTATAATGAAATTTTAGACAAACGAAATTTCCTTTTAGATGAGTATTAAATTCGAGTTTAGCCGCTAAAATTGCTATAGTGAAGACTAAATCAGTAAGAAAAATGCATGAAGTTATGCATATTTGTTGCAAATTTTAAATTTTTTTTTATAACTTGATGGGGAAAAGCCCAAAGCAAATTTTCACAAAGTTTGTATTCCTTAAAATGGATTATTAAAGAAAAGCAATCGTGAAAAAATGACGTTTTTATACTTTATAAAGTATTTTCGTTTATTCAACTCTAAAATTCTCTAAAATAGCAGGCGCACTGATCATGAAAATTGCTTCAAACTGAAAGTAAAATTTCCAGATTTTAATCATCGTATTTATTTAAATAATGGCGGAAAAAAATCTACAAATTTAAGATTTCAAATCAAGGCGTAATTTAATCATATACACGATATGTTTATAATTTCTCTAAAACTCAAACAAAATTGGTTCTCATAAATCTAGAATCTTATCTGTTCTTCATAGGTAGAATCTTTAAAGTTTGTCTTCGGGAGCTGACTGCCTTAGGAGAAGATTTGTCATCAAACCCCCTACAATTCTATATATTATCAAGTAATCCACTACGACGAAGAGTTTTCAAAGTAAACTATCATATTTGATTCATGGTGGTGGGTATTTAAAATTCGGCCCGGCCGAATTTACTGCTGTATATACTTGTTCTTCTTACCATTTTAATTGTGATTTCCCCCCGGATGTTGTGTTGTAAGTTGTAAATCGCTCTTCAAATTGTATTCATGTTGATTGTAAATTTTGTGGGCGTTTGCTTGTCTGTTTCAATTGTTTATAACTTTTATGGCATCATAAAAATCTACGAACAAAATACCATGGAAATGGGGAAAATACGAATTTAATTTTGATTTTATATTTAATGCGAAAAGTAAAATTATTTTTTATTTACTTTGCCATCATAATCATTCATTTTTATTCACATCAACATTGGAATACAGGGGGGTACACAGGAAAAAATTTCGATAGTTAAACTGCAGTTGAATTTAAGGTTACAAAAACTTTTTGTTTTGGTGCAACCGTAGGCGCATGTAAATTAGCACCAAAATTTAAATGAAGTAGAACCCCTAACTTGGGAGTAACTTCATTATACCCTTCACCACTACTGTGGTACAGGGTATAATAAGTTTGTGCATTTGTATGTAACGCCAAGAAGGAAAAGTCTGAGACCCATCGTTTAGTATACCGATCGTCTTAGAATTAAATTCTGAGTCGATTTAGCGATGTCCGTCTGTCTGTCTGTCTGTCTGTCTGTCTGTCTGTCTGTCCGTCTGTCTGTCTGTTGATGTATTTTTGTGTGCAAAGTACAGCTCGCAGTTTTAGTCCGATTTTCCTAAAATTTGGTATAGGGTCCCGTTTCGGCTCAAAGACGATCCCTATTGATTTTGGAAAAAATCGGTTCAGATTTAGATATAGCTGCCATATATATTTTTCACCGATCTGGTCATAATTGGCGTGTATATTAACCGATCTTCTTCAAATTCCGTACATCCGAATATTTTATGAGTCTCGAAAAACTTGCAAAATATCAGCCAAATCGGTTCAGATTTAGATATAGCTCCCATATATAGCTTTCGCCCGATTTACACTCAAATGACCACAGAGGCCAATTTTTTGCTCCGATTTAGTTGAAATTTTGCACGGGGAGTAGAATTAGCATTGTAGCTATGCGTGCCAAATTTGGTTGAAATCGGTTCAGATTTAGATATATCTCCCATATATAGCTTTCGCCCGATTTACACTCATATGACCACAGAGGCCAATTTTTTGCTCCGATTTAGTTGAAATTTTGCACAGGGAGTAGAATTAGCATTGTAGCTATGCGTGCCAAATTTGGTTGAAATCGGTTCAGATTTAGATATATCTCCCATATATAGCTTTCGCCCGATTTACACTCATATGACCGTAGAGGCAAATTTTTAACTCCGATTTAGTTGAAATTTTGCACAGGGAGTAGAATTAGCATTGTTGCTATGCGTGCTAAATTTGGTTGAAATCGGTTCAGATTTAGATATAGCTCCCATATATAGCTTTCGCCCGATTTACACTCATATGACCACAGAGGCCAATTTTTTGCTCCGATTTAGTTGAAATTTTGCACAGGGAGTAGAATTAGCATTGTAGCTATGCGTGCCAAATTTGGTTGAAATCGGTTCAGATTTAGATATAGCTCCCATATATATATTTTTCTGATTTCGACAAAAATGGTCAAAATAACAACATTTTCCTTGTAAAATCGCCACTGCTTAGTCGAAAAGTTGTAAAAATGACTCTAATTTTCCTAAACTTCTAATGCATATATATCGAGCGATAAATCATAAATAAACTTTTGCGAAGTTTTCTTAAAACTGCTCCAGATTTAAATGTTTCCCATATTTTTTTACTAACATTGTGTTCCACCCTAGTGCATTAGCCGACTTAAATTTTGAGTCTATAGATTTTGTAGAAGTCTATCAAATTCTGTCCAGGTCGAGTGATATTTAAATGTATGTATTTGGGACAAACCTTTATATATAGCCCCAACACATTTGACGGATGTGATATGGTATCGAAAATTTAGATCTACAAAGTGGTGCAGGGTATAATATAGTCGGCCCCGCCCGACTTTAGACTTTCCTTACTGGTTTTATTTTTGGGACTGTTATGCAAACAGTGTGAAAACGCCAATATTAAAAAAAAAAACAAATATATACGGCCGTAAGTTCGGCCAGGCCGAAGCTTATGTACCCTCCATCATGGATTGCGTAGAAACTTCATCTAAACACTGCCACCCACAATCGAATTACTTAAGTTGCGGTAACGCTTGACGATGGCAAGGTATCTTAAAACCTCCTAACAACATCTTCTAAATTGTACGTAAGTCCATACGTGGTATAATTAAATCAAAAACGATCGATCCAATACGTATATTATTCAGTTTGACAAAGTAGACATACAATTTTGACAAAATTTTCTACAGAAATAAAATTTTAACAAAATTTTCTATAGAAATAAAATTTTCACAAAATTTTCTATAGAAATAAAAATTTTGACAAAATTTTCTATAGAAAGAAAATTTTGACAAAAATTTCTACAGAAATAAAATTTTAACAAAATTTTCTATAGAAATAAACTTTTGACAAAATTTTCTATAAAAATAAAATCTTGGTAGATTATTTTTGGCTCGAGTGGCAACCATGATTATGAACCGAATAAAATTTGAACAACATTTTCTATAGAAATAAAATTTTGACAAAATTTTCTATAGAAATAAAATTTTGACAATGATGAAAATTTTATTATGAACCGAATAAAACTTTAACAAAATTTTCTCTAGAAATAAAATTTTGACAAAATTTTCTACAGAAATAAAATTTTGACAAAATTTTCTATAGAAATAAAATTTTGACAAATTTTTCTATAGAAATAAAATTTTGGTAGATTATTTTTGGCTCTAGTGCCAACCATGATTATGAACCGATATGGACCAATTTTTGTGTGATTGGACCAATTTTGGTATGGTTGTTAGCGACCATATACTAACACCACGTGCCTAATTTGAACCGGATCGGATGAATTTTGCTTCTCCAAGAGGCTCCGGAGGTCAAATCTGGAGAATGTTTTATGTGGGGGCTATATATAATTATGGACAGATATGGACCAATTCTGGCATGGTTGTTAAAGATCATATACTAACACCATGTTCCAAATTACAACCGGATTGGATGAAATTTGCTTCTCTTGGAGACTTCGCAAGCCAAATCTGGGGATCGGTTTATGTGGGGGCTATATATAATTGTGAACCGATGTGGACCAATTTTTGCATGGTTGTTAGAGACCATATACCAATATCATGTACCAAATTTCGGGCGGATCGGATGAAATTTGCTTCTCTTTGAGGCTCCGCAACCCAAATCTGGGGATCGGTTTATATGGGCGCCATATATAATTATGGACCGATGTGGACCAATTTTCGCATGATTGTTAGAGACCATATACCAACACCATGTACCAAATTTCAGCCGGATCGGATGAAATATGCTTCTCTTAGAGGCTCCACAAGCCAAATCTGGGGATCGGTTTATATGGGGGCTATATATAATTAATGATCGATATGTACCAATTTTTGCATGGTTGTTAGAGACCATATACCAATATCATGTACCAAATTTCAGCCCGATCGGATTAAATTTTCTTCTCTTTGAGGCTCCGCAAGCCAAATCTGGGGATCGGTTTATATGGGGGCTTATATATAGTTAAGCACCGATGTGGACCAATTTTTACGCGGTTGTTAGATAGCATATTCTAACACCATGTACAAAATTTCAACCGGATCGGATGAATTTTGCTTCTCTTAGAGGCTCCGCAAACCAAATCTGGGGATCTGTTTATATGGGGGCTATATATAATTATGGACCGATGTGGACCAATTTTTGCATGGTTGTTAGAGACCATATACTACCACCATGTACCAAATTTCAACCGGATCGGATGAATTTTGGTCCTCAAAATCTGAGCTTCGGTTTATATGGGAGCTATACGTAAAAGTGGTCCCATATGCAATACCATCCGACCTACATCAATAAAAAGTACTTGTGCCAAGTTTCAAATAGATGTACCGAATATGGTGTTTATCGGTATATGTTTTGGCATATCCCCATATAGACAGATCTCTCGATTTTACATCTTAGGCTTCTAGAAACCGCAATTTTGAAATTGCAAATATAGGTGTGCTGCATATGATAGGTATACAGGTCCATATTTTGTTATATCTTCCATATAGACCATTATACCGATTTGAATGTTTTGGGGTCAGACACGTCAATTTTTATCGGATTTGCCTGAAATTCAAAATCTAGAAATATTTTTGGTACAAAAATAGGTGTGCCGAATATGGTGTATACCAGCCAAGCTCCGGCTAAAAATCACAATATTTATCCAATTTGGTTGGAAATCTGGAGGTGCTTTAGACACGGTTGCCATTCGTGCTAAACATAATCTACCACAATTTCCAGAAGTTTTCGCTAAAAATCTATTCAATCTATAAATAATCTTATTTTGAAAATTTTGTCAAAATTTTATTTCTATAGAAAAATTTTGTCAAAATTTTTGTTTCTATAGAAAATTATGTCAAAATTTTATTTCTATAGAAAATTTTTTCAAAATTTTTGTTTCTATAGAAAATTTTGTCAAAATTTTATTTCTATAGAAAATTTTGTCAAAATTTTATTTCTATAGAAAATTTTGTCAAAATTTTATCTCTATAGAAAATTTTGTCAAAGTTTTATTTCTATAGAAAATTTTGTCAAAATTTTATCTCTATAGAAAATTTTGTCAAAATTTTATTTCTATAGAAAATTATGTCAAACTTTTATTTCTATAGAAAATTTTGTCAAAATGTTTGTTTCTTAGAAAATTTTTTCAAAATTTTATTTCTATAGAAATTTTTGTCAACATTTTATTTCTATAGAAAATTTTGTCAAAATTTTATTTATACAGAAAGCTTTGTAAAAATTATATTTTTATAGAAAGCTTTAGAAAAATTATATTTTATAGAAAATTTTGTAAAAATTTTATTTATATAGATTTTTTTTCCAAAATTTTATTTCTAAAGAAAATTTTGTCAAAATATTATTTCTATAGAAAATTTTGTCATAATTTCATTTTTATAGATATTTTTTTTCAGTATTTGTTTTCTATAGAAAATTTTGTCAAAGTTTTAGTTCTGTAGAAAAGTTTGTCGAAATTTTATTTCTATAGAAAATTTTGTCAAAAATATTGTCAGAATTTTATTTCTATAGAAGTTTTTGTCAAAATATTATTTCTATAGAAAATTTTGTCAAAATTTTATATCTGTAGAAAATTTTGTCAAAAATTTATTTCTATTGAAAATTTTGTCAAAATTTTATTTCTATAGAAAATTTTCTCAAAATTTTATTTCTATAGAAAATTTTATTTCTGTAGAAAATTTTGTCAAAATTTTGTTTCTATACAAAATTTGCTCAAAATTTTGTTTCTATAGAAAATTTTCTTAAAATTTTATTTTTATAGAAAAGTTTGCCAAAATTTTGTTTCTATACAAAATTTGCTCAAAATTTTGTTTCTATAGAAAATTTTGGCAAAATTTTATATCTGTAGAAAATTTTGTAAAAATTTTATATCAATAGAAAATTTTGTCAAAATTTTATATCTATAGAAAATGTTGTCAAAATATTATTTCATATTTGTTGTTTTTGATCTCAGCTTAAAACCATTGCGTTGACTAAACTACAAGAGTAGCTTAACCGACAGAGGAAAATAATGTTTGTCAAATTTATTTGGGCAAAGCCCTATAGACTGCAAGATGGTTGGATGGACGCACGTTTCGAAATTACCACATTCTTCATCAGCATCCTCTACGTGCAGAAAACTTTCAACCAATTATAAGAATAAATTGGGGCAGTTCACTAAAGACAAAGTGAACCACATTTGAACCTTCCGAAAAAGGTTTATGATAGTCGGCTTTTGCCTTTATTTTCTTTCTATTTTCCTTTACCAATATCAAATCATCGATTTGAGAGTTGGCTGGTTTTATTTTGAGCGTGCTTCCTCTTACTTCATTCATTTTGTTTTTTATTATTGGATTGTTCTTCAATCGTGTTTATTGTTTTGATCTCAGCTTAAAACCATTGCGTTGACTAAACCTTTTCTATAGAAAATTTTGTCATAACTTTATTTCTATGGAAAATTTTGTCGTAATTTTATTTCTATGGTAATTTTTTCCAAAATTTTATTTTTATAGAAAATTTTGTCAAAATTTTATTTTTATATAAAATTTTGTCAAAATTTTATTTTCATAGAAAATTTTGTCAAAATTTTATTTTTGTTGAAAATTGTGTCAAAATTTTATTTTTATTGAAAATTGTGTCAAAATGTTATTTCTTAGAAAATTTAGAAACTCGAGTAAACATTTATAGAATTTAGATTTCAAATTATATGAAAGGTTATTTGTACTTTGATGAAGTAATTGAGATTTCACTAAAGCTCAAGCAAAATGGTTCCAATAAATCTAGATTTTGTTGTATAAACTTTTTATTTATCTTCCAAAAACATAATATTTGAACATACTTGCTAGTGAGAGTATTTGCCCGCAACCCCACATGAAATTCAGATGACAAGGATTGTTCAAAAAACTATATTATATTTGATTCATAGTGGTTGATATTTAAGATTCGACTCGGCCGAAAATAAGGCGGAATATACTTGTTATATTTCTTTTCCTCCATTATGTACTATAGATAGCCTTAAAGTGTAAAACAATATCGTTAGTTGTTCAAGAATCTTTTCTTTTGTGAAGTGTTCATGGCATTTTAATTAATGAGTTATATACATAGCCCTGAAGTGAAAGGCAATATCATGCGAATTTCACATTAAAATTACAGGTATTTATCAAGTGTCCACGGAATTTTCATTAATGAATTGATGATATTGCCTTACACATATTTCCCCGCAAATGAAGTGGATAATATGGTGGCGTTATAATGCGAATATTTTTGTTAATTAAGATTTTTCCGTAAAAGTGCAATTCATTCATATGTTTAAAAAGTTCATTCATCAAAGGGGAAATTATGGTCAAGTGTAATGCAGATAATTATGTGGAAATTTTCTAATTACTTGGACCATTGGGCGTATGAAAAACAGATATTTTTCAATAATATAACGTATCCGTATGGCGACCCATGATCTCGGGAGAATTATTGTTTATTTTATCTATTGAACTTTAATATTTCGAAATATGAAATGGAATTATGATACACGCGTGGGTGGTTTCATAAATATTTATCTTTATTGGCTGATGCAAAACAACAAAGTAAGTTTATTAAGTAAACCCGCATTTAAGAAAATTAATAGGAGTATTGATCCGAAATGTTTTTGGATAATTTATATCTAAATCTGAACCGATTTCAACCAAATTTGGTACGCATAGCTACAATGCTAATTCTACTCCCTGTGCAAAATTTCAACTAAATCGGAGTTAAAAATAGTCCTCTGTGGTCATATGAGTGTAAATCGGGCAAAAGCTATATATGGGGGTTATATCTAAATCTGAACCAATTTCAACCAAATTTGGCGCGCATAGCTACAATGCTAATTCTACTCCCTGTGCAAAATTTCAACTAAATCGGAGCAAAAAATTGGCCTCTGTGGTCATATGAGTGTAAATCGGGCGAAAGCTATATATGGGAGCTATATCTAAATCCGAACCGATTTC
The DNA here is from genome assembly GCF_050003625.1 of Haematobia irritans. Taxonomy (NCBI): domain Eukaryota; kingdom Metazoa; phylum Arthropoda; class Insecta; order Diptera; family Muscidae; genus Haematobia; species Haematobia irritans. Next base: position 42,910,453 of record NC_134401.1, on the reverse strand, counting down.
AACCAAATTTGGCACGCATAGCTACAATGTCAATTCTACTCCCTGTGCAAAATGTTAATTAAATCGGAGTAAAAGATTGACCACTGTGGTCATATGAGTGTAAATCGGGCGAAAGCTATATATGGGAGCTATATCTAAATCTGAACCGATTTCAATAAAATTTGGCACACTTGACTACACTACTAATTGTACTCCTAGTGCAAAATTTCAACCAAATTGGGGTAAAACTCTGGCTTGTGGGACCGTATTAAAGGGTGATACGGTCAAAATTTGGTCAAGGGAAAACGCGTGTAAATCGGTGAAATCGTTTATTTAAAAAATAAAATTAAATTTCTTTTTCAAGTTTAATTAGTATAAAATTCAGGAAAATATTCAGATAGGCTTTCGCTTTTCCAAATCCGAATTGCCGGGCCTCACGCTTGACACCTGCCATCAGATTTTGTACAGCCACCTTGTCCACCTTCTTCGCCGCAGAAAGCCAGTTTGCCTTGAACTGCTGCTCATCCGTAGCAGTTTTTTTGGTCTTCTTTAGGTTCCGCTTGACAATAGCCCAGTATTTCTCAATTGGACGGAGCTCTGGCGTGTTGGGAGGGTTCTTGTCCTTGGGAACCACCTGCACGTTGTTGGCGGCGTACCACTCCATGGCCTTTTTACCGTAATGGCAAGATGCCAAATCTGGCCAAAACAGTACAGAACAACCGTGTTTGTCCAGGAAAGGCAGCAGACGTTTATTCAAACACTCTTTCACGTAAATTTCTTGGTTGACAGTCCCGGAAGCTATGAAAGTGCGGCTTTTCAAGCCACAGGTACAGATGGCTTGCCAAACCGGATATTTCTTTGCGAACTTTGTCAGTTTTATGTGTCCGGCTCGTTTTTTGGCTCGATGCACGGTTGTAGCTTATTTGCGGCATCTCGGAGAGAGAGGTTAGGGTTTCGCTTGAAACTACCGGCAACTCTCTTTGTCGTCTCAGCGGCTTCCGGTTTTCGATTTCCCCCCGATCCAGACTTCCTGGCTGTCGACAAACGTTCCCCAAACACTTTAATTACATTTGTAACGGTTGATTTGGCAACTTTTAGCGATTTTGCCAGCTTTGCGTGCGAGTAGCTCGGATTTTCGCGATGCAAAATTTTGATACGCTGCTCTTCTTGCTTGGACGGCATTTTGACAACTGAAGAGTGAATTCCAAAATCAAAATAGGAGCAACATTCTACACACACACCTTCAAAATGAGGGGTGTTCAGGATTTTTAAATGCAAAATTGAAAGAAATACGTCAAGTTTATATTGACCAAATTTTGACCGTATCACCCTTTAGTCCATATCGGGCGAAAGATATATTTAGTTATATCTAAATCTGAACCGATTTCAATAAAATTTGGCGCACTTGACTACACTACTAATTGTACTCCTAGTGCAAAATTTCAACCAAATTGCGGCAAAACTCTGGCTTCTGGGGCCATATAAGTCCATATCGGACGAAATATATATGGGAGCTATATCTAAATCTGGACCGATTTCTTCCAAAATCCAAAAGATACTATTCTGAGCCAAAGCTCATACTTGTGCCAAATTTGAAGTCGATTGGACTAAAACTGCGACCTAGACTTTGATTACAAAATGTGTTCACGGACAGACGGACATGGCTATATCGACTCAGGGACCCACCCTGAGCATTATTGCCAAAGACACCATGTGTCTATCTCGTCTCCTTCTGGGTGTTACAAACATATGCACTAACTTATAATACCCTGTTCCACAGTGTGGCGCAGGGTATAAAAATATGGGAAATATTTTAATCTGAACCAATTTTGAGGCAACTTCGCAAAAGTGTATTTATGATTATCGGTCGATAGATGTGAATTAGAGTAATAGGAAAATTTGAGTCACTTTTACGAGTTTTCGACTTAGCAGTGGCGATTTTATAAGCAAAATTTGGGTATTTGTGACCATTTTTGCACAAATCGGAAAAACATATATATGTGGATGCTATAAAGAAATCTGAACCGATTTCAACCAAATTTGGCATGCATGCTTAGTATTTTAATTCTACTCCCTGTGCAAAATTTCGCATAAATCTAACTACAACTTTGACGTCTGTGGTCATATGACGGAAAATCGGGCGAACGATGCATATGGGAGCTATATCTAAATCTGAACCGATTTCAATAAAATTTAGCACACTTGACTACACTACTAATTGTACTCCTAGTGCAAAATTTCAACCAAATTGGGCTAAAACTCTGGCTTCTGTGGCCATATAAGTCCATATCGGGCGAAATATGTATATGAGATATATATCTCAATCTGAACCGATTTCAACCAAATTTGGCGTACCTGACTATAGTACTTATAGTTCTCCTGGTGCAAAATTTCAAGCAAATTAGGGTAGAACTCTGGCTTCTGGGGTCATTTAAGTCCATACAGGGCGAAAGATATATATGAGAGGTAAAGGGAGATTCTTTTGAGGTTAGGATTTTCATGCATTAGTATTTGACAGATCACGTGGGATTTCAGACATGGTGTCAAAGATAAAGATGCTCAGTATGCTTTGACATTTCATCATGAATAGACTTACTAACGAGCCACAACGTCGAATTTTCAGTGAATGGGCCCTAGAAAAGTTGGCAGAAAATCCGCTTTTTTATCGACAAATTTTGTTCAGCGATGAGGCTCATTTCTGGTTGAATGGCTACGTAAATAAGCAAAATTGCCGCATTTGGAGTGAAGAGCAACCAGAAGCCGCTCAAGAACTGCCCATGCATCCCGAAAAATGCACTGTTTGGTGTGGTTTGTACGCTGGTGGAATCATTGGACCGTATTTTTTCAAAGATGCTGTTGGACGCAACGTTACGGTGAATGGCGATCGCTATCGTTCGATGCTAACAAACTTTTTGTTGCCAAAAATGGAAGAACTGAACTTGGTTGACATGTGGTTTCAACAAGATGGCGCTACATGCCACACAGCTCGCGATTCTATGGCCATTTTGAGGGAAAACTTCGGAGAACAATTCATCTTAAGAAATGGACCGGTAAGTTGGCCACCAAGATCATGCGATTTGACGCCTTTAGACTATTTTTTGTGGGGCTACGTCAAGTCTAAAGTCTACAGAAATAAGCCAGCAACTATTCCAGCTTTGGAAGACAACATTTCCGAAGAAATTCGGGCTATTCCGGCCGAAATGCTCGAAAAAGTTGCCCAAAATTGGACTTTCCGAATGGACCACCTAAGACGCAGCCGCGGTCAACATTTAAATGAAATTATCTTCAAAAAGTAAATGTCATGGACCAATCTAACGTTTCAAATAAATAACCGATGAGATTTTGCAAATTTTATGCGTTTTTTTTTAAAAAAAAGTTATCAAGCTCTTAACAAATCACCCTTTATATCTAAATCTGAACCGATTTCAAAATTTTGCACACTTGACTATACGATCAAGTGTTATGTTTGTGTAAAATTTCAAGCAAATCAGGGTAAAACTCTGGTTCTGGGTCCATATAAGTCCATATCGGGCGAAAGATATATATGGGAGATTTATTTAAATCTGAACCGATTTCTTTCAAAATCAATAGGGTTCTATTCTGACCCAAAACATGAACTTGTGCCAAATTTGAATGCTATTGGACTTAAACTGCGACCTAGACTTTGATCACAAAAATGTGTTCACAGACAGACGGACATGGCTTTATCGACTCAGGAGCCCACTCTGAGCATTTTTGCCAAAGACTCCATGTGTCTATCTCATCTCCTTCAAACAACATATGCACAAACTTATAATACCCTGTTCCACGATGTGGCGCAGGGTACAATAACCAAAATTGGTGAAAAAAACTGCTGTGTCAAATTCGATCGAAATGGACCTTGCGAAACACAAATCCATCGATAGCCGGACAGGTGGATGAACCCCATGACATTTTTTCACTCCCTTCCCAGCAAAAAATATTTCAGCAGTAAAATTTAGTTACGCTTTTTGGTATACAATAAAGTAGGCAGTGCATCCACACTGCATGTATCGGCGAGTAATCAAATCGTAAACGAGTAATCAAACTAGTTTATGATCGTTCGTTTACGTTATTGCAACCAATTCATGCAGTATAGATGCGCGAAAGGTAGTGCTGTTTTCCTTCATACCAATAACAATATCGCTCACTTCTGAGCAATATTGCTATTGAAATGAGCAATTATATCAGCGCTATGTTGAAGCTGCTATAAATCGGGACATCGCCCACAAAAATCAGCGCTGATTCCGTTGTTTTGTAAGCAGTTGATACTGCCTCTCTCCCTTACAATCCTGCTGAAATAGTGCTCCATTTTTTGCTGGGTTACTAACGTCACGTACCAAATTTCAAACCGGCTCGGATGAAATTTACTCTTTCAAGAGGCTCCGGAAATCAAACGAAACTGATTCCCATCAGTTTATATGGGGGCTATAAATATTTATGAACCGATATGGACACAATTTTGCACATAGAGAGGTCATACTTACATCACATATCGAACTTCAAGTGGATCTATACAATATATTCTGGAGGATATATAAGATTCATTGGAGCGGACTTTCCAGGTTCCTTTTAAAACTTACCACAGTACTGATACCTTTTGAAAAAATAAAATATATTTTTTTATACCCTCCACCATAGGATGGGGGTATATAACTTTGTCATTCCGTTTGTAACACATCGAAATATTGCTCTAAGACCCCATAAGGTATATATATTCTGGGTCGTGGTGAAATTCTTAGTCGATCTGAGCATGTCCGTCCGTCCGTCTGTTGAAATCACGCTAACTTCCGAACGAAACAAGCTATCGACTTGAAACTTGGCACAAGTAGTTGTTATTGATGTAGGTCGGATGGTCCCCATATAAACGGACCCCCAAATTTGGCTTGCGATTGCTCTAAGAGAAACAAATTTCATCCGATCCGGCTGAAATTTAGTACAAGGTGTTAGTATATGGTCTCTAACAACCATTCAAAAAGTGGTCCATATCGGTCCATGAATACATATAGCCCCCATATAAACCGATCCCCCGATTTGGCTTGCGGAGCCTCTAAGAGAACCAAATTTCATCCGATCCGGCTGAAATTTGGTACATGGTGTTAGTATATGGCCTCTAACAACCACGCAAAAATTGGTACATGGTGTTAGTATGTGGTCTCTAACAACCATGCAAAAATTGGTCCACATCGGTCCACTTTTACGTATAGGCCCCATATAAACGGACTTCTAAATTTGGCTTACGATTGCTCTAAGAGAAGCAAATTTCATCCGATCCGGCTGAAATTTAGTACATGGTGTTAGTATATGGTCTCTAACAACCATGCAAAAATTGGTCCATATCGGTCCATAAATACATATAGCCCCCATATAAACCGATCCCCCGATTTGGCTTGCGGAGCCTCTAAGAGAAGCAAATTTTATCTGATCCGGCTGAAATTTGGTACATGGTGTTAGTATATGGCCTCTAACAACCATGCAAAAATTGGTCCACATCGGTCTATAATTATGTATAGCCCCCATATAAACCGATCCCCCGATTTGGTTTGCGGAGCCTCTAAGAGAAGCAAATTTCATCCGATCCGGCTGAAATTTCGTACATGTTGTTAATATATTGTCTCACACACCCATGCAAAAAGTGGTCGAAATTGGTCCATAATTATGTATAGCCCCCATATAAACCGATCCCCCGATTTGGCTTGCGGAGCCTCTAAGAGAAGCAAATTTCATCCGATCAGGCTGAAATTTGGTACATGGTGTTAGTATATGGTCTCTAACAACCATGCAAAAATTGGTCCATACCGGTCTTAATTATATCCCCAGATTTGACCTCCGGAGCTCTTGAAGGAGCAAATTCATCCGATCCGGTTCGAATTTGGTACGCGGTGAAATTTGGTACCTTGCGCTAGTATATGGCCAATAACAACCATGCCAAAATTTGCCCATATTGGTCTATAGTTATAAAGGGTGATTTGTTAAGAGCTTGATAACTTTTTTTTAAAAAAAAACGCATAAAATTTGCAAAATCTCATCGGTTCTTTATTTGAAACGTTAGATTGGTCCATGACATTTACTTTTTGAAGATAATTTCATTTAAATGTTGACCGCGGCTGCGTCTTAGGTGGTTCATTCGGAAAGTCCAATTTTGGGCAACTTTTTCGAGCATTTCGGCCGGAATAGCCCGAATTTCTTCGGAAATGTTGTCTTCCAAAGCTGGAATAGTTGCTGGCTTATTTCTGTAGACTTTAGACTTGACGTAGCCCCACAAAAAATAGTCTAAAGGCGTCAAATCGCATGATCTTGGTGGCCAACTTACCGGTCCATTTCTTGAGATGAATTGTTCTCCGAAGTTTTCCCTCAAAATGGCCATAGAATCGCGAGCTGTGTGGCATGTAGCGCCATCTTGTTGAAACCACATGTCAACCAAGTTCAGTTCTTCCATTTTTCGCAACAAAAAGTTTGTTAGCATCGAACGATAGCGATCGCCATTCACCGTAACGTTGCGTCCAACAGCATCTTTGAAAAAATACGGTCCAATGATTCCACCAGCGTACAAACCACACCAAACAGTGCATTTTTCGGGATGCATGGGCAGTTCTTGAACGGCTTCTGGTTGCTCTTCACTCCAAATGCGGCAATTTTGCTTATTTACGTAGCCATTCAACCAGAAATGAGCCTCATCGCTGAACAAAATTTGTCGATAAAAAAGCGGATTTTCTGCCAACTTTTCTAGGGCCCATTCACTGAAAATTCGACGTTGTGGCTCGTTAGTAAGTCTATTCATGATGAAATGTCAAAGCATACTGAGCATCTTTCTCTTTGACACCATGTCTGAAATCCCACGTGATCTGTCAAATACTAATGCATGAAAATCCTAACCTCAAAAGAATCACCCTTTATATAGCCGATCCCCAAAAAAATCTACTAAAATTTTATTTCTATATAAACTTTTGTCAAAATTTTATCACTATAGAAAATTTTGACAAAATTTTATTACTATACAAAATTTTGTCAAAATTTTATTTTTATAGAAAATTTTGTCAAAATTTTAGTTCTATAGAAAATCTTGTCAACATTTTGTTTCTATAGAAAATTTTCTCAAATTTTTATTTCTATAGAAAATTTTGTCTAAATTTTATTTCTATAGAAGATTTTGTCAACATTTTATTACTATATAAAATTTTGTCAAAATTTTATTTTTATAGAAAATTTTGTCAAAATTTTATTTTTATAGAAAATTTTGTCAAAATTTTATTTCTATAGAAAATCTTGTCAACATTTTATTTCTATAGAAAATTTTGTCAACATTTTATTTCTATAGAAAATTTTGTCAACATTTTATTTCTATAGAAAATTTTGTCAAAATTTTATTACTATACAAAATTTTGTCAAGATTTTATTTTTATAGAAAATTTTGTCGAGATTTTACTATTATAGAAAATTTTGTCAAGATTTTATTTTTATAGAAAATTTTGTCGAGATTTTACTTTTATAGAAAATATTGTCAAAATTTTCTTTTTATTTGTATAAATTTGTCAGGATTTTATTTCTGTTGAAAATTTTGTCAAAATTTTATCACTATAGGAAATTTTGACAAAATTTTATTACTATACAAAAGTTTGTCAAGATTTTATTTTTATAGAAAATTTTGTCAAAATTTTAGTTCTATAGAAAATTTTGTCAAGATGTTATTTCTTTAGAAAATGTTGTCAAAATTTTATTTCTATAGAGAATTTTGTCAACATTTTATTTCTATAGAAAATTTTGTCAAAATTTTCTTTTATAGAAAATTTTGTTAAAATTTCATTGCTATACAAAATTTGTCGGGATTTTATTTCTATTGAAATTTTTGTCAAAATTTTATTTCTACAGAAAACTTTGTCAAAATTTTATTTCTATAGATGATTTGGTCAAACTGAATTATATACGGCTTTTTTGTTTAATATATATACCCCGTATGGATTAACTTACAATTGAGAAGACGGTGTTAAGAAGTTTTAAGATACCTGACCATCGGCAAACCATAGAATATTTTGTCAAAAGTTCATTTCTATAAGAAAAATAACCAAAATGGGTGAAAAAAATTTTTTGAAAAAATATGCTGTGTCAAATTCGATAGACCTTTCGAACCACAAATACATCGATTGACGGACAGATGGATGAACCCCATGAAATTTTTTCACATCCTTACTAACGTCACGTTCCAAATTTCAAGCGGCTCGGATGAAATTTACTCTTCCAAGAGGCTCCGGAAATCAAATGTGGGTATCAGTTTATATGGGGGCTATAAATATTTATGAAACGATCTGGACACAATTTCACACATTGATGGCACATACTTACATTACATATCGAACTTCAAGCGGATCGGATGAAATTTATTACTCCAAGAGACCCAAGAGGTCAAATCTGGGGATCGGTTTATATGGGGGCTATATGTATATACCCAGCAAAAAAATTTGGAAGTTCTTCTAAACGCACTACTTTAAAAGCACTTCAAAAAATGTCCTCCCAAAGATGTTCTTTAGTTTAACTACAGATGAAGTTCTTTTAATTAAATTTTTTATAGCTCGACTTTTCCATATTTTTTATAGGTATTTTTAACCTTTTTTTTGTTTCAAATAAGTTAAAAACAGAGTAAGAATTAATAAAATGGTACACATTTTTAAGATTTTGTCGAAAAAAAATGAAATATTCTTTCTAGAAAAATTGCGAATTTTTGAAGTCAAACGTTTCATACTAGCGTTAGAATTTATAAAAAATTAAATAAATTATTTATTTAGCAAAATATCACAAAATTCTTTAATTCACATCGAAAACTTTGAATTCAGATAACATCTTAAGAAGTGATGCAAATTCAGTGCAACAGCTGTTGAAATGGTGGATATCCCTCCTATGACAAGCCCTGGTTAAATTCATCGCTTTTGCGCCAATTTTGCACAACTTTCGGATGCTTTTTTGGCGACGCTTTTTTTGCTGGGTAATTATGGACCGATAGGAACCAATTTATGCGTGAAAATGAAATTTAATTTTCCAAGAGACTGACCTCCAGAAGTCAAATCTGGGGATCGGTATCTATGCGTGTACGTAAACCTATTTTTCCTCCTATCTCCTACAAATTCAACATAATGTTCGTAGTAACCCTTTAGGAACCATACACAAATTTTCTATACAATATATTTCTGAGGCTACATACACAGAAAAAAATTTCACGAAAATTTTTCCAATTAAAATCTTAATTGAGTTTTAAAAAATATTCAATTAAAAATTTAATTGAATCAACAAATTTTTTAATTGAAATAAAAATTAATCACACAAATTAATAGTATCAATTAATTTTTTAATTGGATCAATTAATTTTTTAATTGACTGTCAATTAATTTTTTAATTAATACTATCATTTCGGTGATTGAAGACATTTCAATTAAAAAATTAATTGGATCAATTAATTTCGTGATTGATTCAGAAAAAAAATTTTTGGTGTGTAAGATTCGTTGGAGCGGACTTTCCAGGTTCCTGTTAAAACTTACCACAGTACTGATACCTTTTGAAAAAATAAAATATTTTTTTCTTAAAATTTCTTTATATATCATTTATGATATTGTAATTTTATTTATATCAGATGGTCATCTCATCATGTCATTTACGTTTAATATTGATACACATAAATTTTCGATTTCATGGATCTTGCCAGGACATATGTTTTGATCTCTTTTATTTCTGGTTTTAGGTTTTTTTTTCTCACAATCATGTATTTTTTGTATAGTAAATAGGGCTAAGCTAAGTTTAAACTAATGTTAAAAATAAAACGAAAAACAAAAATAAAATCGTTAAAATTAAAATCACTTACAGTTTTGTATACTTAGCTAACATTTAGAATCTAGTGTTAGTAGGTGATACCTTATGAATTTCAATTTAAAATTCATAGAGGTTTTATTATAGAGTCAATTTAGACTTGATTTCAATTTTTTTTAATTTTTTTCTTCAAAAAACATTTCACATTTATTTTCCTTTACATTTAAAATTATTTTACATTTATTTATGATATTAAATATGTTTTTTGTTTTTTTTTTTAATTTTTCCAATTGTTTTCTATATTGGTTTATTTATTTATCTAAATATTTACATTACGGGGTATCTAGTTTTTCATTATTAATTATTCGTATTGTTATTTTTTTATATTTGATTATAATGGTCTTAGGGGATTAAGTGCACATTTAGTATTTTTATATTTTGTTTTCATTTTTTTTTTAATTTTTATTGTATACATAATTATGTTTAATTCAATAATATAAAATTCACAAAACTAAAAGAAACCTTTTTTTAAGACTTTTATTTATCAATAACCGATATTTCTATATATAGTTTTTATTTGAATCTTGTTTTCTCTTATAGTAGGCCTAATGTTAACTATCTAGTATTTGTTGATTATTATTGTTATTTTAAATTTATTTGATAATTCACAAGAATGTTGTTTCGAATTTTTGATTTTAAATACAGTTAAATCACAATTTTATTTTTTAGGTAATAGATTTTAATAGAAAGAAAAATGAAATGACAGAAAATGAAAAAAATAAATTATTTCTCTAACTTTTGGTATTCTGTGGGAAATATATTTGACTGAACCATTGGTCCTAGAAGCCATATTAGTATTAAATAAAACTAAATAAAACTAAAGGGTGATACGGTCAAAATTTGGTCAAGGGAAAACGCGTGTAAATCGGTGAAATCGTTTATTTAAAAAATCAAATTAAATTTCTTTTTCAAGTTCAATTAGTATAAAATTCAGGAAAAATATTCAGTTAGGCTTTCGCTTTTCCAAATCCGAATTGCCGGGCCTCACGCTTGACACCTGCCATCAGATTTTGTACAGCCACCTTCTTCGCCGCAGAAAGCCAGTTTGCCTTGAACTGCTGCTCGTCCTTAGCAGTTTTTTTTTGGTCTTCTTTAGGTTCCGCTTGACAATAGCCCAGTATTTTTCATTTGGGCGGAGCTCTGGCGTGTTGGGAGGGTTCTTGTCCTTGGGAACCACCTGCACGTTGTTGGCGGCGTACCACTCCATGGCCTTTTTACCGTAATGGCAAGATGCCAAATCCGGCCAAAACAGTACGGAACAACCGTGTTTCTTCAGGAAAGGCAGCAGACGTTTATTCAAACACTCTTTCACGTAAATTTCTTGGTTGACTGTCCCGGAAGCTATGAAAATGCTGCTTTTCAAGCCACAGGTACAGATGGCTTGCCAAACCAGATATTTCTTTGCGAACTTTGACAGTTTTATGTGCTTAAAAATATCTGTTACCTTTCCCCTTCCTTTTGCCGTATAAAACTCCTGTCCCGGAAGCTGCTTGTAGTCGGTTTTCACGTAGGTTTCGTCGTCCATTACCACGCAGTCAAACTTCGTCAACATCGTCGTGTACAGCCTCCGGAATCGCGCTTTGGCCGTCGTATTTTATTTGTTATAGCGATTTGGAGTCACTACCTTCTTGTAAGTCGATAGTCCGGCTCGTTTTTTGACTCGATGCACGGTTGTAGACGATACACCCAGCTTATTTGCGCCATCTCGGAGAGAGAGGTTAGGGTTTCGCTTGAAACTACCGGCAGTTCTCTTTGTCGTCTCAGCGGCTTCCGGTTTTCGATTTCCCCCCGATCCAGACTTCCTGGCTGACGACAAACGTTACCCAAACACTTTAATTACATTTGTAACGGTTGATTTGGCAACTTTTAGCGATTTTGTCAGCTTTGCGTGCGAGTAGCTCGGATTTTCGCGATGCGCGAGCAAAATTTTGATACGCTGCTCTTCTTGCTTGGACGGCATTTTGACAACTGAAGAGTGAGTTCCAAAATCAAAATAGGAGCAACATTCTACACACACACCTTCAAAATGAGGGGTGTTCAGGTTTTTTGAATGCAAAAGTGAAAGAAATACGTCCAGTTTATATTGACCAAATTTTGACCGTATCACCCTTTGCAGTGAAACCTCTGAAATGTGGACACCCACGGTCACCTAAATTTTGTCCACATTTGGGAGTTGTCCAGTTCTGGTAGGTTAATTTTAATGTGTTAATATAGCAAACGTCCCCATACAACTGTCCACGTTTGGGAGGTGTCCGGTTTTCAGAGTGTCCAAGTTTGAAGGGTTTCACTGTATAGAAAACCCCCCAGAAAAGTTGACACATTTCGATTTCTTTTCTTCCTGAGACCATGGAATGGCTGAATGACATATTCATACCATAGAACCATTAGGGTTCCAGGATCGCCTGTAGGCTATTCAATGGTATCAATGTGCCCGAATAACTGACACAATGGTAGTGCAAGTGGCGTGGTTTTCAGGTCAATCTCTTTGAAGTGGTGCTGTATTTACATACAGCGAGGTTCATCCGCATACCCGCCCATCCGTCCGTATCTTAATAATTACATTAAAACGGACGAGTCACCAAAATTGGCTGAGTCCGCATTCCGAATTTCTTACAACCCAAAGGGGGTCATTATTTCCCTGGGCTGAGAGAATACCACTTTTACCTGAAAACAATGAGACCGCAACAGAATTTCCTTGGTGACCCAAGTGATTCTTCACTTACCTGTAAAGCAGGTAGGCCGCATCCGACTCATTGTATTAAAATTGACGATTCACTAGAGCTGACAGAAAAGTGGCATGGCTCGCAGCCCAAACTCCTTGAAGTCCATATCGGTGCGTCATTTACTTGTAACGTGTATCGTACGCAGGGGCGGCTCGATTTACTACAAACTAGAGGTGTGCACGTGACACGAAATTGTCGTGACTCACGAAAATCGACTCATGGCAACGGCGTGAGTGTGCGTGAGCGTGATTAACATACCAAAATGTCGTGAGTGAGCGTGAGTCACGAAAATATTATCTTCGTGAGTGTGCGTGAGTAGAGATTTACGCTCACGAAAATAATCCCGCTCACCGACATAAAACGCTTAAGACTTAAATTCATTTACAATTTTAGTGACACCTGGGATGTTACGAGTGTAATAACGCTCTCGATTTTAATAATGCTCGTGTTTTCAGACACGTCGCTAAGGTAAATTACTCAAAAAATTGTTCGTGAGTCACGACATTTTTCGTGAGTCACGATATTTTTCGTGAGTCACGGTATTTTCGTGAGTCACGACATTTTCGTGCGTGAGTGTGCGTGAGTACACATTTTCTTTTCGTGAGTGTGCGTGAGCGTGAGTCCTACCAAACAATATCGTGCGTGAGTGTGCGTGAGTAAGATTTTTCCATCGTGAGTGTGCGTGAGTAAAATACTACTCACGTGCACACCTCTACTACAAATACGGCCTGACCGCATACGCACTGCCGCATCCGGACGGGTAACCAAATCTGATAGAAATTGTTAGTCCGCAGCCCGAACTTCTTAAAGTCTAAAGTAGTTCGTCTTTTTCAAGAACACGTTTCCTCCGATTTGGACTCATTGTATTAAACGGACGGGGCATTGAGAGAATACGTTTCTTGATTCACTCGCATTCCATTCTCTATGTATTAAAACGGATGAGCCACGAGAATTCACAGAAAATAGATGTTAGGCCGCAGCCCGAACTACTTGAAGTTCGAAATGATTCGTTATTTACCTCTAACGCAGTCAGGGATGGCCTGTCACAAACTGTGACTTTTGCGACATACATTTGCGACGGTATAATACGTATGTCGCAAAAGTAGTAAACCTACTGTAGAAAACCTAATTTTGAATAGAAGAAATTCTGAACATTTTCGCTGTGAGTTTTTTGCAGAAATTTGTGAAAGTTTTTCCACGTTCAAGCCTACTTTCTTAGGTGGTATCGAAATTCCCATTGGTGAGTGTGCAAAACACCTTGAAGTTATATTGGACAGGAGACTGAACTTTAAGCTAAGAAAGGACGAGAAAAGCCACGGTTACCCTGTACTCGTGCAAAAGGCAATAGGGAAAATGTGGGGACTAAAACCGAAAATTGCGAACATTCCTAAGAATTGAAACTTCTTCGCACATACCATAGTCTTGGATATCATCGAATTCGCCGCCTAGCTAACGCGACTAAAGTATTTTCAGTTTGCGACTTTTGTTACTTTTTCTACATTTACGACGCACGCGTATGTTACGTTTACGACGTTTACAACTTTGCTACAGTCACAAACCTAAAAAAGTTTGATACAGACCATCTCTGAACGCAGTCCGTCTGCATTCACGCTGCCGCATCGAAATCATTGTATAGCAAGTATATACGGCCGTAAGTTCGGCCAGGCCGAAGCTTATGTACCCTCCACCATGGATTCCGTAGAAACTTCTACTGAAGACTGCCATCCACAATCGAATTATTTGGGTAAATACGTATATAGTTAGGTTAGGTTAGGTTAAAGTGGCAGCCCGATTAAGATTCAGGCTCACTTAGACTATTCAGTCCATTGTGATACCACATTAACAAAAAGTACCTATTACATATGGGCACTTCTAGTTTTATATAGTTATATAGTATATAGTTAAGTTTGACAAAATTTTCTATAGAAATAAAATTTTGACAACATTTTCTATAGAAATAAAATTTGGACAAAATTTTATATAGAAATACGATTTTATCAAAATTTTCTATAGAAATAACATTTTGACAAAATTTTCTATAGAAATAAAATTTTGACAAAATTTTCAAAAGATTTAAAATTTTGACAACATTTTCTATAGAAATAAAATTTTGCCATAGTTTTCTATAGAAATAAAATTTGACAAAATTTTCTATAGGAATAAAATTTTGACAAAATTTTCTATAGAAATAAAATTTTGCTAGATTATTTTTGATTCGAATGGCAACCAGGATTATGAACCGATATGGACCAATTTTTGTGTGATTGGGATCGGCTATATATAACTATAGACCGATATGGACCAATTTTGGCATGGGTATTAGCGGCCATATACTAACACCACGTTGCAAATTTGAACCGGATCGGATGAATTTTGCTCCTCCCAGAGACTCCGGAGTTCAAATCTGGGGATCGGTTTATATGGGGGCTGTATATAATTATGGACTGATATGGACAAATTTTTGAATGGTTGTTAGAGACTATATACCAACACCATGTGCCAAATTTCAGCCGGATCGGATGAAATTTGCTTCTCTTAGAGGCTTCGCAAGCCAAATCTGGGGATCGGTTTATATGGGGGCTATATATAATTATGGACCGATATGGACCAATTTTTGCTTGGATGTTAAGGACCATATACCAACACCATGTGCCAAATTTCAGCCGGATCGGATGAAATTTGCTTCTCTTAGAGGCTTCGCAAGCCAAATCTGGGGATCGGTTTATATGGGGGCTATATATAATTATGGACCGATATGGACCAATTTTTGCTTGGATGTTAAGGACCATATACCAACACCATGTGCCAAATTTCAGCCGGATCGGATGAAATTTGCTTCTCTTAGAGGCCTCGCAAGCCAAATTTGGGGGTCCGTTTATATGGGGGCTATGCGTAAAAGTGGACCGATATGGCCCATTTACAATACCAACCGACCTACATCAATAGCAACTACTTGTGCCAAGTTTCAAGTCGATAGCTTGTTTCGTTCGGAAGTTAGCGTGATTTCAACAGACCGACGGTCGGACGGACGGACGGACGAACGGACATGCTCAGATCGACTCAGAATTTCACCACGATCCAGAATCTATATACTTTATTGAGTCTTAGAGCAATATTTCGATGTGTTACAAACGGAATGACAAAGTTAATATACCCCCCATCCTATGGTGGAGGGTATAAAAATGTACGAGTCACTTAAGTTGACAGTGAAGTAAGGCCCGAACTTCTTAAAGCCAGAGTTATTGGTCATGTATTTGGAACGCTGTTCATGTATACACGGCCCGCGAATCTCATTGTATTAACACGGACAAGTCACCAGACCTGAACAATAGAACAAAGCAGCTCTTCCGCAGTCCATCCGCATCCGATTTTCAGTTAAGTCTAAAGTGGTTCGTACTATACTTGGACGCGTTTCATCCGAAGAGAATATGTCCTTTTCATGAACTCGGTTCGTCCGCATCCGACTCACATTGTATTAAAGTGGATCTGTCACCAGAGAAATAGTGCAATTTTTAGTCCGCACCTAGAACTTTTTAAATACTTCGGATCGCATAAAGAGGGCCTATGCCGCATTATATTCGCAGCTCTTCCGCAGTCCATCCGCATCCGATTTTCAGTTAAGTCTATAGTGGTTCGTACTATACTTGGACGCGTTTCATCCGAAGAGAATATGTCCTTTTCATGAACTCGGTTCGTCCGCATCCGACTCACATTGTATTAAAGTGGATCTGTCACCAGAGAAATAGTGCAATTTTTAGTCCGCACCTAGAACTTTTTAAATACTTCGGATCGCATAAAGAGTGCCTATGCGGCATTATATTCGTGCCAGAAATTGGTCAGGCAGAGATGGGGAATGAGGCCTTCTCTTTTTGGCTGAGGGAAATTTTTGGCATTTCGAATAGTCCGAAGTCTGAACTCCTTGGAGTCCAAAAGGATTCCCCATTTACCTGTGGCGATGATGCGGTCATTCCGCATCATCGGGCTCATAGTTCAAGTGGTATAGTTCTCAACCCGAACTGTTTGAAGTCCAAAGTAAATATTCATTTACATGTAACGTGGTCCTTCCGCATTCGCGCTCCATCATCGAACTCAACGTATTGAAATAGGCGAGTCATTAGTGCGGAAAGAGAGGTATGGAACACCACGAAATTCCTATGCAACAAAATGGTTTATCATGTACTTGTAACGAGGTCCGTCCGCATCAATTCCATTGCAGCTCGAACTTCGATCCGGACTCATTGTATTAAAGTGGACGATTTACCTGGCCTGACAGAGAAGTGGGTTAGGTTAGGTTAGGTGGCAGCCCGATGAATGAGGCTCACTTAGACTATTCCGACCATTGTGATACCACATTGGCGAACTTCTCTCTTATCACTGAGTGCTGCCCTATTCCATGTTAAGCTCAATGACAAGGGACCTCCTTTTTATAGCCGAGTCCGAACGACGTTCCATGGTGGCTCCCTGTCAGCAACCCGACGTAAATGACGTAGCCCAAAGTGCTACGTCATTTACTTTCAACACGTTTCGTCTGAATACGTAGTCCATCGTTATCCTATTGATTGTATTAACACGAATGAGTTACCAGAGCTGACAAAATCATAGAGCAAGTAGCTAAATTCAAAATTCTTCACCCAAAGAGCGACATTCACCCAAAGTGTTTCCATATTCACCTGGAGGTGATTAGTCCGAGTTCGATTCCTTGTATTAAAATGAGCGAGTCGAGCCAGGAACGTGGTGCAAGGGACATAGTCCGCAGCCTGGATTAGCTATAGTCCAAAGGGATTCTTCACCTAAAGTGTTTCCGTATTCACCTGGAGGTGATTAGTCCGAGTTCAATTCGTTGTATTAAAATGAGCGAGTCGAGCCAGAAAAGTGGTGCAAGGGATTCGCCATGGACCTGTAATGCAGTTCAACCGTATTCGCATTGACTTTACGGACTAATTAGATTAAAGTGGACGAGTCACCAAAGTTAGAAGGAAAATAGTTCAAATAGCTAGAACGCATCCCAAACTCTTTCTGTTTCAGATTCACTTGGCGATTGGAACGCCATTTTCATGTGTGAGCGAAACTATTACCCAAATGAGCTAACGGATCCCCAAAAATTTCGAGAAAATATTTATGCATGGCATGGTTTTGTATCGACAGTATAATAAAATTGCCTGAAAATCTCATTACATAAATGCATTCCAAGAATACCAAAAGATGTCCCTCTTCATTGGTCATAAATAAAAATTTTAAAATATCCAAAATTAACTGTCATTACTTGGGCATATAAATCATTTGAACTCCAACAAATATACACTTACTTACTTACTTGTAATACTACCTACAATAATTCATATGACATACAATACACAGACACATACATATACACGAACACATATACCTAACTACATTTACATACATACAATACATACATTTTGCATTATTTACATGATGTGGAGGATGTGATATGAAGATAATTTCTTCACTCACTCACGCTCTCCCTCTTTCTCTTTCTGCTACTCTTTCTCTCTCGAGCTCTCGCTCAATGGTGAAAAGCAATTAATATAAAAATGACTAACAAATGGCGGAAATGTGGACATACAGATGGACGAAAAAAAAACAGATCCTATAATGAATGGTAGAGTAAAATACATGGTCCGGATATGCAACAAATCGCAGTTAAAGCTGCAATGACAAGCCGGTTATCATATGGCATCATAATCATCATCATCGTCATCATCAGTGGGGCCCATAAAATATACTTGAGTCGAAGGGAAGCTGGGCGAAAAATATACGTCATCAAAGAAAGGCTTGCTCTTAACATCGAATATTCGAAGAGAGGAGAGGTTGCCGGATGGTTTCTCATCCATTCATCGCTTCCATGATATTTCATTTCCGGTATTCAGCCATTGGCAATGCAATGGCCACAAATTTCGGTGGTGTTGTAGCTTGTGTTGTGTGAAGATGTTGATGGTGTTGATGGGGACTAGCCCATACCACTGAGGCATTTGTAATGGTGGGAGCGGTGGTGAGTATGGCACTCCTACTTAAAAATTTACTATGACGCAGACATGGCATTGAAGGCAGTGGGTGTTGTCGTGTCAATGTAGCCGATTTGCGTAAATGTGGAGTGAATTGTAATGCACTCGTGGCTGGAGAGCGGCAAGAACTTCGTGCAATAGTTAGAAATTTTCTAGGAGCGATACCATTGTCATTGTTGCCCTTAAAACAATCATGTGTGTTGGAACTGGTGGGGGTGGTTGTGGTGGCGGCGTTGGTAGGGACTCCTTCTGCCATTGTCAGTTTACAAGCATTTTGTGATGATTTCGTTTTTGCCTGTATCACATCCTCTGCGTACTAAATGTCCGGTTGGTTTCCACGCCCGCCATTTGATGTGGCCGGATTTACGTTGCCACCCCCACCACCACCACCCAATGTTCGATTTGCCTCTGTATTGGCTTTCGTTTTGGCACATTGGACCCCATGGTCATACTCGTCTTCTTGGTTTGATGTTGTAAATTTATTAAGATCACCAGCTCCTCCTCCACCACCATTTCCCGGCGTCATTGACATGTTCGTATTACCAGAATCCACTAGGACATCGTCCTGTTCACTTATGTGTAAATTTAGATCACTGTGTTTGCTAAATGACGTTGTCATTGTAGTGGTCGGTGTGGGCGGATGATAGGCATGCGGATGATACAAATGCGTACCCGTGGGCCCATAGGATTTCTGCATAGCCGCATGTAGGCTATTCGAACTTACTGTACGCTCTAGAATTTCTCCCCAATACTTTTCCGAGAGTCCTTCAATGTCAGGCCGCATATGCGCATGATGTGATGAATGCATTCCAGTATTTTTTATGTGAAATGAAGAGCTGCGATTTAGGCTATTACTACGTCCTCGTGCACAAATGCCCAGCACAGAACCACCAACTTTGCCCGAGCCCAATGATAAGTGGCCTTTACCACCACCACTGCCACTATTTTGCGGCGGTCTCGAGGTTGGTGGTTCGGGTGGCATTGGTAATGTTGTGATTTCCAAATCGGAATTTATGTGACAGCATGGTGATTTACTTTCGGGTGTATCCTCTTGACGTTTACACTGCAAAAGATATGCAAAAGGGCATAATTAGCAGGCATATTTAGGAATTGCTACAGAAATATAGTCAACATTGTTTACAAATAATTATTTCAAGCAAATCATAAAGTTTGATGATGTTGTACACAAATGAGACATTTTGCTGGTATAAAAATCATTATTCTACAATTAAAGCTCATAATTCGAGTACCAAGCACGGTTGTCACACGTGCTAAAAATTATCTACAAAAATTTGAAGAACATTTTACCAAAAATCTAACAACGCTCAAAACAAACCCTGCCAACTGCACTCAAATCGATGATTTGGCAAAGGAAAAGAAATATGCTTGCAAATTTGTTTAGGTTATCAAAAACCTTTTTTCGGGAGGTTCAAGTGTAGTCCACTTTGGGTTTAATGAATTACCCGAAAAAAAGGGGAGCTTACTCACCACGGAACTTTAATAGTATGAAATAACACAAACATTAAAAATTTTAAAGATATTGAATTTGAAGAATATTTTGTCAAAATTTTATTTCTATAGAAAATTTTGTCAAAATTTTATTTCTATAGAAAATTTTGTCAAAATTTTATTTCTATAGAAAATTCTGACAAAAATTTATATCTACAGAAAATTTTGTCAAAATTTTATTTCTATAGAAGATTATGTCAAAATTTTATTTATAAAGAAAATTTTGTCAAAATTGTATTTCTATAAAAAATTTTGTCAAAATTGTATTTCTATAGAAAATTCTGGAAAAATTTTATTTCTATAGAAAATTTTGTCAAAATTTTATTTCTATAGAACATATTGTCAAAATTTTATTTCTATAGAAAACTTTGTCAAGATTTTTTTTCTATAGTAATAAAATTTGGCAAAATTTTATTACTATAGAAATTTTTGTAAAAATTTTATTACTATAGAAATTTTTTTCAAAATTTTTACTGAAAATTTTGTCAAATTTTTTTTTTTTCTATAGGAAATTTTGTCAAAATTTTATTTCTATAGGAAATTTTGTCAAAATTTTATGTCTAGTGGAAATTTTGTAAAGATTTTATTTCTATAGAAAATATGGAGATAAGCTACAGAAAAGTTCTCGACTGGATTCACAGAGGATAACTTGTGGAGTGAATTATAATGTACTCATGGCTGGAGAGCGGCAAGAACTTCATGCAATAGTTAGAAATTTTCTAGGAGCGATATTTGATGTTTTCGGACTTACGTTGCCACCCCCACCACCAACACCCAATCATCGATTTGCTTCTGTATTGGCTTTCGTTTTGTTAAGATCACCAGCTCCTCCTCCACCACCATTTCCCGACGTCATTGACATGTTCGTATTACCAGAATCCACTAGGACATCGTCCTGTTCACTTATGTGCAAATTTAGATCACTGTGTTTCTATAGAAAATTTTATTTCTATTGGAAGTTTTGTCAACATTTTATTTCTATGAAAAATTTTGTCAACATTTTATTTCTATGAAAAATTTTTTCAAAATTTTATTTCTATAGAAAATTTTGTCAAAATTTTATTTCTATAGAAAATTTTATCAACATTTTTTTTCTGTAGAAAACTTTGTCAAAATTTTTTTCTATGGAAAATTTTGGCAAAATTTTATTACTATAGAAAATTTTGTAAAAATTTTATTTCTATAGAAAATTTTTTCAAAATTTTATTTCTATTGACAATTTTGTCGAAATATTATTTCTATAAGCAATTTTGTCAAAATTTTATTTCTATAGGAAATTTTGTCAAAATTTTGTTTCTATTGGAAATTTTGTCAAGATTTTATTTCTATAGAAAATTTTGTCAAAATTTTATTTCTATAGAAAATATGGAGATAAGCTACGGAAAGGTTCCTGACTGGATTCACAGAGGATATCTTGTGGAGTGAATTGTAATGCACTCGTGGCTGGAGAGCGGCAAGAACTTCGTGCAATAGTTAGACATTTTCTCGGAGCGATAGTTGATGTGGCCGGATTTACGTTGACACCACCACCCCCACCACCACCACCCAATGTTCGATTTGCTTCTGTATTGGCTTTCGTTTTGTTAAGATCACCAGCTCCTCCTCCACCACCATTTCCCGACGTCATTGACATGTTCGTATTACCAGAATCCACTAGGACATCGTCCTGTTCACTTATGTGCAAATTTAGATCACTGTGTTTCTATAGAAAATTTTATTTCTATTGGAAGTTTTGTCAACATTTTATTTCTATGAAAAATTTTGTCAACATTTTATTTCTATGAAAAATTTTTTCAAATTTTATTTCTATAGAAAATTTTGTCAAAATTTTATTTCTATAGAAAATTTTGTCAATATTTTATTTCTGTAGAAAACTTTGTCAAAATTTTTTTCTATGGAAAATTTTGGCAAAATTTTATTACTATAGAAAATTTTGTAAAAATTTTATTTCTATAGAAAATTTTTTCAAAATTTTATTTCTATTGACAATTTTGTCGAAATATTATTTCTATAGGAAATTTTGTCAAAATTTTATTTCTATAGGAAATTTTGTCAAAATTTTATTTCTATTGGAAATTTTGTCGAAATAATATTTCTATAGGAAATTTTGTCAAAATTTTATTTCTATAGGAAATTTTGTCAAAATTTTATTTCTATTGGAAATTTTGTCAAGATTTTATTTCAATAGAAAATTTTGTCAAAATTTTATTTCTATAGAAAATATGGAGATAAGCTACTGAAAGGTTCCCGAATGGATTCACAGAGGATAGCTTGGCTTTGTGTTGAACAGAGGATCCAGTCTTCCCAGTCTCATGTCGGCTGATAGGCACTAATGTCAGTATTGAGCTTGCTATGTGTCCCAATCTGACATGTTCCCCACATCCTTTTATTATTGTACAAACTTCACTTCGAATTTGTTTTCGGTCCCAGGTTTCCAAGTTAGACCAAGGGTTTGATGCACCTTTTGATTCACCTCCAGCTCTAACCAGTCGTTTTCCACCCATATTCTTCTTGTATTTTTATACCCTCCACCATAGGATGGGGGTATATTAACGTTGTCATTCCGCATGTAACACATCGAAATATTGCTCTAACACCCCATAAAATATATATATATTCTGGGTCTTGGTGAAATTCTGAGTCGATCTGAGCACGATCTGAGTACGGCCTAATTCCGTACTTTGTAAGACTTGGTCAAAAGGACTGCTCGGAAGTGGAAAAAATCAATAAGGGATCCCGGGATGCGCTTTAAAAGAAATGTCTGTTAAACAACTTCCAATTTTTTTGCTGGGCTGCTATTGGAAGTATTTCCTATAATGTTGATGGTCTTTCTGGGAATTTCAAAGCTTCTCTAATGGAGCTAAGCATAAAAGTGGACTTTTGTTGTGGATATTAAAGGATTTAAATTTTGTCAACCCCCCGAACATTACTCGGAAAATAGAAAAGAAGAGTTTATGTTTTCCCACTTTATATGTCCCTCTGACGTACAGAGAGAAAAACTCAAAGCTAGATTATTTAGTCCTTTATCCAAAGGTATATGGTATGAAAATCATACTAAATGGGATTAGTTTTAAGTGAAATGGCTATCAAACTTTTGTCCGGCAACAGGCCAAAGAGCTATCCTATCTTTCATTGTGGTATTGTGATTAGCTTAAATCTCTCATTCAATTCCCTTAACATTCACACAACGAAATACTTTTAGAAAAAGAAAGACGTCAAAGTTTTTCGTTTTGGGTCAGAAAAAAAAACCTTTGTTCTTGGACCTTTGGAAAAGGAGAATCAGGAAAAATCATTGTGGTGTCATTTTAGTTTGTTTTGGATTTCTCTATTCGACTGTGAGATAAATCCAATATTTAAGGTCTCTTGTTGCATAGCAAAAAAAAAAAAAAACAAACGAGTCTCTTTTTCATGGGTATTGTTGTATCAATTTTCCTTTACACTTTTTTGTTTGTTTCGTTTTTTATTACTGGGAAGGATAAAAACAAATCATATTTCGGTCAAAATATTTTGTTGCCTTTATTTGTCATTCATGTTATGCGTGTGTGTGTGAGATATTTGATTTGTCTTCCCCCAATATTTTGCCATTTGGCTAAATGACAATGAACCAATGATAGAGAATCCTTGCACAGGATATGCTTGATTCAATTAGGACAAAACATAAAGGACAAAATGGTTTCGAAAGAAACTAAAAGCTTTGTATTGCATTATAGCAAGCGATTGGAATATTGAATGATTTCTATTATTTGGTAAAAGGGTTACGATTTTCTTAAGGTGGGGTACTCTACACATCCCATCTTATTGACATTGAGTGCGTATTAGAGATCTTTGTAAATTTTGTTATTGAAAAGAAAAAAAAAAACTGTAATCAAATAAAAAATCCCCATATGAGTTGTCATCATAGCTGGGGTTTTTTTATGGTGGCTTAAAAAAAGACACTTAATAAATTTGATCCCTTGAACTAATGTGAATGAGATCTTTTAAAAGACTTCATTAGAACAACTTAAGACATCTCATTCAAAGTTATCGACTTATTATAGATTTGAAATTTATTTAAGATTTTAGCCAGTGAAGCTATACAAACATTCTCAACATTAAAGTCGACGAGTCTTAAAGAAATATTTACGGTATTACTCGAAAAGAGACGCTTACCGCATAGCAACTCACTAAGCCGTGATTTTCATGACATATATTAGAATTGGAAACACTCCAAAATCCTATCAAGAGTAGTTTTCATAGCCAGGGCCGGGAAGGCTGGTTATATGACCACGCTTGCCACAGTTGATAGAATTTTCTACAAAAAATGGTAGATTTTTTACTGTTTGGTAGATTGGTAGAATTCTTGATGTTTTGGTAGATTTTACAAAATATTCCTTTTCAACTAAAAGATACTTAACGAATTTTCTATATAAACAAAATATTGACAAAATTTTCTACAGAAATAGAATTTTGGCAAAATTTTCTACAAAAATAAAATTTTAATAAAATTATCTATAGAAATAGATTTTTGACGAAATTTGCTATAGAAATAAAATTTAGAGCAAAAAAAAAAAATTAACAAAATTTTCTATAGAAATACAATTTTGACAAAATTTTCTAAAGAAATAAAATTTTGGCAAAATTTTCTATAGAAATAAAATTTTGACAAAATTTTCTAAAGAAATAAAATTATGGCAAAATTTTCTATAGAAATAAAATTTTAACAAAATTTTCTATAGAAATAAAATTTTGACAAAATTTCCTAGAGAATAAAAATGTTAAAAAAATTTCCTATAGAAAAAAAATTTTGGCAAAATTTTCTACAGAAATAAAATTTTAATAAAATTATCTATAGAAATAGATTTTTGACGAAATTTGCTATAGAAATAAAATTTAGAGCAAAAAAAAAATTAACAAAATTTTCTATAGAAATACAATTTTGACAAAATTTTCTAAAGAAATAAAATTTTGGCAAAATTTTCTATAGAAATAAAATTTTGACAAAATTTTCTAAAGAAATAAAATTATGGCAAAATTTTCTATAGAAATAAAATTTTGACAAAATTTTCTATAGAAATAAAATTTTAACAAAATTTTCTATAGAAATAAAATTTTGACAAAATTTCCTAGAGAATAAAAATGTTAACAAAATTTCCTATAGAAAAAAAATTTTGAAAAAATTTTCGATAGAAATAAAATTTTGAAAAATTTTCTATAGAAATAATGTTTTGTCAAAATTTCTTATAGAAATGAAGTTTTGACAAAATTGTCTATAGAAATAAAACTTTGACAAAATGTTCTAAAGAAATAAAATGTTGACAAAATGTTAGTCCGTCTGTGAACACATTTTTGTGGCCAAAGTTAAATTTGGGTCAATCTGGGTTAGAATATAACGTTTTTAATTTTGGAAGAAATCGGTTCAGATTTAGTTATAGCTCCCATATATATCTTTCGTTCGATAAGCACTTACATGTCCCCAAAAGGCCCCATATATATCTTTCATCCGATTCAGCCCGTCTTAGAGCGAAAAAGACGTCAATTTGTGACAACTCCCAAAAAGGCTAAATTTCTATGAAATTCCTCGAAAAATTCAAATTTGCATATGTAAAATTTATTTGGGCCATATCGCCTTAAATATGCGCCAATTTTGACAAAATTTTCTATAGAAATAAAATTTTGACACAATTTTCTATAGAAATTAAACTTTGACAAAATTTTTTATAGAAATAAAATTTTGACAAAAATTTCGACTGAAATAAAATTATAACAAAATTTTCTATAGAAATAAAATTTTGACAAAATTTCTTATAGAAATGATGTTTTGAGAACATTTTCCATAGACATAAAATTTTGACAAAATTTTCTATAGAAATAAAACTTTGACAAAAGTTTCTAAAGAAATAAAATGTTGACAAAATGTTAGTCCGTCTGTGAACACATTTTTGTGGCCAAAGTTAAATTTGGGTCAATCTGGGTTAGAATATAACGTTTTTAATTTTGGAAGAAATCGGTTCAGATTTAGTTATAGCTCCTATATATATCTTTCGTTCGATAAGCACTTACATGTCCCCAAAAGGCCCCATATATATCTTTCATCCGATTCAGCCCGTCTTAGAGCGAAAAAGACGTCAATTTGTGACAACTCCCAAAATGGCTAAATTTCTATGAAATTCCTCGAAAAATTCAAATTTGCATATGTAAAATTTATTTGGGCCATATCGCCTTAAATATGCGCCAATTTTGACAAAATTTTCTATAGAAATTAAACTTTGACAAAATTTTTTATAGAAATTAAATTTTGACAAAAATTTCGATTGAAATAAAATTATAACAAAATTTTCTATAGAAATAAAATTTTGACAAAATTTCCTAGAGAATAAAAATGTTGACAAAATTTCCTATAGAAATAATGTTTTGTCAAAATTTCCTATAGAAATTAAGTTTTGAGAACATTTTCCATAGAAATAAAATTTTGACAAAATTTTCTATAGAAATAAAATTTTGACAAAATTTTCTATAGAAATAAAATTTTGACAAAATTTTCTATAGAAATAAAATTTTGACAAAATGTTAGTCCGTCTGTGAACATATTTTTGTGGCCGAAGTTAAATTTGGGTCAATCTGGGTTAGAATATAACGTTTTTAATTTTGGAAGAAATCGGTTCAGATTTAGTTTTATCCAATTTGCCTGAAATTGGAAATCTAGAGGTATTTTACGACCATAAAGAGGTGTGCCAAAAATGGTGAGTTATCGGTCCATGTTTTGGTATAGCCCCCATATAGACCGATCTCCCGATTTTACTTCTTGGGCTTATAGAAACCGTAGTTTTTTTCCAATTTACCTGAAATTGGAAATCTAGAAGTATTTGCGGGCCGTAAATAGGTGTGCCGAAAACGGTGAGTATCGGTTCGTATTTTAGTATAGCCCCCATCAGAACGATTTCCCGATTTAATTCCTTAGGTTTCTACAAAGCGTAGTTTTTATCCGATTTGCCTGAAATTGTAATTATTCTGGTATTTAAGGCTCACAAAAACGTGTATCGGATTAAGTTTTTATCGGTCCATTTGGTAATGCCTCCATATAGACCGATTTCACTTGTTGAGAGTATAGAAGGTGCACTGATCATGAAAATTGCTTGAAACTCAATGTAAAATTTCCAGATTTTATTTTTCGGGTGAAAATCTACAGATTTAAGATTTCAAATCAAGACGTTATTTTATAATTTTCTTGCAAACTTACAAGAGATGTTAATGATTCCTCTAAAACTCAAACAAAAATGGTTCTTATAAATCCAGAATCTGATATAATCTTCATAGGTAAAATCTTTAAATTTATCTTCGTGAAGTGTACTGGTTGACCTGCTCTGCTTGATCTGTCCTCAAACCCTCTGAAATTTCAAAGGAAACCTCAAATTTTCTATAGAAATAATTTTGTGGGGAATAATTTTTGTGGGAAAAATCTAGGTCGTAGATTTAGTCCAATTGACTTTAAATTTGGGTCAATTTGGGTTAGAATAGTACGTTTTTGATTTTGGAAGAAATCAGATTTATATGTAGCTCCTATGTATATCTTCCGCCCGATATGCACTTATATAGCCCCAGAAGGCCCCATACATATCTGAACGTTTTAGTATTCCCTTATGAAAATACTATAGTAGAAAAGTTGGAACTTAGGTTCCATCCAGAGGACAGTCTGCTTATATTGGCTTAAGACCAAAATTGGAGATGAACTTAGGTTCAAATACTATTGGGAGTTACACCACCGTGTAAAAGATGTGACGAGAAGCTTAGGCTCATGCCAGAGAAGGCTCAGCAGTGAAAATACTTTTTGCCAAGTCAGCTCGGCCCAAAACGGAATGAAAAGATGTGTTGCCACTTAGTGATAGGTTAGGTTAGGTTAGGTTATGTGGCAGCCCGATGTATCAGGCTCACTTAGACTATTCATTCCATTGTGATACCACAGTGGTGAATTTCTCTCTTATCACTGAGTGCTGCCCGATTCCATGTTAAGCTCAATGACAAGGGACCTCCTTTTTATAGCCGAGTCCGAACGGCGTTCCACATTGCAGTGAAACCACTTAGAGAAGCTTTGAAACCCTCAGAAATGTCACCAGTATTACTGAGGTGGGGCAATCCACCGCTGAACAATTTTTTGGTGTTTGGTCGTAGCAGGAATCGAACCCACGACGTTGTGTATGCAAGGCGGGCATGCTAACCATTGCACCACGGTGGCTCCCTGCCACTTAGTGATACAAATACTGGTTTGGATTTCATTTACAATTTTACAACTCATGGTTGTATTCAAATTAATAGGGTAATTCACTAATTCAATTAATTCAATTTGAAGCTTAGAAATAAGTGGAGATACAATTCAATTTTAAGAATTCATTTATAAAAAATAAAAAGGTGAAAAACTACACTAAACAATATCTTTCATTCGATTCGCCCCGTCCTGGACTAATTCGTGACCACAAAAAAAAAAAATCAAAATTTCGACGGAAATCCTCAAAAAATTCAAATTTTATTTTAGTCATATCTCTTTAAATATACGCCTGAGAGCGAAAAGGACGTTAGTTCGTTACTACTCTCAAAATATAAAAATTCCTCTGAAAATCCTCGAAAAAATAAAATTTTTATTTGAAAAAAAAAAAAAAATTATTTTGGTCATATCTCCTTAAATATGCCTCCTTTGGACCAGTACGAGGTGGTCCGGGGAACAATATAGTCGGCCCCGCAAGATTTTAGACTTTCCTTAGTTCTTTTTGGAATAAATAAAATAATTTCTCAAATATTCGAAAAAATTCCGCAATTTAAATTTGAGCTCCCAATAAAATGAATTAAAACTTCAAAAATACTTCATGAAAATCGCCGATTTCGGACATTTAAGGGTTAAGATATTTCATTTTTTTCCATGGAAATCCAAAACTACCTCCTTTCGGAAGCACAGTATACCTCTTCTAGGGCTTAAAAAGGAATAACACAATTTATCCTTGTATATCACGAAATAATTTTCAACTCTATTAGAGACATAAGCCTTATTATCACGTGTAGCCAATATTAAGCAATAAAAATTCTTTAATTTTCACAATCAATGGAATACGAAGAAATTAGGAGAAGAAGAAAAAAATGCTAATTTAATAAAGCGTATCCTAAGCAAAGGAATGTAAGGACATCAATAAATTATATTAAATCCAAGGCAATGATCAAGGTAAAGCAAACAAACGAAAAAACAATCAGATTTCCTATGCCAAGCACATGCTAAACCTCATTTGTAATAAAAAGGGGGGTCAATAAAGGAAAGGAAGTAGGGTAAAGGAAATACATTTCCCTGCTCCCTTTTTCCCTTGGCCAGATAGTGAGTGTTAAAGGATATGGCTACACTTCCGGTGAGCTTTCCTAATTGAAATGAAATAAAACTTAACGACCTAGAGGACCTACTTACCCGCAAAGGCATCATCATTTTTTTGCTTACACGCCTAAAGTCATCATTTAGCAGCCAATAGATGAAAGGATTCCAAAAACTATTGCTTAAGGCTGTCCAGGTGACCACAAAATCCAGAAAAGGAGGTAACTGTAATAAAAGACGGGAGAGAGAGAGAG
Source organism: Haematobia irritans (assembly GCF_050003625.1). Classification (NCBI taxonomy): domain Eukaryota; kingdom Metazoa; phylum Arthropoda; class Insecta; order Diptera; family Muscidae; genus Haematobia; species Haematobia irritans. Next base: position 42,880,770 of record NC_134401.1, on the reverse strand, counting down.
AGAGGCAAAACAAATGGAGGAAAATATTCGAAATTAGTACAGAGCAAATAAGGAAAAGCCATAAATGGCAAAAACTTTGGCTAAAACTAATTTCACACAGATATGGTTAAGGTTTCTAATGTTGTTTGACAAAGCCAAGAGGACACTGTATTGAGTCTATCTAGAAGTGTGTATGTGATTTTTTGGCTAAATGGAAGGTTTTTCTTCTTCTTCTTGCATTTTATGATCACCACACAGCTATAGCATGGGTAATCATTTAATGTCTTATTGTGTGTGTGTGTGTGTATGAGAGAGAGAGAGAGAGTGCGTGCGTGTATATGCTTACATGTCCTTGGCCATTATATCCTTCTTTCTGTAGTTTTGTTTTGGGCCTTAATACTTACCTTTGAACCTGTACATGTTGCCACAATCTCCTGTATTGTCCAGGGTGTAACCATAACAATGAAACCCAACGATATGGCTGCCATTGAACGTGATGTTGCTCCACTTGATTTCTTTTCTCGTGTTTGCGGTGCAATCTATGGTCGTTTTTTTTTTTTTTTTTTTTTGTATCGTTCGGGGAGAATAGGCAAACATTTCCAATTAGAAGACAAATGAAATGAGAAATAATGAAATAGAAAATTGTAAGTGCTTGAAAACAAATAGAACATAAATTTTTAATTGGAAAAAAAAATTCCTTAAATTAGAAATTTATAAGTATCAAACAAGTATATACGGCCGTAAGTTCCTTCAGGTCGAATCTTATGTACCCTCCACCATGGATTGCGTAGAAACTCTACTAAAAACTGACATCCACAATCGAATTACTTGGGTTGCGGCCGATGGCAAGGCATCTTAAAACTTCTTAACATCATCTTCTAAATTATAAATTAGTCCATGCGGGATATATAGTAGACAAAAGAAAGGTCGATTAAATACGTATATGTTTAATTTTTGACCGGTATATATAGAGAAGAAATAATTACGAACCGATATGAACTTTTGTGCTGTAATTATAGAGCCAGAAATGAAATACGGGGGTTGCTTTATATGTGGGGCCATATACAATTATGAACACGAGTCTACCAAAAATGGCATATTTTTTACTGTTTGGTAGATTGGTAGAATTCTTGATGTTTTGGAAGATTTTGCAAATATTCCTCTCCAACCATGAAATGCTTCATAAATTTTCTATAGAAATAATATTTTGACAAAATTTTCTACAGAAATAAAATCCTGACAAAATTTTCTATAGAAATAAATTGTTGACAAAATGTTCTATAGAAAACAAGTATATAAAGCTGTAAGTTCGGCCGGGCCGAATCTTAAATACCAACCACCATGAATCAAATATTATAGTTTCCTGTGAAAATTTCAGGGGGATTTGGTGACAAGCAGATCAGTTTAACCAGTACACTTCCCGAAGATAAATTCAAAGATTTTACCTACTAGATCATATTCTGGATTTATAAGAACCATATTTGTTTGAGTTTTAAAGGAATCATAAACATCGTGTGCAAGTGTGCAAGAAAATGAAATGAAAATGAAATAACCCCTTGATTTAAAATTTAATATCTGTAGATTTTTACCCCCATTATTTAAATGATTACCAGAAGTAAAATCTGGAAACTATAATTCAGTTTCAAGCTATTTTCATTATCAGTGCACATGGACCAATATTCACCATTTTCGGCACACCACTTTATGTTCCTAAAATACTTCTAGATTTAAAATTTCATGCAAATTTGATAAAAACTATGGTTTCTAAAAGCACAAGAAGTAAAATCGGGAGATCGGTCTATTTGGGAGAGAAACCAAAATATGGCCCAATACATGCCATTTTCGGCACTCATATTTAAGGACCTGTGGATTTCTCATTTCAGGCAAATTGGATAAAAACTACGGATGCTAGAAGCCTAAAAAATAAAATCATTTCTTGCACACCTATTTGTATTCCTAAAAACCTCCAGATTTTCGATTTCAGGCAAAGTGGACAACAATTACGGTTTCTAGAAGCCCAAAAAGTAATATCGGGAGATCGGTCTATCTGATGGCTATATCAACACATTGACCTATAATCACCATTTTCAGCATACCTTTTTAAGGTCCCAAAATACCTCTAGTTTTCCAATTTGAGGCAAGTTGGATAAAAACTACGGTTTCTATAAGCCCAAGAATAAAATCTGGAGATCGGTCTACATGGGGGCTATATAAAAACATGGTCCGATACTCATCATTTTCAGCACACCTCTTTAGGGTTTTAAAATACCTCTAGATTTCTAATTTCAGGAAAATTTGATAAAAACTACAGATTCTAGACGCCCAAGAAGTAAAAACTGGAGATCGGTCCATATGGGGGCTATACCAAAACATGGACCGATGCTCACAATTTTGTTCTAAAATACCTCTAGATTTCCAATTTCAGGCAAATTGGATAAAAACTATGTATTCTATAAGCCCAAGACCCCAAATCGGGAGGTCGGTCTATATGGGGGATATACCAAAACCTGGACCGATACTCACAATTTTTAGCACACCTCTTTATGGTCTTAAAATACCTCTGGATTTCAAATTTCAACCAAATTGGATAATAACTACGGATTCTAGAAGCCCAAGAAGTAAAATCGGGAAATCGGTCTATATGGGGGCTATACCTAAACATCAACCGATAGTCAACGTTTTTGGCACATCTCTTTATGGTGCTAAAATCCAATTTCAGGCGAATTGGATAGAAACTATCGATTCTAGAAGCCCTAGAAATATAATCGGGAGATCGGTCTATATGGGGGCTATACCAAAACGAAGACCGATACACACCATTTTTGGCACACCTCTTTGTGGTCATAAAATACCTCTAGATTTCCAATTTCAGGCAAATTGGATAGAAACTAAGGTTTTTATAAGCCCAAGACCCCAAATCGGGAGGTCGGTTTATATGGGGACTATATCAAAATTTGGACCGATATAACCCATCTTCGAACTTGACCTGCCTGCTTTATTATTGAAGACTGTAGCGTGATTACAACAGACAGACAGCCAGACAGACAGACAGACGGACAGACGGACATGGCTATATCGTCTTAGAATTTCTCCCTGATCAAGAATATATATACTTTATATAGTCGGAAATCGATATTTCGATGTGTTACAAACGGAAGGACAAACTTATTATACCCCCATCACCATTCTATGGTGGTGTGTATAAAAACATTTTGACAAAATTTTCTATGGCAATAAAATTTTGGTAGATTATTTTTGGCTCGAGTGGCAATCGTGATTTTTCTGTGATTGGGGATCGGCTTTTTTTTGGGCTATATATAATATAGATCGATACGGACCAATTTTGGCATGGTTATTATCGGCCGTACACTAGCGAAATGTACCAAATTTCAACCGGATCGGATGAATTTTGCCCCTTCAAGAGGCTCCGGAAGTCAAGCCTGGGGATCGGTTAATATGGGGGCTGTATATATTTATGGACCAATATGGACCAATTTTTGCATGGTTGTTAGATACCATATACTATCTACCATGTAAAAATTGGTCCACATCCGTCCATAATTATATATATGCCCCATATAAACCGATCCCGAGATTTGACCTCAGGGGCCTCTTGAAGGGGCAAAATTCATATGATCCGGTTGAAATTTGGTACATATTGCTAGTGTATGGCCGATAACAACCATGCCAAAATTGGTCCGTATCGGTCGTGGAGGACCAAATTCATCCGATCCGGTTGAAACTTAGTACGTGGTGTTTGTTAGTAAAGGGTGGTTAAATTCTAAGGGCCGATGTTGAATGTGAACCACACCTAAACTCCAAGTTTTTTCCGAATTTTATTGAACATTTCTCTATTTCAGACTTACTCAATTTGAACCATGTAGAGATACACAATCCAACAACGTGTTAAATGGTTCCAAGAAATGGCAACAGTGGATGATCAATTTTCGAAGAAGATCATCTTCAATGATGAGGCACATTTTCACCTCAGTGGATTCGTCAATAAACAGAATTGCCGCATTTGGGCGAATGAAAATCCAAAAGTGATTGTCGAAAAACCAATGCACCCACAAAGAGTGACTGTTTGGTGCGATTTATGGGCAGGCGGCATCATCGGGCCGCATTTTTTCCAAAATGAGGCCGGTCAGGCAGTTACTGTGAATGGTGTTCGCTATCGTGAGATGATAACGAACTTTTTATGGCCCGAATTGGAAGATATGGATGTGGACGATATGTGGTTTCAGCAGGACGGTGCCACTTGCCACACAGTTAACGAAACAATGGCTCTTTTGCGCAACAAATTCAATGGCCGTAATGGCGATGTCAATTGGCCGCCAAGATCATGTGATTTGACACCGTTGGACTTTTTTCTTTGGGGTTATTTGAAAGAAAGCGTGTACGTCGATAAGCCAGCAACAATTCAAGAGCTAAAGGATGAGATAATTCGGCACATTAACGGCATAGAACCTCAATTATGCCTCAGCGTCATCGAAAATTTGGACCATCGGATGAAGGTGTGGCACCGAGGTCGCGGCGCCCATTTGGCCGATATTTTATTCCATACATAATTTTGTAATACCAATATATCATAATAAAATAAAATTACAATAATTTCCTAAATAGTTTGTGTTTTATTCAAAATCAACATCGGCCCTTGAAATTTTAACCACCCTTTATATGGTCTCTAACAACCATGTAGGGATTGGTCCATATCATCCAAAAGTGATTATCGAAAAACCAATGCACCCACAAAGAGTGACTGTTTGGTGCGGTTTATGGGCTGGCGGCATCATCGGGCCGTATTTTTTCCAAAATGAGGCCGGTCAGGCAATTACTATGAATGGTGTTCGCTATCGTGAGATGATAACGAACTTTTTATGGCCCGAATTGGAAGATATGGATGTGGACGATATGTGGTTTCAGCAGGACGGTGCCACTTGTCACACAGCTAACGAAACAATGGCTCTTTTGCGCAACAAATTCAATGGCCGTGTTATCTCACGTAATGGCGATGTCAATTGGCCGCCAAGATCATGTGGTTTGAAACCGTTGGACTTTTTTCTTTGGGGTTATTTGAAAGAAAGGGTGTACGTCGATAAGCCAGCAACAATTCAAAAGCTAAAGGATGAGATAATTCGGCACATTAACGGCATAGAACCTCAATTATGCCTCAGCGTCATCGAAAATTTGGACCATCGGATGAAGGTGTGGCACCGAGTTCGCGGCGCCCATTTGGCCGATATTTTATTCCATACATAATTGAGTAATACCAATATATCATAATAAAATAAAATTACAATAATTTCCTAAATAGTTTGTGTTTTATTCAAAATCAACATCGGCCCTTGAAATTTTAACCACCCTTTATATGGTCTCTAACAACCATGTAGGAATTGGTCCATATCACTCCATAATTATATATAGCCCCCCCCCATATATTTCACAATCATGCCAAAATTGGTCCATATCGGTCCATAATCATATATAGCCCCCATATAAACCGATCCCGAGATTTGGTGTTGGAGCCTCTTGGAGGAGCAAATTTCATCCGAGTCAGTTGAAATTTGGTACATTGTGCTAGTATATGGCCTTTAACCACCACGCCTAACTAGGCCCATATTGGTCTATAGTTATATAGAGTCCTCAGATAAATCGATCACCAATCACACAAAAATTGGTCCATATCAATTTCATAATTGTATGTAGCCCCAAATAAAAGTAACCCCCATATTTCAAGTCTGGCTTTTAAGTTCCTTGCAAAAGTCCATATCGATTCGTAATTGTTTGTAGACTTATCTATACATACCTTTTTTGTCTAATATATACTACGTAACTTACAATTTAGAAGACGATGTTAAGAAGTTTTAAGATACCTTACATCGGTAAGTATTATCACAACCCATGTAATTCGATTGCGGATGACAGTCTTTCGTAGATGTTTCTACGCAATCCATGGTGGAAGGTTCATAAGATTCGGCCTGACCGAACAAACGACCGTATATACTTGTTTTAATTTGCCTATATGACATTAAAATTTAATAACATTACCCCAGTTTGGAAAAATGAGAGATTCTTGAGAAATGAAAATACTCCCCAATAAAGATTTCACAAAAGTAAATACCACTTGGTAAAGTGGTTACATCCATTTTCCACTTATGTACATACTTACCTTTTTCGTTATGGTATTACCAGCAAATCCCAAACCCATACCCATGGCCATACTAAGATTCATAATCGGGGTATTTGGTAGCATAGCAGTGGGGGTGTTCATGCAGCCTGTTGGACCACCATCCATACTGGGTGTCATGCCCATTATACTGGTCCCTCCAATACTGCCACCTCCACCAGGGCCACTGCCGGCACTATCGCCTCTTTTAAGCTGATGTTGCTGCTGATGTTGTTGCTGATGTTGTTGTTGATGATGCATTTGCTGTTGTTGTTGCTGCTGCTGATGTTGCTGTTGTTGATGTTGCTGCATCATATGCATATGTGAATGATAGGGATGATAGAACTGTTGCTGATAGGCCGGATGTTGAATGGCCGATGTCAGAGGCATTGTGGGATCGTTAAGGGCAAATCGACTCATATGAAAACTAGAGCCATAGCAGTACATTAACACCATAGTGGTAGGAAAATAGAAACCACATGTGGCCAATATACGATATGAGGCTTTACTATAGAATGGCTCACAGGCCATAAGGCCAGTATTGTTGAAATAATAGCCTATCAGTGGGCGCAATATTGGGCAAACCATAGAAAAGAAAAATATTGAATGATGGTGGGAAAAGAAGATAGGAAAAAAAGGAATATGAAAAAAATTATTTGATACTTGTAGCTATGTAGGAGAATATCCCATATTTCTCAGAATTCGTTATGAATAAATTGTTAGTGAGTGGCCATAAATGCCTTATTAACATACCTTTGGGTAGCACTAAAAATCCAAATATTGTCAGGCTTATAATCCAAGTTAAGCTGAGGACAGCCACACAACCCTATTTACAAAGAGAAGATAACAAATACATTTTTTTAATAAATTTAATATAAAGTAGGAACAAGAAAATGGGTAATGTATGTAATTGATTTTTAATGTAAGGGTCATTTGAAAAGAGCTTTTATAATACGGAGATTATATACCAACTTTGAACCGGTTCAATTAAAATTATGAATCTGGGAATCGGTTTATAATTGAGCTATATGTAATTATTGACCGATATGGGGTATTGGGTATCGTGGTATCGGAGGTATACCTACGATCATGTCGCAAACGTATCCTTAGTATATCAATTCTTTGGGGCACACAATAATTTTTTTGATAGTTGTCTTTCACGAAATCAAAAACACCAACAGCCGAAGACGGATTGCACAAACGGTTGCCACAGTTTGTAAAATTCTACCAAAATTGGTAAATTTTTTACTGTTGGGTAGATTGGTAGATTTAGATTTAGAAATAAAATTTTGACAAAATTTTCCATAGAAATAAAATTTTGAAAAAATTTTCTATAAAAATAAATTTTGACAAACTTTTCTATAGAAATAAAATTTTCTATAGATATAAAATTTGGGGAAGATTTTCTCTAAAAATAATAATTTGGAAAAATTTTCGATAGAAATAAATTTTTACAAAATTTTCTATAGAAATAAAATTTTGAAAAAAATTTCTATAGAAGTAAAATTGTGACAAAATTTTCTAAAGCAATACAATTTTGAAATTTTTTGTATAAAAAAAATTGGAAAAATTTTATTATAGAAATAAAATTTTGACAAAAATTTTCTATAGAATTAAATTTTGGCAACATTTTTTATAGAAATAAATTTTTACAAAATTTCCTATAGAAATAATTATTTTCTATAAAAATAATATATTGGAAAAATTTTCGATAGAAATAAATTTTGACAAAATTTTCTATAGAAATAAATTTTGCACAATTTTCTATAGCAATACAATTTTGAAAAATTTTGCTATAGAAATAAAATTATGACAAAATGTTCTAAAGAAATAAAATTTTGACAAAATTTTCTAAAGAAATAAAATTTTGACAAAATTTTCTACAGAAATAAAATTTTGACAAAATTTTCTACAGAAATAAAATTTTGACAAAATTTTCTACAGGAGTAAAATTTTGACAAAGTTGTCTACATAAATAAAATTTTGGCAAAATTTTCTATAAAAATAAATTTTGACAAAATTTTCTATAGAAATAAAATTTTGAAAAAAAAATTCTATGGAAGTAAAATTGTGACAAAATTTTCTATAGCCACACAGTTTTGAAATTTTTTGTATAAAAAAAAAATTGGAAAAAATTTGTTATAGAAATAAAGTTTTATCTAATTTATCTAAGTTTTATCTAATGGCGTTAATTGCCTGTTTCGGTATCAGGCTAACATGAAATATAAAAAATAAAGTTTTGACAAAATTTCCTATAAAAATAAAATTTTGACTAAATTTTCTATAGATATAAAATTTTGGCAAAATTTTCTAAAGAAATAATATTTTGACAAAATTTTCTATAGAAATAAAATTTTGACAAATTTTCCATAAAAAAAAAAATTTTGACTAAATTTTCTATAGATATAAAATTTTGACAAAATTTTCTAAACAAACAATATTTTGACAAAATTTTCTATAGAAATAAAATTTTGACAAAATTGTTTATAGAAATAAAATTTTGAAAAAAAAAAAAAATTCTATGGAAGTAAAATTGTGACAAAATTTTCTATAGCCACACAGTTTTGAAATTTTTTGTATAAAAAAAAAATTGGAAAAATTTTGTTATAGAAATAAAGTTTTATCTAATTTATCTAATGACGTTAATTGCCTGTTTCGGTATCAGGCTAACATGAAATATAAAAAATAAAGTTTTGACAAAATTTCCTATAAAAATAAAATTTTGACTAAATTTTCTATAGATATAAAATTTTGACAAAATTTTCTAAAGAAATAATATTTTGACAAAATTTTCTATAGAAATAAAATTTTGACAAAATTTTCCATAAAAATAAAATTTTGACTAAATTTTCTATAGATATAAAATTTTGACAAAATTTTCTAAAGAAATAATATTTTGACAAAATTTTCTATAGAAATAAAATTTTGAAAAAATTGTTTATAGAAATTAAAATTTTGAAAAATTTTCTATAAAAATAAAATTTTGGAAAAATTTTCTGTATGAATAAAATTGTGAACAACTTTTCTATAGAAATAAAATTTTGACAAAATTTTTTATAAAAATAAAATTTTGACGAAATGTTTTATAGAAATAAAATTTTGGCAAAATTTTCCATAGAAATAAAATTTTGAAAATTTTTCTATTAAAATAAAATTTTGGAAAAATTTTCCGTATGAATAAAATTGTGAACAACTTTTCAATAGAAATAAAATTTTGACAAAATTTTTATAAAAATAAAATTTTGACAAAATGTTTTATAGAAATAAAATTTTGGCAAAATTTTCTATAGAAATAAAATTTTGAAAAATTTTCTATACAATAAAATTTTAGAAAAAAATTCCGTATGAATAAAATTGAGACCAACTTTTCTATAGAAATAAAATTTTGACAAAATTTCTTTATAAAAATAAAATTTTGAAAAAATTTTCTATAGAAATAAAATTTTGCACAATTTTCTACAGCAATACAATTTTGAAATTTTTTGTATACAAAAAATGGAAAAATTTTGTTGTAGAAATAAAATTTTGACAAAATTTTTTATAAAAATAAAATTTTGACAAAATGTTTTATAGAAATAAAATTTTGGCAAAATTTTCCATAGAAATAAAATTTTGAAAATTTTTCTATTAAAATAAAATTTTGGAAAAATTTTCCGTATGAAAAAAATTGTGAACAACTTTTCTATAGAAATAAAATTTTGACAAAATTTTTATAAAGATAAAATTTTGACAAAATGTTTTATAGAAATAAAATTTTGGCAAAATTTTCTATAGAAATAAAATTTTGAAAAATTTTCTATAAAATAAAATTTTAGAAAAATTTTCCGTATGAATAAAATTGAGACGAACTTTTCTATAGAAATAAAATTTTGACAAAATTTCTTTATAAAAATAAATTTTTGACAAAATTTTGAAAAAATTTTCTATAGAAATAAAATTTTGCACAATTTTCTACAGCAATACAATTTTGAAATTTTTTGTATACAAAAAATGGAAAAATTTTGTTGTAGAAATAAAATTTTGACAAAATTTTCTATAAAAATAAAATTTTGACAAAATTTTCTATAAAAGCAAAATTTTGACAAAAATTTTCTATAGAAATAAAACTTTGACAAAATTTTCTAAAGAAATAAAATTTTGACAAAATTTTCTAAAGAAATAAAATTTTGACAAAATTTTCTACAGAAATAAAATTTTGACAAAACTTCTACAGAAGTAAAATTTTGACAAAGTTGTCTATATAAATAAAATTTTGGCAAAATTTTCTACAGAGATAAATTTGGACAAAATTTTCTATAGAAATAGAATTTGGGGAAGATGTTCTATAAAAATAATATTTTGGAAAAATTTTCGATAGAAATAAATTTTGACAAAAGTTTCTATAGAAATAAAATTTTGAAAAAAAAAAAAATTCTATGGAAGTAAAATTGTGACAACATTTTCTATAGCCATAATTTTTGTATAAAAAAAAATTTGGGAAAATATTGTTATAGAAATAAAGTTTTGACAACATTTTCTATAAAAATAAAATTTTGACTAAATTTTCTATAGATATAAAATTTTCACAAAATTTTCTAAAGAAATAATATTTTGACAAAATTTTCTATAGAAATAAAATTTTGACAAAATTGTCTATAGAAATTAAAATTTTGAAAAATTTTCTATAAAAATAAAATTTTGAAAAAATTTTCCGTATGAATAAAATTGTGATAATAATATTTTGACAAAATTTTCTATAGAAATAAAATTTTGACAAAATTTTTTATAAAAATAAAATTTTGACAAAATGTTTTATAGAAATAAAATTTTGGCAAAATTTTCTATAGAAATAAATTTTGGCAAAATTTTCTATAGAAATAAAATTTTCTATAAAAATAAAATTTGGGGAAGATTTTCTATAAAAAAATTATTTTGGAAAAATTTTCGATAGAAATAAATTTTAACATTTTTCTTTCTATAGAAAATTTTGAAAAATTTATCTATAGAAATAAAATTTTGGCAAATTTTTATATAGTAATACAGTTTTGAAATTTTTGTATAAAAAAAAAAAATTGGAAAAATTTTGTTATAGAAATAAAATTTTTGAAAATTTTCTAATAAAATAAAATTTTGACAAAATTTTCCATAGAAATAAAATTTTTCCTATAGAAATAAAATTTTTACAAACTTTTCTATAGAATTAAAATTTTGACTAAATTTTTTTATAGAAATAAAGTTTTGAAAAAATTTTCTACAGAAATAAAATTTTGATAAAATGTTTGCTATAGAAATAAAATTTTGACAAAATTTTCTACAGAAATAAAATTTTGACAACATTTTCCATAGAAATAAAATTTTGAAAAAATTTTCTACAGAAATAAAATTTTGATAAAATGTTTGCTATAGGAATAAGATTTTGACAAAATTTTCTATGAAATAAAATTTTGAGAAACATTCACATTTTTTTTTGCTGGAGGGCCCATAGCCTCTTGTTGTTTTCGAGCCAAATTAAAAGCAAACACCCTATTACACTTGAATTTCATTACGAGTTTTTTTTTTTCTTAATGAAATATATTAAAATGCTATTGTAAGCTTCTATACAATAACATGAAGCTGTCAGACGAGCGGCGTAAAACTGATAGCAACCTGAATTTCGTAGCAATACATATCAGCCACTTTGTTAATTTTTTTTTGTTTAATACTATATTCATAAAGGGAATAAAAAAGTTTTTAAGTCATGCTAGTTATATGGCTTTAAACATCCTCATGTGGAGACAAGCCTCTTAACCAAGAGAGAGAGAATCAGAGAGTGAGAGAAAGAGTGTGCGTGTGTGCTTATTGATGTTGTAGTGGCTTTAAGTGGGTTGCCATAAAGGCTGCCAAATGGGATATCATGACATTTGGCTCAAATAACAAAATTCTACAACAACACCACCATAAAATATCGAATAAGCTATAATGAGAAAACAACAACAACAAATTGTAGAATATTATCTTGTCTAGTTTTGTTGTGCTATCTTTTCTGTGTACTTTCAATTTATGTCCTTCCTGTCGTTTCCGATTTGCAGCAAACAAAAGTTTTGCCTTAGTTGGAGGAATCCTTGGAATCTCTTGCTTCTCTTGGTTCATTTTTATTTGTGGAGTTTTCCCCAATATTTACCCAATTCAATGTCAGGCCATAGAGTATTTGATTTCTGTTTTTTTGTTACTCTTTTCAACGCATTTTCCAAGTTTGGATATCTTTAAAATAAAATTTGTGAAACATATTTTCAATGATTTGCCAAAGATTTTCGTTTAATTTGTTTTTTTCTTATTCTTAAAAGATTTTCTCCTTGGATTGCTCAGAAAACAAGAGGAGCAACAAAGGCTTTGAAAAACAAATTTACATGGCATTTTTGGTTATTGATAGCAAATCGTTAAATAAGAAAATTACTTTTTAAAGTGTTTGCCTTTTAAGACAAGATGTTTCGCCAGACGTATTGGCGGGGGGTGTATCGTTATATTGAGCTAGGAAAATTACTTCATTATTGGCATGTTTAACAAATCAGGCAAACATTTTTCCAGATATTTGGGGTTTTGGGGTTTACCTTTTTCCCTCTAATTGTGTTTGACGGAGAAGGTTGTATAGCACGAGTTTTCTTTTATCTTGAGAGTCTTTTCTCACCCAATTGGTTTTATGATGTTTTATGGCCACTTACCTTTTTGCTAGAATGCTGATAATAGCGACGAGGATGTAACGAACACATGTATCTATCGACAGCCATACATATTAGGATAACAGCGCTTTGTTGGGATAGAGCTCCGCGCAGAAGACCCTGTTTGTGGTATTTCCAATTTGTGTGAGAAAAGAAAATGAAGAAAAAGGGAGATTTATTAAAATGGCAAGATATTTGAATGCCTTAAATTATGCTAATATTTTTTGTGTAAAATATACATCGAGCCTAAAGGTATGCTTCAATATTGATTTTCTTTTTAAATTTAAATAATGATGACTGGGCGATGTTTGTTAAAGATATGCAAATGTTTTTAATGGTAAAAGTTGGTACTGAAATGAGTGTGGGTAAAAGTAAATATGAATATCGGTGTAATGATAACCCGTTTATACAGAAACTTTCAAATAGGCTGGCCAATGGCATGGTATTTGTTTTTATAGTTATGTTATAGAAAGATGTCCTATTTTATTTCATGATGAAATTTTTGTGGAAATTCGAAAAGTAGAGATATTATAAAAATACAACATTTCCGGGGCTTCAGGAAAAATTAGTCACTAACCCTTATTAAACACAAACCCTCGTTTTGGTTGTGAGACCTATTTGCATTATGAATATGAAAAATGGAAAAATATTTGTATTTACAAAATATTTGTATTAAATATAAATAACGTTGAGTGGGCGATTTTTGTCTTAGATATGCAAAAGTTTAAAAAGGTGAAATTTGGTATTTATATTAAAAATAAACAAGTATGTACGGCCGTAAGTTCGGCCAGGCCGAATCTTATGTACCCTCCACCATAGATTGCGTAAAAACTTATACTAAAGACTGTCATACACAATCAAATTACTTGGGTTGCGGTATCACATGCCGATGGCAAGGTATCTTAAAACTTCTTAACACAGTCTCCTAAATTGTGCGTTAGTATATATTAAACGAAAAAAAAAAGCCGATTAAATTTTGAAAACATTTTCTATAGAAATAAAATTTTGACAAAATTTTCCATAGGAATAAAATTTTGACAAAATTTTCCATAAAAATAAAATTTTTACAAATTTTTTTTATAGAAATAAAATTTTGACAAAATTATCTATAAAAATAAAATTTTTACAAGATTTTCCATAGAAACAAAATTTTGACAAAATTTTCTGTAGAAATAAGATTATGACAAATTTTTCTATAAAAATAAAATTTTGACAAAAGTTTCTATAGAAACAAAATTTTGACAAAATTTCCTACAGAAATAAAATCAAAACAAAATTTTGTATAGAAATAAAATTTTGACAATATTTTCTGTAGAAATAAAATTTTGACAAAAGTTTCTATAGAAATATAGTTTTGAAAAAATTTTCCACAGAAATAAAATCTAGACAAAATTTTGTATAGAAATAAAATTTTGACAAAATTTTGTATGTAAATAAAAATTTTGTATGTAAACAAAATTTTGACAAAATTTTCTATAGAAATAAAATTTTGCCAAAATTTTCTATAGAAATAAAATTTTGACAAAATTTTCTATACAAATAAGATGTTGACAAAATTTCCTATAGATATAAAATTTTGACAAAATTGTCTATACAAATAAAATTTTTACAAGATTTTCCATAGAAGCAAAATTTTAACAAATTTTTCTATAAGAATAAAATTTTGACAAAAGTTTCTATAGAAATAAAATTTTGACAAAATTTTCTACAGAAATAAAATCTAGACAAAAATTTTGTATAGAAATAAAATGTTGACAATATTTTCTGTAGAAATAACATTTTGACAAAAGTTTCTATAGAAATAAAGTTTTGAAAATTTTTTCTACAGAAATAAAATCTAGACAAAATTTTGTATAGAAATAAAATTTTGACAAAATTTTGTATGTAAATAAAAATTTTGTATGTAAACAAAATTTTGACAAAATTTTCTATAGAAATAAAATTTTGCCAAAATTTTCTATAGAAATAAAATTTTGACAAAATTTTCTATTCAAATAAAATGTTGACAAAATTTCCTATAGATATAAATTTTTGACAAAATTGTCTATACAAATAAAATTTTTACAAGATTTTCCATAGAAACAAAATTTTAACCAAATTTTCTGTAGAAGTAAGATTTTGACAAATTTTTCTATAAGAATAAAATTTTGACAAAAGTTTCTATAGAAATAAAATTTTGGCAAAATTTTCTACAGAAATAAAATCTAGACAAAATTTTGTATAGAAATAAAATGTTGACAATATTTTCTGTAGAAATAAAATTTTGACAAAAGTTTCTATAGAAATAAAGTTTTGAAAAATTTTTCTACAGAAATAAAATCTAGACAAAATTTTGTATAGAAATAAAATTTTGACAAAATTTTGTATGTAAATAAACATTTTGTATGTAAACAAAATTTTGACAAAATGTTCTATAGAAATAAGATTTTGCCAAAATTTTCTATAGAAATAAAATTTTGCCAAAATTTTCTATAGAAATAAAATTTTGACAAAATTTTGTATAGAAATAAAATTTTGAAAAAATTTTCCTTAGAAATAAAATTTTGACAAAATTGTCTATACAAGTAAAATTTTTACAAGATTTTCCATAGAAACAAAATTTTAACAACATTTTCTGTAGAAATAAAATTTTAACAAATTTTTCTTTAATAATTTTTACAAAAGTTTCTATAGAAATAAAATTTTGACAAAATTTTCTACAGAAATAAAATCTAGACAAAATTTTGTATAGAAATAAAATTTTGAAAAATTTTGTATATAAATAAAATTTTTGCATGTAAATAAAATTTTGACAATAGAAATAAAATTTTAAAAAAATTTACTTTCAAAATAAAATTTTGACAAAATTGTCTATAGAAATAAAATTTTTTTACAAGATTTTCCATAGAAACAAAATTTTAACAAAAATTTCTGTAGAAATAAAATTTTGACAAATTTTTCTATAACAATTTTTACAAAAGTTTCTATAGAAATAAAATTTTGACAAAATTTTCTACAGAAATAAAATCTAGACAAAATTTTGTATATAAATAAAAATTTTGTATGTAAATAAAATTTTTACAAAATTTTCTATAGAAATAAAATTTTGAAAAAATTTTTTAGGGAAATAAAATTTTGACAAAATTGTCTATAGAAATAAAATTTTGACAAGATTTTCCATAGAAACAAAATTTTGACAAAATTTTCCATAGAAACAAAATTTTGACAAAATGTTCTATAAAAATAAAATTTTGACAAAATTTTCTATAGATATAAAATTTTATATAGAAATTAAATTTTGACAAAATTTTCTATAGAAATAAAATTTCGAAAAATTTTCTATAGATATAGAATTTTCTATAGAAATTAAATTTTGACAAAATTATCTATAGAAATTAAATTTGGACAAAATTTTCTACAGAAATAAAATCTAGACAAAATTTTGTATAGAAATAAAATTTTGACAAAATTTTCTATAGAAATAAAATTTTGGTAGATTATTGTTGGCGATATGGACCACTTTTTGTGTGATTGGGGATTCGCTATATATAACTATGGACCGATATAGACCAATTTTGGCATGGTTGTTAGCGGCCATATACTAGCGCAATGTACCAAATTTCAACCGAATCGGATAAATTTTGTTCCTCTAACAGATTCCGGAGGTCAAATCTGGGGATCGATTTTTATGGGGGCTATATATAATTATGGACCGATATGGTCCATAACCATATACTTACACCACGTACCAAATTTCAACCCGATCGGATGACTTTTGCTCTTCCAAGGGGCTCCGGAGTTCAAATCTAGGGATCGGTTTATATGGGGGCTACATATAATTATGGACCGATATGGACGAGTTTCTGCATGGTTGTAAGAGACCATATACTAACACCATGTACTAAATTTCAGCCGGATCGGATGAAATTTGCTTCTCTTAGAGGCTCCGCAAGCCAAATCTGGGGATCGGTTTATATGGAGGCTATATATAAGTATGAACCGATGTGGACCAACTTTTGCATGTTTCTTAGAAATCATATACTAACACCATGTACCAAATTGCAACGGGATCGGATGATATTTGCTTCTCTTAGATGATCCGCAAGCCAAATCTGTGGATCTGTTTATATGGGGGCTATACGTAAAAGTGGATCGATATGGCCAATTTGCAAGACCATCCGACCTACATCAATAACAACTACTTGTGCCAAGTTTCAAGTCGATAGCTTGTTTCGTTCGGAAGTTAGCGTGATTTCAACAGACGGACGTACATGCTTAGATCGAATCAGAATTTCACCACGATCCAGAATATATTTTATGGGGTCTAAGAGCAATATTTCGATATGTTACAAATGGAATGACAAAGTTAATATACCCCCATCCTATGGTGGAGGGTATAAAAATGTATACGGTAAAATTCAGTATATGCTGCAAAGGCTCTTGAACAGGTTCAACTAAGGTTTCTTTTCTCTTTTATTCATTTTTGTTGTCTTAAGGTGTGTTTTACTAAAAGCTTCCTTATTTAATGAAGCCCGCCTAAAGGCGGGATTGGGCATTAGAGGATTAACATTGAAAAATATTGAAATGCCTTAAATTATTCTAATAATTTTGTAAAATATATGAGGCCTAAAGGTATGCTTTAATTTTTAGTTTTTATGGAGAGTAACTTCATTTTATTTTGAAAACTAATGAAAATTAAAACTAAAATTAGAAAAATATTTGGGTGCCTAAAATTATGCTAATAGTTTTGTAAAATATATAAAGCCGAAAGGTATGTTCTATATTGCTCTTGTAAAAATTTAAACAATGTTCACTAGAAGAATTTTGTTTTACAAATGCAAAGGTAATGGTAAAATTTTGCATTTTTGGTAAAACTGAAATGAGAGTGGATAAAAGTAAATGAAATAATATCCAGCAAAAGTAATGCTTCAATATTGATTTTTTTTTGTTATATCTAAACAATGTTGACTGGGAGAATTTTGTACTACAAATGCAAACTTAATAGTGAAAGTTGGCATTTAAGGTACAGCCGACAGCGAGTGGGTTGAAAAAAAAAAATGAAATAAGAATGGGTTGTAAGGGGCGCTAAAAATATGAGCCCATTGAACTTAGCCACAAAACTTACATAAAGTCGGACCTCAGAAAATTATTTGGAAACCAACTATACTAAATATTTACTTAATATAAGGAGTAACTTCATTTAGTTTCTCATTTCCTCATTTCCATTGTGAAAATGAAAAAAAAAAAATGGAAAAATATGTGAATGCCTTAAATTATACTAATATATTTCTAAAATATATATGTAGCCTAAAGGTATGCTTCAATATTGTTTTTTTTTTTAAATCTAAATAATGTTGAATGGGAGAATTTTGTTGTAGATATGCAAACGTTTGTAGTTGTAAAATTTGGCATTTTTGGTAAAACTGAAATGAGAGTGAGCCGAAGTAAATGTGGATAAAATATAATATGATTATTTATGTACTAATGTCACGTTAAAAAAGAAACTCCTAAATATGCTGGTCGATGTCATGGCATAGTCTGATTTCCTATTTTATCTCTTGATGCGATTTTTTTTGTAATTAGAAATGTGGGCGCGCGCTTCAAAGCCACAAAACCTAAATGAAATCAGACCACAAAAAATTATATGGAAAACAACAATACTAAATTTTTACGTGTTGTTTTCAGGATTAGTTTAATTTTAGTTTTATGGCCCATTTACATTATGCAAATAAATCGCAAATATTTCATATTGCCTTTATTATTTCATATAAAAATTAAAAAAAAAAAAAAAATATATATATATATATATATATTTCATATGAAAATTAACCCCAACTTCGTGAGATTGTGTTTCGTTCCTACACCCATAGAAGGAATATGATCACCTCAACCATGTTTCAAGAGCAAAATGTTATTTTTGAATGGTGACCATGTAACATGTTTGTCGCAACCATGTTATTTTCTCGGAGATAATGTGCCTGATTTCGGCAAGCATATTATTTTTGGCGAGAAAAGAACATTTTTGCCATAAACATGTTACACGGTCACCATCCAAAAATAACATGTTGCTCTTGAAACATGGTTGAGGTGATCATATTCCATCTCTGCGTGTAATTGGGGCCTATTATCGCTTACTGAGATTTGGCAGTGACGACGCCACTACGCTCATTTCTAATGTTACGAATATCATTCTTTTGTAGCTGAACTGAGCGCTAAAATCAATTTTCTTTAGAAATAAAACTTTGACAAAATTTTCTATAGAAATAAAATTTTGACAAAATTTTTAATAGAAATAAAATTTTACAAAATTTTCTATGGCAATAAAATTTTAGAAAATTGTTCTATAGAAATAAAATTTGAAAAAATTTTCAGCAGAAATAAAATTTTGACAAAATTTTCTATAGAAATAAAATTTTGACAAAATTTTCTATAGAAATAAAATTTTGACAAAATTTTCTATAGAAATAAAATTTTGACAAAATTTTCTATGGAAGTAAATTTTTGACAAAATTTGCTATAGGTAAAAATTTTGACAAAATTTTCCATAGAAATAAAATTTTGACAAAATTTTCTATAGAAATAAAATTTTGACAAAATTTTCTATAGAAATAAAATTTTGACAAAATTTTCTATAGAAATAAAATGTTGACAAAAATTTGTATAAAAATAACATGTTTACAAAATTTTTACAAAATTGTGTGTTAAAAAAATTGACAAAATTTTCTATAAAAATTATCTACAGAAATAAAATTTTGCTAAATTTTTTAGAAATAAAATTTTGACAAAATTTTCTATAGAAATAAAATTTTGACAAAATTTTCTATAGAAGTACATTTTTGACAAAATTTTCTATAGAAATAAAATTTTTGACAAAATTTCCTATAGAAATAAAATTTTGAAAAAATTTTCTATAGAAGTAAACTTTTGACAAAATTTGCTATAGAAATAAAATTTTGACAAAATTTTTAATAGAAATAAAATTTTACAAAATTTTCTATGGCAAGAAAATTTTAGAAAATTGTTCTATAGAAATAAAATTTGAAAAATTTTTCTGCAGAAATAAAATTTTGACAAAATTTTCTATAGAAATAAAATTTTGACAAAATTTTCTATAGAAATAGAACTTTGACAAAATTTTCTATAGAAGTAAATTTTTGACAAAATTTGCTATAGAAAAAAAATTTTGACAAAATTTTGTATGGAAGTAAGTTTTTGACAAAATTTTCTATAGAAGTAAATTTTTGACAAAATAGACTATAGAAATAAAATTTTTGACAAAATTTTCTATAGAAATAAAATTTTGACAAAATTTTCTATAGAAATAAAATGTTGACAAAAATTTGTATAAAAATAACATGTTTACAAAATTTTTACAAAATTGTGTGTTAAAAAAATTGACAAAATTTTCTATAAAAATTATCTACAGAAATAAAATTTTGCTAAATTTTCTTAGAAATAAAATTTTGACAAAATTTTCTATAGAAATAAAATTTTGACAAAATTTTCTATAGAAGTACATTTTTGACAAAATTTTCTATAGAAATAAAATTTTTGACAAAATTTCCTATAGAAATAAAATTTTGAAAAAATTTTCTATAGAAGTAAACTTTTGACAAAATTTGCTATAGAAAAAATTTTTTTGACAAAATTTTCTATAGAAATAAAATTTTGACAAAATTTTCTATAGAAATAAAATTTTGACAAAATTTTCTATAGAAGTAAATTTTTGACAAAATTTGCTATAGAAAAAAAAAATTTTACAAAATTTTCTATAGAAAAAAAAATTGACAAAATTTTCTATAAAAAAAAAAATTGAAAAAATTTTCTATAGAAGTACATTTTTGACAAAATGTATAAAAAATAACAAATTTTGACAAAATTTTCCATAGAAATAAAATTTTGACAAAATTTTCTATAGAAATAAAATTTTGACAAAATTTTCTATAGAAGTAAATTTTTGACAAAATTTGCTATAGAAAAAAATTTTTGACAACATTTTTTATAGAAATAAAATTTTGACAAAATTTCCTATAGAAATAAAATTTTGACAAAATTTTCTATAGAAGTAAATTTTTGACAAAATTTGCTATAGAAAAAAAATTTTTACAAAATTTTCTATAGAAAAAAAAATTGACAAAATTTTCTATAGAAATAAAATATTGACAAAATTTGCTATAGAAGTAAATTTTTGACAAAATTTTGTATAGAAATAAAATTTTGACAAAATTTTCTATAGAAATAAAATTTTGAAAAAATTTTCTATAGAAATAAAATTTTGACAAAATTTTCTATAGAAGTAAATTTTTGACAAAATTTGTTATAGAAAAAAATTTTTGACAAAATTTTCTATAGAAATAAAATTTTGACAAAATTTTCTATAGAAGTAAATTTTTGACAAAATTTGCTATAGAAAATAAAAAATTTGACAAAATTTTCTATAGGAATAAAATTTTGATATAGAAGTACATTTTTGATAAAATTTGCTATAGAAAAAAAATTGACAAAATTTTTTATAGAAATAAAATTTTGACAAAATTTTCTATAGAAATAAAAAGTTGACAAAATTTTGTATAGAAATTTTCATAGCCCAAGGACATTTCCTTTTTGTATGTATATTTTTATACCCACCACCATAGAATGGTGACGGGGGTATAATAAGTTTGTCATTCCGTTTGTAACACATCGAAATATCGATTTCCGACTATATAAAGTATATATATTCTTGATCAGGGAGAAATTCTAAGACGATATAACGATGTCCGTCTGTCCGTCTGTCTGTCTGTCTGTCTGTCTGTCTGTCTGTCTGTCTGTCTGTTGTAATCACGCTACAGTCTTCAATAATGAAGCAATCGTGCTGAAATTTTGCACAAACTCGTCTTTTGTCTGCAGGCAGGTCAAGTTCGGAGATGGGCTATATCGGTCCAGGTTTTGATATAGTCCCCATATAAACCGACCTCCCGATTTGGGGTCTTGGGCTTATAGAAATCGTAGTTTTTATCCAATTTGCCTGAAATTTGAAATCTAGAGGTATTTTATGACCATAAAGAGGTGTGCCAAAAATGGTGAGTATCGGTCCATGTTTTCGTATAGCCCCCATATAGACCGATCTCCCGATTTTACTTCTTGGGCTTATAGAAACCGCAGTTTTTATGCAATTTACCTGAAATTGGGAATCTAGAGGTATTGTAGGACCACAAATATGTGTGCCAAAAATTGTGAGTATCGGTCCATATTTTGGTATAGCCCCCATATAGACCGATCTCCCGATTTTACTTCTTGGGCTTCTAGAAACCGCAGTTTTTAACCAATTTACCTGAAATTGGATATCGAGAGGTACTTTAGAACCGTAAAGAGGTGTGCCAAAAATGGTGAGCATCGGTCCATGTTTTGGTATGGTCCCCATATAAACCGACCTCCCGATTTGGGGTCTTGGGCTTATAGAAACCGTAGTTTTTATCCAATTTGCCTGAAATTTAAAATCTAGAGGTACTTGAGGACCATCAGAAGGTTTGCCGAAAATGGTTCGTATCGTTCCATGTTTTGGTATAGCCCCTATATAGACCGATCTCCCGATTTTACATCTTGGGTTTATAGAATCCGTAGTTTATATATAATTTGCCTGAATTTGGAAATTTATAGGTATTTTAGTACCATAAAGAGGTGTGCCACAAATGGTGAGTATCGGTCCATGTTTGGGTATAGCCTCATATAGACCGACATCCCGATTTTACTTCCTGGGCTTCTAGAATCCGAAGTTGTTATCCAATTTGCCTGAAATTGGAAATCTAGAGGTATTTTCGGGCCATAAAGAGGTGTACCGAAAACGGTGAGTATCGGTCCATATTTTAGTATAGCCCCCATAAGAAC
The DNA here is from genome assembly GCF_050003625.1 of Haematobia irritans. Taxonomy (NCBI): domain Eukaryota; kingdom Metazoa; phylum Arthropoda; class Insecta; order Diptera; family Muscidae; genus Haematobia; species Haematobia irritans. The sequence continues at coordinate 42,858,105 of NC_134401.1, read as the reverse complement.
GATCTCCCGATTTAATTCCTTGGGTTTCTAGAAACCGTAGTTTTTATCCGATTTGACTGAAATTGTAAATATTCTGGTATTTTAGGCTCACAAAAACGTGTATCGGATTAAGTTTTTATCGGTCCATTTGGTAATGCCTCCATATAGACCGACTTCACTTCTTGAGGGTATAGAAGGCGCACTGATCATGAAAATTGCTTGAAAATTTCCATATTTTACTTCTCGGGTGAAAATCTACTGACTTAAGATTTCAAATCAAGACGTTATTTTATAATTTTCTTGCACACTTACAAGAGATGTTAATGATTCCTCTAAAACTCAAACAAAAATGGTTCTTATAAATCCAGAATCTGATATAGTCCTCATAGGTGAAATCTTTCATCTTCGGGAAGTGTTCTCAAGCCCTCCTGAAATTTCAAAGGAAACCCTAATATTTGGTTCATGGTGGTGGGTATTTAAGATTCGGCCCGGCCGAAATTACTGCTGTAAATTCTTGTTTTTGTATATTTTATGAACTAAATGTGATTACAGGTAAGTTCAATATGAACTGAAGCAGAAGAAAATTTTCTTAGGATTCCCAAAAATAGTAAGGATGAACTATTGTAAGGTTAAAATGGACATGTTTTGGCGCCATTGATTTCATCCAGAGCATTAAATTTTCTTTGTTTTAATAACAATTTGTCAAAATTTCTATATGTGGAGTGCAAATTAGTTAAATTTTTCTGTAAATAGTTCATTCTTCTGATAAAAACAATTCACTTTTTTCTGTGTATGTATTTTTTGACTCTCTCTAAACTTTAGGCTCTCTCTAAACTCAATTGAATTAAATCACATTTAAATCAAGTAACACCCCCAAACGAAAATATGCCCACAATTTATTTTACCAAATGTAATTTCCATTAAAATTTAATGTCATAAAATTAAATTTCATTAGCCTTAAAAAAAAAACTTTCCGTTTCGCATAGCCTATATTTGGGTCACTCTTGTTGGTCGCTTTTAATCCATTTGAAAAATTGTCCAACAACAACGCAACAAACAGTGATCATTATTATGTGGACATGTATTGCATGGGAAAGGACAAAATTGCCTCTGTTTTTTTCATGTTTCCGCATAACACTTAAAAATATTAAATGTTACAACTTTCACATCAACATTGACATCATTATCATTGGCTTGAACAACATATCCGGCTGTTTCCGTTGCCGGTATTTTTTGTGTTTGTTTATTTCCTCTTAAGCTCTCTCTCACTCTCCCTATCTTTCGCTATAAATGAGAGGTTTTTTTTTTGGATTTGGTTTCAACAAATGCCAGAATTGACCCAATTCCATAGTGACGAAAAACGAAAAAAGAAAACACAGTTAAGAATCATTGGGCTATGTTAACTCGACACTGTTGGTGGATTGTAACAGAACAAAATTATGATGACTACCAGTTGTCCTTGTTTTAAGCCTTTTTTTTGTACATAGTCTTTTATGATGGCGAGTGTATGTTTATGTATTAAAATTGTGATATCAAAAAGATTCACAATTAAATTGGAATATGTTCGCTATGGAAAAAAAAATTAGAGAGCATTGAAGTCATACGGAGAATACCGTACCACCTGATTATAAGCGAAAAACAAAGGTGAGCTGAGAACTTATTAGGCTTAAAAAAATATTTTTGAAAATTTGCCAATTAGTTTTCATGATAATTTTAGCCAGAAAAACTTTTTTGTTCTCCTTGGTTGACAACCAAGGTTGCCACTCGAACCAAAAATAATCCACCAAAATTTGTCGATATTTTATTTCTATAGAAAATTTTGTTAAAATTTTATTTCTACAAAAATAAAATTTCTATAAAATTAAAATTTTTTTCCATAGATTTTTTTTTTTCAAAATTTTATTTCTATACAAATTTAGTCAAAATTGTATTTCTATAGAAAATTTTGTAAAAATTGTATTTGTATAGAAATTTTTGTCAAAATTTTATTCTATAGAAAAGTTTGCAAAAATTGTATTTCTATAGAAAATTTTGTCCAAATGTTATTATACCCTGCTCCACACTGTGGAACAGGGTATTATAAGTTAGTGCATATGTTTGCAACACCCAGAAGGAGACGAGATAGACACATGGTGTCTTTGGCAAAAATGCTCAGGGTGGGCTCCTGAGTCGATATAGCGATGTCCGTCTGTCCGTGAACACATTTTTGTAATCAAAGTCTAGGTCGAAGTTTTAGTCCAATCGACTTCAAATTTGGCACAAGTATGTGTTTTGGCTCAGAATAGATTCCTATTGATTTTGGAAGAAATCGGTTCAGATTTAGATATAGCTCCCATATATATATTTCGCCCGATATGGACTTATATGGTCCCAAAAGCCAGAGTTTTACCCTAATTTGCTTAAAATTTTGCACAAGAAGAACAATTAGTACTATAGTCAAGTGTGCCCAATTTTATTGAAATCGGTTCAGATTTAGATATAGCTCCCATATATATTTTTCGCCCGATATGGACTAATACGGTCCCAGAAGCCAGAGTTTTACCCCAATTTGCTTGAAATTTTGCACAGGGAGTAGAATTATCATTGTAGCTATGCGTGCCAAATTTGGTTGAAATCGGTTCAGATTTAGATATAGCTCCCATATATAGGTTTCGCCCGATTTACACTCATATGACCACAGAGGCCAATTTTTTGCTCGGATTTAGTTGAAATTTTGCACAGGGAGTAGAATTAGCATTATAGCTATGCGTGCCAAATTTGGTTGAAATCGGTTCAGATTTAGATATAGCTCCCATATATATGTTTTTCTGATTTCGACAAAAATGGTCAAAATTCCAACATTTTCCTTGTAAAATCGCCACTGCTTAGTCGAAAAGTTGTAAAATTGACTAAACTTCTAATACATATATATCGAGCGATAAATCATGAATAAACTTTTTCGAAGTTTCCTTAAAATTGCTTCAGATTTAAACGTTTCCCATATTTTTTTACTAACATTGTGTTCCACCCTAGTGCATTAGCCGACTTAAATTTTGAGTCTATAGATTTTGTAGAAGTCTATCAAATTCTGTCCAGATCGAGTGATATTTAAATGTATGTATTTGGGACAAACCTTTATATATAGCCCCCAACACATTTAACGGATGTGATATGGTATCGAAAATTTAGATCTACAAAGTGGTGCAGGGTATAATATAGTCGGCCCCGCCCGACTTTAGACAGTCTTACTTGTTTTTATAGATAATTTTGTCAAAATTTTATTTTTATAGAGAATTTTATCAAATTTTTATTTCTATAGAAAACTTTGTCAAAATTTTATATCTATAGACAATTTTGTCGAAATTTTATTTCTATAGAAAATTTTGTCAACATTTTATTTTTATATAAAATTTTGTCAAAATGTTATTTCTATTAGAAAATTTGTCAAAATTTTGAAATTTTTAATTCTATAGAAAATTTTGTAAAAATTTTATTTCTATAAAAAATTTTGTCAAAATTTTATTTCGATAGTCAATTTGGCCAAAAATGTATTTGTTGTTTTAATCTCAGCTTAAAAACCATTGCGTTGACTAAACTACAAGAGTTGCTTAACCAACAGAGGAAAAGAATGTTTGTCAAATTTATTTGGGCAAAGCTTTATAGACTGCAAAATGGTCAAAATTTTATGTCGATAGAAAATTTTGTCAAAATTTTATTTTTATAGAAAATTTTGTTAAAATTTTATTTCTATAGAAAATTTTGTCAATATTTTATTTCTATAGAAAATTTTGTTAATATTTTATTTCTATAGAAAATTTTGTCAAAATTTTATGCCTATAGAAAATATTTTCAAGATTTTATTTCTATAAAAAATTTTGTCAAAATTTTATTTCTATAGAAAATTTTGTCAAAATTTTATTTCTATAGAAAATTTTTAAAATTTTTTTTTTATAGAAAATTTTTTAAAATTTTTTTTTCTATAGAAAATTTTATCAAAATGTAATTCTATAGAAAATTTTGTCAACATTTTATTTCCATAAAATTTTTTGTCAAAATCTTATTTTCATTGAAAGTTTTGTCTAAATTTTATTACTGTAGAAAATAGTGTCAAAATTTTGTCAAAATTTTATGTCTAAAGAAAATTTTGTCAAAATTTTATTTCTATAGAAAAAAAACTGTCAAAATTGTATGCTTATAGAAAATGTTTTAGAAGTTTTATTTTATAGAAATTTATTTCTCTAGAAAATTTTATCAAAATCGTTCTTCTATAGAACATTTTTATATCTGTAGAAAATTTGGTCAAAATTTAATTCTATAGAAAATTTTGTCAACATTTTATTTCCATAAAAATTTTGGCAAAATCTTATTTCCATTGAAAGTTTTGTCAAAATTTTATTACTGTAGAAAATAGTGTCAAAATTTTGTCAAAATTTTATGTCTATAGAAAATTTTGTCAAAATTTTATTTATATAGAAAAAAACTATCAAAATTTTTTGTTTGTATAAAATTTTTTAGAAGTTTTATTTTATAGAAATTTATTTCTCTAGAAAATTTTATCAAAATCGTTCTTCTAGAGAAAATTTTTTCAAAAGTGTATTTCTATAGAAAATTGTGTCAAAATTTTATTTCTATAGAAAATTTTGTCAAAACTTTAAATGCGTAGAAATTTTTTTGAAGATTTTATGTCTATAGACAATTTTGTCAACATGTTATTTCTATAGAAAATTTAATCAAAAATTATTTCTTTAGAAAATTTTGTCAAAACTTTATTTCCGTAGAAAATTTTTTCAAAATTTTACTTGTTTAGACAATTTTATCAACATTTTATTTCTATAGAAAATTTTGTCAAAAATTATTTCTTTAGAAAATTTTGTCAAAATTTTATTTCCATGGAAAATTTTGCCAAAATTTTATTTTTATAGAAAATTTTGTCAAAATTTTATTTCTTTAGAAAATTTTGTCAAAATTTTATTTCTTTAGAAAATTTTGTCAAAATTTTATTTCTATATTCAATTGCGTCAACATTTTATTTCTTTAGAAAATTTTGTCAAAATTTTATTTCTTTAGAACATTTTGTTAAAATTTTATTTCTTTAGAAAATTTTGTCAAAATTTTATTTATTTAGACAATTTTGTCAAAATTTTATTTCCATAGAAAATTTTGTCTAAATTTTATTTCTATAGAAAATTTTGTCTAAATTTTATTTCGAGAGAAAATTTATGAAAACGAACTTCAGCATTTATGAAGTAGCGCTTTGTGCTTAAGTGCAATGAACAGATGTTAATATTTTAGCCCGATCTAAAAAAACCTTTTTTTGGGTAATTGTTTCATATGTTAGAGCCTTACAATTAATTTGTAAAACCTCTGGAAATTAAAAAAAAAATATATATTAAAATATTGGCACTTGATTTCATAACATTATTGTCCATTAACTTAAGATAAATTAAATGGTTTAAATTCTCCAGATGTTTTTTTCATTTTTTTGTTTCTTACTTTAATACCATAAAATATTTTCTTTTTTCTCCATATAAATAAATAAATACGGACCGACACTGATAAATCACCTCAGAATTTTGGCTCGGTCCAAAACCCCCTTTTTCATAATTTAAGGCATTAAAATTAAATTTATACCCCCTCGAAATTATAAAAAAATACTAAAAATATGAGCCCTCGTTTTCATAACACTAACATATCAGCCATTAACTTAAAGTAAATTAAAAATATTTTCTTCAACTATTTTTTGTTTTATTTCTTCTTACTTTACTACCATAAAATATTTTCTCTTTTTTTCCATATATAAACTTGATACTCTTTCGAGTTCAACTTACCTGAATTTGGCAGAAAATTTCACCATAAGGCCAACAGTGAAACAATGCTGGCAATAAACCAAATGGTGTGATAAGCAAACCAATGGTGAGGTCATTTAAGGCCAACGATGTAAGCAAATAACGTGGCTTTAAATTCAGCATCCGGCATCAGCAAAATAGCACCCATCCGAGAATGTGTTTGCGTCCACACAAAAAAAATCAAGGATGTGATGAAGAAAAAATTGAAAATAAATTGGTATAAAATGGAAAAAATATGCAAAGATAATGTTGGTGGAAAAATGGGGCAATATGAAAAAAAAAAATAAAAAAAAGCTGTCAGTAAATTGGACATAACTAGAAGGAATTCATAATGCATACAAAGCAAAATGCCAAAAAGACGAAGGATTTTGTTAAAGTGATTCAATTAAAATTTCCTAAAAGAGCACCCGACAGAGCACAATACATAGAGAAATATTTTTATTTTAATAATTATATGTATACAAAAATACAAGAAAAACGTACTGAAAAGTACGAACATTTTAATATTAATAGTATTCAAATAAAATATAAAATATTGGAAAGGATTAATTTTCCAAAAATAATACAAAACCCATTCGATTACACTAATAATATACAAAAATGACCCAAGAGGTATAAAAATAAATAAAATGTACACTAGAGGGCACTAAAACAGTACAATAAATTTAAACGAAAGAATATTCGCATTGGTGAAACGAATTAATTTTTCAATAGTAGTACGAAACCTAATTTTTCATACAAAAAATACGAATAAAATGTTTTAAGAGACACGAAAAAAATAACAAGTACGAGAAATTGGTATTGAAGGGTACGAAAAATTTAAAAATTTTAAATTGCTATGGTGGACTAAGTTGATTTTATAAAACTAATACAAAAATTATTCCTTTGCACCACTGATAAAAAGGACATACAGAAATCGAAACAAATGTGTAGATGGCCTTTCTAACATGATACAACTACTCAAAAAAAAAAAGTATATACGGCCGTAAGTTCGGCCAGGCCGAATCTTATGTACCCTCCACCATGGATTGCGTAGAAACTTCTACGAAAGACTGTCATCGACAATCGAATTACTTTGGTTGTGGTATCTTAAAACTTCTTAACATCGTTTTCTAAATTGTGAGTTAGTCCATACGTGGTATATATTAGACAAGTTATGTATAGTTAAGTCTACAAATAATTACGAATCGATATGGACTTTTTGCACGGTACATAGAGAGCCAGAATTGAAATATGGGGGTCGCTTATATGGGGCTATATAGAGTTATGAACTTGATATGGACCAATTTTTGTGTGATTGGGGATCGATTTATCTGAGGGTCATATATAACTATAGACCGATATGGACCTAGTTAGGCATGGTTGTTAACGACCATATACCAGCACAATGTACCAAATTTCAACTCACTCGGATGAAATATGCTCCTCCAAGAGGCTCCAAAACCAAATCTCGGGACCGGTTTATATGGGGGCTGTATATGATTATGGACTGATATGGACCACTTTTGGCATGGTTGTTAAATATCATATACTACCACCACGTACCAAATTTCAAGCAGATCGGATGAATTTTGCTTCTCCTAAAGGTACCGGAGGTCACATCTGGGGATCGGTTTATATGGGAGCTATATATAATAATGGACTGATAGGAACCAACATACTAACATCACGTACCAAATTTCAACTGACTGGGAAGAATTTTGCTTTTACAAGGGGCTCTGAAGGTCAAATCTGGGGACCGGTTTATATGGGGGCTATATATAATTATGGACCGATTTCTACAAATTTTTGCATGGATGCTTGAGGCCATATATTAACACCACGTACCAAATATCAACAGAATCAGATTAATTTTGGTCTTTCAAGAGGCTCCGGAGGTCAAATCTGGTGATCGGCTATATCCGGCCCCCATATAGGCTATATATAATTATGGACGGATGTGGACCAATTTTTGCATGGCTGTTAGAGACCATATACTAACACCATGTAACAAATTTCAGCCTGATCGGATGAAATTTGCTTCTCTTAGAGGCCTTGCAAGCCAAATCGGGGGATCGGTTTATATGGGGGCTATATATAATAATGGACCGATGTGGACCAATTTTTGCATGGTTGTTAGAGACCATATACTGACACCATGTACCAATTTTCAGCCTGATCGGATAAAATGTGCTTCTCTTAGGGGCCTCGCAAGCCAAATCGGGGGATCGGTTTATATGGGGGCTATATATAATTATGGATCGATGTGGATCAATTTTTGCATGGTTGTTAGGGACCATATACTAACACCATGTACCAAATTTCAGCCGGATCGGATGAAATTTGCTTCTCTTAGAGGCCTCGCAAGCCAAATTTGGGGGTCCGTTTATATGGGGGCTATACGTAAAAGTGGACCGATATGGCCCATTTGCAATACCATCCGACCTACATCAATAACAACTACTTGTGCTAAGTGTCAACTCGATAGCTTGTTTCGTTCGGAAGTTAGCGTGATTTCAACAGACGGACGGACGGACGGACGGACGGACGGACATGCTCAGATCGACTCAGAATTTCACCACGACCCAGAATATATATATATATATGCTTTATGGGGTCTTAGAGCAATATTACCCTCCTAAATAAATGTATAATTGTACTAAAATTAGTACCGTTTTGTATTTAACTTTGTCATTCCGTTTGTAACACATCGAAATATTGCTCTAAGACCCCATAAGGTATATATTCTGGGTCGTGTTGAAATTCTGAGTCGATCTGAGCATGTCCGTCCGTCCGTCCGTCCGTCCGTCTGTTGAAATCACGCCCAGTGGATGACAGTCTTTCGTAGAAGTTTCTATGCAATCCATGGTGGAAGGTACATAAGATTCGGCCTGGCCAAACTTACGGCCGTATATATTTTTTTTGTAACAGAAACTATACTTATTTAGGGCATTTTAGGTGGAATGAAATTTAATACAGAAAAAACTTTTTTTAACCACACAAAAAATAAAAGTAGTTTGGGAATGTTGAGATGTAACGTAAATGTGTATCATAGAAGTTTATTATAAAAAAACATAATAATAAATATTGAACCTCTTCTACTACATTTAGTACCATTTGGTATTATTTAAAATAAATAAATAAATAAATAAAAATATTTAATATTTAAATAAATAAAATATTTATTTTTTTTTCAGTGCTCTTGACTTATTCAAAATTTCTATCGCCTAACAAACTTGGAAACTATATCCACCAACACAAAAAAAAAACTAAAAATACGTTTGTTTACCTACCTGCTGATGTATGTAAGGCGAATAACGTCTATTGTTTATGACAAATATCACCAGGGCATTTGCTCCAATTACACCCAGAGTTAGAATTAAAATGAGAACTGCTTCAATGGTCTCAGCAATGCCAACGTGCTGCAGGAAATTGTGGCTAGTGTAACGGGGATGTGAACAACTTGAATTTTTAACAGCCGGTGGTACGAGTAATGTACCGGATTTCAAGTCCATTGCAATGCTAATGGAAAAATTGAAGGAAATACCAAAACGAGACAAAAAAGAAAAGAAAGCGATAAAGGAAAATTTGAATTAATATTTTTTTTTTTCGGGGAAGATAACAATTTATGCTTAACTACAGATATTGGAATAGGTTGGTTGTTAGTTTTAGTAAGGCAAATTAAATACATGGTGATATTAATAGGATTATGTTATGGAACCAATACCCCTTTGGCTTCAAGAGGACCACCCAATTATACCAAGCAAAAAAAAAACAGATAATTTGATCAACAAATATATCTCCATTTTATCCTATTGCGTTTTTTGTTGGTTTTAACTAAGTAGTTATATTTTGGAGAAATAAAGTTTTGACAATATTTTTTATAGAAATAATAAAATTTTTACATTTTCTATAGAAATAAAATTTTAAAAAATTTACTATGAAAATTAACTTTTGACAAAATTTTCTATAGAAATAAAATTTGGACAAAATTTTCTATAGGAATAAAATTTTGACAAAATTTTGTATAAATTAAATTTTGATAAAATATTAACAAACTTTTCTATGGAAAAGAAACAAACAAAATTGTCGCTAGAACAAAAATTGTCAAAATTTTTATAGAAATACAACTTTGAGAAAATTTTTTATTCAAATCTAATTTGGACTATACTTTCTAAAGAAATAACATTTGGACAAAATTTTCGATAGTAAATTTTAAGAAAATTTTCTATAGAAATAAAATTTTGACATCATTTCCATAGAAATAAAATTTTCTATAGAAATAAAATTTTGACATCATTTCCATAGAAATAAAATTTTCTATAGAAATAAAATTTTGACAAAATTTTTTTATAGAAATAAATTTTTGACAAAATTTTCTATAGAAATAAAATTGTGGCAAAATTTTCGATAGAAATATAATTTTGACGAAATTTTCTATAGGAATAAATGTTGAAAAAATTTACTATAGAAAAATTTTAACAACATTTTCTATAGAAATAAAATTTTGACAAGATTTTCTTCTAGAGAAATGAAATGTTCACAAAATAATATTTTGCCATAAATTTTTGACAACGTTTTCTATGGAAATAAAATTTTGACAAAATTTTTCATAGAAATATGGTTAGGTTAGGTTTGGTGGCATCCTATCAGGCTCACTTAGACTATTCAGTCCATTGCAATACCACATTGGTGAACTTCTCTCTTATCACTGAGTGCTGCCCGATTCCAATGTAAGCTCAATGACAAGGGACCTCGTTTTTATAGCCGAGTCCTAACGGTGTTCCACATTGCAGAGAAACCACTTAGAGAAGCTTTGAAACCCTCAGATATGTCACCAGCATTACTGAGGTGGGATAATCCACCGCTGAAAAACTTTTTGGTGTTCGGTCGAAGCAGGAATCGAACCCACGACCTTGTGTATGTAAAGCGGGCATGCTAACCATTGCACCACGGTGGCTCCCTTATAGAAATAAAGTTTTGACAAAATGTTCTATAGAAATAAAATTTTGACAATATTTTTTATAGAAACAAAATTTTCTATAGAAATAAAATTGAAAAAAAAGAATTGATATAGAAATAAAATTTTGAAAAAAAAATTGCTATAGAAATACAATTTCGAAAAAATTTCGTCTATAGAAATAAAATTTTGACAAAATTTTCTGTAGAAATAAAGTTTTGACAAAATTTTCGATAGAAATAAAATTAAAAAAAAAAAAAAATTCTACAAAAATAAAATTGTTACGAAATTTTCTGCAGGAATAAAATTTTAACAACATTTTCTATAAAATAAAATTTTGATAAAATTTTAACAAACTTTTCAATAGAATTAAAATTTTGACAAAATTGTCGCTGGAAAAAAATGTCAAAATTTTCTATAGAAATACAATTTTGACAAAAACTTTTCAATAGAAATCTAATGTGGACCAAACTTTTTAAAGAAATCAAATTTGGAAAATTATTTTATTCAGTAATAAAATTTTGAATAAAATATACAAAAAAAGTTGACAAAATGTTCTGGAGAAATAAAATTTTGACAACATTTTCTGTAGAAATAAATTTTTGATAAAATTTTCTGTAGAAATAAAAATTTGAAAAAATTGTCGCTAGAAACAAAACTTGTCAAAATTTTCTCTAGAAATACAATTGTGACAAAATTTTCTATAGAAATAAAATTTGAACCACATTTTGTAAATAAATCAAAACTGGACTAAACTTTCTAAGAAAAATAAAATTGGCCAACATTTTCTATAGAAATAAAATTTTTACAAACTTTTCTACAGAAATAAAATTTTGACAAAATTTGCGTCTATAGAAATAAAATTTTGACAAAATTTTCTATGGAAATAAAATTTTGACAATATTTTCTATAGAAATAAACTTTTGAAAAAATTTTCTATAGAAATAAAATTTTGAAAAAAAATTCTATAGAAAAAAAATCTTGACAAAATCTTCTGTAGAAATAAAATTTTGACACAATCTTCTACAGAAATAAAATTTTGACAAAACTTGCTTCTATAAAAATAAAATTTTCAAAAATTTTTCTATAGAAATAAAATTTTGACAAAATTTGCTTCTATAGAAATAAAATTTTGACAAAATTTGTTTCTATAGAAATAAAATTTTGACAACATTTGACAACATAAACTTTAAAAAAAAAATTTCTACAGAAATAACATTTTGAAAAAAATTTCTATAGAAACAAAATCTTGACAAAATCTTCTGTAGAAATAAAATTTTGACAAAATTTTCTAAAGAAATCAAATTTGGACAAAATTTTCTATAGAAATACAATTTTGACAAAATTTTGTATAGGAATAAAATTTTAACAAAATTTTCTATAGGAATAAAATTTTAACAAAATTTTCTATAGAAATAAAATTTTGACAAAATTTGCCATTGAAATATAATTTTGACAAAATTTTCATAGAAATAAAATCTTGACAAAATTTGCTATAAAAATAAAATTTTTACAAAATTTTCTATAGACAAAAATTTTTCCAATAGAAAAAAAAAAAAAAATTACAAAATTTTCTGTACAAAAAAATTGGACAAAATTTTCTATGGAAATAAAATGTTGACAAAATTTTCTATAGAAATCAAATTTGAATCAAATTTTCTATAGAAATAAAATTTTGACAAAATTTTCTATAGAAATAAAATGTTGACAAAATTTTCTATAGAAATTAATTTTAACAAAATTTTCTATAGAAATAAAATTTTGACAATATTTTTAATAGAAACAAAAATTTCTATAGAAATAAAATTTGACAAATTTTTTATAGAAAAACTTTTTTTTTTCTATAGAAAAACTTTTTTTTGAAGAAATTTTCTATAGAAATAAAATGTTGACAAAAGCTTCTATAGAAAGAAAGAAATTATTGAAAGAAATTTTGACAAAATTTTTAATTTTAGGTTTAGGTCTTCCTTTTCGTAGAAGTAGTAACTTCCTCTTATTGGTGCAAGCTAAAAATGTTAAAAACTTCGACAAATTTACAATACCCAGAAAATGGTTGCTATTTGGAGTGATCATAAATTAATAAATAAACTTAAAAAATAATAATAAAATATTTATTTCATAATAAGATTTTTTATTGTTTTTGTAGTAAAATTTTCTTCAAATTTTGGTAGATTACTTTTTGGTTCCATATCTGATTATGAGTTGTCATTACAAATGACAAGTCGAGAAAAAATATTGAAATTGTTTTCCTTCAGAATTTAAAATTTTACTTTTTAAATTTCCTCCACCACCATCACCATCGGAATTTAAACAAAATAGAAAAATCGTTTGTTCTACAAATCTCCAAAATCATCATGAATGAAATCGAACGTAAGAAAAGGTATCGGCAACATCGTTTGCGTATACAAAATGCCACAAGCTTAATAGACAGTCATGTCCCCAAGGCTTTGGCTCTGCAAAAGAAAAACCATGAACCAAAAACATTCCTAGAAATGATGATGGCCCTGTATAGGAATGGCAATTCCAGGACATTTACACAATCACCTTTACGCCAAGCAAAAAGCATTGACATGCTACAGGAAATGCCTATAAAATTGCCAACAAATCATCATATGACCGTAAATTACAAAAAGGCCCAAAACGAAACAAATATTGATGGAAAATTTCACACAAAGAGAAAATCTACGAAAGTAAGAGATGACCAAAAATTCTCCTATGCCATACCCTATCACATATGGCAACGTTATAAAAGCCTGCCATTTGTCAAATGTCCCAATCTATTGGCGAAATTATTGAGACCTCAAATATTTATGGATTTACAATGGAGTAATGGCCAGGCGTTGGGTCGTCTAACAGTGCAATTGTTTACCGAGGCATGCCCCGAAATTGTGGCCCAGTTTGTAAGCACCTGTTGGCTGCGTCAGCATGACCACTTCAAATTTACTCGCCTTTTTGAACACCTTTGGCTCGAGGGTGAATTGTATTTGGCCAATAAAAATGCCCTGACCATACCCAATATCGAACATGATGCCATGGCCATCAATCATGGTCAAGCGGCTGGCATTCTTTCATTTCCCAGCCGTTATTTGCGTGGTAGTAAATTTCGCTTCATCAGTTTTACTTTGAGTTTCAAACCTCTGGATGTGTTGAATGGTCGTCGTATAGCCTTTGGGAAAATTCGTCGTGGCCATCATGTATTGGAGCAATTGCAAAATTTCGAGCAAAGACATAATGGGAAACCTGTGAATGAAGTTATTGTTATGTCCTGTGGTGTTTTGTGAGTAGGGTATATTAGCTGACAGTCTTTTAGCTGTAAAATTGTTGGCTGATAGATGGACTGATTGCCAACATCCGAGGTCATGTGCCCTTTTGTGATTGTGTATTAATAAAATTTTCCTTTGCAAAAGGACTTTTCAAAGGAAGGTCAAAAGAAATGGGAAAATGTAATGCGATTGGTTTTTTCTTTTGTTAAGTAGCAGGAAGCTTGTTTTTTTCTCTTGTTTCCCTTAAGATCATGGGTATTAATTTCGAGGAAATTGACATTGAGATGGTTTTTTTCTTTTGTCAAGTGTAATTAAGTCTAAGAGAAAGTTAAACGAGATTCAAGTTCAAAAAATGGGGAGATGCTAAATCCTCATTTGGGTATTGTAACATGGTTTTTTCTACATGTGGGGTATGTTCCAGGGTCTCCATAAGGATCCAGCATGGTCATGTATTCATTTCAGGGAAATTAATTTTGAGATTTGTTTGTTAAGTGAAATAAAGACCAAGAGGTAGTTAAACAAATATTTAAGTTAAAAAAGGGGAATGAAGCAAATTCTCAGCTGGGCTTTGTGATATGGTTTTTTCTACAGATGAGGTATGTTCAATCATCTCCAAGCTTATTCGTTTCCAAATGGTCTATAGCTTCGCTTTATAGTGCATCACATCTCTACAGCTGAGGTATGTTTCGTGATCCCCAAGTTTTCCATATGGATCCAATAAAGAATTCGTTGATTTCTATTTAATCTGGAGATTGTAGTTCCTTAGTTTGTAGTTGATCGTTGAACTAGTTGGTTTCCAAATGATCCTTAGTTGATGACAACTTCGTTTAGATCATCAGATCTCAGCATTCGAGGCATGTTCAGTCATATCCAGATCTTCATAGGGGCCCTATAAAAATTCTTTGATTTGTAGTTGATCGTGAGCTGGTTTTCAAATGATTCCTAGTTGACGATAACGTCGATTTGTAGATCATCAGATATCTAACATAAGATCGTCTATCGTCCATGTAGCTGGCCAACCTACCAAGACAAGTCTTATGCTCGTACTATTCAAGGCCTCGGGACTACTACCTCCTGAGAGGGAAATACTAAGACCAGACCAGGATTAGGAATGTGTCGCCAGAAGCTAACCAACGTTTCAGACAAGTCCAGTGCTCGTACTATTCAAGCCCTCGTAAATATAAACTCTTAATTAAAACAAAGCAGTGGGTCTGCTCCCTCCTGAGCGGGAACTAAACTAACTACCAGAATTTTACTTATTTATAGTGAAAAGTAGGGTATTTGGTCGATACGATTCTACAATGAATTCCTCCCCTTCCAGGGTTCAGTACTGAGAAAATTTCCCCTATTTTCTATACATATTTTTTACATTTTATAGAGATTAAATCAGCACATTGGCGTAGGTGTGTCCCTCTCTCGGCTTATTTATTGCCGCCTCGGACCTAGGCTTCTGCGGACGCAATCTTTGTCTTTTCTTCCTATTGGAGTTCGGTGCTATCGCCGTTTTAGATTCAGTATTTCCCGCCACTACAGAAAATCGTGGTGTGCTCCCTGGGGAGCGTAGGATTTTCGTGCTGTTCCTAAAAGCGTTTATGAGTTCTTTTTCTACTGCCATTGTATTATACTTGGTTGACATTTGGGTTGGGTCACTACTTGGAGCCGTTATCTGTGCCTGTAGATGTAGTTGCCCATGTCGTTGACCCCAAGGGTCCCTTTGTGAGGTCCTCGCGAAGAGTGACACAAGGCCTTATGATAACTTGTGTTGAGAGACAAGTCGGTCATTAATCTGAATATCATCCGGATCCTCTTGGAAGAAGTTCCGGCGGTCAAATCTGGGGATCGGTTTATATGGGGGCTATATAATTATGGATCGATATGAACCAATTTTTGCATTGTTATTAGAGACCATATACTTACACCACGTACAAAGTTTCAACCGGATCTGATGAAGTTTGCTTCTCTTAGAGGCCCTGCAAGCCAAATCTGGGGATCTGTTTATATGGGGGCTATACGTTAAAGTGGTCCGATATGGCTCATTTGCAATACCGTCCGACTAACATCAATAACAACTATTTGTGTCAAGTTTCATGACGATAGCTTGTTTCGTTCGGAAGTAAGCGTGATTTCAACAGACGTACGGACGGGCGGACAGACATGCTCAGATCGACTCGGAATTTCACCACGACCCAGAATATATATACTTTATGGGGTCTTAGAGGAATAATTCGATGTGTTACAAACCATCAAGCAAATTTCATCCGATCCGGCTGAAATTTGGTACATGATATTAGTAAAGGGTGATTTGTTAAGAGCTTGATAACTTTTTTTAAAAAAAAAACGCATAAAATTTGCAAAATCTCATCGGTTCTTTATTTGAAACGTTAGATTGGTCCATGACATTTACTTTTTGAAGATAATTTCATTTAAATGTTGACCGCGGCTGCGTCTTAGGTGGTCCATTCGGAAAGTCCAATTTTGGGCAACTTTTTCGAGCATTTCGGCCGGAATAGCCCGAATTTCTTCGGAAATATTGTCTTCCAAAGCTGGAATAGTTGCTGGCTTATTTCTGTAGACTTTAGACTTGACGTAGCCCCACAAAAAATAGTCTAAAGGCGTCAAATCGCATGATCTTGGTGGCCAACTTACCGGTCCATTTCTTGAGATGAATTGTTCTCCGAAGTTTTCCCTCAAAATGGCCATAGAATCGCGAGCTGTGTGGCATGTAGCGCCATCTTGTTGAAACCACATGTCAACCAAGTTCAGTTCTTCCATTTTTGGCAACAAAAAGTTTGTTAGCATCGAACGATAGCGATCGCCATTCACCGTAACGTTGCGTCCAACAGCATCTTTGAAAAAATACGGTCCAATGATTTCACCAGCGTACAAACCACACCAAACAGTGCATTTTTCGGGATGCATGGTCAGTTCTTGAACGGCTTCTGGTTGCTCTTCACTTCAAATGCGGCAATTTTGCTTATTTACGTAGCCATTCAACCAGAAATGAGCCTCATCGCTGAACAAAATTTGTCGATAAAAAAGCGGATTTTCTGCCACTGATTTTGGTAATAAAATTCAATGATTTGCAAGCGTTGCTCGTTAGTAAGTCTATTCATGATGAAATGTCAAAGCATACTGAGCATCTTTCTCTTTGACACCATGTCTGAAATCCCACGTGATCTGTCAAATACTAATGCATGAAAATCCTAACCTCAAAAGAATCACCCTTTATATGGTATCTAACAACCATGCAAAAATTGGTCCATATCGGTCCATAATTATATGTAACCCCCATATAAACCGATCCCCAGATTTGATCTCCGGAGCCCCTTGGAAGAGCAAAATTCATCCGATTGGTTTTAAATTTGGCACGTGTTGTTAGTATATGATCTCAACCAACCATGCAGGAATTGGTCCATATCGGTCTATTATTATATATAGCCCCCATATAAACCGCTCCCCTGATTTGACCTCCGCTGCCTTTTGGAGAAGCAAAATTCATCCGAGCTGATTGAAATTTAGTGCATGGTGTTAGTATATGGTATCTAGCCGCCATGCGGGAATTGGTCCATATCAGTCCATAATTATATATATAAACCGATCCCGAGATTTGGTTGTGGAGCCGCTTGGAGGAGCAAATTTCATCCGACTCAGTTGAAATTTGGTACATTGTGCTAGTATTTGGCCGTTAACAACCATATCTAACAAGGTCTATATCGGTCTATAGTTATATATAACAGATCCCCAATCACACAAAAATTGGTCCATATCGGTTCATAATCATGGTTGCCACAAGAGCCAAAAATAATCTACCAAAATTTTATTTCTATAGAAAATTTTGCCAACATTGTATTTCTATAGAGAATTTTGTTAAAATTTTATTTATATAGAAAATTTTGTTAAAATTTCATTTCTATAGAAAATTTTGTCAAAACTTGATTTCTGTAGAAAATTTTGTCAAAATTTTATTTCTATAGAAAATTTTGTTAAAATTTTATTTCTATAGAAAATTTTGTCAAACTGAATTAAAGGGTGATTCTTTTGAGGTTAGGATTTTCATGCATTAGTATTTGACAGATCACGTGGGATTTCAGACATGGTGTCAAAGAGAAAGATGCTCAGTATGCTTTGACATTTCATCATGAATAGACTTACTAACGAGCAACGCTTGCAAATCATTGAATTTTATTACCAAAATCAGTGTTCGGTTCGAAATGTGTTTCGCGCTTTACGTCCGATTTATGGTCTACATAATCGACCAAGTGAGCAAACAATTAATGCGATTGTGACCAAGTTTCGCACTCAGTTTACTTTATTGGACATTAAACCAACCACACGAATGCGTACAGTGCGTACAGAAGAGAATATTGCGTCCGTTTCTGAGAGTGTTGCTGAAGACCGTGAAATGTCGATTCGTCGCCGTTCGCAGCAATTGGGTTTGTGTTATTCGACCACATGGAAGATTTTACGCAAAGATCTTGGTGTAAAACCGTATAAAATACAGCTCGTGCAAGAACTGAAGCCGAACGATCTGCCACAACGTCGAATTTTCAGTGAATGGGCCCTAGAAAAGTTGGCAGAAAATCCGCTTTTTTATCGACAAATTTTGTTCAGCGATGAGGCTCATTTCTGGTTGAATGGCTACGTAAATAAGCAAAATTGCCGCATTTGGAGTGAAATGCAACCAGAAGCCGTTCAAGAACTGCCCATGCATCCCGAAAAATGCACTGTTTGGTGTGGTTTGTACGCTGGTGGAATCATTGGACCGTATTTTTTCAAAGATGCTGTTGGACGCAACGTTACGGTGAATGGCGATCGCTATCGTTCGATGCTAACAAACTTTTTGTTGCCAAAAATGGAAGAACTGAACTTGGATGACATGTGGTTTCAACAAGATGGCGCTACATGCCACACAGCTCGCGATTCTATGGCCATTTTGAGGGAAAACTTCGGAGAACAATTCATCTCAAGAAATGGACCGGTAAGTTGGCCACCAAGATCATGCGATTTGACGCCTTTAGACTATTTTTTGTGGGGCTACGTCAAGTCTAAAGTCTACAGAAATAAGCCAGCAACTATTCCAGCTTTGGAAGACAACATTTCCGAAGAAATTCGGGCTATTCCGGCCGAAATGCTCGAAAAAGTTGCCCAAAATTGGACTTTCCGAATGGACCACCTAAGACGCAGCCGCGGTCAACATTTAAATGAAATTATCTTCAAAAAGTAAATGTCATGGACCAATCTAACGTTTCAAATAAAGAACCGATGAGATTTTGCAAATTTTAGGCGTTTTTTTTTTTTTAAAAGTTATCAAGCTCTTAACAAATCACCCTTTATATACGTATTTAATCGGTTTTTATATCCTAAACCACATAGTGGTTTGGGTATAATAAGTTTGATCGGCCAAAAAATGTGCCTACCAGAAATATTGATTTTAGACCCCATAAAATATATACCGATCGACTCAGAATCACCTCCTGAGTCGATCTAGAGCTTGGTATCCGTCCGTCCGTCCGTCTGTCCATGTATTTGTTGTTCACAGGATTCCGGTCGCAATTATTAACCGATTTTGATGGAATTTGGTACAGGGAGTTTTTTTGGGCACAAGGACGAACGCTATTGAATTTGGAAGAAATCGGATCAAATTTAGATATAGCTCCCATATATATGTATCGCCCGATTTCGACAAATGGAATCACGTTGCGCGTTTTTCCAAACGCATCGTCACCAAATTTGGCAAAATGTAATCTTTTCCATCGCCCTTCAAGTCTGCAAAATTTCATGCAAATCGGTTCAGATTTAGATATAGATCTCATATATATGTATCGCCCGATTTTCCCAAATTTGGCCACAAAACCTTTATTTATCAACCGATCTTACTCAAAGTTGGCTAAATATAATCTTCTATAGCACTAACTATATGTGCAAAAAATCATCGAAATCGGTTCTGATTTAGCTATAGCTCCCATATATATGTACCGCCCGATTTTTCTAAATTTGGCCATAAAACCCTTATTTATCAACCGATCTTACCCAAATTTGCCTAAATGTAGTCTTCTATAGCACTAACTATATGTGCAAAATTTCATCGAAATCGGTTCAGATGTAGATATAGCTCCCATATATATGTATAGCCCGATTTTCCCAAATTTGGCCATAGAACCCTTATTTATTTACCGATCTTACTAAAAGTTTGCTAGATTCAGTCCTCTATAGTACTAACTATATGTGCAAAATTTCATCGAAATCGGTTCAGATGTAGATATAGCTCCCATATATGTATCACCCGATTTTGAAAAATTCGCCCTTAATAACCTTATGTTTGACCATACAGGCCTCATTTCTTAACTGATCTTACTCAAATCTTGCACAAGGTAACCTTTTGTGATATTAATCAAACCCGCAAAATATTATGCAAATTGGTTCAGATTTAGATATAGCTTCCATATATATGCATCGCTCGATTTTCCCAAATTTGGCCATAGTACTCTTATTTATTAACCAATTTTACTCAAATTTTGATGTACTAGCCGATCGTTCTTATACGTACTTGTAGCACTTACATAAGAATATTGCTTGATTTTTACAAATTTGTTTTATATTACCCACACTAATTTAACGATTTTCTCTTTTTTAATAATGGGCTCAATATTAGTGGCATACTAGCTCCGTAGGCGCACTATCAACACAGCCAGTGTTGCTAGAAGTAGGGGATATGTAGGGTTTTTCTAATATTTAGCGTCTTGTAGGGACGTAGGGACACAATGTAGGACATTTTCACTCAACACAATTTGTAATAATTTTTACATTTTGGTGGCTCTAGAGGAGGAAATTAGAAGCCGGCAAGGCTTGATCTTTAACAATGTGTGGTAAACTTTATTACAGTTATTTCAAAATTGTATTTCTATAGAATTTTTTTTCAAAATATTATTTCTATAAAAAAATTTCTCAAAATTTTATTTCTCTGGAATTTTTTCTCAAAATTTTATTTTTATAGAATTTATTGTCAAAATTTTATTTCTATAGAAAAATTTCTCACAAAAATTTGTTTATAGAAACTTTTTCCAAAATTTTATTTTTATAAAGATTTAACAAAAAAAGATTACTAATTTGGGTAGAATTCTACCAACTGTGGCAACCGTGGTGGTGATACAAATTTATATTCTAAGTTATATACGTTGCATATTCATGTTTTAAGATAATAAAGTACTTAGAACCATTTTTGTTTTGTATTTTTTTTTTAAATTTAACGAAAACTATAGTAGAGAAAATTGTTTGGGAATGTATGGGAAAGTAGGAAACTTTTTTTGTCATTGTAGGGTAAACCGAACATTTTCCCTGGCAACATTGACTATGAGCTATAGTCAGATTGACACAAAGCACCCATAGACATGTACCCTTTAATTTTCTTAAATTTGCAACTGCGGTTTATCTCCCATACCTATATCAATGTTACCCCACAAATGCTTATGATTAATAATTCAGTAAGGGTGGTTTAGGGTATGATATAGTCGGCCCCGCCCGACTTTCTACTTTACTTACTTGTTTTTTACTAACATTGTGTTCCACCCTAGTACATTAGCCGACTTAAATTTTGAGTCTATAGATTTTGTAGAAGTCTATCAAATTCTATCCGTCCAGATCGAGTGATATTTAAATGTATTTATTTGGGACAAACCTTTATATATAGCCCCCAACACATTTGACGGATGTGATATGGTATCGAAAATTTATATCTACTAAGTGGTGCAGGGTATAATATAGTCGGCCCCGCCCGACTTTAGACTTTCCTTATTTGTTTTTTTTTTTAATTTCTTCATTCAAATGAACTTCCAAGGCACAACATTTAAAGCAATGCAAAAGATCCAAAAACTAAATACTTCCGTCCGATGGCAAGCCTATGTAAAATTCATCCAAGTTCACACTACTCCCAGATCACAAATTGGGAACCCAAACTACTTTTTTGGAAGCTCATTTTTTTCCAAGGATTTAAATTAACGCTCTAATGCCCAATCCCCCCTTTAGTCGGGCTTCATTATATCAAAAATATGAAGAAAACTTAGTTAAAACTGTTCAAGAGGCTTTGCAGCACATACTGAAATTTACCTTATACATTTTTCTTGTTTAGTTTTCTTGCTTTTGTGTCGTTAACATTGAATATTTAATCAGCTGGCAAAAAAATTGGGGCATTAAAGGGTTAATTAAAAATAAAATTTCTCAAATCCTTTATAATTGGCCACATTGGTGGCAATGATCTTCTTTCTATCGTGTCTAAATTTAAATTCATTTATTTTATCTATATCTCTGATTTAAATTTTTCACTAAAAGCAATTTCATTTTACTGGAAAAATGTTTGGTTGCATGACCCCATTAGAAACTATTTTTCATGCATTTGTTTTGTTTAGTTTTTAACCTTGGCTGTTTATGACAATGGTTTGTTTTTGATTTTAGTGTTTTTGACAAATTGTCCTGCAAAACCTAGAAATGTGTACAAAGTTTTTCTAGGATATTCCCATATGGACACAAACGTTCCCATAGATATTTTCCAATTTTATGTTGGATAAAATAAAATATGACTGGTAATAAAATTGTCTATTTGAATATATATGAGAGCTAGCTCTATATTTTAGGGTTTTGTTGGAGTATGTGTGGTTGTATATGTAAGAGTATGTGTGTATGTGTGTGTGTCTATGGTAAACTGTAAATAGAATTGAGTTAAACCGGAAATGGGCCATAATATAAATTATTTGTTATAGTCACTCTCTAAACATTGTTCAAATACACATGGCTTACTTACAGGCTTACTCATACATGTATGTGAATGTTTTTATATCCGTGTATATGTGTATGTGTGTGTTTCTTGATATTTGTTCTAAACACATGCAATTGTTTCTTTGTTGACATTTGTGTTTATTTGTAGCTTTTGTTGTCACAGTCTGGTCAATTGTATGAGAGTGTGGTGTGTATGTGAATATTTTGACTAAAGTGAGTGTGTGTGGTGAGTATATCCTTTAACCAGCAAATGACCAACTATTTGAAATGCCATAAATCTTCGTTTAAAGCAGAATGTTTGTGATTTACACAGAAACGTTTTACTTGCTCTGTGTTTATGTAGGTTCTGTGATTTTGTCAGTTGAAAAGAAAATAAAACGTTTGCACATTCCCATACATCACACACACACAGATACACACATGGTCACAATGAAATAAATCAATTGTTTTATCATTGTGTCCCATAAAATAAACATTAAAATAAATAAACTTAAATTGCATATAGATTAAAATAATGTTTGTTTTTATACAAAAACAAAAAAAAAAAAAAAACAATTACTTCAAACAAAAAAAAAAATGTAATTGAATAGTAATAGACTTTTGATGGGAATTGCGGTAACTGATGTTGAAAGAAAGATTAGAACAAATTCATTTATTATCCATCCTAATAATATATTTGTTCTCTCTACACTACTGATGGGTTTTAAAAATCTAAGACAATATAATAATGACCGTCTGCCCATTTGCCTGTTGTAATCACGTTACATGGAGTTATCGTTCTGAAATTTGACATAAATCGTTTTTTTGTTCTCGGCACGTAGGACTAGAACGGCGGCCAACGCCATGGGCCGAAGCAAATTCTTAGTAAAAACAAGTATATATGGCCGTAAGTTCGGCCAGGCCGAATCTTAGGTACTCTCCACCATGGATAGCGTAGAAACTTGTACGAAAGACTGTCATCCAAAATCGAATTACTTGGGTTGTGGTATCTTAAATCGTTTTCTAAATTGTGAGTTAGTCCATACGTGGTATATATTAGACAAAAAAGGCATGTGTAGGTAAGTCTACAAATAATTACGAAACGATATGGACTTTTGCACGGTACGTAGGGAGCCAGAATTGAAATATGGGGGTCGCTTATATGGGGGCTATATACAATTATGAACTTAATATGGACCAATTCTTGTGCGATTGGGGATCGATTTATCTGAGGGCTATAGATAACTATAGACCGATATGGACCTAGTTAGGCATGGTTGTTAGCGGCCATATACTAGTACAATGTACCAAGAGGCTCCAAAACCAAATCACGGGATCGGTTTATATGGGGGCTATATATGTTTATGGACTGATATGGACCACTTTTGGCATGGTTGTTAAATATCATATGCTACCACCACGTACCAAATTTCAACCAGATCGGATGAATTTTGCTTCTCCAAGAGGCACCGGAGGTCAAATCTGGGGATCGTTTTATAGAGGGGTTATATATAATTATGGACTGATATGAACCCATTTCCTGCATGGTTGTTGGATACCATATACTAACATCACGTACCAAATTTCAACGGAATCGGATGAATTTTGCTCTTCCAAGGGGCTCCGGAGATCTGGGGATCGGTTTATATGGGGGCTATATATAATTATGGACCGATGTGGACCAATTTTTGCACGCTTATTACAGACCATATACTAACACCATGTACCAAATTTCAGCCGGATCGGATGAAATGTGCTTCTCTTAGAGGGTCTGCAAGCCAACTCGGGGGATCGGTTTATATGGAGGCTATATATAATTATTGACCGATGTGGACCAATTTTTGCAAGGTTGTTAGAGACCATATACTAACAGCATGTACCAAATTTCAGCCGGATCGGATGAAATTTGCTTCTCTTAGAGGCTACGAAAGCCAAATCGGGGGATCGGTTTATATGGGGGCTATATATAATTAAGGACCGATGAGAACCAATTTTTGCATGGTTGTTAGAGACCATACTCTAACACCATGTATCAAACGTCAGCCGGATCGGATGAAATTTGCTTCTTTTAGAGCCTCCGAAAGCCAAATCGGGGGATCGGTTTATATGGGGCTATATATAATTATGGACCGATGTGGACCAATTTTTGCATGCTTATTAGAGACCATATACTAACACCATGTACCAAATATCAACTGAATCAGATGAATTTTGGTCTTCCAAGAGTCTCTGGAGGTCAAATCTGGTGATCGGTTTATATGGGGGCTATATATAATTATGGACCGATGTGGACTAATTTTTGCATGCTTATTAGAGAGCATATGCTAGGTTAGGTTAGGTTAGGTTAAAGTGGCAGCCCGATTAAGATTCAGGCTCACTTAGACTATTCAGTCCATTGTGATACCACATTAACTAAAAGTACCTATTACATATGGGCACTTCTAGTTTTAACCGCTGAACCTTCTTGATTATTTTTCTTTGTTGAACCAACCAGATTGTTCCAAAAACAGTAGCAGACTGCTTAAGTTAACGTTTTCCAGATCCGCCAGTAATCTGAAGCTATATGCTCCTAAAAGTTGCTTGCGCTTTACACAAAATGCAGGACACTCACACAAGAGGTGTTTAATTGATTCTTTTTCCTCCGCATCATGACAGCTCATACAATAGTCATTATACTTCGCGCCAATAGTTTTTGCAAAATCGCCTATCAGGCAGCGACCCGTTATAGCAGATATCAGGAGTGATATCTGACGTCTCGAGAACATTAGCATATCTAGTGTGCGGTTTAAGTTGAAATGGGGCCATATTTGCTTGGTGTCGTTACAACCCTTGCAATTCTCCCATCGAACATTTGCCATCATAACAGCCTTCTCACGTAGCATGAGCTTGCAGGTAGCTAGGGGCATACCAACAAATTCTAGTTCCCCTGGAATATGTAAGGTAGTCCCTAGCCTTGCCAACTCATCCGCTTCGCAGTTCCCCGGTATGTTCCTATGGCCAGGCACCCATATTAGGTGAATATTGTACTGCTCAGCCATCTCATTGAGAGATTTGCGGCAGTCGATGGCCGTTTTCGAGTTGAGGAACACAGAGTCCAAGGATTTTATTGCAGGTTGACTGTCTGAGTATATATTAATGCCCACATTTTTTGGAACATTACTTCTCAGCCAATTCGCCACCTCTCTTATTGCTAATATTTCAGCCTGAAAAACACTACAGTGATTAGGTAATCTTTTCGCTATTCGAAGTTCCAGATCATTAGAATATACTCCGAACCCCACTTGTCCATCCAATTTGGAGCCATCAGTGTAGAAATCTATATATTCTTTATTCCCCGGGGTCTGTGTGCACCACGCCTCACTGTTGGGGATTAGAGTCTCAAACTTCTTGTCGAAAAGTGGACTCGCCAAAGTGTAATCCACTACGTTAGGCACATCTGGCATTATTTTGAGGACAGAACTGTGACCGTAACCTTTTTCCGACCACAGCGATAGTTCGCGCAACCGCACAGCCGTTGTTGCAGCTGACTGTTTGGCCAAAATGTCTAAAGGCAATAGATGCAGCACGACATTAAGGGAATTTGTTCCTGTCTTGCTGAATGCGCCTGAAATACACAAACACGCCATACGCTGAACTTTATCTAAACAAGTCGGTTTCTGAAGTGCCGGCCACCAGACTACAACACCATATAGCATTATAGGTCTAACCACTGCCGTGTATAGCCAATGCACAATTTTTGGTTTCAGTCCCCACTTTTTTCCTATTGCCTTTTTGCACGAGTACAAAGCTACAGTTGCCTTTCTCGCCCTTTCTTCAATATTAAGCTTAAAGTTCAGCTTCCTGTCCAAAATAACGCCAAGGTATTTTGCACATTCACCAAAGGGAATTTCAATACCCCCTAAGGAAATAGGCCTAACCGTGGGAGTTTTGCGATCGTTGCAGTACATGACTAATTCTGTCTTTGCAGGATTTACCCCAAGACCATTGTCTTTCGCCCATTTCTCAGTCATCCGGAGGGCCCTCTGAATAATATCTCTGATTGTGGATGGGAATTTTCCCCTGACTGCCAGAGCCACATCATCTGCGTATGCCACCACTTTTATCCTTTCTTTTTCTAGAGTAACCAGAAGACTATTTATAGCAACATTCCAAAGAAGAGGTGATAGAACTCCTCCTTGGGGAGTGCCTCTGTTCACATACCTTTGTATGTTTGCTTGTCCTAGTGTGGCTGAAATACGTCTCTTCATTAGCAGTTCGTCTAACAGCCTGAGTATACATGGATCAACATTCAGAGTTGTCAGTCCATTTAATATCGAGCTCGGATGGACATTATTGAACGCCCCTTCGATGTCTAGAAACGCCACGATTGTGTATTCTTTGACAGATAGTGAGCTTTCAATAAAGCTGACTAGCTCATGTAGTGCGGTCTCAGTAGACCTGCCCTTCGAGTATGCATGCTGTCCTTTCGAGAACAACGTTGAATCGATGCTAGTTCTAAGATAAATATCTATCATCCTCTCCAGAGTCTTAAGTAGGAATGAGGATAAGCTGATTGGTCGGAAATCCTTCGCCCTCGAGTGAGAGGCTTTTCCCGCTTTAGGTATGAAAACGACTTTTGTTTCCCTCCACTTTCCTGGGATGTATGATAAGTTGATACATCCTTTATATATCACTGACAACCAGGGGATAATTTTGCAATTACAGCTTGTAATTCCGCCGGAGTAATTCCATCAGGTCCGGGGGATTTGAATGGTCCAAAGCTATTTAGCGCCCATCTTATTCTAGTTTCCGATACAATTTCCTCGACAGGAAACGACCGCTGAGCAACTGTGGCACCGCCAGTACATGGTTCAACCGTCTGATTTCCAGGAAAATGTGTGTCCAATAGTACCTCCAGCGTCTCCTCACTGGACGTTGTCCAATTTCCCTCCGATGTTTTAATGAAACCTGGAGCGGAGTTGGTGGATGCTAGAACTTTCCGTAGTCTGGAAGCCTCGGACGTATTCTCAATACTGCTGCAATAGTCATTCCAAGAGTTATGCTGAGCCTTTCTCAGTTCTCGCTTGTATCCTCTCAGATTCCTCTTGTAAGCGTCCCAGTCCTCAGGGGCTCTGGTGGACTTTGCCTTGTTAAAGAGCTTCCTGCAGGATTTCCTCATATTACTTAATTCCGTAGACCACCATGGTGGTCGATGTTTCCCCCTTGGCTTTCCTCTAGGGCATGCAGCTTTCAGTGAGATGTTGAAGGCCTTAGTAATCCGCTCCACTGCGTGTTCGATATCTTGCACATTTCTCATATTTGTCTCTGTTATTTCCGGTATCATCATATTGAACGATTCCCTATACCTATTCCAGTCAGCTTTCCTAACATTTGGCGAAAATATGGTCTTGGTGATATGAACATCAAATTTGAAACTGATGTAGCGATGATCTGAGAAGCTGTGTTCACTTAAAACCTGCCACTCAGATATCATTTCATTCAGTTCTTGCGAGGCCAAGGTGATGTCCAAAACCTCTTGCCTGTTTTTAGTGACAAAGGTTGGGGCATCTCCCTTGTTGCAAACTACCAGATTAGTACGCAAAATAAACTCTATTAGCGACTCTCCCCTTGCATTAGTATCACTACTTCCCCAAATACTATGATGCGCATTCGCATCGCATCCCATAATGAGTTTCGTCTTTGTTTTGTAACGAAATCGCCATATCTTCCACTTCCGGCCTTGCTCAGGGAAATTTGGGGAGGATCTTTTATGGCCGATTACATAACTTTAAAATAGATGGATAGCAGAAAAGGAAGAATAATATCGGACGGAGAGATGAATAATAACGGAGACTATATAAATTTTCGAGAATACATCCGACAAGCCTGGTCTTTCGTCAATAAAACCGTCTTAGCAATTCATTATTTTAAAAATGAAGTTATTATTAACATAAAAAAATGAATGAAATGGAATAATTAAATACTAATATTGATAAAATAAAATCTTTCAGTGTAGGTTGGAGAAAAAATTTTACAGGGAAAGTAAATGTAAGTGTAAGTAGGTATGACTAATTCTATTAATGTAAATCAAGTGAGCGTCTATAAATGTGTGAATTGTAGGAAAGGGATTTACCTTATTTGACATCAGATTGAAGCGATCGCTGCAGCCTGGTTTTCAATATTCGGTATGACTTAATCTAGAATGGGAAATGTAAATATGTCTCTAAATGAAAATTAAGGAATAATATAGTAATAATAAATTCATTGATGATTGCATTTCCGTAAGAGATCCATAAAGGTACGTCCGGGTAGTTAGAGGAGCTAATTTGCAGCAATTTCTAGCGTTTTCATCAATTGTGAGAAATAAGCGTTCGAAGTCCTTGAACTCCTTTTGGCTGGTAATTTGTAGTAATTCTTAACGTTTTTGTCAATTCGGAGAAATAAATATTTGAAGCTTTTGAACTCCTTGTGGCTGGTTATTAAACCCAATTAGAACCAAAATCTGCTAATGCCCTTCTAAATCTATGTGAAAAGGCGTCGTTAATTCAAATTTTCCTTTGCCAGCATTCAATTCTTAGCACGAAACTTCACGTAAAATACGACGATCTATCTTTGCTTATATATCGCACTATTTCGCGCTTTTTGTTTTATTTCTTGTATCTCAGTTTAAAAAAAATCCTTCGTTGAATTTTCTTAAAAATTTTTCTTCTTTTTTTTAAATTCTTAAAATTTTTGCTTTTTCGACTGACAGTTTTTCAAAATCTTTTTTTTTTTCCAATATATTTTTTTTTTATTTCCATGAAAATTCTTGCTATGCTTCCATGTTTCAACAAAACAAATCTCAACAAGTGTAAATTACTAACAGGTAATTTCCACAATCACACCAACGCATACAAAAAAAAAAAAAAAAAAAAAAAAAAAAAAAATGCTTATATATTTTATTCCCATCCCTACCAAATGTCCTTTGCGTGAAATATTGATAAATTTTTAGTTTCACAGTCTTCCAACTTGTACATACAATTGCCAATTCTTTCTAAAACTTTAGCTCTAACTCCTACCGGACCTAACTTTGCATTAACATGTTTAATGAAATTGCTTTGTTGGAAATTCCTTCTCGTTACAATCTGCCCTTCTTTGAATATTCTATTCTTACTTCTTAAATTGTATGAATGTACATTTTTCTCATAAGCCTTCTTCAATTTCTCTACTACCATTTTCCTAAATTCTACGAACCTATCTCCTCTGTCCAACTCCGGTGGTCCGTCCATACAATTAAGTGTCTTCATTATCCTATAGTCCTCACCATGTGTAACCATATTTTGGCCAAAGACCACATAATATGGAGACATGCCAATTGACTGATGTACCGTATTTCGCAGTGAACTGTTAATGCTACTAATATAATAATCCCATTCTCTTTGATCGGATCGAATATACGATCTCAATGCCTCATTAATACAACGATTGACGCGCTCACTGGCATTCGCTTGTGGGGAATGAAGAGCCGTGTAGATATGTTTGGTTCCGTATTTCTTTAAGAATTCGTTAAAAACTTTACATTTGAATTGGCTACCGTTATCTGATACTATAGACTCCGGGACCCCAAAGCAGTGGAAAATGTCATCTCGTAGGAAGGTTATAATGTCCTTAGCGCAGAATTTTTTCATCGGTTTTAAAAACGTGAATTTCGAAAAATGGTCTAAAACTATACAAACTCCTATGTTACCCTTCTTGCTCCGAGGAAAGGGACCTATTAAATCAATATAAAATTTTTGGAATGGTCTTTCGGACTCTGACATTTTTCCCATTAATGGTCTCAAATTCTGATTGGGTACTTTAGCCGTCTTGCAACTCTCACAATCTGCGATAAATTCTTTTACATCTAACACCATCCTCGGCCAATAAAAAAATCGCCGGATCCTATCTAGGGTTTTTGCTATACCTGGATGGGCAGATGTTGGTGGGTTATGACACGAAATTATTACCTCCTTCCTAAGTGGTTCTGGTACTAAGAGCTTCCATTGTGTAACTTTATCGAAATTGGCTCTAAAATAAATATATTTGTCTTCTATATAATAATCTGGTGAATTAGACTTCATCAATTCGTCGCGGAGCGACTTGTAACCCGCGGAGTCAAACGCGTCTGACTCTAAATCGATGGCTGGAAGGGAATCAGTTTCTACTACCGCTATGTCCTCATTCGGAAAGCCTCTAGATAACGCATCTGGCACCACATTTTCTCTTCCACGCCTATGTTCTATATCAAAGTCATATCCCTGTAGCTTCAACGCCCACCTTGCTAATCTTCCGTTGAGGTCCTTCTGGTGCATTAACCATTTGAGGCTTGCGTGGTCAGTCACTACTGTAAATGGGTGTCCTTCAATATAAATCCTAAATTTCTTTATAGCTAAGACTACTGCTAAGCATTCTAGTTCCGTGACTGTGTAATTTCGTTGCGCTCGGTTCAACTTTTTTGACATGTACGCAATCGGCTTTTCTGCCCCAGTTTCATCTGCTTGAGCCAGTACTGCTCCTACTCCAACACTACTAGCATCGCACTGGACAATAAATTTCTTATTATAGTCAGGGTGAATTAAAACGGGGGCTGTGGCTAACATACGCTTTAACGTATTGAATGAGTCCTGCGCGACTGAGTCCCAATTGAAGGATTTCTTTTTCGTCTGTAGCTCTGTTAAAGGGTTTGACACGGTGGCGAAATCAGAAATAAAACGCCTATACCAACCCGCCATGCCGAGGAATTGACGCAGTTGTCGAACATTTTTGGGAACGGGATAATCAATGATAGCCTTAACTTTCTCTTCGTCAGTCATAATCGCTCCATTACCTACGATATAACCCAAATAATTTACCCGCTTCAAACCAAAGTTGCTCTTCTTGATATTTATCGTCAATCCAGCTTTTCTCAGTAACTTAGCTACTTCTAGGAGGTGGAAAATATGCTCCTCGAAAGACCTTGACATAACCAACAAGTCGTCTAAATATACGAACACATGGTCTTTTAAATCATACGTAATGACTTTATCCATGAGCCTGCATAACGTTTGTGGGGAATTGCATAACCCAAATGGCATCCGGCAAAATTGGTATAAAGGACGATTTGGTACGGAAAATGCCGTCTTGGGTCGGGATTCTTCTGACAAATTGACTTGCCAAAATGCATCCTTCAAGTCAATTTTGGAGATTATATGTACGGAGGGTAGACGTGATAGTATGCCATCTATGCTTGGCATAGGGTATGCATCTTTTTCTGTTACCTCATTCAGCCTTCTGGAATCTAGACAAAACCTAACTTTTCCTGGCTTCACTATCAGAACCCCAGGCGAAGACCAAGGGGACTGATCTGCTTCCTCGATAACACCTAACGCAAGCATTCTATCCAATTCCTCACATAACAATTTTTCTCGAGCGGGAGATATTGGATAAAATTTTTGTTTGATAGGTTTCGCGTTTCCTGTCTCAATCACATGCTCTATCAAATCTGTTTTACCTAAACCCTCCTTATCTGATGAAGGAAATAATGAAATTACTGCCTTGAGTTGCTGTTCCTGTCTTGAATTGAGCGGATATGAGTCGTTGTCCTTTTCGTCGATTTCGGATATCTCTGATGTATTTTCGATTATTTTTAGTCCAAATATTTTCCAAAAATCAACTCCACATATCACATCCTGACTCAATTCTGGGATAATCAAAACCTTCAGTGATCTTGTTTGTGCTCCAAACCCCATATTTACTAGTATAGTGCCCACTACTCGTTGTTTCTGGCCATCGGCAGTTTTCACCAATCCATAAAATTTATCAATCTCCCCTGTCCTTTCAGTAGCAATATCCCTAGCCAAATTGTTACCGATACATGTTATAGTGGCACCGCTATCCAATAAGGCTAGGAAAGTTTTTCCATATATAGTTATGTTCACGTAAGGCCTAGTGTCATTATCTTTAAAAGTTACAGAAGCAATACAATGTTTTCCTAGTTCTTTTCGTTTCCTCCAAAATGTATTCATTCTCGTCGCTGATCTAATCTTACGTCTGGATACTTTTTGGATGCCCCAGTAGTTATTTCGTATCCTTTTCCATTCGTGGTGGAATAAATTGTAAACATCCGGTTTAAAGGTCACATCATGGTTTGTTTGGCTGTCAAGGGTATTTAATTCCGACTTGTTTTTGGATGTGCGCTCTTTCCCTGACGCACATCCCTTTTTGAGTTTAAAGACTTCTGCCTAGCTATACAATTGGAGCAGTTAGGTTTATACGTGTCTAACTGCCCACAGCCGTAGCAAAATATTCGGCGAGGTGCAAGACAATCTTGGTATCTATGTCCGAAGTCCTCGCAATTCCAGCACTTAATTTCAGTTGCATCTATTATATCCACCTCAACTTCCGACGCGGATTCCTCCGAGAGTAAGTCTATCTCAGCGACCTCTCTACGAGAAACAACACCACTACGTGCTGGCCATTGTTTAATCTCTTCTTTAAATTTTTCATGCTTTCGAACTTCAGCCCGTAGAACAGCAATGTTCGGGATATTTATGTGAAGTAGTTCATATCGAAGCTCATTCTTCAAATTTCTGACGACCATTTCCACAAATTCCTGGTCGCTCAGTGGAACTTGCAAACGGTCACTCATTCTGGTTATAACATCAAGGTAGACTTCAAATTTTTCTTCAGGCTTTTGTTTTCGTCGCCTTATATCATCCTTTATGTCACTGTCTGTGCTGTTGTCCCTAAATTGTCTTTTAAGCGCCTCACACAAATCCTGCCAGTCAAACAACCCCTGGTTCTGGCGATGAAAACGCCAAAACCACTGCTTAGCTTTTCCATCAAATAAAATATGTGCATGTTGGCACAATAAATCAAAATCTCTATTAAGATGGGACGTCGTTAAAGTCCTTATTCTGTATATAAAATCTTCTATAGGAACATCTCCTGAACATCCTTTAAATGTCACGCGCCAATTATTTATCAGCGTAGCTATTTTCTCAGAAGAAACAGAAGTATTTACCACACTATGACTTCCTCGCATTTCCGGTTCCCCATGCTGGACGGGTTCTGATTCTCTTTGATTTACATTCAAATTGATTTCAGATATCGCATTACGTAACTCTGTATTGATGGTAGTTCTCATTTCCTGACGAAACTCTAACAGCGAATTCCTAACAAAATTTAACACATCACATGCCTCGGCTGATTGGTATGACGGTGGGTCAAGAACCTCTCCCGAATTTTGTACAGCGCATGTCCCATCTCTGCGCGCCTGTGACCGCGTTCTAACCCCGATTCTCTCCTCCTCTACCGGATTATTGTTTCCGCCATTGGCCGAATTAGCAGGATTAATCCCAGGACTTCGAAACATTTCTTTCTTTTAATTTGAATGACCCAGAAAAATATTAAAACGCAATTAAATTTCTTTTTGTTTACCTGTACTCCTCTAAAAAATTATGATTTATGTGTTATGACTACTCAACAAGGCTTTCGGATATATTCTCTACACCGTTTCAACTTTTAAATTCTAACATCTCTCAGTCCAATATAAAATTAATATAAAATATATAAATGCTATGAAGTACATGTACAAGTAAATTCCAAGAATAAATGATCTTTAAAATATTATTCTCGCACATTAAACACAAATAATAAGATATCTCTATTGTGATGGTCGAAATCAAATTATCTCATAGTTTCAAACTTCCAATCGCAAACAATAGATATCTATATTTAGCTTTGTCTATTAGAATTGGTTTAACGCGGCTGATAACCAAAGCCGATTTAACATTCCAAACTCCAAATTCACAATACTAGGACCCATCATTCTTTATTTCCCAAGTATTTCTGGTCAAGGTGGAATATGACAGGATTCATCGATGATGAGCCCCACGTTGGGCGCCAAAAATTATGTAACGAAATCGCCATATCTTCCACTTCCGGCCTTGCTCAGGGAAATTTGGGGAGGATCTTTTATGGCCGATTACATAACTTTAAAATAGATGGATAGCAGAAAAGGAAGAATAATATCGGACGGAGAGATGAATAATAACGGAGACTATATAAATTTTCGAGAATACATCCGACAAGCCTGGTCTTTCGTCAATAAAACCGTCTTAGCAATTCATTATTTTAAAAATGAAGTTATTATTAACATAAAAAAATGAATGAAATGGAATAATTAAATACTAATATTGATAAAATAAAATCTTTCAGTGTAGGTTGGAGAAAAAATTTTACAGGGAAAGTAAATGTAAGTGTAAGTAGGTATGACTAATTCTATTAATGTAAATCAAGTGAGCGTCTATAAATGTGTGAATTGTAGGAAAGGGATTTACCTTATTTGACATCAGATTGAAGCGATCGCTGCAGCCTGGTTTTCAATATTCGGTATGACTTAATCTAGAATGGGAAATGTAAATATGTCTCTAAATGAAAATTAAGGAATAATATAGTAATAATAAATTCATTGATGATTGCATTTCCGTAAGAGATCCATAAAGGTACGTCCGGGTAGTTAGAGGAGCTAATTTGCAGCAATTTCTAGCGTTTTCATCAATTGTGAGAAATAAGCGTTCGAAGTCCTTGAACTCCTTTTGGCTGGTAATTTGTAGTAATTCTTAACGTTTTTGTCAATTCGGAGAAATAAATATTTGAAGCTTTTGAACTCCTTGTGGCTGGTTATTAAACCCAATTAGAACCAAAATCTGCTAATGCCCTTCTAAATCTATGTGAAAAGGCGTCGTTAATTCAAATTTTCCTTTGCCAGCATTCAATTCTTAGCACGAAACTTCACGTAAAATACGACGATCTATCTTTGCTTATATATCGCACTATTTCGCGCTTTTTGTTTTATTTCTTGTATCTCAGTTTAAAAAAAATCCTTCGTTGAATTTTCTTAAAAATTTTTCTTCTTTTTTTTAAATTCTTAAAATTTTTGCTTTTTCGACTGACAGTTTTTCAAAATCTTTTTTTTTTTCCAATATATTTTTTTTTTATTTCCATGAAAATTCTTGCTATGCTTCCATGTTTCAACAAAACAAATCTCAACAAGTGTAAATTACTAACAGGTAATTTCCACAGTTTTCAGTGACTCCTCAACTAAGGTCTTAACGGCACATGGAGGCATCTCCCTGTCATGTCCCATATAGACCGAAGATACCCAATATTTGCATTTGGCTATTTCTAAATTGGCAACGACAGTGTCTGCATTGCACATTGAAGGAAGCAGAAACAAGTTAAGCTCGTTTTTAGCAATTATACAGGCTCGAATTACATCATTACCAGTATACTGCAATAGTTTGAACCCCGGAGTACTTAATTCACATATTTTGTTTCTATAAACATATGGTTCTTGAATAAGAACTATGTCTATGTCCCCTTTCATCAGGAGAACTTTTAAGGCAGCACATGCAGCCTTACAATGATGAAGATTTATCTGGAGGATCCGTAGGACCATCGAGATTTTCAACAACCGTCACATCAGCCGCTTCAATCGAGTCATCAAGAATGTCCTCTTCAGAGACATCGGTGACTCTCGCAATAACCATAGGTTCGACTTTGGTGAGTTCTGAGGCAATAGAAGCCTCCTCACGCATACGGTATCTATCCATGTCTTCAACTTTGGTATCTCCCTCGACTTCGCAAGAGGATCCGCTTACTTCTGATTCAGACAGGGGCTTGTCCATTTCTGAATCCTTTAGCTGATCGTTTTTATACACCTTCATTTGGATATAATGAAAGCCATAACATACACGGCCCTGGGACTTTGCCAGATGTGGCAAAGACTGAGTGTTCAATATAAACACTGCATGCCGTCTTGGTCCATCCACTTCATCCAAACGGCCAACCTTCCAATCAGCTGTTGGAAGATCTGGATTGCATCGTTTCAGTCTATTTAAAATAGATTCAGGGTCAGAAGGGTTTGCAGGTATCCAGGCATGTGCTCTAGGTCTAGCCGGTATGTCTTTCTTCTCGACTAACTCTAGAGCAGCTCCTTCCCAAACTTCACCAATTAGTATCAGAGCAGCTTTAAAACATTCTATAGACCTCTGGTCCTCAAATGCGACTAGCTTAAATCGTCCTTGATACCAACCAGCCTCTTGGTGTCGAGGATCTGGGCCGGGAAACTTTTCCAGCACCTGTGAGTAGACGACAGACAGAGCATTCTCAATTTCCCCCCATTTTTGCTTTGGAACCATACCGTCCAATGCTCCTTTATTAATGATAGCCATCACAAGGCTATCTTTAGCAACTGAGGCAAACGATCTTTGATCCCTTTTGGAGGATGGCAGCTCATCCGGCGATCGTTCCCTTTTTCCAGTCTCAAGAATTCCTTGAGCCCATTTTAAGGAATCGCTTTGTTTAGCCGACAGCGTGCTTGGGTCGACTGATCCTAACTTCTTTAGGATAAACAAAGCATTTCTGCGTTCCTTGAATCTCTTTCGTGAGGGATTACCTCCTTTTGATGTCGTTACCTTAGAAAAAGTTCGACTTGTCAGAGTGTCGCCACCTGTCGACCCGTCTACAGGTCGACTAATTGGGCCTAACTCTTGGTCATTGCCCAGATTTATAACCCCAGTCGATACCCGTCCACTGGGCCCTGAAGTTAGCAACCCAGTGGATGACTTGGAATTTCGCTGCATGGTGGCTTAATATCCCACCACACTTGAAATTCGTAGTAGGTACCTATTACGATGAGTTTATCCGCTATTGAAAAACACGTCCGTTCCGTTCGACGGTTGAATAGCTATTCATATTCATATGCTAACACCATGTACCAAATTTCAGCCGGATCGGATGAAATTTTCTTCTCTCAGAGGCTCCGAAAGCCAAATTTGGGGATCGGCTTTTTTGGGGGCTATATATAATTATGGACCGATGTGGACCAATTTTTGCATGGTTCTTAGAGACCATATACAAACACCACGTTCGAAATTTCAACCGGATCGGATGAAATTTTCTTCTCTAAGATGCTCCGGAAGCCAAATTTGGGGGTCCGTTTATATGGGGGCCATACGTAAAAGTGTTCCAATATGGCTCATTTGCAATACCATTCGACCTACGTCAATAACAACTACTTGTGCCTAGTTTCAAATCGATAGCTTGTTTCGTTCGGAAGTTTGCGTGATTTCAACAAACGGACGGACGGACGGACATGCTTAGATCGACTCAGAATTGCACCACGACCCAGAATCATTAGCGTAGCTAGCTAAAACTTTATAGACTGAACTTATAGGTTCAATTGATGTTTTATTTCATAAAATTGAATAAAGAAATAGACATCAAAATAACTCGACAATCAATTTATAATAAAGCAACTAAAAGTACCCTACGGGAAATTGGTGCAAATTGCCACTGACGGACCTATCACAGAACTGTTACCTGTGCTCCAGTTAGTTGCAATTTTCACATTTAGTGAAATCAAATTATCAGAATAAGCTTTTGTTTTTTTTTTTCATTTCGGGTTCGATTAGGAGCCCAAATTGAAAGAGATTTCTAAGAGTTTGTCCGAGACTGGTTCCTGAGGACCTGTTTATGGGTTGCTCCTGCTAAATTGTCCCAGGACGTGTCCTTTGGGATGAGTCCAAGACGCGTCCTAAAATGTAAGTTTACTCCGTCAATGACAAACCCATGTTAAAGTGGACGGTCCCTTCCATACGTTTTGATCAGAACTGGGACTGGTCCATACACACCAGGGACTAGTCCTGTACCAATTCTGTGGTTGATCCATTTCCCGTAGGGTAGTTCCACACTTTTCCCAGCAAAAATGCGGGAGTTGTTCTAAAGGCACAACTTTAAAAGCACTTCCAAAAATGTCTTCACAAAGAAGTTAACTATTTTAACTACACAGGAAGTTTTTTTACTTCATTTTTTTATATTTTAATGCGTAATCTCTTGTTTTCTTTTTTCAAATAGTTTAAAAAAAAGAGTAAGAATAAATAAAATGGTACAAATTATTCAAATTTTGCCACAAAAATGCTAAATCCATTATAGAAAAATCGATAGTATTTGAAAAAACGTTTCAAATGCATTAAAAATCATAAAAAAGTATAAAAAATATTTATTTGGGAAAATATCACAAAATTTTTAATTTACATTCAAAACACTGAATTCGGAGCACACCTTAAGAAGTGATGCAAATTCATTGCAACGGTTGTTGAAACGGTGGACATTCGTTCTATGACAAGTTCATATTACATTCATCGCTCCTCCGCCAATTTTGTACCACTTCCAGACCCAAAAAGAACATTTTCACTTTTTTTTGGCGACACTTTTTGCAGCATTATTAAGATATTAATTTATGAAAGAATAGTTTTAATATCAATTACTATTTTTTATTCAACTAAATCATAAGTTCAACCACAGCTTTATTTCATAAATATCAGACTTTTACCACAACCCACACACAAAAAAAAAATTCTGATTCAATCACGAAATTAATTGATCCAATTAATTTTTAATTGAAATGTCTTCAATCACAGAAATGATAGTATCAATTAAAAAATTAATTGAAGGTCAATTAAAAAGTTAATTGATCCAATTAAAAAATTAATTGATACTATTATTTTTGTGATTGATTTTTGTTTCAATTAAAAAATTTGGTGAATCAATTAAATTTTTAATTGATTATTTTTTAAAACTCAATTAAAATTTTAATTGGAAAAATTTTCGTGAATTTTTTTTTGTGTGCAAGTAATTCGATTGTGCATGAAAGTCTTTAGTGGAACTTTGTGCGTTGTACGAGTATAAATATACATGTTTCATTTTTATAAAAATGTAAAATCGTAAATAGGTTTTCAAATTCTGGGGGGGGGGGGACTAAATTTTTTCTGGGGGGGTCTAAGCCCCCTCCCCAGAGGCCTTCCTACGCTTATGCCCAGAATATATATAGTTTATGGGGTCTTAGAGTAATATTTCGATGTGTTACAAACGGAATGACAAAGTTAATATACCCCACACCCTATGGTGGAGGGTATAGAAATCAAAAATCAGTTTTTAAAAACGTGGATTTTGGGGTAAAACAAAACCAGGGTTTTACAAAAACAACGCGTTTATTTATACACCCTATTCTAGAGCATTAGAAACACACAAAAAAAAATTTTCTGATTCAATCACGAAATTAATTGATCCAATTAATTTTTTAACTGAAATGTCTTCAATCACAGAAATGATAGTATCAATTAAAAAATTAATTGACAGTCAATTAAAAAATTAATTGATCCAATTAAAAAATTAATTAATACTATTAATTTTTGTGATTGATTTTTGTTTCAATTAAAAAATTTGTTAAATCAATTAAATTTTTGATTGAATATTTTTTAAAACTCAATTAAGATTTTAATTGGAAAAAATTTTGTGAAATTTTTTTCTGTGAACCGCAATTTGTTTTTATATTGGCAGATTATTTATTTTAAACCAATTTCTCTTATTTCTATTCAAAATGTATTATTTTTAATAAATGTACTAATGAATGTAATCGTGCCTATGAATAATATGTAAATTCCCCCAACCCACCCTTATATTCACATATATTTGCCCATAATTCTCAAATTGGTAATGTACCATCTCGTTTTTCTCACATGTATGTATGCCTCGCTTCGGCTTAAATGCTGTTCTTGTCACTGTTGTTGACACGATTGTACTTTTCGTTATCATTGATGTTGGCGTTGTTGTTGTCGTTGCTCCTGCTATTGTTGTCGGTGTTGTCTACTCATGTTATGTTTAATACGTGTTCAACTAATGTGAATAGGGGGAGGGATAGTTGTTAACAAATTGTCAACGAATGTATGAACGTAACATGTATGAGAGAGATAGAGAGAGCTGTTTATGGGTAGCAGGATGAGATTCCATTTAGAATGGCTATAGTGAGTACTTCTTTTAACACCACCACACACATACGTATGTATGTGCCTCATTTATTCAATTCAAAGCTTAAATACCATTAACAACCAATGTGTGGAATTGCCATCAATAAAAATCGCCTATTTAATTTATTGTTCTTTTATGTGAGTATTAAGGAAAAAATCGAAATTTTTTTGAATTGAGTGGAAGGCAGTGTGAAAATGAGATTTAATACCTCTTAAGAAGTGTGAATTTAAATAAAATGTGGCTATTATGTATTGCAACCAGGGATCAGGAGCGGAGCGGAGCAAGCCCTTTTTTCCGGAGCGGGAGCGGCATTTCTAAAATCCGGAGGGGAGCGGGAGCGGAGCGGGAGCGGAGCGGTTTCCAAATGAAAAACCGCTCCGCTCCGAATAAAATATTACTAGAATGAAATGTGTAACTTTGAAATTACACTGTGTAGGTAATTTCAAATATAGCTAGTACTTAGTGCAGTATGAGTAAACGTTTAAAATGTACGATATGTATTTTTGTACGTACGTACATTGGGGAAAACACAACATGTTTTTTTGGAAATTGTTTTCAAAAACGGCAAATGTCAAAATATATCTCTAGTACGTGTTGTAAAAGTAACAACAGTACTTTCGATCAATTTCATCCCGTATTACTACAAAGATGTTTGTAATGAACGTCAAATAAATGCAATTAAACGATCTTATTTATATTTAATTTTTTAGTTTTCTACACTGAAAAAAATATTGTCGTGAAGTCAAAGATTTCATGTCCTTAGAATAAGAATGCAAATTTTGCTTAACATGGAAGACGCATTTCTCTAAAATAAAGTTTTTTCCTTGTCCAAAAGTCAATAAGCTTTTGAATGAAGTTGTAATGTCCTTATAATTAAGTGATTTTACTTAAAAATGTGTATCATAACATGAAAGATAAAATTTTTGAGGTAAGGTCAACGTGACTTTAATAATTAAGAAAATTTCTTTAAAATTAATAAAATTGTCTTTAAATTTGTTTCCTTTTTGCATCTTGCCTACAAAGCAAAAAATCGTTAAAAAATAAGACTTGTTTTTCAACACTTTATTTTAAAGACGCTTTTTACTTGAAACATAGCATAATTTCTACTGGAAGTCAAGTCTTAATATGGAAAATAACATTGTCGTTAACTCGTTTTTAAAGGATTTTGATAACAACTGGCGAAAAAAATCTAAAAAAATGAAAAATTAACATTTGCTTCCTAGAAGCAAGTACATAACCCCCAAATTTAAAAGAGAATTGCGTTTTTAAAATATCCTTACATGTATTCTCCGCTTATTTGGCTCGGAATTAATACCCAAACTGTTAAAGTAAAGACAAAATCTTTGGAACCGGGCATGCTTTTTTTCAGTGTAAGCACATTCATATTTGCTTTACTATTGTACTATATCCTAGCATTCTCTTATTTCTGATATTAGTTCTCGAAAATTTAATTAAAATTATGGATAGTTTAAATTTTGGTTGAAAAATGTGAGCATATACATTTATTTTAATTTTTTCTCACATTGAAAACTAATGACTTGATTTGTATTATTGCATGTTATCTACTTTTTTTGAGAACGAACATTTCTTAAAAACGCTATTCGAAAATGTATTTTTACAATAAAGGAGCAAAAAGCGAAAAACAGTAGATCTGAGTAAGAATATTCGTAAGTATACCACGGACTGATTTCGATGGAGGTTGTTGCAAACATAAACATACACACACACATTACAAATATAACAAAACCTCTTCTCTACGTCTGTTGCAAAACAAAAAAAACTTTCGGAGAGTAGTTACTTCTACTCTGTGTATAGACTTTCAATTCCAATCAGCGTTGCCGTTTTGGTCTGATCGGACCAAAATTGGTCCAAAAGATTTCTAATTTTTAAATTTGGTCCGATGGTCAGACCAAACAGAATTTGGTCCATTTTGGTCCATTTTCATAAATTTGGTTTCTATCACATATTAAATAGTAGATGGTGCACCGCAAAGAATATTGTCGGGAGGCCAAATATTTCACATGCTTCAAATATGAATACGAATTTTGCTTAGAATAGAAGACGTATTTCTCTGAAATAAAGTTTTTTCCTTGTCTAAAAGTCTCTAAACTTTTCAATGAAGTCTGTTTGTCCTTATAGCTAAGTGATTCGACATAAAAATGTGTATCCTAACATGAATGAAAATTTCGTTTTAATGAAGTCAAAATGGATTTAATATTTCTGAAAAAATCTTCAGAATTAATAAAATGTTTCAACACATTGTTTTAAAGTCATTATACCCTAAACCACATAGTGGTTAGGGTATAATAAGTTTGATCTGCCAAAAAATGTGCCTACAAGAAATTAGACCCCATAAAATATATACCGATCGACTCAGAATCACCTCCTGAGTCGATCTAGCGCTTGGTGTCCGTCCGTCCGTCCGTCCGTCTGTCCATGCATTTGTTGTTCACAGGATTCCGGTCGCAATTATTAACCGATTTTGATGAAATTTGGTACAGGGTGATGACATTAAAGATAAATAAAATAAATTACTTCTTTTATCAAGCTCGCATTTCGGCACAGAGCAGTGTTCTGCAATTTTGGGATGAACGTCGAGCACACCCTCTGTATGAGCTGGCATGTGTAGTTCTAGGTGTTCCAGATACACAAGCGAGTGTAGAGCGGAATTTTTCTGCTCTTAAACATATATATAATCACTTACGCTGCCGCCTAACGGAAACATACTTTTAATTAATCTAAACACAAAATCTAAATAATTAATTTTTATTACTATTTGTTATGTATAGCAAGAAATACTTTTTGCCTTTTTTTGTTTTTCTTTTATAATACAACTATTGAAGTAAGTTTTTTTGTTTTCGTAAAATAAAACTCAATTGAACAAATAATACAATGTTTGTACTATAAATTTCTCGAAGAGGAGCGGAGCGGAGCGATTTTTTTTTCTCGGAGCGGAGCGAAAAAAATGGACCGCTGCGGATCCCTGATTGCAACCAATTTCAGGTTGCTAGCATTTCTAAACGGCTTGTCTGACTTGTGACAGATTTATGCTAACGAATGCCCACTTTATTGTTTACAATCTTACAAATGCATTTTGATTTCTTGCATTCAGAAACAAGAAGTTATTCGAGATGGAACTCAAGCTTGATAATATGATTGCTTTATATTTGATTGGAAAATGACCAGGAGCTACCCTTAGAGTCGTTCAGCATTTAAATGTGAATAAATCTGTTGCTTCTCGTACCATTTCTCGTTACCGTGATGCAGGCAATATTGCAACGCGTTCAAAAAATGTACAAAAAACGCTAACAACACAAGAAATGATGTGATAAGTGGAGGCCTGATTTGATTGAAACCCAAAACGCAGTGGTAGAAAATTTGCTATCGCGAGAACGAATGCAATAAATATAGAAAAATTTGCTTGGACTAAAACTATTGAAATTTCAAAAGAGCTCGCCGAAGCACAACAAATTAAGACTAGAAAGAACGATGGAAGGATTTGTTTCCTTTGCACGAAAGTGACCAATTATCAAATTTGGTTTCCTCAGATGAGAAGCCATTCCTAAGTGAGAAGTTTGTGAATAGATAGATTTATCGGGTTTACTTGCCAAACACTGATGGAAAAAGTTTCGTTATATTAACGAAATGTTTCATTAAAAGTGAGCCAATGAAACAAATTCGATAATACAATGAAATTTTTCGTTATTATAACGAATTTTCTGTCAATCAACGTAACGTTTCGTACTATTAACGATATATTTCATTGTATTAATGAAAATGTTTCGTTATATCAATGAAAAATTTTCGTTGGCTCAATTTTAATGAAATTTTCTTTGTGTGAAGAGGACAGCTTAAAATGTACACCTTTCATTGACCACCAGATCCCAAGCGCCGCCAATGATAATGGTATGGCCACGTAACGGCCGATGGTAGATACCCCTTCATATCCAAAGACCGTGAAGTCAAGATAAATGCCGAATATAATCGGGAAAATTACCTAAGAAAATTTCATTAAAAGTCGGCCAACGAAAAATGTTCATTGATATTTATAACGAAACATTTT
Source organism: Haematobia irritans (assembly GCF_050003625.1). Taxonomy (NCBI): domain Eukaryota; kingdom Metazoa; phylum Arthropoda; class Insecta; order Diptera; family Muscidae; genus Haematobia; species Haematobia irritans. The sequence goes on along the minus strand of NC_134401.1, from coordinate 42,813,438 downwards.
CATTAATACAATGAAAATATTCGTTAATAGTACGAAATATTACGTTGATTTGCAGTAAATTCGTTATATTAACAAAAAAATCGTTGTATTAACGAATTCGTTTCTTTGGCTGACTTTTAACGACACATTTCGTTAATATAACAAAACTTTTTCTATTAATGTATTAAAGGCCTGGGCAGAAAATATTCCAGACACAGACCATAGAGCTTCTCCAAGTGGTTTCACCGTAATGTCGTTCGGAGCTAAACCTGACATCAGCCAGCACTCATTGACAAGGTAGCAATTCTACATTGTGGTATCACATGGACTGAATAGTATAAGTCAGGCTTCATTTCTACTGCGCAATGGCCAGAAAATTTTTCAGATTATCAATTTGTTGGACTATTGCGCTTTATAGATAGTAAGGTTGACAAATACCAAAGTATTGATGATATCAAGATGAAGTTACGTTGGAAATGGGCCAAAATGCCGTAGAGCCACTTTCGTTCAAAATGTGATGAATTTTTCGGCCATAATTCAGCCCAATGGTAACCAATTTGAATAATTCTAAAGTGAGCTTAAAATTTCATATTATTACCGACATTTTTTATGGAGTCCGAGATCAATATTTCGATGCCTTACAAACGGAAGAACAACATTTTCATCAGCCTTGACTTCCGACTTTGGACTTCGTCCAAATCAGTTATTGTTCCGAAAACCATTAATGCTGTGGCCATTGAGCTTGAGACAACCTTAGGCATTGGTGGGACTAGAATACAGTCAATATTGCATGAACATTTGACCGTCAAAAAATATGTTCGCATTGGATTTCACACAGTTTGCCAATGACTCAAAAAAAAAAAAAAAAAAAACAAGTATATATGGCCGTAAGTTCGGCCAGGCCAAATCTTAAGTACCCTCCATCATGTATTGCAGAGAAAGTTCTACTAAAGACTGTAATCCACTATCGAATTACTTGGGTTGTGGTATCACTTGCCGATGTCAAGGTATTTTAAAACTTCTTAACACCGTCTTCTCAATTGCAAGTTAGTCCATACGTAGTATATATTAACCAAAAATAATAAGTATATACGGCCGTAAGTTCGGCCAGGCCGAATCTTATGTACCCTCCACCATGGATTGCGTAGAAACTTCTACGAAAGACTGTCATCCACAAATTTCAACTCACATGGTTGTTAAATATCATATACAACCCCCACTTACCAAATTTCAACCAGATCGGACGAACTTTGCTTCTTTGCTTCTCCAAAAGGAACCGGAGGTCAAATCTGGGGATCGGTTTATATGGCAGCTATAAATAATTATGAACTGATAGGAACTCATTACTGCATGGTTGTTGGATACCATATACTAACATCACGTACCAAATTTCAACCGAATGGGAACAATTTTGCTCTTCCAAGGTGCTCCGGAGGTCAAATCTGGGGATCGGTTTATATGGTGCCTATATATATTAATATGGGCCGACATCGACCAATTTTTGCATGATTGTTTGAGGCCATATATTAACATCACGTACCAAATTTCAACTGAATCAGATGAATTTTGGTGTTCCAAGAGGCTCCGGAGTTCAAATCTGGTGATCGGTTTATATGGGGGCTATATATAATTATGCACCGATATGGACCAGTTTTTACATGGTCATTAGAGACCATATACTAACACCATGTACCATATTTCAGCCGGATCGGATGAAATTTGCTTCTCTTAGAGACTCCGCAAGCCAAATCGGGGGATCGGTTTATATGGGGGTATATATAATTATTGACCGATGTGGACCAATTTTTGCGTAGATGTTAGAGACCATATACTAACACCATGTACCAAATTTCAGCAGGATCGGATGAAATTTGCTTCTCTTAGAGGCTCCGAAAGCCAAATCGGGGGATCGGTTTATATGGGGCTATATATAATTATGGACCGATGTGTACCAATTTGTGCATGGTTGTTAGACACCGTGTACCAAATTTCAGCCGGATCGGATGAAATTTGCTTCTCTTAGAGGGTCTGCAAATTTGGGGGTACTTTTATATTGGGGCTATACGTAACGACTACTTGTGCCAAGTTTCAAGTCGATAGCTTGTTTCGTTCGGAAGTTAGCGTGATTTCAACAGACGGACGGACGGACGGACATGCTCATATCGACTCAGAATTTCACCACGACCCAGAATATATATACTCTATGGGTCTTAGAGCAATATTTCGTTGTGTTACAAACGGAATGACAAAGTTAATATACCCCCATCCTATGGTGGAGGGTATAAAAAAACAGGTATATAACATACGGCCGTAAGTTCGCCCAGGCCGAATCTTATGTACCCTCCACCATGGATTGCATAGAAACTTCTACTAAAGACTGTCATCCACAATCGAACTGTTTGGGTTGCGGTAACAAAACTTCGTAATACCGTCTTCTCAACTGTAAGTTAGTCCATACGGGGTATATATTAACCAAAAATAAAAAGGCCAATTAAACACGTATATAATTCAGTTTGACAACATTTTCTATAGTAATAAAATTTTGGCAAAATTTTCTATAGAAGTAAAATGTTGACATAATTTTCTATAGAAATAAAATTTTGAAAAAATTTTCTATAGAAATAAAATTTTGACAAAATTTTATGTACAAATAAACTTTTGATAAAATTTTCTATAGAAATAAAATTTTGACAACATTTTCTATAGAAATAAAATTTTGGTAGATTTTTTTGGGGATCGGCTATATATAACTATAGACCGATATGGACCAATTTTTTTACCGCAATGTACCAAATTTCACCACGTACTAAATTTCAACCGGATCGGATGAATTTTGCACATCCGTGAGGCTCCGGAGGTCAAATCTTGGGATCGGTTTATATGGGAGCCAAATATAATTATGGACCGATGTGGACCAATTTTTGTGTGGTTGTTAGAAACTACATAGTAACACCACGTACCAAATTTCAACCGAATAGGATGAATTTTGCTCATCCATGAGGCTCCGGAGGTCAAATCTGGGGATCGGTTTATATGGGAGCTATATATAATTATGGACCGATGTGGACCAATTTTTGCGTAGTTGTGAGAGACCTTATACTAACACCATGTACCAAATTTGAGCCGGATTGCATGAAATTTTCTTCTCTTTGAGGCTCCGGAGGTCAAATCTGGGATCGGTTTATATGGGGGCTATACGTAAAAGTGGTTCGATATGGCACATTTGCAATACCAAACGGCCTACATCAATAGCAACTACTTGTGGCAAGTTTCAAGTCGATAGCTTGTTTTGTTCGGAAGTTAGCGTGATTTCAACAGACGGACAGACGGACATGCTTAGATCGATTCAGAATTTCACGACGACCCACAATATATAAAGGGTGGTTAAAATTTCAAGAGTCGATGTTGATTTTGAATAAAACACAAACTATTTAGGAATTTATTGTAATTTTATTTTATTATGATATATTGGTATTACTCAATTATGTAAGGAACAAAATATCGGCCAAATGGGCGCCGCGACCTCGGTGGCACACCTTCATCCGATGGTCCAAATTTTCGATGACGCTGAGGCATAATGGAGGTTCTATGTCGTTAATGTGCCGAAGTATCTCATCCTTTAGCTCTTGAATTGTTGCTGGCTTATCGACGTGCACCTTTTCTTTCAAATAACTCCAAAGCAAAAAGTCCAACGGTGTCAAATCACATGATCTTGGCGGCCAATTGACATCGCCATTACGTGAGATAACACGGCCATTGAATTTGTTGCGCAAAAGAGCCATTGTTTCGTTAGCTGTGTGGCAAGTGGCACCGTCCTGCTGAAACCACATATCGTCCACATCCATATCTTCCAATTCGGGCCATAAAAAGTTCGTTATCATCTCACGATAGCGAACACCATTCACAGTAACTGCCTGACCGACCTCATTTTGGAATAAATACGGCCCGATGATACTGCCAGCCCATAAACCGCACCAAACAGTCACTCTTTGTGGGTGCATTGGTTTTTCGACAATCACTCTTGGATTCTCATTCGCCCAAATGCGGCAATACTGTTTATTGACGAATCCACTGAGATGAAAATGTGCCTCATCACTGAAGATGATTTTCTTCGAAAATTGATCATCCACTGTTGCCATTTCTTGGAACCATTTAACACATTGCTGGATTGTGTATCTCTACATGGTTCAAATTCAGTAAGTCTGAAATAGAGAAATGTCAAATAAAATTCGGAAAAAAAAACTTGGCGTTTAGGTGTGGTTCACATTCAACATCGGCCCTTACAATTTAACCACCCTTTACTTTATGGGGTCTTAGAGCAATATTTCTATGTGTTACAAGCGGAATAACAAAGTTAATATACCCCCCTTCTATGGTGGAGGCTATAAAAAAGCCTTGTATCGATTAGTCGAAATAAATGCTCCAAAAATAGGATCGCGTTCACGGTTGCCACTCGTGCAAAAAATAATCTACCAATAAATTTGTGTTGAGGATTTTGATCAAATTTTTGTGGTTAGTATGAAACATTTTTTTTTCTTCGCAAGAAATATTTTATTATTATATTTTATTATTTTATTTAAGTTTATTTTTGTTTATAGTTTGATCTCTCCTATTTAAAATAAAAAAGTAAAAAATATCCCATGAATTATAAATGTTTTGAATTTTAAATGTTATAACGATTTTAGCTTGCATTAACAAAAAAAAAAAGAAGAACGGTTTTGATAGTATTATATAATACGAAAATTAAGAGTTTTTTCGATAAATTCAATATACTTATTGAATTAATCAAAATTTTGACAAAATTTTCGTTAAAATTTAGCTTCTATAGAACATTTTGTCAAAACTTTTAATTCTGTAGAAAATTGTAATTCTTTAGAAAATTTTCTCAAATATTTATTTTTATAGAAAATTTTCCCAAAATTTTATTTCAATCGAAAATTTTTTCATGAATATTTTACAAAATCTACCAAAACGTGAAGAATTCTACCAATCTACCAAACAGTAAAAAATGTACCACTTGTGGTAGAATTCAACCAACTGTGGCAACCGTGACGCGGTGCTTCGAAACAAGTCTGTGATATCATGACAGGTGATGAATTATGGATTTACGCGTATGAGCCCGAAACTAAACAACAGTCGACTATATGGGTGTTTCGAGATGAGCCAAATTCAAAAAAGGTTGCTCGCTAGCGAAGTAATCAAATGATCGCCTGTTTTATCGGAAAAACTGGATATGTGGCAATCGTATCACTAGAAAAACGCAGAACAGTGAAAAACAAAAGAGCGATTTTCGATTATAACAAATTGTTTTATTTCTCTAATACCGAAACTTAAAAAGCAACCCTTGATATTTCGATGTGTTACAAACAGAATTCCAAATTTATTATACTCCCATTACCATTCCATAGTGGTGGATATAAAAAGCAAACTCAAGTGCTTGGCCACACAAAACCAACAAACAACTAAATAAGAAAAATAAAATGAAAACATTTTTTTTTTTTGAAAAACTTGACAAATAACATAATGATAAACAAATAATCAGCCACAGTAGGTAGGGTGACAACAACTACGACACAAAAACTAAAACCCTTTTCCTAAAGAAAACTCAACTGTCCCAAAAGTTCCCTAACACTCAAAAAAAGTTCCCTAGCACTAAAAAACAAACACAAACTCTGTTCAGAAATCTATCTAAAGAACCGAAGGACTGATTAAAGCATAGATATCTGCATTCAAAGTTAGGGTAAATGAATAAAAGAGGGTATAGGGGACATGAAATCTTGGAATATTTTAAAATTAAGATAAACTACAGTAAAAGTTTTTTTTTTTTGTGATAGACACTGGTCCTGGCAGAGACCGCCTTGCTTTACCTTTTCCCTAACAACATTGCAACCATGACACACCACCATCACACACAACTACCACCACTACCACAATCAAAGTCGTTGGTTTTCTTAAGCAGTTGTAGAAATCTCACAACAACGCCAAAAATTCTTCAGGCTATTTCCAAAAAGATAAACATCTTGTGGTAAACAAAATATTCCTTGATTACGAATGCGAAAAAGTAAAATTTTCTTCTCATATTCATTAGGGGAAAATTTTACTGTCAGACCCTGTCGTTGCTTGCTAAGAAAAGTTAGCCCTTGAGTAAAGTTAAGTGAATTATATAAAACTTCAGATTATGTTGAAGAATTTGAAATTTCATTTCGTGAAGAGAAGTGCAAATGAAAAATTGATTTGATACAAATATAGATTTTTATAAAAATATCGATTGGAAAAAAATTTCCTATAGAAATGAAACTTTGACGAAATTTTTCTATAGAAACGAAATGTTGACAAAATTTCCTATAGAAAAAAAATTTTGATAAAATTTACTATAGCAAAGAAATTTAGACAACATTTCCTATAGAAATGAAATTTTGAAAAAATTTCCTATAGAAATAAAGTGTTGGCAAAATTTCCTCTAGAAATTAAATTTTGACAAAATTTCCTATAGAAATGAAATTTTGACAAAATTTTTTATAGAAATGAAATTTTCTACCAAAATTCTATAAAAATGAAATTTTGACAAAATTTTTTATAGAAATGAAATTTTATACCAAAATCCTATAAAAATGAAATTTTGACAAAATTTTCTATTCAAATGATTTTGGGACAAACTTTCCTTTAGGTTAGCTTAGGTTAGGTATAGTGGCACCGCGATGTTTCAGCCTCACTTAGACTATTCAGTCCATTGTGATACCACAGTGGTGAACTTCTCTCTTATCATTGCTCGATTCTATTTCAAGCTCAATGACAAGGAACCTCCTTTTTATAGCCGAGTCCGAACGCCGTTATACATTGCAGTGAAACCAGTAAGAGAAGCTTTTAAACACTCAGAAATTTCACCAGCATTACTGAGGTGGGATAATCCACCGATGAAAAACTTTTTGGTGTTTGGTCGAAACTGGGCCCACTGAACCCACGACCCTGTGTATGCAAGGCTCCCAAAACTTTCATTTAGAATTGAAATTTTGACAACATTTCTTATAGAAATGACAGTTAGATAAAATGTCCTATAGAACTGAAAGTTTGATAAATTTTTCTAAAGAAATTAAATTTTGACAAATTTTTCTATAGAAATTAAATTTTGACAAATTTTTCTATAGAAATTAAATTATGACAAAATTTTCTATAGAAAACAATTTTGATGAAAATTTTCTACAGAAATGAAATTTTGATGAAAATTTTCTATAGAAATTAAATTTTGACAAAATTTCCTATACAAATGAAATTTTGACAAAATTTCGTAAAGAAATTAAATTTTGACAAAATTTTCTATAGCAATTAAATTTTGACAACATTTTCTATAGAAATGAAATTTTGATAAAATTTTCTATAAAAATGAAATTTTGACAAAATTTCCTATAAAAATGAAATTTTGACAAAATTTCCTATAGAAATGAAATTTTGGCAAAATTTCCTATAGAAATTAAATTTTGACAAAATTTCCTATACAAATGAAATTTTGACAAAATTTCCTAAAGAAATGAAATTTTGACAAAATTTTCTATAGCAATTAAATTTTGACAACATTTTCTATAGAAATGAAATTTTGACAAAATTTCCTATAAAAATGAAATTTTGACAAAATTTCCTATAGAAATGAAATTTTGGCAAAATTTCCTATGGAAATGAAATTTTGACAAAATTTCTTATAGAAATGAAATTCTGACAAAATTTTCTATAGAAATGAAATTTTGGCAAAATTTCCTATAGAAATGAAATCTTGACAAAATTTATATAGAAATGAAATTTTAATAAAATTTCCTAAAGAAATAAAATTTTGACGAAAATGTCCTATGGAAATGAAATTTTGACAAAATTTCCTATAGAAATTAAATTTTAACAAAATTTCCTAAGGAAATGAAATTTTGACGAAAATGTCCTATGGAAATAACATTTTGACAAAATTTCCTATAGAAGTTAAATAGAAATAGAAATAAAATAAATGTTTTTAGAAAACAGTATATAAAGAAACAAGTATATACGGCCGTAAGTTCGGCCAGGCCGAGTCTTATGTGACCTCCACCATGGATTGCGTAGAAACTTCGCAATTGAATTACTTGGGTTGTGGTATCTTAAAACTTTTTAACGTCGTTTTCTAAATTGTGAGTTAGTCCATACGTGGTATATATTAGACAAAAAAGTTATGTAAAGTTAAGTCTACAAATAATTACGAATCGATATGGACTTTTTGCACGGTACGTAGAGAGCCAGAATTGAAATATGGGGGTCGCTTATATGGGGCTATATACAATTATGAACTTGATATGGACCAATTTTTGTGGGATTGGAAATCGATTTATCTGAGGGATATATATATATATAACTATAGACCAATATGGACCTAGTTACGCATGGTTGTTAACGACCATATACTAGCACAATGTACCAAATTTCAACTCACTCGGATGAAATTTGCTCCTCCAAGAGGCTCCAAAACCAAATCTCGGGATCGGTTTATATGGGGCTATATATGATTATGGACTGATATAGACCACTTTTGGCATGGTTGTTAAATATCATATACGATCACCACGTACCAAATTTCAAGCAGATCGGATGAATTTTGCTTCTCCAAAAGGCACCGGATGTCAAATGTGGGGATCGGTTTATATGGGGCGATCGTTGGAGACAATGGGTTTCCCATTGGCATGCCATACGTTTGATAGTACAGAATTTCTCCATACTTAAAATAATTGTTGTCATTTAAACAAAATTGAAGTAGTTTTAAGAATTGTGTCTTAGGTATTTTAGTGTGTGTTTCTAAACTTTTCCATTGTGTCATTATGTTTTTTTTTATCGCTAGGTGTATAGGTATGTTGGTGAACAACGATACCACGTCAAATGATACTAGTATGTCGCTCTTCCAAGGGACTCTGTAGGTCAAATCTGGGGATCGGTTTATATGGGGCCTATATATAATAATGGACCGATACCGACCAATTTTTGCATGGGGGTTTGAGGCCATATATTAACACCACGTACTGCATCTTATGAATTTTGGTCTTCCAAGAGGCTCCGGAGGTCAAATCTGGTGATCTGTTTATATATGGGCTATATATAATTATCGACCGATGTGGACCAATTTTTGCATGGTTGTTAGAGACCATATACTAACACCATTTACCAAATTTCACCCGGATCGAATGAAATTTGCTTTTCTTAGAGGCCTCGCAAGCCAAATCGGTGGATCGGTTTATATGGGGGCTATATATAATTATGGACCGATGTGGACCAATTTTTGCATGGTTGTTAGAGACCATATACTAACACCATGTATCAAATTTCAGTAGGATCGGATGAAATTTGCTTTTCTTAGAGGCCTCGCAAGCCAAATCGGTGGATCGGTTTATATGGGGGCTATATATAATTATGGACCGATGTGGACCAATTTTTGCATGGTTGTTAGAGAGCATATACTAACACCATGTATCAAATTTCAGTAGGATCGGATGAAATTTGCTTCTCGTAGAGCAATCGCAAGCCAAATTTGGGGGTCCGTTTATATGGGGGCTATACGTAAAAGTGGTCCGATATGGCCCATTTGCAATACCTACATCAATAACAACTACTTGTGCCAAGTTTCAAGTCGATAGCTTGTTTCGTTCGGAAGTTAGCGTGATTTCAACAGACGGAAAGGACGGACGGACATGCTCAGATAGACTCAGAATTTCACCACGACCCAGAATATATATATTTTATGGGGTCTTAGAGCAATTTTTCGATGTGTTACAAACGGGATGACAAAGTTAATATAGCCCCCATCCTATGGTGGAGGGTATAAAAATTTTGACAAAACTCTCATAGAAATAAAATTTTGACAAAATTTTGTCTTGGAATAAAATTATGACAAAATTTTATCTTGGAATAAAATGTTGACAAATTTTCGATAAGAATGAAAGTTTGGCAAATTTTTCTATAGAAATGAAATTTGATAAAATTTTCTATAGAAATAAAATTTTGACAAAATTTTCCCTATGAACAAATTATGACAAAATTTTATCTTGGAATGAAATATTGACAAATTTTCACTAAGAATGAAAGTTTGACAAATTTTTCTATAGAAATGAAATTTTGACAAAATTTTCTATAGAAATGAAATTTTGACAAAATTTTCTCTTAGAATAAAATTATGACAAAATTTTATCTTGGAATAAAATGTTGACAAATTTTCAATAAGAATGAAAGTTTGACAAATTTTTCTATAGAAATAAAATGTTGGCAACATTTTCTATAGAAAAACAATTTTGGCAAAATTGAAAAAAAAATTATTAAAACAAATTTCCCTTGGAATAAAATATTGACAAATTTTCACTAAGAATGAAATGTTGACAAAATTTTCTATAGAAATAAAGTTTTGACAAAATTTTCGCTTGGAATAAAATGTTGGCAACATTTTCTATAGAAATGAAATTTTGACAGATTTTTTTTATAGAAATAAAATTTTGACAAAATTCTCTAAAGAAATAAAATTTTGACAAAATTTTCTATGGAAATGAAATTTTGACAAAATTTTCTCTAGGAATAAAATTTTGACAAAATTTTCTTTTGGAATAAAATATTGAAAAAAATTTCTTTTGGAATCAAATTATGACAAATGTTCACGAAGAATGAAAATTTTACAAAACTCTCCATAGAAATAAAATGTTTGTAACATTTTCTATAGAAATAAAATTTTGACAAAATTTTCTCTATGAAAAAAATTATTAAAACAATTTTCCCTTGGAATAAAGTATTGACAAATTTCAATAAGAATGAAAGTTAGGCAAATTTTTCTATAGAAATGAAATTTTGATAAAATTTTCTATAGAAATGAAATTTTGACAAAATTTTCTCTAGGAATAAAATTTTGACAAAATTTTCTTTTGGAATAAAGTATTGACAAATGTTCACGAAGAATAAAAATTTCACAAAACTCATAGAGAGTTTAGAGAGAAATAAAATGTTGGCATTATTTTCTATAGAAATAAAATTTTGATAAAATTTTCTATAGAAATGAAATTTTGACAAAATTTTCTTTGGGAATAAAATTTTGACAAAATTTTCTTTTGGAATAAAATATTGAAAAATGTTCACGAAAAATGAACATTTTACAAAACTCTCTATAGAAATAAAATGTTGGCAACATTTTCTATAGAAATAAAATTGTGACAAAAATTTATCTTGGAATAAAATGTTGACAAATTTTCAATAAGAATGAAAGTTTGGCAAATTTTTCTATAAAAATGAAATTTTGATAAAATGTTCTATAGAAATGAAATTTTGACAAAATTTTCTCTTAGAATAAAATTATGACAAAATTTTATCTTGGAATAAAATTATGACAAATTTTCTCTAGGAATAAAATTTTGACAAAATTTTCTCTTGGAATAAAATATTGACAAATGTTCACGAAGGATGAAAATTTTACAAAACTTTCTATGGAAATGAAAGTTTTACAAAATTTATAGAAATGGAGTTATGACAAAATTTTCGGTAGGAATGAAATTTTCAAAAAATATTCTTTGGGAATAAAATGACGACAAATTTTCACTAAAAATTAAATTTTAACAATTTGTTTGTTTTTATAGAAATAACATTTTGACCAAAATTAAAAAAACAGATTGACAAAATTTTCTATAGAAATAAAGTTTTGACAAAAATTTCTCTAGGAATAAAATTTTGACAAAATTTTCTATAGAAATGAAATTGTAATAAAATTTCTTATAGAAAGTTCTCTTTAGAAATGGAATTTTGACATTATATTCTATACAAATAAAACGTTGACTAAATTTACTATAAGGTCGATATTAAGCCAACATATCTAAAAAATTGAATTCTTGTTTTTGACCAAAATTCTTGGAATAAAATATTGACAAATGTTCACGAAGGATGAAAATTTTACAAAACTTTCTATGGAAATGAAAGTTTTACAAAATTTATAGAAATGGAGTTATGACAAAATTTTCGGTAGGAATGAAATTTTCAAAAAATATTCTTTGGGAATAAAATGACGACAAATTTTCACTAAAAATTAAATTTTAACAATTTGTTTGTTTTTATAGAAATAACATTTTGACCAAAATTAAAAAAACAGATTGACAAAATTTTCTATAGAAATAAAGTTTTGACAAAAATTTCTCTAGGAATAAAATTTTGACAAAATTTTCTATAGACATGAAATTGTAATAAAATTTCTTATAGAAAGTTCTCTTTAGAAATGGAATTTTGACATTATATGCTATACAAATAAAACGTTTACTAAATTTTCTATAAGGTCGATATTAAGCCAAAATATCTAAAAAATTGAATTCTTGTTTTAGGCCGCACGATCAAGAACCATTGCGGGCAAATTCTCCCTTTGTTTTGGAAGATATATTTTCTCATAAAACCCCTAAAATGTGATCAAAAACTGCAAAATAAGAAACAAGGTTGGTAGTTGTTTGGTAAAAGTTTCTTCAAATGTTGGTAGATTATTGTTGGCCCGAGTGGCAACTGTGTCTGTAATCCGAATAGGATCTCGGTGTTTGGGTACGCCTCTTATGTGCACCGTCTCATCCTCTCATCTGTGTTCGATCCATCGTTGTAGCGCTTATATCGCTCTGTGGGAGTCCTCTCTGTTCTGGGGTCTCATTCTCCCAGGACCATCTAACTGGCTTCAGAATGCTACACTTGGAAGCCATGTCCTCCGTGGATTATTGCGACATTCGCCATATCATCCACCATCTCCCTTATTATCCTTTGATGACTCGTCATATTTCGTCTATCCGTACATTCTCCCAAAATCTTCAATCTCATCATAGCCATGCAGGTCTTAAGTCCAGTATCGTCTCGAAGGCTCTGGTTGATGTAACTAACATGTCCGTTGGACACCTTTTAAAATTTCTATGTTGCACTTCCTCTCCATTGATATTCCCCAGGCTATCGACATCAAGATAGGCCTATGTTCGATCTCATATATCCAGAGCAACACCTTGGAATTTTGGCATTTATTTAGAGCTCACAGCTCTTCTGCATGCAGCCCAACATCTGTAGTCTTTCTTAGTCCTCTCTTTGGTGTGGCTCCATCACTTCAGTTTCCTGACTCCGATATAATTTTTTTTGGTATACTGGTATTGTCTTGCCTAAAAACCCCGGTTTGATATATTTGGCAATTTTAGTCCTTCTAGTGAATAGGCATAATTCTGTCTTCTCCGGGATAACATTCAGTGCTCGGGGTATTGCCCCCTCAAATACTAGACTCAGGATCCTTTTTGCCCTCCTGCAGAATTTGTTTGGATCTCTTCCCTACAAGGCCGTAGCCTGGATTTTAATTCGGGGGGGGGGGGGGGGGGGTTCAACTTAAAAAAAAAATATTCATATAATCTCATGTGTAGAAAATTTTATTTATGCATAGGTATGCATACAATATTTTTATACCCACCACCATAGAATGGTGACGGGGGTATAATAAGTTTGTCATGTGTTACAAACACATCGAAATATCGATTTCCGACTATATAAAGTATATATATTATTGATCAGGGAGAAATTCTAAGACGATATAACGATGTCCGTCTGTCTGTTGTAATCACCGTACAGTATTCACTTATGAAGCAATCGTGCTGAAATTTAGCACAAACTCGTCTTTTGTCTGCAGACAGGTCAAGTTCGAAGATGGGCTATATCGGTCCATGTTTTGGTATGGTCCCCATATAAAACGACCTCCCGATTTGGGGTCTTGGGCTTATAGAAACCGTAGTTTTTATCCAATTTGTCTGAAATGGGAAATCTAGAGGTATTTTAGGACTATAAAGAGGTGTGCCAAAAATGGTGAGTATAGGTCCATGTTTTGGTATAGCCCCCATATAGACCGATCTCCCGATTTTACTTCTTGGGCTTATAGAAACCGCAGTTTTTATTCAATTTACCTGAAATTGAAAATCTAGAGGTATTGTAGGACCACAAATACTTGTGCCAAAAATTGTGAGTATCGGTCCATATTTTGGTATAGCCCCCATATAGACCGATCTCCCGATTTTACTTCTTGGGCTTATAGAAACCGCAGTTTTTATTAAATTTACCGGAAATTGGAAATCTAGAGGTATTGTAAGACCACAAATACGTGTGCCAAAAATTGTGAGTATCGGTCCATGTTTTGGTATGGTCCCCATATTAAACGACCTCCCGATTTGGGGTCTTGGGCTTATAGAAACCGTAGTTTTTATCTAATTTGTCTGAAATTGGAAATCTAGAGGTATTTTCGGGTCATAAAGAGGTGTGCCGAAAACGGTGAGTATCGGTCCATATTTTAGTATAGCCCCCATAAGAACGATCTCCCGATTTAACTCCTTGGGTTTCTAGAAACCGTAGTTTTTATCTGATTTGCCTGAAATTGTAAATATTATGGTATTTTAGGCTCACAAAAACGTGTATCGGATTAAGTTTTTATCGGTCCATTTGGTAATGCCTCCATATAAACAGACTTCACTTCTTCAGGGTGTAGAAGGCGCACTGATCATGAAAATTGGTTGAAACTCAATGTAAAATTTCCAGATTTTACTTCTACAGATTTAAGATTTCAAATCAAGACGTTATTTTATAATTTTCTTGCACACTTACAAGAGATGTTAATGATTCCTCTAAAACTCAAACAAAAATGGTTCTTATGAATCCAGAATCTGATATAGTCCTCATAGGTGAAATCTTTAAATTTATCTTCGGGAAGTGTCCTCAAGCCCTCCTGAAATTTCAAAGAAAACTCTAATATTTGGTTCATGGTGGTGGGTATTTAAGATTCGGCCCGGCCGAACTTACTGCTGTATATACTTGTTATAATATTAAATTGAGCCGACGGGCTTTTTGGGCAGCAAATAAATGAATGACTTCTTCAGTCGGCACATTTATTCGGCGATGAACCGACATTAATGCCAATCCTTTGAGTCTACTCTCGCTAGTCGAATTTCTAAGATACGTCTTTAATCTCTTCATTGTTGAAAATGAACGTTCGGATGAGCACGTAGTAACTGCAGGGATGGAAAATGCAGTTCTATAGTACTTTTTTCAAACCTTTTTCACCCAGGTCAGTACCATAGTACTTCCGCGAATGATTTAGTACCTTTTGTGTAGACATTTTTGAGTCGATATCAGATTTATGGTACAATAGCTTTGACAAAATATTTTAATATTTTGAGAAATTACAAATATGGCAAAACAGACCATGTGGGAAAAAAATCTATTTCGTAAAAGACATAGTCAAAAACAGGATTTTATTGAACTTCAAAAATGTTTTAGTCGAAAAACGAATGCGATTCTACATTATCGATTTTTTATTTCGGTAGAAAATGTTGTCAAAATTTTATTTCTATATAGAATTTTTGCAAAATTTTATTTTTATAGAAAATTTTGTCAAAATTTTATTTCAATTGAAAATTTTGTAAAAGATTTATTTCTATAGGAAATTTTTGCAAAATTTTATTTCTATAGAAAAAATTTTGCAAAATTTTTTTTTCTATAGAATTTTTTTTTGCAATATTTTATTTCTTTAGAAAATTTTTGCAAAATCCCCCTCATCCCCCCTGAATACGGCCTTGCTTCCCTATAAAAGTATTATAACATCGTACAAAGCACGTCATGTGCTTATAGACCACCCTCGTATATTGTATAAGAATCTGATATAGCTTTTATATAAAAATTTCGTTCATTGTGTCAGATTTTAAAGGTTTTTTTTTATTGTTAGTAATTTATTATTTCCATGGTAAGTGGCGTGTATCTTTCGACCCAGATGAGCTCATCAATGCATTTTGAATTTTTCTAGAACATTTGGAAAAACTTTGCCAAGACCTATTTCATGCGATTTCTTTGAAATCTGATTATTTAATTAATTTTTGTTTCACCTTGTAAAAGAAATTACTATTAAGAAATTATCCTGCTGGCACAGAATATATTTCTTTATCAGTATCGAATTAAGAAAAGCTCCTTCCTTATCCTTCCGGTTTGTTTTTATAAATTTCCATGCCATCAGAATATACAACTATCTTGATATGCGTGCTGCTAACAGAAACCTCTGAACAATATCCTAGTAAATATGGGGATTTTCCTAAAAATCCATTTTTAGATTGGTTTTAAATTTTTATAAGGTTTTTGAATTTGGTATTTACAGCTAAATACATTCATAATATGGAAGTGATGGTATTTTTGTGTTCTACAAAAAAATGGAAAAATGTGCTCATCTTTTTCATCCTCTATTTCCAAAAGAAATTCCTAATGAAAAAAAAAAAAAAAAAAAAAAAAAAACAAAATAACAGCAAAAAACTAAAGCCAAGATACCATGCCAAAAAAGGATTGTTTTTCCTGTCTGCCAGTTTTGTGTTATCTAAGTCCAAAGGCTAAAAGTTTTGCATCCCCCCCACTTAAAGCTAAAATATAAGAAAAGCATCCCGAATTTGCCATAACCAGATGACCAGAGAACCAATCAACATTTACCCAATAATGGGCTTAATACATAAGGCCAACGTTATTTTAGTCTAACGAAAACGATGACAATGATGCTTAGAGCCACTTAAAGTGAAATTATATTCGTTATGCTTGTGAAAACCAGATTTCGTTTTGACCTAAATTTATGAAATTATTTTTATTTGCAATATTTTTTATTACATCATCAGCAGCATAAATAGCAAATGGGGGGAATTTTAAGCATTCTTAGAATCTATTTTCATTATGCTTTAGAAAATTTTCAATTTATTTCTAGAAACCTTAAAAAATACTGAGAAATTTCATGGAATTATTCAAATATTAATTAGTCATTGAACATGATTTTGAAGACATCATAAATTTATTATACCCTCCACCATAGGATGGGGATATATTAACTTTGTCATTCCGTTTTTAACACATCGAAATATTGCTCTAAGACACCATAAAGTATATATATTATGGGTCGTGGTGAAATTCGGAGTCGATCTGAGCATGTCCGTCCGTCCGTCCGTCTGTTGAAATCACGCTAACTTCCGAACGAAACAAGCTATCGACTTGAAACTTGGCACAAGTAGTTTTTATTGATGTAGGTCGGATGGTATTGCAAATGGGCCATAGCGGTCCACTTTTACGTATAGCCCCCATATAAACGGACCCCCAAATTTGGTATGCGATTGCTCTAAAAGAAGCAAATTTCATCCGATCAGGCTGAAATTTGGTACATGGTGTACGTATATGGTCTCTAATAACCATACAAAAATTGGTCCATATCGGTCTACTTTTACGTATAGCCTCCATATAAACGGACCCCCAAATTTGGCTTGCGATTGCTCTAAGAATAGAAAATTTCATCCGATCCGGCTGAAATTTGGTACATGGTGTTAGTACATAGTCTCTAACAACCATGCAAAAATTGGTCCATATCGGTCCACTTTTACGTATAGCCCCCATATAAACGGACCCCCAAATTTGACTTGCGATTGCTCTAAGAGAAGCAAATTTCAACCGATCCGGCTGAAATTTGGTACATGGTGTTAATATATGGTCTCTACTAACCATGCAAAAATTGGTCCATATCGGTGCATAATTATATATAGCCCCCATATAAACCGATCCCCAGATTTGAACTCCGGAGCCTCTTAGGGGGCAAAATTCATCCGATCCGGTTGAAATTTGGTACGTGGTGTTAGTATATGGTCTCCAACAACCATGCAAAAATTGGTCCATATCGGTCCATAATTATATATAGCCCCCATATAAACCGATTCCCTGATTTGGTTTGCGCATCCTCTAAGAGAAGCAAATTTCATCCGATCCGGCTGAAATTTGGTACATGATATTAGTATATAGTCTCTAAGAACCATTCAAAAATTGGTCCATATCAGTCCATAATTATATATAGCCCCTATATAAACCGATCCCCAGATTTGAACTCCGGAGCCACTTGGACGAGCAAAATTCATCCGATCCGGTTGAAATTTGCAACTTGGTGTTAATATATGGCCGCTAATAACCATGCCAAAATTGGTCCATATCGGTCTATAGTTATATATAGCCGATCCCCAATCACACAAAAATTGGTCCATATCGGTTCATAATCATGCTTGCCACTCGAGCAAAAATAATCTAGCAAAATTTGTCGAAATTTTATTCTTATAGAAAATTTTGGCAAATTTTATTTCTATAGAAAATTTTGGCAAAATTTTATTTGTGCTCAAAATTGTTGTCAAAATTTTAATTCTATAGAGAATGTTGTCAAAATTTTAAATCTTTTGAAAATTTAGTAAAAATTTTATTTCTATAGAAAATTTTGTCAAAAAAAATCTTTTGAAAATTTAGTAAAAATTTTATTTCTATAGAAAATTTTGTCAAAATATTATTTCTATAGAAAATTTTGTTAAAATCGTATTTCTATAGAAAATTTTGTCCAAATTTTACTTCTACAGAAAATGTTGTCAACATTTTATTTTGTCAAAATTTTATTTCTATAGAAAATGTTGTCAAAATATACGTATTTAGTCGGCCATTTTAAGTTTAATATATATCACGTATGGACTACGTGGTATATATTACGGTATTAGGAAGGTTTAAGATACTTTGTCATCGGCAAAAGTTACCGCAACCCAAGTAATTCGATTGTGAATGACAGTCTTCAGTAGAAGTTTCTATGCAATCCATGGTGGAGGGTACATAAGCTTCGGCCTGGCCGAACTTACGGCCGTATATACTTGTTTTTTTTTCATTTCATCTATTACATGTCGATCGGATCGTACACTGAAATAACATTTTCTCTTTTCATTGGGAAGAAATTTTATATAAACAAAATCTTGTTTTGTCTTCAACAATGTTTATTTAAGACAAAACAAAATATGTGTTTGTGGCAGACATTATCAAGTTAAAATCAAATCGGAGTTGTTTGCTCTTAAAAAAAAACACAATTAATTAATTAAAACAAGTATATACGGCCTTAAGTTCGGCCAGGCCGAATCTTATGTACCCTCCACAATGGATTGCGTAGAAACTTCTACTAAAGACGTTCCTCCACAATTAAATTACTTGGGTTGCGGCCGATGGCAAGGCATCTTAAAAAATCTTAACATCATCTTCTAAATTGTTAGTTAGTCCATGCGGGATATATAGTAGACAAAAGGAAGGTCAATTAAATACGTATATATTCAGTTATTGACCCGTATATATACAGGGAAGAAATAATTAAGAACCGATATGAACTTTTGTGCAGTAATTATAGAGCCAGAATTTAAACACGCCGGTCGCTTTATATGGGGGCACATTTGGACGATTAAATTGACCAAAAAAATCACGAAGTGCACGATATGCATTTTGATTTGAACGCCCATTTTCATAATAAGTCTGGATAACTTTAACACGTTGTTGGATTGTGTATCTCTCCATGGTTCAAATTGAGTAGGTCTGAAATAGAGAAATGTCAAATAAAATTCGGAAAAAACTTGGCGTTTAGGTGTGGTTCCCATTCAACATTGGCCCTTTACAATTATGAACACGAGTCTACTAAAAATGACAAATATTTTACTGTTTGGTAGATTGATAGAATTCTTGATGTTTTGGAAGATTTTGCAAAATATTCCTCTCCAACTATGAAATTTTTCATAAATTTTCTATAGTAATAACATTTTTACGAAATTTTCTATAGAAATAAATTTTTGACAAAATTTTCTATAGAAATAAATGTTTGACAAAGTTTTTTAATTTTTAATAAATTTTCTATAGAAATATAAAATTGTGACAAAATTTTCTATGGCAATAAAATTTTGGTAGATTATTTTTGGCTCGAGTGACAATCGTGATTTTTCTGTGATTGGAGATCGGTTTTTTTTTGGGGCTATATATAACTATATATCGATACGGACGGATCGAAGAGGCTCCGGAGATCAAATCTGGGGATCGGTTTATATAGGGGCTATATATACTTATGCACCGATATGGAGCAATTTTTGCATGGTTGTTTGAGATCATATACTAACACCACGTACAAAGTTTTAACCGGATCGGATGAATTTTGCTCCTTCCAGAGGCTCTGGAAGTCAAATCTGAGGATCGGTTTATATGGGGGCTATATATAATTATGCACCGATATGGAGCAATTTTTGCATGGTTGTTAGAAACCGTATATTAACACCACGTACCAAATTTTAACCAGATCGGATGAATTTTTGTCCTCCAAGAGACGCCGGAGGTCAAATCTGGGGATCGGTTTGTATGGGGGCTATATATAATTATGGATGCATGACTGTTGGATACCATATACTAACTCCATGTACCAAATTTCAGCCAGATCGGATGAAGTTTGCCTAAAATTCCCTTTATCGTGATTTTTTCCCTTTGTGTTAGAATTTGCATAATCACACAAAGTGGATAATATTAACATTTAGAAATGAAATTTTGACAAAATTTCCTACAAAAATGAAATTTTGATAAAAATTCTATAGAACTGAAAGTTTGACAAAATTTCCTACAAAAATGAAATTTTGATAAAAATTCTATAGAACTGAAAGTTTGACAAAATGTCCCAAAGGAATGAAATTTTAACAGCATTTAACATAGAAATAAAATGTTGACAAAATTATTTATAGAAATAAGATTTTGACAACATTTTCTATAGAAATAAGATTTTGACAAAATTTTCTATAGAAATAAAATTTTTACAAAATTTCTACACAAATAAAGTTTTGACAAAATTTTCTATAGAAATAAAATTTTGACAAAATTTTGACAAAATTTAACATTGAAATTAAGTTATAAAAAAAATGTATAGCACTAATATTTTGACAAAATGTTTTATAGAAATAAAATATAGAAACAAAAATTTTGGCAAAAATTTCTTTAGAAATAAGATTTTGACAAAATTTTCTATAGAAAAAAATTTTGACAAAGTTTTCTATGGAAAAAAACTTTGACCAAATTATCTGTAGAAATAAAATGTTGACAAAATTTTCTGTAGAAAATAATTTTGACAAAATCTTCTATGGAGAAAAACTTTCCATGGAAATAAAATTTTACAAAATTTCTATATAGAAATAAAATTTTTACAAAATTTTCGATAAAATTTTGACAACATTTTCGATTGAAATTAAGTTATAAAAAAAATCTATAGCACTAATATTTTGACAAAATGTTTTATAGAAATAAAATATAGAAACAAAAATTTTGGCAAAAATTTCTTTAGAAATAAGATTTTGACAAAATTTTCTATAGAAAAAAATTTTGACAAAGTTTTCTATGGAAAAAAACTTTGACCAAATTATCTGTAGAAATAAAATGTTGACAAAATTTTCTGTAGAAAATAATTTTGACAAAATCTTCTATGGAGAAAAACTTTCCATGGAAATAAAATTTTACAAAATTTCTATATAGAAATAAAATTTTTACAAAATTTTCGATAAAATTTTGACAACATTTTCGATTGAAATTAAGTTATAAAAAAAATCTATAGCACTAATATTTTGACAAAATGTTTTATAGAAATAAAATATAGAAACAAAAATTTTGGCAAAAATTTCTATAGAAATAAGATTTTGACAAAATTTTCTATAGAAATAAAATTTTTACAAAATTTCTATACAAATAAAGTTTTGACAAAATTTTCTATAGAAATAAAATTTTGACAAAATTTACCATTGAAATTAAGTTATAAAAAAAATCTATAGCACTAATATTTTGACAAAATGTTTTATAGAAATAAAATATAGAAACAAAAATTTTGGCAAAAATTTCTTTAGAAATAAGATTTTGACAAAATTTTCTATAGAAAAAAAGTTTGACAAAGTTTTCTATGGAAAAAAACTTTGACCAAATTATCTGTAGAAATAAAATGTTGACAAAATTTTCTGTAGAAAATAATTTTGACAAAATCTTCTATGGAGAAAAAACTTTCTATGAAAATAAAATTTTACAAAATTTCTATATAGAAATAAAATTTTTACAAAATTTTGGATAAAATTTTGACAACATTTTCGATTGAAATTAAGTCATAAAAAAACAAGTATATACGGCCGTAAGTTCGGCCAGGCCGAATCTTATGTACCCTCCACCATGGATTGCTTAGGAACTTCTACTAAAGGCTGTCATCCACAATCGAATTACTTGGGTTGCGATAACACTTGCCGATGGCAAGGTATCGTAAAACTTTTTAACACTGTCTTCTAAATTGTAAGTTAGCCCATACGGGGTATATATTAAACAAAAAAAGGCCGATTAAATACGTATATAATCTAGTTTGACAAAATTTTCTATAGAAATAAAATTTTGACAAAATTTTCTATAGAAATGAAACCTTGACAAAATTTTCTATAGAAATAAAATTTTGACAAAATTTTCTATAGAAATAAAATGTTGACAAAATTTTCTATGGAAGTAAAATGTTGACAAAATTTTCTATAGCAATACAATTTTGACAAAAATTTCTATAGAAATAAAATGTTGACAAAATTTTGTATAGAAATAAAATTGTTGACAAAATTTTCTATAGAAATAAAATTTTGACAAACATTTCTATAGAAATAAACTTTTGACAAAACTTTCTATAGAAATGAAATTTTAACAAAACTTTCTATAGTAATAAAATTTGACAAAATTTTCTATGGAAATAAAGCTTAGGTAGATTACAAAATTTTCTATAGAAATAAAATTTTGACAAAATTTTCTATGGAAATAAAATTTTGACAAACATTTGTATAGAAATAAACTTTTGACAAAACTTTCTATAGAAATGAAATTTTGACAAAACTTTCTATAGTAATAAAATTTGACAAAATTTTCTATAGAAATAAAGTTTTGGTAGATTATTTTTGGCGATATGGACCAATTTCTGTGTAATAAGTCATCGGCTATATATAACTAAAGACCGATATGGACCAATTTTTACATGGCTGTTAGAGGCCATATATTGACAAAATGTACCAAATTTCAACCGTATCGGATGACTTTTGCTTCTCCAAGAGGTTCCGGACGTCAAATCTGGGGACGGTTTATATGGGAACTATATATAATTATGGACCGATATGGACCAATTTTTGCATGGTTGTTAGAGACCATATACTAACACCATGTACCAAATTTCAACTGGATCGGATGAATTTTGCTCTTTCAAGAGGCTCCGGAGTTAAAATCTGGGGATCGGTTAATATGGGGGCTATATATAATTATGGACCGATATGGACCAATTTTTGCATGGTTATGAGAGGCCGTAAACTAACATCAGGTACCAAATTTCAACCGGATCGGATGAATTTTGCCCCTCCAAGAGGCTCCGGAGGTCAAATCTGGGGATCGGTTTATATGGGGGCTATATATAATTATGGACCGATATGGACCAATTTTTGCATGGTTGTTAAAAACCGTATACTAAGACCACGTACTAAATTTCAACCGGATCGGATGAATTTTGCTCTTCCAAGAGGCTCCGGTGGTCAAATCTGGGGATCGGTTTATATGGGAGCTATATATAATTATGGACCGATATGGACCAATTTTTGCATGGTTGTTAGAGGCCGTATACTAACATCAGGTACCAAATTTCAACCGGATCGGATGAATTTTGCCCCTCCAAAAGTCTCCGGAGGTCAAATCTGGGGATCGGTTTATATGGGGGCTATATATAATTATGGACCGATATGGACCAATTTTTGCATGGTTGTTAGAGACCATATACTAACATCAGGTACCAAATATCAATCGGATCGGATGAATTTTGCCCCTCCAAGAGGCTCCGGAGGTCAAATCTGGGGATCGGTTTATATGGGGGCTATATATAATTATGGACCGATATGGACCAATTTTTGCATGGTTGTTAGAGACCGTATACTAAGACCACGTACCAAATTTCAACCGGATCGGATGAATTTTGCTGCTCCGGGAGGCTCCCCAAACCAAATTTGGGGATCGGTTTATATGGGGGCTATACGTAAACGTGGTCCGATTTTCATTTATTTTCAATACCATCCGACCTACATCAATAACAACTACTTGTGCCAAGTTTCAAGTCGATAGCTTGTTTCGTTCGGAAGTTAGCGTGATTTCCACAGACGGACGGACAGCCGGACAGACGGACAGACGGACGGACGGACAGACGGACGGACGGACGGACGGACGGACGGACATGCTTAGATCGACTCAGAATTTCACCACGACCCAGAATATATATACTTTATGGGGTCTTAGAGCAATATTTCGATGTGTTACAAACGGAATGACAAAGTTAATATACCCCCATCCTATGGTGGAGGGTATAAAAATCTATAGCACTAATATTTTGACAAAATGTTTTATAGAAATAAAATATAGAAACAAAAATTTTGACAAAAATTTCTATAGAAATAAGATTTTGACAAAATTTGTTATAGAAAAAAAATTTGACAAAGTTTTCTATGAAAAAAAAAAAAACAAAATTATCTGTAGAAATACAATTTTGACAAAATTTTCTATGGAAATAAAATTTTGACAAAATTTTCTGTAGAAATAAAATTTTGACAAAATTTTCTATAGAAATAAAATTTTGACAAAATTTTCTATAGAAAATAATTTTGACTTTAACAAAATTAGAAATAAAAATTTGATAAAATTATCTGTAGAAATACATATTTGACAAAATTTTCTATAGAAATAAAATTTTGACACAATTATATAGCCATAGGAAATTCTTGTAAACGTCTATTGTCGACCAGGTAGGACTCGTTTGTTTTCCTTTCGTGTTGAAGGGGAAGTGTGAAAGGCTTCTTAAGACCAAAAATTGGATTAACAAGTTAAAAGTTGCACTTACATTTTTGCTTGGACATGTTTAAATGCCCCGAAAGAACCTACCACGGAGGATAAGTTGACAAAAATCAAGGATATTGTATTGGAAAACTGCCATGAGGTAGCTGAAATAGTAGACATTTCAAAAGATCATTGAAGTCATGTAATTCATAAAGTTTTTGCTATGCAAAGGCTGTTGGCATAATGACAGCCGCGTTTGCTCTGTGAATTCATTGTAGATCAGTGTTTGACGTTGACTAAGCTCAATCGGAAAGAGTTTTTGCATCATTTGGTGACGAAGGACAAACCATGGATTCACGGGCAGATATTGTAGACCAAATAACAATCAAAAAATTGAACTGAACGTAACGAATTTACTCCCAAGAATCCAAAATATGTTAATCAGTGATCGCCATTGTGTTTCAAAATGACTACCTGTGAAAGATCTTTTCGACACTGAAGTTAAGAAAAACTGTTATTTCGCAGTGACAATACACCCGCTGCTGCGTAACAGTCGAATTGGGCTAACAAATGCAGTTGACTTTGTTGGCTAACATATTTTTCTATATGCGTGAATTTATTGCGAAAATGTTGTTTTTTTCTATTTATTTATTTTTTTTTTAACTGTAACTTTTTTACATTATGGACTTGCACACATGGCTTGCAAATACAAAATATTATAGCCTAGGAACTGTGTATAAAACTGTAATTTTTTATTTTCAAAAATCAATTTTTTCAATTTAGTAATAACTGAAATAATATTAATTATAATCACTCATACGACACCATATACATCTATTAAGGGAAGAGTATTGATGCATTAATATCCAAAGGTGATATCTATAAAAAGTTAGCTCAACCTTTATCTTTATAATATATATGTGCATAAATTTCTTTAAATAAGCAAGAACGTATAAAAACAATAAAGTAAAATACAATTTTCAACTCTCTTTGTGTTTTGAATATCAAATATGTGAGGAAACTCCATAATATTCCATATTATTTCCTTATCATATTGAATTTTTATTGCTAACAATACATATCCAAATACCACAACAGTTTTATGTTCGTTTGTGTCTATGAAATATATATGAGGGTTTATACATATATATTTTAAGCCAAATAAATTAGAACGTTTTTTATGGGGAGGAAGCAAAACAAGTGAATTTATCAAATTTATTATGTATGCATAAAAGAATATACCTATCATAATCATCATCGATGTTATTTTCTCATGATCCCAGGACAATGAAATCAATGAGACATATCTTCTAAATTGCAAAACAATAAAAGCCAAAGGTTATATTGAATTTCCAATTTTTTTTTTAAGTATACCAATAAATTGAAATATTATCATTGTTAATAATTTATAAGATCGTATTAATTTACAAACCGAATTGATACATTTATTACCATGAAGAATAAGAAATAAAAAACTAAAATCAATAAAATATTCGACGAATTTTTTGTAGAAATGGGGTTTTTAATATTAGCATACGTTTGTTTTATTTTAATGAGGCATATGTATTTGAATGTATATACAAAAGAAATATGGGGACAAAATATGATTTTTTTAAAAGGGAAAATATATCGAAGTATCAACTTAAAAAAAATCAATAATGCGATCTTTGGAAAATAAAGAGAATACGCACACATCACGTCATATCACAAATTACTTCATTGTGATAGTTTTTTAATACCAAATAAATTTCAGTTTAAATCCATTTGTCGACTAAACTACTAGATTAGCTTAACCAATAGAAGAAAAATGTATTCGGCAAATTAATTAGGGAAAGAACCTTTTGACTGTAGGACAGTTAGATGGTCCATCGTTTCGGAACATCCACATTCCTCATCAGCATCATGTACTTATTATCAGAATAAATTCTGTGAACTTCAATCAAGTATGAACATCTCGAAAAAAAACGTTTTTCATAGTAGATTTTTTCCTTCATCAATTCATACAAACATTTAAATTTTTCTTTGCCCATGTCAAGCAATAGATTTAAATGCAGTTGGCTAGTTCCATTTTATGTTTTATTTAATTTGTTCATCTTAAAACAGAAAATTGGTTTAAATATTTCAGCAAGATCGATACTAAAAGCTGTGGAAAAGTTCGGAAAAATTCGCCCGAACGGAAACATGTGTATAGATTTGTAACTGGTATTTTTTTTTAATTCCTTACTCATCTTTGTCTATAAACCTTTAGTAATAATTAAATGTAAATTAAAACAGAAACGTTACAAGATTTCCATTTATTACTCGAAATCTCAAGAAATCTCACATAGTCATAACTCTTTAAATCTTAAATTTTCTGATATTTTAAATATAACAAGTATATACAGCAGTAAGTTCGGCCGGGCCGAATCTTAAATATCCACCACCATGAATCAAATATAATAGTTTCCTTTGAAAACTTTTCGTCGGTGCGGGTATCTTGATAATATATGTAGGATTTAAGGGGGTTTGATGACAGATATTCTCCCAAGCAGGTCAATTCAACCAGTACACTTCCCGAAGATAAATTTAAAGATTCTACCTATAAAGACTAGATCAGATTCTGTATTTATAAGAACCAATTTTGTTTGAATTTTAGAGAAATCTTAAACATATCGTGTAAATGATGAAAAAGGCCTTGATTTGAAATCTTAAATCCGTAGATTTTTACCGACATTACTTAAATGATAACGAGGAGTAAAATCTGGAAATATTACATTTAGTTTCAAGCAATTTTTATGATCAGTGCTCCTGTTATACCTTGAAGAAGTGAAATCGGTCGATCGATCAGTGTGTTACATAATGGACCGGTAGAAATAAATGCGATACAAATTTGTGAGGGTCTAAAATACCAGTATATTTACATTGTCAGGCAAAGTGGATAAAAGCTACAGATTCTAGCAGCCCAAGAAATAAGTTCGGGAGGTAGGTCTATATGGGGGCTATACCAAAACGTGGACCAATAATGAAAATTTTCGACACACCTCTTAATGTTCCTCAAATAGCTCTAGAATTCCAATTTCAGACAAATTGAAATCTAAAATCGGGCGATCAGTCTATAAGGGGGCTATAGCAAAATTGGATAAAAACTACGGATTCTATAGGTCCAAGAAGTAAATTTGGGAGATCGATCTATAAGGGGGCTACTACGAAACATGGACCGATACACCCCATTTTCCGCACACCTATTTGTGGTCCTAAAATACCTCTCGATTTCTAATTTTAGACAAACCGAATAAAAACTACGGTTTCTAGAAGCTGAAGACCCCAAATCGGGGGATCGGTTTATATGGGAGATATATCAAAACATCAACCAATACCCTCAATTTTCGACACACCTATTTGTGGTCTTAAAATACCTCTAGATTTTCAATTTCAAGCAAATCGGATGGAAAATACAGTTTCTAGACGCCCAAGAAGTAAAATCGGGAGATCGGCCTATATGAGGTCTATACCAAAACATGGACCGATACATCCCATTTTCGCCGCACATACATCTGGTCATAAAATACCTCTGGATTTCAAATTTCAGGCAAATCGGATAGTAAATACAGTTTCTAGAAGCACAAGAAATAAAATCTGGAGGTCGGTCTATATGGGGGCTGTACGAAAACGTGGACCGATACATCCCATTTTCGGCACACCTCTTTATGGTCACAAAGACGCCCAAGAAGTGAAATCGGGAGATCGGTCTATATGAGGTCTATACCAAAACATGGACCGATACACCCCATTTTCGACACACCAATCTTTGGCCCTAAAATACCTCTAGATTTTAAATTTCAGGCAAATTGGATAAAAAATACAGTTTCTGGACGCCCAAGAAGCAAAATCCGGAAATCGGTCTTTATGGGGGCTATACCAAAACATGGACTGATAGGCACAATTTTCGGCACACTCTCTGATGGTCCTAAAACATTTCTAGATTTTCAATTTCAGGCAAATTACAGTTTTTATAAGCCCAAGACCCCAAATCGGTTTATATGGGGACTATATCAAAACTTGGCAGCCCGATGTATCAGGCTCACTTAGACTATTCAGTCCATTGTGATACCACAGTGGTGAACTTCTCTCTTATCACTGAGTGCTGCCCGATTCCATATTAAGCTCAATGACAAGGGACCTCCTTTTTATAGCCGAGTCCGAACGGGGTTCCACATTCCAGTGAAACCACTTAGAGAAGCTTTGATATAGCCCATCTTCGAACTTGACCTGCCTGCAAACAAAACACGAATCTGTGCCAAATTCCAGAACGATATCGCCATAATTGAAGGCTGTAGCGTGATTACAACAGACAGACGGAAATCCGGACATGCTTATATCGTCTTAGAATATCTCCCTGATCAAGAATATATATACTTTATATAGTCGGAAATCGATATTTCGATGTGTTTCAAACGGAATGACAAACTTATTATACCCCCGTCACTATTCTATGTTAGATCGACTCAGAATTTCACCACGACCCAGAATATATATACTTTATGGGGTCTTAGAGTAATATTTCGATGTGTTACAAACGGAATGACAGAGTTAATATACCCCCATCCTATGGTGGAGGGTATAAAAACAAAAAAGCGACTCTTAGTCGCTTGCGTACATTTTGCAAAATGCTATTATATGAAAGCGAATAGTAAGTATAAAATATTGTACTTGTCAATTTTCTAAAATCAATTTTGAGGTCTTAAAAACTTATTATTATCTTTAATTAAAATCACTCATTCGACACGATGTACTCATAAAATTACTTGCACACATACACGAATTAGAGATAGGTTGAAAGGTATCATTAATGACATAACAGCACTGTTATCAATGTTTTAAGATCAATTAGTTATTTGGGAAAAATATACCCTAAAATGTAGAAATTTATTGTCGTTCAATTAAAAATTAATAATTTATAAAGCACTCAGTTTTTAAATTTAATGAATGGTTATGACTCTTAACCACTTGCACACATTTTGCAAAATCCTTCTATATGACAAAACATTATTAACAAAAATTATTCTTATCCTTAATTAAAATCAGTCATACGACACAGTGTATTCATAAACTTCCTTGCACACATACACGAATTAGAGATAGATTGAAAGGCAGCGTTAATGACATAACAACACTGTTATTAATGTTTTAAAAGCAATAAGTTATTTGGGAAAAATATACCCTAAAATATAGAAATTTCAAAAATTATTAATTTATAAACACTCAGTTTTAAATTTAATGAATGGTTATGACTCTTAAACGATTGCACACATTTTGCAAAATACTTCTATATGAAAGCGAATAGTATTTGTAAATTATTGTATTTGACAATTTTCTAAAGTCAATTCTCTGATCGTAAAAAAAATTATTATTATCTTTAATTAAAATCACTCATACGACACAATGTACTCATAAAATTACTTGCACACATACACGAATTAGGGATCGGTTGATAGGGGGTGTTAGTGACATAACGTCACTGTTATCAATGCTTTAAAATCATTTATTTGTTTGGGAAAAATATACCCTAAAATATAATACTTTGTGCTCGTCCAATCAAAAATTATTAATTTATAAGCACTCAGTTTTTAAATTTAATGAAAACTTAGTTTATGTTAAACGGCTTCTACTTAAAAATGTGCAAAAAAGTCTTTGTCATTTGTTAATAATTTTAAAATAGTTGTTTGATTCCTACATTTGGCAATTTAAAGACTTGTACAGTAGAATAAAAGCACTACCAAAAAAATCTCACTTATCTGTAAATGAGTTTATGCTATGATATAAATATTGACTTTTTGACTGTGTATACATTTTGAAAAAAAAACTAACCTATAATTGCATATAAGCTATTAAAATTAAATTAAATTATTTTCCTTGTGAAGTTTTTAAAAAACTTCTTACTTTTTTCATTACATATTCAACAGATTTGCAGTATGTACTTTTTTGGTGAAAGCTTTATTTTAGGGACTTTCTTTTTAATATAACAACTGCAATAAATTTCTTCGGAAAACGAAATGGAATATTATGCTCAAATAAAGACTTTTAAAACAAAATTTTTCCTTTTCCAAATAATTTCTTATATAAGCCTATATGGCTTATATTAAAAAAAGTAACATTTTGAAAGGCTTATATAAATCCCATAAGAAATATATAAGAGTTTTCTCCTGAATGATTGGATATAGGCATTGTGCAACATTTTCCCCCAATAATCTTGTCCTTAAATAAAATGTTAACTTACATCTTATGCTTTGAATTTATAGATTTCTCAAAATATATAAATATTTTTTTCCCAGAATACAAAAATATCCTATATCAATTTAGATTTTATAAATGGGGGAATTTTATATTATTTCCATTTATTTAGATTTCACAATTATTTCACAAAAATTTAATTATGAAAAATATGTATTATGCATTACTAAAGATGGCTAAATTCACCAACCACTATCCCCATTGCTCTACATATATGCTCTACCAAATTCAACAAGTTTACAAATATACATTGAGCAATTACTCCATTCCCAACAATAAATATTTAGTTTGTGCATACTGTATGCTTTCCTAGAAATACTAACATTTAATACAAACAGCATGAAATGCCAATACTCACATTATTCTAAATTAAATTTTACTTCCTGCAATACACACAGAGTATTTATAAATATCACAGCATAAGCACATGAACAAATAAATGAGAAATTTACGTTTCACACATTTAACTACATATAGAAACGTACGTATATTGATAGTGATTTTATTGTAGTGAAAATGTTTACAAATCCTTAAATTTACAACATTTATGAATCAAAGCACTATTTTGAAATTATTTGGAAATGATGAAGGATTTTACATATTTTCCAGTAGTAGCTGTTTTGCATAAACTAGGGTTTCATTAAATGTAAAAGCTAAGTGCTTTATAAACTGATATGTTTTGATTGTGTGAAAACTAAAATAAATTATGATATTTCAATGTATATTGTACCAAATAACTAATTGATATTAAGAGATTTTTAACAGCGTAGTTATGCCACAATTGACCTCTTTAAATAGATATTTAACTCGTCTATGTGTGCATGAAATTGTATGAGTACCTTATGTCGGATGAGTAATATTAATTAAAAATATAATTAAAATTTGTTAAGACAGATGAATTGATCTAAGAAATCCACTGAAAGTAATCATTTAAATGTACTGTTAGATCTGTTATAAAAGTCTTCTTTCCAATGTGTGCAAACTTTTAAACGGCTGAAAGCTACTAGATATATATCACACCATAAGCAAATGAGTAAATATATGAGGAATTTACATTGCACACATTCATATACATATAAAACCGTATGTATATTGGTAGTGCTTTTATTCCACTGTAAATATAGGCAAATCCTTAAATTTACAACATTTAGGAATCCAACTACTAATTTAAAATTAAATGATGAATTATTATTAAATGATGAAGGATTTTCCATGAAAAAGTCTTTGGTATGAACAAAGTTTTCATAAAATGTAGAAGCTCAGTTCTTTATAAACTAAAGTTTTATGATTGTTTGAGAAAAAGAATAAATTATGATAATTTAAAGTATGTTTCCTCAAATAATTAATTGATCTTGAAATATTTTAAATAGTATGTTTATGCCATTAACACCATCTTTCGATCGATATCTTACTCGTGTATGTGTGCAGGAAAGTTTACGAGTACATTGTGTCGTATGAGTGATCAAAAAATTTTCTGTAAATCAAAAAATCAAACGCGTTTTTTTTATATATTTCTTTACGCAACCATGGACTTTCTCTTGATATGCACATTTCCAAATAGTATTTAAATAACATACACAAGTATATACGGCCGTAAGTCCGGCCAGGCCGAATCTTATGTACCCTCCACCATGGATTGCGTAGAAACTACTACGAAAGACTGTCATCCACAATCGAATTACTTGGGTTGTGGAATCTTAAAACTTCCTTACATCGTTTTCTAAATTGTGAGTTAGTACATACGTGGTATATACTAGACAAAAAACGTATGTGTAGGTAAGTCTACAAATAATTACGAATCGATATGAACTTTTGCACGATACGTAGAGACCCAGAATTGAAATATGGGAGTCACTTATATAGGGGCTATATACAATTATGAACTTGATATGGACCAATTTTTGTGTGATTGGGGATCGATTTATCTGAGGGCTATATATAACTATAGACCGATATGGACCAAGTTAGGCATGTTTGTTAACGCCGGTATACTAGCACAATGTACCAAATTTCAACTGACTCGGATGAAATTTGCTCCTCCAAGAGGCTCTAAAACCAAGTCTCGGGATCGGTTTATATGGGGGCTATATATGATTATGGACTGATATTGACGAATTTTGGCATGGTTGTAAAATGTCATATACTACCACCACGTACCACATTTCAACCAGATCGGATGAATTTTTCTTCCCCAAAAGGCACCTATATATAAATATGGACTGATATGAACCAAAGTTGGTTGTTGGATACTATATACTATATACATCACGTACCAAATTCAAACCGAATCGGATAAATTTTGCTCTTCCAAGGGGATCCGCAAGCCAAATCGGGGGATTGGTTTATATGGGGGCTCTATATAATTACGGACCGATGTGGACCAATTTCTGCACGGTTGTTACGGATCATATGTTGACACCATGTACCAAATTTCAGCCGGATCGGATGAAATTTGCTTCTCTTAGAGGCTCCGCAAGCCAAATCTGGGGATCGGTTTATATGGGGGCTCTATATAATTACGGACCGATGTGGACCAATTTCTGCATGGTTGTTACGGATCATATGTTGACACCATGTACCAAATTTCAGCCGGTTCGGATGAAATTTGCTTCTCTTAGAGGCTCCGCAAGCCAAATCTGGGGATCGGTTTATATGGGGGCTATATATAATGATGGACCGATGTGGACCAATTTTTGCATGGTTGTTAGAAACCATATGCTAACACCATGTACGTGAGACACAAAAATCATATATATAGAGAATAAATAGGGTAAATAGAACTGCACTCATCTATATGGCAGGTGCCATGAGGACCACAGCCACTGCCCCTCTGGAGGTACTGATGGGATTTATCCCACTCGATTTACACGTAAGGAAGACGGCTGAACTGACACTTCTGAGACTGAGGAGCTTGAACACGCTGGAGAGGACAGCCTGCAGGCATACTGACATTCTGGCCGGGCAGTATAGAGAGACGGACCATATGGCCACGGAGCATGTTTATCATCACAAACCGACATACATTTTACCAAGTATGGAGGAGTGGGAAGGCAGGAGGATACCCTTCGGAACCCTGAACATGTATACGGACGGATCAAAGATGGAGGAAGGAACGGGCAGCGGAATCTATTGTAGTGAACTAGGAATAAGGGAGTCTTACACGCTGGATAGTGATTGCAGTATTTTTCAGGCTGAGATTTCTGCGATCACAAAGGCTGCTGAGTCGCTGTTGATGACGCCGTTATTCAGAAGCGATATCAGCTTCTTCA
The DNA here is from genome assembly GCF_050003625.1 of Haematobia irritans. Classification (NCBI taxonomy): domain Eukaryota; kingdom Metazoa; phylum Arthropoda; class Insecta; order Diptera; family Muscidae; genus Haematobia; species Haematobia irritans. The sequence goes on along the minus strand of NC_134401.1, from coordinate 42,779,212 downwards.
TCGACAGTCAGGCAGCTATAAAGGCATTGTGCAGTGCTGACATAAGATCTAGGGTAGTGAGCCGCTGTCGTCGAGAACTCAAGGTTCTCACTGAACAGCATAATATAACTCTGTGCTGGATACCTGGGCACTATGTGCGGATGTGCTGGCTAAGGAGGGTGCTCGTGGAACGAACAACGTCCTAGCGGACGTTTTTCCTCCACTATCTTCTTATCATTACAGGATAGAGGTTAAATATGATGAGCAATGGCGAAGACGCTGGTTCTCTTCGGATGATTGCGAGCAAACCAAGTTGATACGGGATGAAAAGAAACGTAGGAACTGTGAAATTTTGTTGTCGATGAACAGAGAGGAATTACGGCCATTGTTTGGTATCATAACAGGACATGACACACTTGGGAAACACATGTTAAGAATAGGACTTAAAGACGATGATATCTGTAGATGGTGCCTGGACCCGGAAGTTACGGAGGACTCGTACCACTTCCTGTGTCAGTGCCCAGCTTTATCCTTTAGAAGAAACAAGATACTGAGCTCCCTTTTCTTTCAGGTTCTCACTGATCTGCGGGAGTGCAGCTTAAGGAACATACACACAGAGAAGAGATTGGTAGTATATCGGTTGTAGTTATGAAAATTCTACTTTAGTAATTATTCATCAGTTGTGTCAACCTTATTGCTATATTCAAAATCATTTTGCAATCTTCCCTACCATTTGGCGGACATGTCAATAGATTATCTATTCTCATAATAATCAAATAGTTGTAGCAACCAAATGTCTCACCTATAAAAAATTTTAGTTGAAATCGGTTGATACGACCAACCATAAATAAATTCCACAACAGTCATTCAGTAGTCATCAGGTACATACGGTCTTCATAACCGAATGACATGTGAAATATTTTTCAAATGCCATTTTGTTATTTCCAATTTATAGTAGTTTAAGAAGACGTGTAGACATTACACATTTTAATTCAAATAAAAAAAATACGGCCAGAGGCACAGACAGGAAAAACATAAAGCGCAGAAGAAATCAAATCCTCAAATCGTGGTATGGTATATATCACCCGTGCCCACTTAAATAAGGGACAAAGCGGCCGCATCGGAAGGAGAAAAATTGAAAAATCACATCGAGGGATCACAATGGAGCTATACTGGTCTAAGTGGGCATCAATACAAGAACATTGATGTCACCCTCTACAACTTAACCTAACACCATGTACCAAATTTCAGCCGGATCGGATGAAATTTGCTTCTCTTAGAGGATCCCCAAGTCGAATTTGGGGGTCCGTTTATATGGGGGCTATACGTAAAAGTGGACCGATATGGCCCATATACAATACCATCCGACCTACATCAAATACAACCACTTGTGCCAAGTTTCAAGTCGATAGCTTGTTTCGTTCGGAAGTTAGCGTGATTTCAACAGACGGACGGACGGACGGACATGCTCAGATCGACTCAGAATTTCACCACGACCTAGAATATATATACTTTATGGGGTCTTAGAGCAATATTTCGATGTGTTACAAACGGAATGACAAAATTAATATACCCCCATACTATGGTGGAGGTTATAAAAATATTATGGAGTACATTGCACACATCAAAGATATATGAAAATTTACAAAGGGTGATTAAATATAAAGTTGAATTGATAATGAGTTTTGCGAAATCAATTTCCTCACTTTATAAAATTTCAATTTATTTTAATTATTATAGCTAGTAGCTCATCCATGGTGGCATTTTTTTTTTTTTTTTTGGTACACATATTTCTAAATAGGATCTAAATACATTGAAAAAATTAGAGAATATATGGCACACATCGTGGAGATATGCAAAGTTTCAAAGGCTTATGAAATAAAAATTGAATATATTAATAATTTTGCGAAATCAATTTCTCAACTTCATACAAGTTCAAATAATTTAATTATTATAGCTCACACTCAACAATGCACTTTTTTTTACCGTATGCCTATTTTGAAGGAGATATACGAATTTTCAAAGGCTGATGAAATGTAAAATTGAATATATGGAAATTTTTGCGAAATAAGTTTCCCGACATTATACAATTTCAGATTAATTTAATTTTAATAGGTCATACACCACCATGGACTTTTTGCGAAATGCATATTTTTATATAGTATTTAAATAAATTAAAAAAAGTCATATATGTATATCACACGATAAAGAGATATGCAAATTTTAAAAGACTGATTAAATATAAAATCAAATATTTCAAAAATTTTGCGATATAAATTTACTCACTTGATATAATTTTAATTTAATTTAAAAAGTACATACGTCACCATGGACGTTTTTCGATATGTATATCTCTAAATAGAATCTTAAAACGTGAAACAAATAAGATATATGCAAATTCCTTTTTTTATAAAATATAAAATGGAATTTATAAACAGTTTTGCGAAATCACTTTCACATGCCACCATACACTTTTTTCATATATGCATATTTCTAAAAAGGATCTAAGTACATTAAAAACTGATGGCATATATTTCATAGCTCAATGGGATATGCAAAGTTTCAAAGACGAGTGAAATATAAAATTGAAAATATATTACAAATTTTGCGAAATCAGTTTCCCCACTTCATATTATTTCAGTTTAATTTTAATTGCTCATACGCAACCATGGATTTTTTTTCCATATGCATAATTCTAAATAAGATCTAAATACATAAAAAAATATAGAAATTATTGCACACATCAAGGCGAAAAGAAAAAGTTTCAAAGTATGATGAAATATAAAATTGAGTTTTTAAACAAATTTTCGATATCAATTTCAGCACTTCGTACAAGTTTAAATTTATTTATTTATTATATAGTTATAGCTAATACGCAACCTTGCACTTTTTATACCCTAAACCACATAGTGGTCAGGGTATAATAAGTTTGATCGGCCAAAAAATGTGCCTACCAGAAATATTGATTTTAGACCCCATAAAATATATACCGATCGACTCAGAATCACCTCCTGAGTAGATCTAGCACTTGGTGTCCGTCCGTCCGTCCGTCTGTCCATGTATTTGTTGTTCACAGGATTCCGGTCGCAATTACTAACCGATTTTGATGAAATTTGGTACAGGGAGTTTGGCCACAAAATTATTATTTATCAACCGATCTTACTCAAAGTTGGCTAAATATAATCTTCTATAGCACTAACTATATGTGCAAAAAATCATCGAAATCGGTTCAGATATAGCTATAGCTCCCATATATATGTACCGCCCGATTTTTCTAAATTTGGCCATAAAACCCTTATTTATCAACCGATCTTACCCAAATTTGGCCAAATGTAGTCTTCTATAGCACTAACTATATATGCAAAAAATCATCGAAATCGGTTCAGATTTAGATATAGCTCTCATATATATGTATAGCCCGATTTTCCCAAATTTGGCCATAGAACCCTTATTTATTAACCGATCTTACTAAAAGTTTGCTAGATCCAGTCCTCTATAGTACTAACTATATGTGCAAAATTTCATCGAAATCGGTTCAGATGTAGATATGGCTCCCATATATGTATCACCCGATTTTGAAAAATTCTACCCTAATAACCTTATGTTTGACCATACAGGCCTCATTTCTTAACTGATCTTACTCAAATCTTGCACAAGGTAACCTTTCGTGGTATTAATCAAACCCGCAAAATATTATGCAAATTGGTTCAGATTTAGATATAGCTTCCATATATATGCATCGCTCGATTTTCCCAAATTTGGCCATAGTACTCTTATTTATTAACCAATGTTACTTAAATTTCAAATTTTGATGTACTAGCCGATCGTACTTATACGTACTTGTAGCTCTTACATAAGAATATTGCTCGATTTTTACAAATTTGTATTTATTACCCACACTAATTTAATGATTTTCTCTTTTTTAATAATGGGCTCAATATTAGTGGCATACTAACTCCGTAGGTGCAATATCAACACAGCCAGTGTTGCTAGAAGTAGGGGAAATTCCCTATATGTAGGGTTTTTCTAATATTTAGCGTCTTGTAGGGACGAGGAAATTAGAAGCCGACAAGGCTTGATCTTTAACAATGTGTGGTAAACTTTAATCCTGTAGAAAATTTTGTCAACATTTTATTTCTATAGAACATTTTGTCAAAATTGTATTTCTATAGAAATTTTTTTTCAAAACATTATTTCTATAAAAAATTTTCTCAAAATTTTATTTCTGCGGAATTTTTTCTCAAAATTTTATTTCTATAGAATTTATTGTCAAAATTTTATTTCTATAGAAAAATTTCTCACAAAAAGTACTTAGAAGCATTTTTGTTTTGTAAAATTTTTAAATTTAACGAAAAATATAGCAGTGAAAATTGTTTGGGAATGTATGGGATAGTAGGGAACTTCTTTTGTCCTTGTAGGGTAAACCGAACATTTTCCCTGGCAACATTGACTATGAGCTTTAGTCAGATTGACACAAAGCACCCATGGACATGTACCCCTTAATTTTCTTAAATATGCAACTGCGGTTTATCTCCCAGACCTATATGTTACCCCACAAATGCTTATGATTACTAATTCTGTAATGGTGGTTTAGGGTATGATATAGTCGGCCCCGCCCGACTTTCTACTTTACTTACTTGTTTTTTCAATATACCTGTTTCTAAATAATATTTAAATACATTAAAAAAATTATGGAATTTATTGCACATATCAAGGAAATATGCAAAGTTTCAAAGTTTTGCTAAATGAGTTTCAATATATTTTAATTTTACTAGTATATACGCAACCATGGACTTTTTGTATGAATCTTTCTAAATAAGATCTAAATACATTAAAAAATTACATATTGTTCTGCATACATCAATGAGATATGACAAATAAAACGCTAATGACAAATAAAATTGAATATACAAACATTTTTTCGAAATCAGTTCCCCACTTCATAAAAGTTAAAATTAATTTAATTATTATAGCTCATACGAAACCATGAACATTTTTTCATATTAAGCACTCATGTTAGGTATGCCTATTTCCAAATTTAGCGATAGTTGACATAACAAAATCTATTATATAAATTAAAGTATCAATTAGAACAAACAAAAATGAAATTACTGGCATATTAAAGTCATTGCATTATTTTAATAAAAATTAGTTTTTGAAGATATCTACTCTGCATTCCTTAAGGGAATGCTAAAGGAAGTTATCATTTCTTTTATGGCCAAATAGTTTATTTCATCTTCGTGTCCTATCATTCACTAAATCGACTTATGTTCACGGTTGCCACTCGAGCCAAGAATAGCCTGCCAAATTTGGAGAAAATTAAAAAACAAACTACCAAACAAAAAAATAATATTTTACAAAATTTTATTTCTATAGAAAATTTTGTGAATATTTTATTTCTATAGAAAATTTTGTGAATATTTTATTTCTATAGAAAATGTTTTTAAAATTTTATTTCTATAGACAATTCAGTAAAAATTTCATTGCTAGAAAAAATTTTGTCAAAATTTTATTTCTATAGAAAATTTTGTCAAAATTTTATTTCTATAGAAAATTTTGTCAAAATTTTATTTCTATCGAAAATTTTGACAAAATTTTGTTTCCATAGAAAATTTTGTCAAAAATGTATTTCTATAGAAAATTTTGTCAACATTTTGGTTCTATAGAAATTTTTTTCAAAATGTTATTTCTATAGAAAATTTTCACAAAACTTTATTTCTAGACAATTTGGTCAAAATTTTATTTCTATAGAAAATTTTCTCAAAATTTTATTTCTATCGAAAATGTTATTACGATAGAAATTTTTTTCAAAAATTTGGTTTCTATAGAAAAGTTTGTCAAAATTTGGTTTTTATAGAAAATTTTTTTCCAAATTTTATTCCTCTAGAGGATCTTGTTGAAGTTTTATTTCAACTGAACATTTCATTAAAATTTTATTGATATAGAAAATTTAATTAAAATTTAATTTCCATAGAATTTTTTTCGAAATTATATTTCTATAGAACATTTGATCTATATTTTATTTCTAAGGAATAATTGCCAATTTTTTTCTATAGAAAGTTTTGTCAAAATTTTTTTTCTGTGGGAAATTTTAAATATTCTATTTCTGTAGAAAATTTTGTCAACATTTTGGTTCTATAGAAACTTTTGTCAAAATTTTATTTCTATAGAAAAATTTCCAAAACTTTATTTCTAGACAATTTGGTCTAAATTTAATTAAAATTTAATTTCTATAGAATTTTTTTTCGAAATTCTATTTCTATAGAACATTTGATCTATATTTTATTTCTTAGGAATAATTGCCATTTTTTTTTCTATAGAAAGTTTTGTCAAAATTTTATTTCTGTGGGAAATTTTAAAAATTCTATTTCTGTAGAAAATTTTGTCTATATTTTATTTTATAGAAAATTTTGTCAAAATTGTATATCTATAGAAAATGTTGTCGAAATTGTATTTCTATAGAAAATTTTGTCAACCATTTATTTCTATATAAAATTTTGTCAACATTTTATTTCTATTTAAAATTTTGACAGAATTTTGCTTCAATAGAAAATTTTGTCAAAAAATTTTTTCTATACAAATTTTTGCCAAATTTTTATTTCTATCGAAAATTTTGAGAAAATTTTCTTTCCATAGAAATTTTTTTTTAATTTATTTCTATAGAAAATGTTGTCGAAATTGTATTTCTATAGAAAATTTTGTCAACATTTTATTTCTATCTAAAATTTTGACAGAATTATGCTTCAATAGAAAATTTTGTCAACAAATTATTTCTATAGAAATTTTTGCCAAATCTTTATTTCTATGAAAAATTTTGACAAAATTTTCTTTCTATAGAAAGTTTTTTTTTTTTGATTTATTTCTATAGAAAACTTTGTAAAAATTTTGTTTCTATAAAAAATTTTGTAAAAATTTTGTTTCTATAAAAAATTTTGTCAAAATATTATGTCTATAGAGAATTGTGTCAAAATTATTTTTTTTAGAAAATTTTTTCAAAATTTTATTTCTATAGAAAATTTTGTCAAATTTATATTTATATAGAAAATTGCGTCAAGATATTATTTCTATAGAAAATTGTGTCAACATTTTATTTCTATACAAAACTTTGCCAACATTTTATTTCTATAGAATTTTTTTCAAAATTTTATCGCTATAGAAATTATTTTCAAAATTTTTTTTCTATAGAAATACGTTTTTTTCAAAATTTTATCGCTATAGAAATTTTTTCAAAATTTTATTTCTATAGAAAACCTTGTCAAAATTTTATTCCTATAGACAATTTTGTCAAAATATTATGTCTACAGAAAATTGTGTCAAAATTTTATTTCTATAGAAAATTTTGTCAAATTATATTTCTATATAAAATTTTGTCAAAATTATATTTTTTTTTTTCAAGATATTATTTCTATAGAAAATTGTGTCAAAATTTTATTTCTATAGAAAACTTTGCCCAAATTTTATTTCTATAGAATTTTTTTTTCAAAATTTTATCGCTATAGAAAATTTTTTCAAAATTTTATTTCTACAAAAAAAAATTGGGAATTTTTTTTTTCTATAGAAGATTTTGTCAAAATTTTTTTTTCTATAGAAAAATTTGTAAATTTTTTTCTATTTAAAATTTTGTCAAAATATTATTTCTGTGGAAAATTTGTTAAGTACCTCTTAGTTGGGAATATTTTGCGAGATCTTCAATAATATCAAGAATTTTATCAATCTACCAAACAGTAAAAAATCTAATATTTTTGGTAGAATTCTACAAACTGTGACAACAGTGCTTGTTGCCAAAGTACTTATTTAGATGCCACAAATTTCAACAAGATTTTTTTTTCACATGATGTTTCAAAGATTCCTTTTCTCCAGGGTGCTTGCAAAAAATTCATAACCATAAAATCCCAAAACATTTCAAAAAAGGAAAACTACAAAAACATATAAATATATTATTTACCAGACATTGGTAATAACGAAATAACATTGTGCAGCATTTACTACAGGCTGTATTTTTTACTTAGGGTGGAGAAACAAGTGTTGTATGCTTTTAGGCATCATTGAAATTGAATGAAATAAAAATCAATCATTTAATTATTTATTGCCTGGGCAAAGGAAAATTTATTGCCATTCAATTGCTTCCGGAGCTAAAAAGCACTGCTGGTGGCATTCCAGAAATTTATGAAAATATTTTGCTATTGGCAGCTATATACGTTTGTAAAGGGTGATTCTTTTGAGGTTAGGATTTTCATGCATTAGTATTTGACAGATCACGTGGGATTTCAGACATGGTGTCAAAGAGAAAGATGCTCAGTATGCTTTGACATTTCATCATGAATAGACTTACTAACGAGCCACAACGTCGAATTTTCAGTGAATGGGCCCTAGAAAAGTTGGCAGAAAATCCGCTTTTTTATCGACAAATTTTGTTCAGCGATGAGGCTCATTTCTGTTTGAATGGCTACGTAAATAAGCAAAATTGCCGCATTTGGAGTGAAGAGCAACCAGAAGCCGTTCAAGAACTGCCCATGCATCCCGAAAAATGCACTGTTTGGTGTGGTTTGTACGCTGGTGGAATCATTGGACCGTATTTTTTCAAAGATGCTGTTGGACGCAACGTTACGGTGAATGGCGATCGCTATCGTTCGATGCTAACAAACTTTTTGTTGCCAAAAATGGAAGAACTGAACTTGGTTGACATGTGGTTTCAACAAGATGGCGCTACATGCCACACAGCTCGCGATTCTATGGCCATTTTGAGGGAAAACTTCGGAGAACAATTCATCTCAAGAAATGGACCGGTAAGTTGGCCACCAAGATCATGCGATTTGACGCCTTTAGACTATTTTTTGTGGGGCTACGTCAAGTCTAAAGTCTACAGAAATAAGCCAGCAACTATTCCAGCTTTGGAAGACAACATTTCCGAAGAAATTCGGGCTATTCCGGCCGAAATGCTCGAAAAAGTTGCCCAAAATTGGACTTTACGAATGGACCACCTAAGACGCAGCCGCGGTCAACATTTAAATGAAATTATCTTCAAAAAGTAAATGTCATGGACCAATCTAACGTTTCAAATAAAGAACCGATGAGATTTTGCAAATTTTATGCGTTTTTTTAAAAAAAAAGTTATCAAGCTCTTAACAAATCACCCTTTATATATAACGACTTTTATTCCATAACAGAATAAAATCCAAATATTTGTGGAAATTTCAGAGTAAATATTCACAAAAGGTGAAATACAAATATTATGCTGAATGCTAAAATAATAAAAGGACTACTATTAGCTTGGTAAGTTTTCAATGAAATAAATTCATAGTTTTCATAGCAACCTTTGTATGATATCAGTTTTTGATTATAGAATTCATAACGTGTTCCATAATATTTTATGAAATTCTCTTCATATTTTGTCAACAGCTAGAAGATAGGGGGTAGCTACCGATTGTTTAGTTTGATTATAACAAAGAAATATTTAATTTAGTATTGTTAAATGAAAATTAAAAATACCTTATAAAATATTTTAATAATATTTTATGTTGTCAAATAAAATAATATTAATTTTGATATTGTTATAGAAACTATAATTACAAGTTTATTACAAAATCCCATTTGGTTCCTAAATTATAAGAGGCAGTAAGTCCACAGTTAGTACATTTGTTAGAATTCTTAATGTTTTGGGAGACGTTGCAAAATATTCCTCTCCAACTAAGACGTACTTTACAAATTTCTTCTACAAATAAATTTTTATAAAATGTTCTATAGAAATAAAATTTTGACAAATTCGACAAAATTTTCTATTAAAATAAAATTTTGATAAAATGTTCTCAATTTTATATATAAATCAAATTTTGAAAAAAAAAATCTATAGAAATCAAATTTTGACAAAATTTTCTACAGAGATAAAATTTTGACAAAACTTTCAATAGAAATAAAATTAGGACAAAATTTTCTATAGAATTAAAACTTTGAACAATTTTCTATAGAAGTAACACTTTGACAAAATTTTCTATAGAAATTAAACTTTGAAAAATTTTCTAGAGCAATTAAATTTTGAAACAATTTTCTAAAGAAATAAAATTATCATATAATTTTTATAGAACTAAAATTTTTACAAAATGTTCAATAGAAATAAAATTTTGAGAAAATTTTCTATAGAAATAAAATTATGATAAAATTTTTATAGAACTAAAATTTCGGCACAATTTTCTATATAAATAGAATATTGAAAAAATTGTCTATAGAAATAAAATTTTGACAAATTTTCTAGGTAATTAAATGTTGACTACATTTTCTTTAGAAATTAAATTTTGACAGAATTTTCTATAGAATTTTGAGAAAATTTTCTATACAAGTAACATTTTGACAACATTTTCTATAGGCATAAAATTTTGACAAAATTTTCCAAAGCAAGTACATTTTGATATAATTTTCTAAAGAAATAAAATTTGATATAATTTTTATAGAACTAAAATTTTTACAAAATTTTCTATAGAACAAAAAAATTTTAAGAAAATTTTCTGTGGAAATAAAATTATGATAAAATTTTTATAGAACTAAAATTTTGGCAGAATTTTCTATATAAATAAAATATTGACAAAATTTTCTATAGAAATAAAATTTTCTATAGAAATTTTCTATAGAAATTAAATTTTGACAAAATTTTCTATAGAAATAAAATTTTCTATAGAGGTAACATTTTGACAAAATTTTTGAAATTTTGATAATATTTTCTATAGAAATAAAGGAGCCACCGTGATGCAATGTTAGCATGCCCGCCTTGCATACACAAGGTCGTGGGTTCGATTCCTGCTACGACCGAACACCAAAAAGTTTTTCAGCGGTGGATTATCCCACCTTAGTAATGCTGGTGACATTTCTGAGGGTTTCAAAGCTTCTCAAAGTGGTTTCACTGGAATGTGGAACGCCGTTCGGACTCGGCTATAAAAAGGAGGTCCCTTGTCATTGAGCTTAACATGGAATCGGGCAGCACTCAGTGATAAGAGAGAAGTTCACCACTGTGGTATCACAATGGACTGTATAGTCTAAGTGAGCCTGATACATCGGGCTGCCACATAACCTAACCTATCCTAACCTATAGAAATAAAAATTTTGACAAAATTTTCTATAAAATAAAAATTGGGCGTAGTTTTCTATAGAAATAAAATTTTACAACATTTTCTATAGAAATAAAAAATTTGACACCATTTTTCTATAGAAAAAAAATTTTGAGAAAATTTTCTATGGAAGTAACATTTTGACAAAACATTCTATAGAAATAAAATGTTGACAAAATTTTCTATAGAAATAAAATTTTGACAAAAGATTCTATATAAAATTTGACAACATTTTTTTATTGAAATTAAGTTTTGACAGAATTTTCTATAGAATTACAATTTTGACAAAATTTTCTATAGAAATAAAATTTTGACAAAATTTTCTATAGAAATAAAATTTTGACAAAATTTTCTATAGAAATAAAATTTTGACAAAAGTTTCTATAGAAATAAAAGTTTGATAAAATTTTCTATAGAAGTAACATTTTGACAAAACTTTCTATAGACATAAAATTTTGACAAAATTTTGATACAATTTTCTAAAGAAATAAAATTATGATAAAATTTTTATAGAACTAAAATTTTGGCAGAATTTTTTATATAAATAAAATATTGACAAAATTTTTTTATAGAAATAAAACTTTGACAAAATATTCTATAGAATAAAAATTTTGACAAAATTTTCTATAAAATAAAGTTTGGACAAAATTTTCAATAGAAATAAAATGTTGACAAAATTTTCTATAGAAATAAAAATTTTAACAAAATTTTTTTATAGAAATTAAGTTTTGACAGAATTTTGTATAGAATTAAAAAATTCGGCGAAATTTTCTATAGAAATAAAATTTTGACAAAATTTTCTATGGAAATAAAATTTTGACAAAATTATCTGTAGGACCCAAATTTGGCAAATTTTTCTATAAAAATAAAATAGTGACAAAATTATCTGCAGAAAAGAAAATATTCTATAAATGTAAAATTTTAGCAAATTCAATAAAAATAAAATGTTGACCAAATTTTATGTAAGGCCTATTTTTTTTTTTGCCATAGTATCAAAATCTCCCTTTTTCTCCCGTTTGTGGAAATAGTAACTCTCTCTTGTTGGGGCAAACTAAAATTATTTAAAACTTCGACATATTTATAATTCAAATGATATTTATGCACTCAAATAAATTGTAGCTATTAGGAGTGATTATAAAATAATAAACAAAAGCTTCTAAAATATAAAAAATTAAGCATTTCTTTTATAATAACCACAAAAACCTTTGTTGTTAGCACCTAATTTTTTTATATTTATTTTCGTAATTTATTGTGATTGTAAATCTTGTAATAAATAAATAAATAATTTGATGAAACCCAGCAAATTAAGATTTTTTTATTTGGTAAAACTTTCGTCAATTTTTTGTAGATTATTTTTGGCTAGAGTCGCAACCGTGAGCGAGTCCCATTACAACCGTGCTATGTGGCGTATAACAATTGTCAATTTATTTTAAAAATAAATCATACGCAATGGGGGACAATGTCTATTGAAATATATTTGCATATGACATGGCAAGGTTACAAAATTCTGAATGAAGAAAAACATTGAAAATCTCAAAAAGAAAAAAAACCATCATATTGATAATCTTTATTGGAAATAGACATGCAAATCCCGCGAAAATTATTCACGAAAAAATCTCTGGAAATATGTGGTCATTAGTCATTTTTGATATTCTATTGAAGAGAATTTCTTCATAATAGAATTGCCTTGTAAAAAAAATAATTTTCATTTTAATGTTTTTCAAGGATAACTTTACGTAAATTATTGTACAATACGTATCTCAATGTTCAAGTCATAATATTAAGTTCCATCGCATTCGAAATTGTTCCTTAAAAATCGGAAACGGTGGCACCAAAGTGCAATATGACATTAGGAAGGTATTCACTATTAAAGAACTTTGGTTATATTCTACATATACGAGGGTTACCTTTTATATTTCGGGATTAAAGGACAAAAGCCAATATTAATCATCGAAAATCGCTTCATTGTTTTTCAAAATATTTCCCCAATACGTCCTATATCAATTGTCGTAGCACTTTTGCCACTCTAATTGCAATACCTCCAAAACATCAAGGCATCAAATGCTTTTTCAGGTGTAGAAAAACGTTGACTTCTCATTATACCCACCACCATAGGATGATGGTGGGAGTATAATAAGTTTGTCATTCCGTTTGTAACACATCGAAATATCGATTTCCGATAATATAAAGTATATATATTCTTGATCAGGTAGAAATTCCGTCTCTCCGTCTGTCTGTCTGTTGTAATCACGCTACAGCCTTCAATAATGGCGCTATTCTCCTGAAATTTTGCACAGATTCGGGTTTTGTTTGCAGACAGATCAAGTTCGAAGATGCTATATCGGTCCAAGTTTTGATATAGTCCCCATATAAACCGACCTCCCGATTTAGGGTCTTGGTCTTTTAAACCTCGTAGTTTTTATCCAATTTCTTTGAAATTTGAAATCTAGAGGTATTTTAGGACCATCATCAAGAGTGTGCCGAAAATTGTGCCTATAGGTCCATGTTTTGGTATAGCCCCCATACAGACCGATTTCCGGATTTTGCTTCTTGGGCGTCCAGAAACTGTATTTTTTATCCAATTTGCCTGAAATTGGAAATCTAGAGGTATTTTAGGACCAAAGATTGGTGTGTCGAAAATGGGGTGTATCGGTCCATGTTTTGGTATAGACCCCATATAGACCGATCTCCCGATTTTACTTCTTGGGCGTCTAGAAACTGTATTTACAACCCGATTTGCCTGAAATTGGAAATCTAGAAGTGTTTTTAGACTACGAATGTGTGTGTCGAAAATGGTTCGTATCGGTCCATATTTTCGTACAGCCCTCATATAGGACGATCTCCAGATTTTATTTCTTGGGCTTCTGTATTTACTATCTGATTTGCCTGAGATTAGATATCTAGAGGTATTTTATGACCAGAAATAGGTGTGCGGAAAATGGGATGTATCGGTCCAAATTTTAGTATAGCCCCATATAGACTGATCTCTCGATTTTACTTCTTGGGCGTCTAGATACTGTATTTTCTATACGATTTGCTTGAAATTGAAAATCTAGAGGTATTTTAAGACCACAAATAGGTGTGTCGAAAATAGGGAGTATCGGTCCAAGTTTTGATATATATCCCATATAAACCGATCCCCCGATTTGGGGTCTTGAGCTTCTAGAAACCGTAGATTTTATTCGATTTGCCTAAAATTGGAAATCGAGATGTATTTGAGGACCACAAATAGGTGTGCAGAAAATGGGGTCCAAGTTTCGTTGTAGCCCCCATATAGACCGACCTTCCAAATTTATTTCTCGAACTTATAGAATCCGTAGTTTTTATCCAATTTGCCAGAAATCTAGAGGTATTTTAGGACCATAAATTGGTGTGTCGAAAATGGTCCGTATTGGTCCAAGTTTTGGTCCTTTATATAAGACATTGATCGATCGACCGCTTTCATTTCTTGAGGGTATAGCAAGAGCACTTATTATAAAAATTGCTTGAAATTAAAAGTAAAATTTCCAGGTTTTACTCCTCGTTATCATTTAAATAATGGGGGTAAAAATCTACGGATTTAAGATTTCAAATCAAGACTTTTTTCATCAATTACACGATATGATTATGATGTCTCTAAAATTCAAACAAAATTGGTTCTTAAAAATCCAGAATCTGATGTAGTCGTCATAGGTAGAATCTTTAAATTTATCTTCGGTAGAATTGATCTGCTTGGGAGAATATCTGTCATCAAACCCCCTTAAATCCTACATATATTATCAAGATACCCGCACCGACGAAGAGTTTTCACAGGAAACTATTATATTTGATTTATTTAAGATTCGGCCCGGCCGAACTTAGTACTGTATATACTTGTTTTATTATACCATGCGCCACATTGCGGAACAAGGTGGTAAAAGTAATGCATATGTTTGCAACACGCAGAAGGAGGCGAAATAGGCACATTATATCTTTGGGAATAATGCTCAAGGCCGGCCCCTGAGTCGATCTAGCCATGTCTCTCTCTCCGTCCGTCCCTCCGCCCGACTCTAGCTCAATTGATTTTGAATCGAAATTTGGTATGTATGTATGTTTTTTGGATCAGAATGGAATCCTGTTGTTTTTGGAAGAAATCGGTTCAGATTTAGATATAGCTTCCATATATATTTTTAGCCCAATATCCAGAGAAGTCAGAGTTTTACCCTGATTTGCATCAAATTTTGCACTAGGTTAGGTTAGGTTATGTGGCAGCCCGATGTATCAGGCTCACTTAGACTATTCAGTCCATTGTGATACCACAGTGGTGAACTTCTCTCTTATCACTGAGTGCTGCCCGATTCCATTTTAAGCTCAATGACAAGGGAACTCCTTTTTATAGCCGAGTCCGAACGGCATTCCACATTCCAGTGAAACCACTTAGAGAAGCTTTGAAACCCTCAGAAATGTCACCAGCATTACTGAGGTGCACTAGGAGTACACTTAGTTATGTCCTAAAGTGTGCCAAATTTGGTTGAAATCCATTCAGATTTTGATATAACTCACATATATATCTTTCGCCCGACATGGCCCCAGTAGCCAGAGTTTTACTCCAATTTCGTTGAAATTGAAATTACGCATTGAGAAAAATTAGTGCTATAGTCAAGTATGCCAAGTTTTATTGAAATTGGTTCAGATTTATATATAACTCACATATATATCTTTCGCCCGATTTAGACACATATAACCACAAAGACCACAGTTTTATTCTGATTTACTTGAAACTTTGTACAGGGTGTAGAATTAAGGTTCTTGATGTGCATGCTAATTTTGGTTGAAATCGGTTCAGATTTTGGTATAGGTCCCATATATATCTTTCGCCCGATTTTTCGTAATATGACCACAGAGGTCGAAGTTGTAATCCAATTTACGTGAATTAACATAGTTATAATGCATGTCAAATTTGGTTGAAATCTGTTCAGATTTAGATATAGCTTTCATATATATGTTTTTTCCCCCGATTTGGGCAAAAAGGGCCAAAATACCCATACTTATCTTATAACATCACCACTGCTAAGTCGAAAACTTGTAAAGATGACTCCAATGTTCCTATACTTATAATACATATCTATCGACCGATAAATCGTATATACACTTTTGCAAAGTTGCCTCAAATGTGGTTCAGATATAAATGTTTCCCATATTTCTTACTATCATTGTGTACCACCCCAAGCCATTAGCCGACTTAAATTTAAAGTCTATAGATTTTGAAGAACTCTAACAAATTTTGTCCAGATTGGGACAGATTTAAATATATATGTATATGGGAACATAAACGTTTATATATAGCATCCAACACATTGGACGGATTTGATATGCTATCGAAAATGCGGATTTACAAAGTGGCGCAGGGATGTGTTTCGTTTGTAACACATCGAAATATTGCTCTAAGACCCCATAAAGTATATATATTCAGGGTCATGGTGAAATTCTGAGTCGATTAAACATGTCCGTCCGTCCGTCCGTCTGTTGAAATCACGCTAAATTCCGAACGAAATAAGCTATCGACTTGAAACTTGGCACAAGTAGTTGTTGTTGATGTAGGTCGGATGGTATTGCAAATGGGCCATATGGGTCCACTTTTACGTATAAACGGACCCTCAGATTTGGCTTGCGGAGCCTCTAAGAGAAGAAAATTTCATCCGATCCGGTTGAAATTTCGAACATGATGTTAGTATATGGTCTCTAACAACCGTGCCAGAATTGGTCCATATCGGTCCATAATTATATATAGCCCCCATATAAACCGATCCCAGATTTGGCTTGCGGAGCCTCTAAGAGAAGCATATTTCATCCGATCCGGTTGTAATTTCGAACATGATGTTAGTATATGGTCTCTAACAACCTGCCAGAATTGGTCCATATCGGTCCATAATTAAATATAGCCCCCATATAAACCTATCCCAGATTTGGCTTGCGGAGCCTGTAAGAGAAGCAAATTTCATCCGATCCGGTTTCAAATTTGGAACATGGTGCCAACTTATGATCTCTAACAACCATGCCAAAATCGGTCCATAATTATATATAGCCCCCATATAAACCGATCCCCCGATTTGGCTTGCGGAGCCTCTAAGAGAAGCAAATTTCATCCGATTCGGTTGAAATTTTGTACATGGTGTAAGTATATGGTCCCTAATGACCATGCAAAAATTGGTCCACATCGGTCCATAATTATATAGAGCCCCCATATAAACCGATCACCAGATTTGATCTCCGAAGCCTCTTGGAAGACCAAACTTCATCCCATTCAGTTGAAATTTAGTACGTGATGTTAACATATGGCCTCAAACACCCATGCAAAAATTGGTCGAAATCGGTCCATAATTATGTATAGTCCCCATATAAACCGATCCCCAGATGTGACCTCCGGTGCCTTTTGGAGAAGCATAATTCATCCGATCTGGTTGAAATTTGGTACGTGTTGGTCGTATAAGATATTTAACAACCACGCCATAAGTGGTCTATATCAGTCCATAATCATATACAGACCCCATATAAACCGGTCCCGATACTTGGTTTCGGAGCCCCTTGTTGGAGCTAATTTCATCCAAGTCAGTTAAAATTTGGTACATTGTGCTAGTATACCTGCGTTAACAACCATACCTAACTAGGTCCATATCGGTCTATAGTTATATATAGCCCTCAGATAAATCGATCCCCAATCACACAAAAATTTGTCCATATCATGTTTATAATTTTATATAGCCCCCATATTTCAATTCTGGGTCTCGATGTACCGTGCAATAGTCCATGTCGATTCGTAATTATTTGTAGACTTACCTATACATCACTTTTTTGTCTAATATATACCACGTATGGACTAACTAACAATTTAGAAAACGATGTTAAGAAGTTTTAAGTTACCACAACCCATGTAATTCGATTGTCAATGACAGTCTTTCGTTGAAGTTTCTACGCAATCCATGGTGGAGGGTACATAAGATTCGGCCTGGCCGAACTTACGGCCGTATATATTTGTTATACCCTGCGCCACACTGTGGAACAGGGTATTATAAGTTAGTGCATATGTTTGCAACACCCAGAAGGAGACGAGATAGACACATGGTGTCTTTGGCAAAAATGCTCAGGGTGGGCTCCTGAGTCGATATAGCCATGTCTGTCTGTCCGTGGACACATTTTTGTAATCAAAGTCTTGGTCGCAGTTTTAGTCCAATCGACTTCAAATTTGGCACAAGTATGTGTTTTGGCTCAGAATAGAACTCTATTGATTTTGTAAGAAATCGGTTCAGATTTAGATATAGCTCCCATATATATATTTCGCCCGATGTGGACTTATATGGCCCCAGAAGCCAGAGTTTTAGCCTAATTTGCTTAAAATTTTGCACAAGAAGAACAATTAGTACTATAGTCAAGTGTGCCAAATTTTATTGAAATCGGTTCAGATTTAGATATAGCTCCCATATATAGCTTTCGGCCGATTTACACTCATATGACCACAGAGGCCAATTTTTAACTCCGATTTAGTTGGAATTTTGCACAGGGAGTAGAACTAGCATTGTTGCTATGCGTGACAAATTTGGTTGAAATTGGTTCAGATTTAGATATAGCTCCAATATATAGCTTTCGGCCGATTTACACTCATATGACCACAGAGGCCAATTTTTTGCTCCGATTTAATTGAAATTTTGCACAGGGAGTAGAATTAGCATTGTAGCTATGTGTGCCAAATTTGGTTGAAATCGGTTCAGAGTTAGATATAGCTCCCATATATAGCTTTCGGCCGATTTACACTCATATGACCACATAGGCCAATTTTTAACTCCGACTTAGTTGAAATTTTGCACAGGGAGTAGAATTAGCATTGTTGCTATACGTGATAAATTTGGTTGAAATCGGTTCAGATTTAGATATAGCTCCCATATATATGTTTTTTCCGATTTCGACAAAAATGGTCAAAATACCAACATTTTCCTAGTAAAATCTCCAATGCTTAGTCGAAAAGTTGCAAAAATGACTCTAATTTTCCTAAACTTCGAATACGTATATATCGAGCGATAAATCATAAATAAACTTTTTCGAAGTTTCCTTACAATTGCTTCAGATTTAAATGTTTCCCATATTTTTTTACTAACATTGTGTTCCAGGCTAGTGCATTAGCCGACTTAAATTTTGAGTCTATAGATTTTGTTGAAGTCTACAAAATTCTGTTCAGATCGAGTGATATTTATATGTATGTATTTGGGACAAACCTTTATATATAGCCCCAGCACATTTGACGGATGTGATATGGTATCGAAAATTTAGATCTACCAAGTGGTGCAGGGTATAATATAGTCGTCCCCGCCCGACTTTAGACTTTTCTTACTTGTTTTTTACTAACATTGTGTTCCACCCTAGTGCATTAGCCGACTTAAATTTTGAGTCTATAGATTTTGTTGAAGTCTACAAAATTCTGTTCAGATCGAGTGATATTTAAATGTATGTATTTGGGACAAACCTTTATATATAGCCCCCAGCACATTTGACGGATGTGATATGGTATCGAAAATTTAGATCTACAAAGTGGTGCAGGGTATAATATAGTCGTCCCCGCCCGACTTTAGACTTTCCTTACTTGTTTTCTTATAACATCACCACTGCTAAGTCGAAAACTTGTAAAGATGACTCCAATTTTCCTATACTTATAATACATATCTATCGACCGATAAATCATAAATTCACTTTAGTAAAGTTGCTTCAAAAGTGGTTTAGATTTAAATGTTCCCATATTTCTCACTATCATTATGTATCACCCCAGGGCATTAGCCGACTTCAATTTAAAGTCTATAAGTTTTGAAGAACTTTAACAAATTTTGTGCAAATTTTGAAGAACAAATTTTAACAAATTTTGTGCACCCAACACATTGGACGGATTTTATATGCCATCGAAAATGTGGATCTACAAAGTGGTGCAGGGTATAATATAGTCGGCCACGCCGGACTTTAGATTTTCCCTTTTTGTTATAGTCCTGAGGTTGCTCTGGAATTCCAATTTCTGGCAATTGGATAAAAACTACAGTTTGTATAAGCCCAAGACCCCGAATCTGGAGGTAGGATATAGCCCATCTTTGAACTTGACCTGTTTGCAAGCTAAAAACGAGTCTGTGCCAAATTTCAGGACGATAGCGCCATAATTGGAGGCTGCTGTAGCGTGATTACAACAGACAGACAGACAGACATGCTTGTAGCTCACTATTCTATAGTGTTATCTAAATATTAACAAATCACTTTTTACCTTCGCTGAAAATTTCAATTAAATCGTTAGATCTACTAATAACTAATACTTGTAAATTATGCGTAATATCTTTCACCAATACCACTGTACAATGCCTATGATGTATATCATGGCTCTTTAATGATTGCACTTGTGGCACTTGTCCAACTTTTAAGCTAAAGGACCAACTTCGAAGTTCATAAATAATTCCTCAGCTTATGTTGTATTTCCAGACACAATGAAACAAGAGATGGAGAATCGTTGACCTAATGTGATTCAATTATTCTCTTTGAGTGGTGATTATTTTTTGTGATTGTTGTTGTTGCAAACCAAGTGATGGGAATTTCCTTAACACCCCTGATGAGTCATAATCTTGGGGAGTGAATAATAACAAGACAAAAAAAAAATATATTTAATATTTCCTGTTAAACATAAGGCATATACAAAAGCCATTTAAGGAATTGAAAACAGAGGGCAGTAGAGAAAAAAAAGCACAATGCTTTAATGGGCCTTTAAGAAAAAAATATGCTTTTTTATAGAGGGTTCCGGGAAAACTAAAAAAAAACAATATTCAAAGTATTTTAATGGTTCTCTCGCTTTCTCTCTCCCTCTCAACTTTTGATTATTTCCAATTTCAGAGATTTTTGTTCTTTTTCTTTTGCTGTTTCTTTTAAAGATTCAATTTAGTTTGTAGCAAAGTCATAGTCAAAGTCGATGAAGGCAATAAAAGAGAACTTTAACATGAATCTTTTGTTGATGTTAAATAAATAGCTTAAATGTTATTTACTCTTCACAAAAAAAAAAAAAAAAAACAAATCCACAAAGTTTTCATCTTGTGTTTGCCATTCGTTATTTTTTTATAAGATTTTAATTCAATTTCCTTCGAATTCCAAGTAAAAACAAATATATACAGCAGTATTTTCGGTCGGGTCGAATCATAAATACCCACCACCATGAATCAAATATAATACGAGGGCGGTTCGGAAACTTCTTAGCCTATCAATGAAAGAGAATAGTTAGTTTTTCAAAAATAATTTTGTTTTTCAATATAATCTCCTGAAACTTCAATACACTTAGTCCAACGCTTTTCTAGCAATTCTATCCCTTGATTAAAATAGTTTTCCTCGTTGATTTTTCGTTGATTTTAGCCATTGTTAAAACACTCCTGTGCGCTAGTGCGTTGTCTTGATGAAAAATTATTTTTTTGTGTTGTAAGCCAGGACGTTTTTCTCGAATTTTTATATTTAATTGATCAAAAAGGTTGCAATAGTACTCTGAATTTATTGCAGATAGTCAATCAATAAAATACCTTTGAAGTCCCAAAAAAAAACGTTGCCACACGCAAAGAAAAAAAAAGTTTGGAAAACGTGTACCGAAAACGTTTTTCTTTTGTTAGAGTTTTTTGAATTGCTTCGAAAATTTTAAACTTTTATCACCAAAAAAAATCGTTTGTTACAAAATTATTATTTTTTCAATAAAAAAAGTTATTTTTAAAACAACAACACAGTCCATATATCCAGTTTATATCAAACACTGTTCTTTTCTGACTTTAGGTCTTTAATAAGACACATTTTACAGTTCAAAATTTAATATACTACAATGTAATGTTCATCATTTTTTCGGAATCTTCCGAACATATCTGGAACATATTAAAAAAAAAAAAAAACAAAAAAGAAACTTTGGTCGAAGCAGGGCTCGAACCCACGACCCTTGGCATGCAAGTCGGACGTAGCAACCACTGCTCTACGGTGCCAAACTAAATGTTTGTTTCTGTTAAATAAACTTTGTTTATTCGGTTCGTGGGCGCCGCAAGCTATGCTATATAAATATAACTTATATGGATATTTATCTATTGATGACCATAACAGGTACATAGCTCAGTGGTTAGTGTGTTG
This sequence comes from Haematobia irritans, assembly GCF_050003625.1. Classification (NCBI taxonomy): domain Eukaryota; kingdom Metazoa; phylum Arthropoda; class Insecta; order Diptera; family Muscidae; genus Haematobia; species Haematobia irritans. The sequence goes on along the minus strand of NC_134401.1, from coordinate 42,757,013 downwards.
GCTTACAAAGTGCATGGTCCGCGGTTCGATTCTCCGTCCAGGCGAAAGGTAAAAAAAATTTTAAAAATTTATAAAATCGTATAATTTCTTCTACATTGTTGGCATTACAGGAAAAGGTGTTAAGAACTAAACAAATATATACGGCCGTAAGTTCGGCCAGGCCGAAGCTTATGTACCCTCCATCATGGATTGTGTAGAAACTTCTTCTAAACACTGCCATCCACAATCGAATTACTTAAGTTGCGGTAACGCTTGCCGATGGCAAGGTATCTTAAAACCTCCTAACACCATCTTCTAAATTGTATGTCCATACGTGGTTTATATTAAATCAAAAAATATCGATCCAATACGTATATAATTCAGTTTGACAAAGTAGACATAAAATTTTAACAAAATTTTCTACAGAAAAAAAATATTAAAAAATTTTCTATGGAAATAAAATTTTCACAAAATTTTCTATAGAAATAAAAATTTTGACAAAATTTTCTATAGAAAGAAAATTTTGACAAAAATTTCTACAGAAATAAAATTTTAACAAAATTTTCTATAGAAATAAACTTTTGACAACATTTTCTATAGAAATAAAATCTTGGTCGATTATTTTTGGCTCGAGTGGCAACTATGATTATGAACCGAATAAAATTTGAACAACATTTTCTATAGAAATAAAATTTTGACAAAATTTTCTATAGAAATAAAATTATGACAATGATGACAATTTTATTATGAACCGAATAAAATTTTAACAAAATTTTCTCTAGAAATAAAATTTTGACAACATTTTCTATAGAAATAAAATTTTGGTAGATTATTTTTGGCCATATACTAACACCACGTTCCTACTTTGAACCGGATCGGATGAATTTTGCTCCTCCAAGAGGCTCCGGAGGTCAAATCTGGAGAACGTTTTATATGGGGCTATATATAATTATGGACCGATATGGACCATGTTCCAAATTACAACCGGATTGGATGAAATTTGCTTCTCTTGGAGACTACGCAAGCCAAATCTGGGGATCGGTTTATATGGGGCTATATATAATTATGAACCGATGTGGACCAACTTTTGCACGGTTGTTAAAGACCATATACCAATATCATGTACCAAATTTCAGGCGGATCGGATAAAATTTGCTTCTCTTTGAGGCTCCGCAACCCAAATCTGGGGATCGGTTTATATGGGCGCTATATATAATTATGAACCGATGTGGACCAATTTTTGCACGGTTATTATAGACCATATACCAATATCATGTACTAAATTTCAGCCGGATCGGATGCAATTTGCTTCTCTTTGAGGCTTCGCAAGCCAAATCTGGGGATCGGTTTATATGGGGGCTATATATAATTAAGGGCCGATATGGACCAATTTTTGCATGGTTGTTAGAGACCATATACCAACATCATATACCAAATTTCAGCCGGATCGGATGAAATATGCTTCTGTTAGAGGCTCCACAAGCCAAATCTGAGGGTCCCTTTATATGGGGGCTATACGTAAAAGTGGACCTATATGGCCCATTTTCAATACCATCCGACCTACATCGATAACAACTACTTGTGCCAAGTTTCAAGTCGATAGCTTGTTTCGTTCGGAAGTTAGCGTGATTTCAACAGACGGACGGACGGACGGACGGACTGACGGACATGCTTAGATCGACTCAGAATTTCACCAGAATATATATACTTTATGGGGTCTTAGAGCAATATTTCGATGTGTTACAAACGGAATGACAAAGTTAATATACCCCCATCCTATGATGGAGGGTATAAAAACCTCGTGGATGTGAGAAAGATGTGAGGGAAAATGAAATTAGCAGGAAAACAATGTTGTTTTTTTTTGAGTTTGTCTTTATAAAATTGTTTTTACATCTGGAAAAGAATAAACGTTTATCACAAAATGTATATACTTTTCATCCAAATACACTTCCTTACAGCGAAAAGCAAATGAGAAACGAACTTTGTTTGTCTAAAATTTCGTTTGGGAGGAAAGAATTATTTTTTTGCGTGCATAACCTTACCAGTCGATTGAATTGTTTTTGCCATCTTTGGGGCACTTCTTCCAGCTTCAGTCCATTGTTTTGGATTGTTTTTTTGTCTCTGGAGTATAGTGGTGGATCCATGTCTCATCAACAGTTATGAAATGACGCTTAAAATCCATTTTATTTCGCTTAAAACGATCCAAACAAGCTTGAGAAATGTTCATTCTTATGCGTTTTTGATCGACTGTTAACAAATGCGACAGCCATCTTGCAGAAAGCTTTTTCATCTGTAGTTCTTCATGCAAAATTAAATGGACTCGATCATTTGAGATGCCCATGATATTAGCAAATTCACGCACTTTTATTCGTCGATCATTTACTACCATATCACGCAATTTGGCTACAATTTCTGTTGTAGTTGCTGTTTTTGGACGTCCACTACGTGGTTCATCTTCTATGCTTGTACGACCACGTTTAAATTCAGCAACCAAATTTTTTACTGTTGCATATGAAGGAGCACTTTCACCTAACACATTCACCATATCATTATGAATTTCTTGTCCCGATAAACCTTTTTTATGTAAATATTTAATGACAGCACGCATTTCTAATTTTTTAATTGTAAAAAATTTGCGGATGCGTCTTTTTTGAACACCTGTTTCTATATGAAGGAGTTACCAGATCGAAACAAAATTTAACATGTGTTCATAACGGAGATGGAAATTTCCAAAACACTTAACTTTTTTTGTGTTTATACCACGCTTTTTGTGCTAGGCCAAGAAGTTTCCGAACTGCCCTCGTAGTTTGCTTTGAAAACTCTTCGTCGTAGCGGGTTACTTGATAATATATAGTTGACAAATAGTCTCCCAAGCAAATCAGTTCATTCAGTACGCTTCCCGAAGATAAATTGAAGGATTCTACCTGTGAAGACTAGATCATATTCTGGTTCTATAAGAACCAATTTTGTTTGAGTTTTAGAGAAATCATAAACATATCGTGCAAATAATGTAATAACGCCTTGATTTGAAATCTTAAATTTGTAGATTTTTACCGCCATTATTTAAATGATTACGAGTAGTAAAATCTGGAAATTGTACTTTCGCTTATCAAAAATTCGTATTAATTTGCTCTAAACGAAAATACTTTATACGAAAGGGGATTTTCGTTTGTCTAAAATTTCATTCCGGAGGAAAATACTTTTCTTCGGGTGTACCCTCAAGAAGAGGAATCGGTCTATATCGAAAATAAATGCGATACAGATTTTTGAAGGTCAACAATCCAAGTATATTTACATTTTCGAGCAAATCAGATAAAAAATTGGTTTCTAGAAGCCCAATGAGTTAAATCGGGAGATCGGTCTATGTGGGGGCTACCTCTAGAATTCCAATTTCAGACAAATTGGGTAAAAACTACGAATTCTAGAAGCCCAAAGTATCAGGCAGCCCGATGTATCAGGCTCACTTAGACTATTCAGTCCATTGTGATACCACATTGGTGAACTTCTCTCTTGTCACTGAGTGCTGCCCGATTCCATGATAAGCTCAATGAGTCGGAACGGCGTTCCACATTGCAGTGAAACCACTTAGACAAGCTTTGAAACCCTCAGAAATGTCACCAGCATTACTGAGGTGGGATAATCCACCGCTGAAAAACTTTTTGGTGTTCGGTCGAAGCAGGAATCGAACCCACGAACTTGTGTGTGCATGGCTGGCATGCTAAACATTGCACCACGGTGACTCCCAAGCCCAAGAAGTATAGTCGAGAGATCAGTCTATATGGAGGCTATACCCAAACATGGACCGATAAGCACCATTTTCGGCACACCTTTTGATGGTCCTAAAATACCTCTAGAGTTGTAATTTCAGGCAAATTGGATAAAAACTACGGATTTTAGAAGCCCCAGAAGTAAGGTCGGTAGATCGGTCTATATAGGGGCTACACCAAAAGATCGACCAATACACCCCAGTTGTTACACACCTATTTGTGATCTTAAAATAGATTTTCAATTTCAAGCAAATCGGATAGAAAATATAGTTTCTAGAAGCCCAAGAAGTAAAATCGGGAGATTGGCCTATATGAGGGCTATATCAAAACATGGACCGATAGGCACCATTTTCGCTACACCTATTTTTATACCCTCCACCATTTGCCATTCCGTTTGTAACACATCGAAATATTGCTCTAAGACCCCATAAAGTATATACATTCCGGGTCGTGGTGAAATTCTGAGTCGATCTAAGAATGTCCGTCCGTCTGTTGAAATCACGCTAACTTCCGAACAAAACAAGCTATTGACTTGAAACTTGGCACAAGTACACGCAAAAAAATAATTCTTTCCTCCCAAACGAAATTTTAGACAAACAAATTTCGTTTCTCATTTGCTTTTCGCTGTAAGGAAGTGTATTTGGAAGAAAAGTATATACTGTTTGTGATAAACGTTTATTCTTTTCCAGGATGTAAAAACAAGTTCATAAAGACAAAAAAAAACATTTTTTCTTGCTAATTGCATTTGCCCTCACATCCTTCTCACATCCACGAGGTTTTTTTAGTTCTTAACACCTTTTCCTGTAATACCAACAATGTAGAAGAAATTATACGATTTTATAAATTTTTAAATTTTTTTACCTTTCGCCTGGACGGAGAATCGAACCGCGGACCATGCACTTTGTATGCCAACACACTAACCACTGAGCTATGTACCTGTTATGGTCATCAATAGATTAATATCCATATAAGTTATATTTATATAGCATATCTTGCGGCGCCCACGAACCGAATAAACAAAGTTTATTTGACAGAAACAAACATTTAGTTTGGCACCGTGGAGTAGTGATTGCTACGTCCGACTTGCATGCCAAGGGTCGTGGGTTCGATCCCTGCTTCGACCAAAGTTTTTTTTTTTTGTTTTTTTTTTTTTGTTTACATATATTCCAGATATGTTCGAAAGATTCCGAAAAAATGCTAAACATTACATTGTAGTATATTAAATTTTGAACTGTAAAATGTGTATTTTTAAAGACCTAAAGTCAGAAAAGAACAGTGTTTGATATAAACGAAATGGACTGTGTTGTTGTTTCGAAAATAACTTTTTTTATTGAAAAAATAAAAATTTTGTAACAAACGAATTTTTTTGGTGATAAAAGTTTAAAATTTTCGAAGCAATTCAAAAAACTCTAACAAAAGAAAAACGTTTTCGGTACACGTTTTCCAAACGTTTTTTTTCTTTGCGTGTAGTTGTTATTGATGTAGGTCGGATGGTATTGCAAATGGACCATATCGGACCACTTTTACGTGTAGCCCCTATATAAACCGACGCTCAGATTTGGCTTGCGGAGCCTGTTGGAGGAGGAAAATTCATCCGTTCCGGCTGAAACTTGGTACATGGTGTTATTGTGTGGTCTCTAACAACCATGCAAAAATTGGTCTATATCGGTCCATAATTATATATATCCCCCATGTAAACCGATCTCCAGATTTAGCTTGAGAATCCTCTAAGAGAAGCAAATTTAATCCGATTCGGTTGAAATTTGGTACGTAGTGTTAGTACAAGGTCTCTAACAACCATGCAGGAATTGGTCCATATCGGTCCATAATTATATGTAGCCCCCATATAAACCGATCCCCAGATTTGACCTCCGGAGCCTTTTGGAGGAGCAAAATTCATCGGATGCGGCTGCAATTTGGTACATGGTGTTAGTGTATGGTTTCTAACAACCATGCAAAAATTTGTGAACATCGGTCCATAATTATATATAGCCCCCATGTAAACCGATCCCCAGATTTAGCTTGAGAAGCCTCTAAGAAAGGCAAATTTCATCCGATTCGGCTGAAATTTGGTACATGGTGTAAGTAAATGGTCTCTAATAACTATGCAAAAAATTGGTCCACATCGGTCTATAATTATATATAGCCTCCATTTAAACCGATCCCCAGATTTGACCTCCTGAGCCTCGTGGATGAGAAAAATTCATCCGATTCGGTTGAAATTTGGTACGTGGTGTTAGTATATGGTCTCTAACAACCATGCAGGAATTGGTCCATATCGGTCCATAATTATATGTAGCCCCCATATAAACCGATCCCCAGATTTAGCTTGAGGAGCCCTTAAGAGAAGGAAATTTCATCCGATTCGGCTGAAATTTGGTACATGGTGTATGTATATGGTCTCTAATAACTATGCAAAAATTGGTCCACATCGGTCCATAAATGTATATAGCCCCCATATAAAACAATCCCCAGATTTGACCTCCGGTGCCTCGTGGATGAGAAAAATTCATCCGATTCGGTTGAAATTTGGTGCGGGTTGTTACTATATGGTCTCTAACAACCATGCAGGAATTGGTCCATATCGGTCCATAATTATATGTAGCCCCCATATAAACCAATCCCCCGATTTGGCTTGCGGAGCCTCTGAGAGAACAAATTTCATCCGATCCGGCTGAAATTTGGTACATGGTGTAAGTTATGGCTTCAAACAATCATGCAAAAATTGGTCCATATCGGTCCATAATTACATATAGTCCCCATATAAACCTATCCCCAGATTTGACCTCCGGAGTTCTTGGAGGAGCAAAATTCATCCGATCCGGTTGAAATTTGGTACGTTGTGAAATTTGGTATATTGCGCTAGTACATGGTCACTAACAAACATGTCATACTTAGTCCACATCGGTCTATAGTTATATATAGCCGATTGCCCAAAAAAATCTACCAAAATTTTATTTCTATAGAAAATTTTGTCAAAATTTTATTTCAATACAAAATTTTGTCAAGATTTTATTTCTAAACAAGGCCGTATTCAGGGGGGGGGGGGGATGAGGGGGATCAAACCCCCCCCGAAATGAATGAATATTTTTATATAAATAAATATATATTTTTAGCTGCATAGAAAAATCTTATCGAAGATGTTGAAGAAAAGCTTACACTCAAAAAAGTGAACTCTCTATTTCACTAAAGCCAATTTAACTTTATGTTAGTTCATGGAATTATTATGTTTGGAGAAAGTTTCATTTACTCTAATAATTTTTTGTGTACGTTAGTTAAATTAACTAAAACCGAGCAAAAAAATATACTTAAATAAAACATAAAGATGAACTAAATTCGTGTCTTCCACAAAATAGTTCAGAATTTCTTTCGATTTGTAAATTTTACCAAAAATGCGTCCATCATGATCTTCGTATGTCACTAAAGACATTCTTGCAATTTTGAACTCCAAGTTTTTCCTTCAAACTACAAAATTTTCTTTAACAAGTGAAAAAACTTAGTTATGTCTAATAAATTTTCTTGAATTTGTCGAAAAATATTTACTTATTTTTTATGACATCGGCGTGATGCCAACGTTTGTAATACTGTTTAGTTAAAATTTTCTACAAATATTAAAATTTTCAAAAATTAACCGAATGTTTTCTTCCTAGTGGGTTCACTGTTTTTTCAGTGTAAGGTTTTATTTTGAAAAACGCTTACCTATAAAACTTGCACAAATCATAGAATACTAGTTGAAAAGCCCGTCAAACGACGGTCGAAAAAAACAAATTGTGTTTGTTCTCGCACCACAAATTTCATTTTTGGAAAATGGCTTTCTGCTTTTTATTTGTGTTTGTTGTTCTTTTTGTGAACATGACTGGCTTTGTTTAGCCATAGAAACAACAACGAAACAGCCAAACACACATATGTAACTGAAATGGCGCAAAACCTGCGAAAAGAACCTGTCTAATTCAGCGATGGAAGCACTTGGAGAGTGCAACAAAGAGATATTTCCAAACGTGCATATTCTTTTAAAAATTTTGGTCTCTTTGCCAGTTACTCAGGGATGGAAAATACAATTTTTAAGAAAGTACAAAAAAGGTATTTTTTGAGCGGAAAGGTACTTTTTACTAAATTTCACAAAAATTTCACTGGAAAATTATTGTCAAGAGACTAAATTTTAAAGAAAAAAAAATTTTGACAAAATTTTCTATATAAATAAAATTTTGCAAAAATTTTCTATAGAAATAAAATTTTGCAAAAAAAAAATCTGTAGATAAAAAATGTTGCTAAATGTTTTCTATAGAAATAAAATTTTGCAATAATTTCCTATAGAAATAAAATTTGTACAAAATTTTCAATTGAAATAAAATTTTGACAAAATTTTCTATAAAAATAAAATTTTGCAAAAATTCTATATAGAAATAAAATTTTGACAACATTTTCTACCGAAATAAAAAATCGATAATATAGAATCGCATTCTTTTTTCGACTAAAACATTCTTGAAGTTCAATAAAATCCTGTTTTTGACTATGTATTTTACAAAATCGAGATTTTCTTCCCTCATGAACATGTCTGTTTTGCCATATTTGTAAAAGACTATTAGTAAATAAGATTGATAAAGACTTTTTCAAAATATTAAAATATTTTGTCAAAGCTATTGTACCATAAATCTGATATCGACTCAAAAATGTCTACACAAAAGGTACTAAATCATTCGCGGGGGTACTACGGTACTGACCGGGGTGAAAAAGTATTGAAAAAAGTACTATAGTACTGCATTTTCCATCCCTGCAGTTACTACGTACTCATCCCAACTTTCATTTTCAACAATGAAGAGATTAAAGACGTAGACTCAATGGATTGGCATTAATGTCGGTTCATCGCCGAATAAATGTGCCGACTGAAGAAGTAATTGATTTATTTGCTGCCCAAAAAGCCCGTCGGCTCAATTTAATATTATAAAACAAGTAAGGAAAGTCTAAAGTCGGCCGGGACCGACTATATTATATCCTGCACCACTTTGTAGATCTAAATTTTCGAAACCATATCACATTCGTCAAACGTGTTGGGGGCTATATATAAAGGTTTGTCCCAAATACATACATTTAAATATCACTCGATCTGGACAGAATTTGATAGACTTCTACAAAATCTATAGACTCAAAATTTATGTCGGCTAATGCACTAGGGTGGAACACAATGTTAGTAAAAAATATGGGAAACATTTAAATCTGAAGCAATTTTAAGGAAACTTCGCAAAAGTTTATTTATGATTTATCGCTCGATATATATGTATTAGAAGTTTAGGAAAATTAGAGTAATTTTTACAACTTTTCGACTAAGCAGTGGCGAGGAAAATGTTGGTATTTTGACCATTTTTGTCGAAATCAGAAAAACATATATATGGGAGCTATATCTAAATCTGAACCGATGTCAACCAAATTTGGCACGCATAGCTACAATGCTAATTCTACTCCCTGTGCAAAATTTCAACTAAATCGGAGTTAAAAATTGGCCTCTGTGGTCATATGAGTGTAAATCGGGCGAAAGCTATATATGGGAGATATATCCAAATCTGAACCGATTTCAACCAAATTTGGCACGCATAGTTACAATGCGAATTCTACTCCCTATGCAAAATTTCAACTAAATCGGAGCAAAAAATTGGCCTCTGTGGGCAATTGAATGTAAATCCGGCGAAAGCTATATATGGGAGCTATATCTAAATCTGAACCGATTTGGCTGATATTTTGCAAGTTTTTCGAGACTCATAAAATATTCGGATGTATGGAATTTGAGGAAGATCGGTTGATATACACGCCAATTATGACCAGATCGGTGAAAAATATATATGGCAGCTATATCTAAATCTGAACCGATTTTTTCCAAAACCAATAAGGATCGTTTTTGAGCCGAAACACGACCCTATACCAAATTTTAGGACAATCGGACTAAAGCTGCGAGCTGTACTTTGCACACAAAAATACATCAACAGACAGACAGACAGACGGACATCGCTAGATCGACTCAGAATTTAATTCTAAGCCGATCCGTATACTAAAAGGTTGGTCTATGATCACTCCTTCTTGGCGTTACATACAAATGCACAAACTTATTATACCCTGTACCACAGTAGTGGTGAAGGGTATAAATATTGTATACATACCTATGCATAAATAAAATTTTCTACACATGAGATTATATGAATATTTTTTTTTAATTCGGGGGGGGGGGGAATTAAAATCCTGGCTACGGCCTTGTTTCCAAAAGAAAATTTTGTCAAAATTTTATTTCTATAGAAAATTTTTTCAAACTGAATTATATACGTATTTAATCGGTCTTATTTGTACAATATATATTTGATTGTGGATGACAGTCTTTAGTACAAGTTTCTATATAATCCATGATGGAGGGTACATAACATTCGGCCTGGCCGAACTTACGGCCGTATAAACTTGTTGGTACTAAAATACATTTAGATTTCGAATTTAAGGTAAATCGGATTTATAATACGGTTTCTAGAAGCCCAAAATATAAAATCGGGAGATCGGTCTATATGGGGGCCATACCAAAACATGAACCGATACATCCCATTTTCGACACGCCAATGTATGGTCCTAAAATACCTCTAGATTTTAATTTCAGGCAAAGCGTATTGTAAATACAGTTTCTAGAAGCCCAAGAAGTAAAATCGGGAGATCGGTCTATATGGGGGCTATACCGAAACATGGACCGATATACCCCATTTTCGGCACACCTTTTTGTAGTCCTAAAATACCTCCTACAGTTTCTAGAAGCCCAAGAAGTAAAATCCGGAGATCGGTCTATATGAGGGCTATATCAAAACATGGACCGATAGGTCTTAAAATACCTCCAGATTTCCAATTTCAGACAAATTGGGTACAAACTACAGTGTTTATAAGCCCAAGACCCCAAATCGGGAGGTCGGTGTATATGGGGACTATATCAAAACTTGGGCCGATATAGCCCATCTTCGAAATTGACCTGCCTGCAAACAAAAAAACGAATCTGTGCCAAATTTCAGGACGATGGCGCCATTATTGAAGATTTCCAATTTCAGACAAATTGGGTACAAACTACGGTATTTATAAGCCCAGGACCCCAAATCGGGAGGTCGGTTTATATGGGGACTATATGAAAACTTGGACCGATATAGCCCATCTTCGAAATTGACCTGCCTGCAAACAAAAAACGAATCTGTGCCAAATTTCAGGACGATGGCGCCATTAGTGAAGGATGTAGCGTGATTACAACGGACAGACAGACAGACGGACAGACGGACATGCTAATATCGTTTTAGAATTTCTCCCTGATCAAGAATATATATATACTTTAACATATATAGTCGGAAATCGATATTTCGAAGTGTTACAAACGGAATGACAAGCTTATTATACCCCCGTCACCATTCTATGGTGGTCGGTATAAAAAAACATGGGGATTTGGTGTTGGGCAGGGAACATGTAACTCCATGGCGAAAGCCATAATGGGAGTTTAAACAAGTATATACGGCCGTAAGTTCGGCCAGGCCGAATCTTATGTACCCTCCACCATGGATTGCGTAGGAACTTCTACTAAAGGCTGTCATCCACAATCGAATTACTTGGGTTGCGATAACACTTGCCGATGGCAAGGTATCGTAAAACTTTTTAACACTGTCTTCTAAATTGTAAGTTAGACCATAAGGGGTATATATTAAACAAAAAAAAAAAGGCCGATTAAATACGTATATAATTCAGTTTGACAAAATTTTCTATAGAAATAAAATTTTGACAAAATTTTCTATGGAAATAAAAACTTGACAAAATTTTCTATAGAAATAAAATGTTGACAAAATTTTCTATAGAAATAAAATGTTGACAAAATTTTCTATAGAAATAAAATGTTGACAAAATGTTCTATAGAAATAAAATGTTGACAAAATGTTCTATAGAAATAAAATGTTGACAAAATTGTCTATAGCAATAAAATTTTGACAAAATTTTCTATAGAAATAAAATGTTGACAAAATTTTCTATAAAAATAAAATGTTGACAAAATGTTCTATAGAAATAAAATGTTGACAAAATTGTCTATAGAAATAAAATTTTGACAAAATTTTCTACAGAAATAATTTTTTTACAAAATTTTCTATAGAAATAAAATTTTGACAAAATTTTCTATGGAAATAAAATGTTGACAAACATTGCTATAGAAATAAACTTTTTACAAAACTTTCTATAGAAATGAAATTTTGACAAAACTTTCTATAGTAGTAAAATTTGACAATTTTTACATGGCTGTTAGAGGCCATATACTAATACTAATACATATACTAAAAATTTCAACCGCATCGGAAGACTTTTGCTCCTCCAAGAGGCTCCGGAGGTCAAATCTGGGGATCGGTTTATATGGGAGCTATATATAATTATGGACCGATATGGACCAATTTTTGCATGGTTGTTAGAGACCATATACTAACACCACGTACTAAATTTCAATTGGATCGGATGAATTTTGCTCATCCAAGAGGCTCCAGAGTTCAAATCTGGGGATCGGTTTATATGGGAGCTATATATAATTATGGACCGATATGGACCAATTTTTGCATGCTTGTTAGAGACCGTATACTAACATCAGGTACCCAATTTCAAACGGATCGGATGAATTTTGCCCCTCCAAGAGGCTCCGGAGGTCAAATCTGGGGATCGGTTTATATGGGAGCTATATATAATTATGGACCGATATGGACCAGTTTTTGCATTGTTGTTAGAGACCATATACTAACACCACGTACCCAATTTCAATCGGGTAGGATGAAGTTTGCTCCTCCAAGAGGCTCCGGAGGTCAAATCTGGGGATCGGTTTATATGGGAGCTATATATATTTATGGACCGATATGGACCAATTTTTGCATGGTTGTTAGAGACCGTATACTAACATCAGGTACCAAATTTCAACCGGATCGGATGACTTTTGCTCCTCCAAGAGGCTCCGGAGGTCAAATCTGGGGATCGGTTTATATGGGAGCTATATATAATTATGGACCGATATGGACCAATTTTTGCATGGTTGTTAGAGACCGTATACTTAGACCACGTACCAAATTTCAACCGGATCGGATGAATTTTGCTGCTCCGGAAGGCTCCGCAGGCCAAATTTGGGGATCGGTTTATATGGGGGCTATACGTAAATGTGGGCCGATATGGCCCATTTTCAATACCATCCGACCTACATCAATAACAACTACTTGTGCCAAGTTTCAAGTCGATAGCTAGTTTCGTTCGGAAGTTAGCGTGATTTCCACAGACGGACGGACAGCCGGACAGACGGACAGACGGACAGACGGACGGACATGCTTAGATCGACTCAGAATTTCACCACGACCCAGAATATATACTTTATGGGGTCTTAGAGCAATATTTCGATGTGTTACAAACGGAATGACAAAGTTAATATACCCCCATCCTATGGTGGAGGGTATAAAAAGAATGAAAACAAACGATTGGGGATTGCAACAAACCTTCAAAAAAGCCACAGCCACAACATACCAAAAATTTACCACTTATCGGAATTTGTGGAAGTTACACTCATAACGTCTTCTTAAACTTACATTCATGGTAAGCAAATGACTGGCATACACCCAGCAATGGATATGGCATTATGAATACCCACACCAATATACTTCAATAAGCCTGTAGCAAAAATTTTTGGTTGAATAATCGATAAAAACCATAAAACACTTATGTGACCACTTCGCAATCTTCTACCAAAGTTAGCTGGTTGTCCTGTGTTTGTGTTGCTTAACAATTTGTTCCACTAGGCTAACATTTTTATCCTTATGAAACTCTCGTTTTCTCATACATTTTATTGTTTTTTTTTTTTTTTTTTTTTGCAAAAACACATTCACATACACTCACATAAAGTAAAGGCAATTTACTTGCCCCACATACACATGTCGTGGGGTATGGTTTTGTTTGTATGACCCAATGTTGGTTTTGTACAATCGTCGATCTGACTGTAGACTACAAATCTACACTCAATATATCCCACAATTGCGGCGCCAGTTTTATGGATGTGAATTTTGAATGTAGTTTACAGAATGGGGTGTTTTGAATTGAGATCGATTGAAGGTACCCAAAAACAACTAGAATATACTGCCGTAAGTTTGGCCAGGCCGTAGAAACGAAAAACTGTTATTCACAATCGAATTACTTGGGGTTGTGGTTATACTTAGCGATGCTAAGGTATCTTAAAACTTCTTAACATCGTCTTCTAAGTTGTCACTTAGTCCATACGTGGTTTATATTAGACAAAAACAAGTATATACAGTAGTAAGTTCGGCCGGGCCGAATCTTAAATACCCACCACCAGGAATCAAATATAATAGTTTCCTTTTGGAAATTTCAGGGGGTTTGATGACAAATATTTTTCCAAGCAGATCAATTCAACCAGTACGCTTCCCACAGATAAATGCAAAGATTTTACCTATGAAGACTAGATCAGATTCTAAATTTATAAGAACCATTTTTTGTTTGAGTTTTAGAGGAATCATAAACATCTCTTGTAAGTGTTCAAGAAAATTATGAAATAACGCCTTGATTTGAAATCTATAATCTGTAGATTTTCATCCCAATTATTTAAATGACTACGAGAAGTAAAATCTGGAAATTTTGCATAGAAGACGCACTGATCATGCGTCTTCTATACCCATAAGCGTAGGAAGGCCTCTGGGGAGGGGGCTTAGACCCCCCAGAATTTGAAAACCTATTGACGATTTTACATTTTTATAAAAATTAAACAAGTATATACAACCGCACAAAGTTCCGCTAAAGACTTTCATGCACAATCGAATTACTTGGGTTGTGGTAGCAGTTGCCGATGGCAATGTTTGAAGTCTGATATTTATGAAATAGAGCTGTGATTGAACTTATGGTTTAGTTGAATAACTAACAGCCTGTTTCTGTATGTCGAACGAGTTCAATCGATCGACTGAAATGCATAGAAACAGCGGTTTTTTGGTTATAAATTCAGCTGTTTGTTTCCATTTTAGTCGATCGACAGAGCTCATTCGACCTACAGAAACAGGCTGTAAAGCTCCATTATTATATTGTTTAGTCTGGTTTAGTCATCTTAATTAAAAAATAGTAATTGGTATTAAAACTATTCTTTCATAAATGAATATCTTAATAATGCTGCAAAAAAGCGTCGCCAAAAAAGAAGTGAAAATGTTCTTTTGGGTCCGGAAAATGTTCTTTGGGTCCTATATTTATAAAGACCTCGAGCTTCAAGAAACAATAATTTATAATAATTTTTATATTTTTTATGATTTTTAATGCATTCTAACGCTTGTTTGAATATTTTCAAAAATTATCGATTTTTGAATAATTTTTACCATTTTATTTATTCTTACTCTTTTTTTAAGCTATTTGAAAAAAGAAAACAAAAATTACGTATTAAAATATGAAAAAACGGAAGTAAAAAACGTCCTGTGTAGTTAATATAATTAACTTCTTTGTGAGGACATTTTTGGAAGTGCTTTTAAAGGTGTGCCTTTAAAACAAATCCCAATTTTTTTGCTGGGAAAAGTGTGGAACTACTTTTAGTTGCTTTATTATATATTATTTTGATGTCTATTTTTTTATTCTTTTTTATGAAATAAAAAAATAATTGAACCTTTAAGTTCAGTCTATACATTTTTAGCTATAGCCCCCCCCCCCTAGAAAAATTGTCTAGCTACGCTAATGTCTATACCCTCAATAAGTGAAATCGGTCTATATGGAGGCCTTACCAAATGGACCGATAAAGCTAAATCAGAAACACTTTGTTATGGGTCTAAAATGCCAGTATATTTTCAATTTGAGGCAAATCGGATAAAAACTACAATTTCTAGGATCCCTAGGAGTTAAATCGGGAGATCTGTGTAATGGGGGCTATACAGTACAGTATTCAGCACATTTAATTGTAGTTCTAGAATCTACACCCCAAATCGGAGGGCCGGTTTATAAGGGGGGCTATATCAAAACCTGTACCGATACTCAATATATTCGGCACACCCCTAGAATACCTATAGATTTCCAATTTCAGGCAAATTGATTAAAAAATACGGATTCTAGAAGCCCAAGAAGTAAAATCGGGAGATCGGTCTATAAGAGGGCTATATCAAAACATGGACCGATAATCACCATTTTCAGTACACTTTTTGATGGTCCTAAAATACCTCTAGATTTCCAATTTCACTCAAATTGATTAAAAAATACGGATTCTAGAAGCACAAGAAGTAAAATCGGGAGATCGGTCCATATGGGCGCTATACCAAAACATGGATCGATAGGCACCATTTTCAGTACACTTTTTGATGGTCCTAAAATACCTCTAGATTTCCAACTTCAAGCAAATTGGGTAAAAACTACGGAGTCTAGAAGCCCAAGAAGTAAAATCGGGAGATCGGTCTATATGGCGGCTATATCAAAACATGGACCGGTACTCACCATTTTCCACACACGTCTTTATGGTCCTAGAATACCTCTAGATTTCCAATTTCAGGCAAATTGGATAAAAACTACAGTTTTTATAAGCCCAAGACCTCAAATCGGGAGGTCGGTTTATATGGGGACTATATCAAAATTTAGACCGATATAGCCCATCTTCGAACTTGACCTGCCGCAAACAAAAGACGAATCTTTGCTAAATTTCAGGACGATAGCGCCATTATTGAAGGCTGTGATTACAACAGACAGACAGACGGACATGCTTATATCGTCTTAGAATTTCTCCCTGATCAAGATATATATTATATACTTTATATAGTCGGAAACCGATTGGGGATCGATTTATCTGAGAGCTATATATAACTATATACCAATATGGACCAAGTTTGACATGGTTGTTAGCGGCCATATATTAACACAATATACCAAATTTCAACTGAACCGGATGAAAATTGTTCCTCCAAGAGGCTCCAAAAACAAATCTGGGGACGGGTTTATACGGGGCCTATATATAATTATTAACAGATATTGACAAATTTTTGCATGGTTGTTAGAGACCATATACTAACACCACGTACCAAGTTTCAACCGGATCGGATGAATTTGGCTTCTCCAAGAGGGGGATTGGTTTATATGGGGGCTATATCTAATTATGGACTGATATGGACCAATTTTTGCATGCTTATTAGAGACCACATACTAAATTTTAACCGGATCGGATGAAATTTGCTTCTCTAAGAGGCTCCGCAAGCCAAATCTGGGGGGTTAGGTTAGGTGGCAGCCCGATGTATCAGGGCCACATTGGTGAACTTCTCTCTTATCACTGAGTGCTGCCCGATTCCATGTTAAGCTCAATGGGGGTCGGTTTATATGGGGGCTATACGTAAAAATGGTCCAATATTACCCATTTGCAATACAATCCGACCTACATCAATAACAACTACTTATGCCAAGTTTAAAGTCGATAGCTTGATTCGTTCGGAAGTTATCGTGATTTCAACAGACGGACGGACGGACATGCTTAGGTCGACTCAGAATTTCACCACGACGCAGAATACACAGGGAAACAAAATTTAACTTTGTTTGTGTTGATTTTAAATTTTTAGCAAATGTTTAATAATTTGGAGTCGCTGAATCCAAATCTGGACTTGGTTGTTTTCTATCAGCTCGACTTTTCGAGATATATCGTTATGTTCAAAATTAAAGCACTTCCGCTACATATATTGGAATAACTTGAAAACGGTTCACCGTATTAAATTAAAACAAGTATATACGGCCGTAAGTTCGGCCAGGCCGAATCTTATGTACCCTCCACCATGGATTGCGTAGAACCTTCTATGAAAGACTGTCATCCACAATCGAATTAATTGGGTTGTGGTATCTTAAAACTTCTTAACATCGTTTTCTAAATTGTGAGTTAGTCCATACGTGGTATATATTAGACAAAAAAGTTATGTATAGGTAAGTGTACAAATAATTACGAATCGACATGGACTTTTGCACGGTACGTAGAGATCCAGAATTGAAATATGGGGGTCCCTTATATGGGGGCTATATAGAATTATGAACTTGATATGGACCAATTTTTGTGTGATTGGGGATCGATTTATCTGAGGGCTATATAAAGGGTGATTTGTTAAGAGCTTGATAACTTTTTTTTAAAAAAAACGCATAAAATTTGCAAAATCTCATCGGTTCTTTATTTGAAACGTTAGATTGGTCCATGACATTTACTTTTTGAAGATAATTTCATTTAAATGTTGACCGCGGCTGCGTCTTAGGTGGTCCATTCGGAAAGTCCAATTTTGGGCAACTTTTTCGAGCATTTCGGCCGGAATAGCCCGAATTTCTTCGGAAATGTTGTCTTCCAAAGCTGGAATAGTTGCTGGCTTATTTCTGTAGACTTTAGACTTGACGTAGCCCCACAAAAAATAGTCTAAAGGCGTCAAATCGCATGATCTTGGTGGCCAACTTACCGGTCCATTTCTTGAGATGAATTGTTCTCCGAAGTTTTCCCTCAAAATGGCCATAGAATCGCGAGCTGTGTGGCATGTAGCGCCATCTTGTTGAAACCACATGTCAACCAAGTTCAGTTCTTCCATTTTTGGCAACAAAAAGTTTGTTAGCATCGAACGATAGCGATCGCCATTCACCGTAACGTTGCGTCCAACAGCATCTTTGAAAAAATACGGTCCAATGATTCCACCAGCGTACAAACCACACCAAACAGTGCATTTTTCGGGATGCATGGGCAGTTCTTGAACGGCTTCTGGTTGCTCTTCACTCCAAATGCGGCAATTTTGCTTATTTACGTAGCCATTCAACCAGAAATGAGCCTCATCGCTGAATAAAATTTGTCGATAAAAAAGCGGATTTTCTGCCACTGATTTTGGTAATAAAATTCAATGATTTGCAAGCGTTGCTCGTTAGTAAGTCTATTCATGATGAAATGTCAAAGCATACTGAGCATCTTTCTCTTTGACACCATGTCTGAAATCCCACGTGATCTGTCAAATACTAATGCATGAAAATCCTAACCTCAAAAGAATCACCCTTTATAACTATCGACCGATATGGACCTAGTTAGGCATGGTGGTTAACGGCCATATACTAGCACAATGTACCAAAATTCAACTGACTCGGATGAAATTTGCTCCTCCAAGAGGCTCCAAAACCAAATCTCGGGATCGGATTATATGGGGGCTATATATGATTATGAACTGATATGGACCACTTATGGCATGGTTGTTAAATATCATATACTACCACCACGTACAAAATTTCTACCAGATCGAATGAATTTTGCTTCTCCAAAAGGCACCGGAGGTCAAATCTGGGCATCGGTTTATATGGAGACTATATATAATTATAGACTGATATGAACCAATTCCTGCATGGTTGTTGGATACCATATACTAACATCACGTACCAAATTTCAACCGAATCGGATGAATTTTGCTCTTCCAAGGGGCTCCGGAGGTCAAATCTGGGGATCGGTTTATATGGGGGCTATATATAATTATGGACCGATTTCGGCCAATTTTTGCATTTGTGTTTGAGGCCATATATTAACACCACGTACCAAATTTCAACCGAATCGGATGAATTTTGCTCTTCCAAGGGGCTCCGGAGGGCAAATCTGGGGATCGGTTTATATGGGGGATATATATAATTATGGACCGATTTCGGCCAATTTTTGCATTTGTGTTTGAGGCCATATATTAACACCACGTACCAAATTTCAACTGAATCAGATGAACTTTGGTCTTCCAAGAGGCTCCGGAGTTCAAATCTGGTGATCGGTTTATATGGGGGCTATATATAATTATGGACCGATGTAGACCAATTTTTGCATAGTTGTTAGAGACGATATAACAACACCATGTACCAAATTTCAGCCGGAATGGATGAAATTTGCTTCTCTTAAAGGCTCCGCAAGCCAAATCTGGGGGGTCGGTTTATATGGGGGCTATACGTAAAAATGGTCCAATATTCCCCATTTGCGAATACAATCCGACCTACATCAGTAACAACTACTTGTGCCAAGTTTCAAGTCGATAGCTTGTTTCGTTTGAAAGTTAGCGTGATTTCAACAGACGGACGGACGGACGGACAGGCTCAGATCGGCTCAGAATTTCACCACGACCCAGAATATATATACTTTATGGGGTCTTAGAGCAACAATTCGATGTGTTATAAACGGAATGACAAAGTTAATATACCCCTATCCTATGGTGGAGGGTATAAAAAATCCGAAAGTCCCTAACAATATTCTCTTTAAGCCGTGCTTACATTGTTTTTAAAATTTCCAAGTCGTTTTAGAGAAAGTTTAAATTTATTTTCGCGAATCGTACCATATGTAATTTATTTTCTGGTATAGTTTCTGTCATCAAATCACCCTGGCAATCTATACTTTCTTAAATAGCCCGCTAAGATGAAGTGTATTCAAAGAAAACTATCATAATTAACTCACAGTGATCAGTATTTAGGATTCGACGTCTTATATACTTGTTTCTTTAAATAAAAAATGTCTTTCTTTACTTTAAAGAGAATTTGCCTTACTGCAAACACATACAACTTTGACGAAGGGATGCCAATTTCAAAGATTTGTGGCCTTAAATTAAAGAGAAGGATTCCTTAAAGCAAAAATTTTGCATTTTGTGTTAATTAAAACGTTTTTGCTGTAAATAAATTTGTTCTTAATATTGTGTAAATTGCATGTTCTAAAAATTTAGTTTGCATAACCTTTCATATTAAATTAATAGTTTTTTTTTAGTGTATAATGGCCACAATATCAAAATCACTTTTTAATAATTGTGAACCTTATCTAAGTTTTTTTTTCGAAATTCGATTGCGTAACTTTTTGTATTGAAAACGACTAATGTATATAGTTACGACAAAATATTTTACAGTGTATTCAAATTAAATAAGATTTTCCAAATAATTGGTTTTACATTATTTACCAGATGCTGTATGCCTTTGTTTACGATTATATGCCACAGAGACACGTTTATAAATAACATTGGTGGTTATACATATAAGTATCAACAATATTGTTTGTGTATGAGCCTGCGTGTGCGTCTGTGTGTGAGTGAGTGAGTGTTTGTTAAAAACATAATCATTGCAGACAGAAGGTTGTCATTTTTGCGGCATACATCTCTCATGGTTGTTATCATCGAGAAAAGCCAAAAGCACAAACACATCACACACACACACACACACGCAAGTACACATTCAAAAATATGTATAAACTCTGAGATATATTCCAGCATTCAGCTTAGAGCGTATGAATACAAACGAGGTATCATCGTATACTCGTATCGTACATTCTATCTATTGCAGACTTTCGCATAGGTGCTGTGTACTCGTTAGTTTGTATGTGAGTTGAGCGTTTTGTGTGTTTCACTCACATCTCTCATAACATTTACTTTTGATAGCATATCACACCATCACATCACACCATAACAATAATGTTTGATATGCTCTCTTTGACTCTCAAAACTCATGTTCCCCTCTCAATGAATAACCTCCTTACATTTTCAATAGTGATGTGTGATGTTTGGTAAGTGGATGGGTGGGTGAGATAGTGAGTGAGTGAGTAGTATTGTGTGCATTTGTGATTGTCTGTGGTTAACTTAACACTCAACGTTTGGTTTGTTTGATTCATAGTTTGCTGGTTTCGACTATGCGGGCTGAATGATAACAAAATTCGTATTTTTTAACTTTGTTATATTTATCCTTTGTTCCATTCACTCACTGGTGTCTTTTTATTATAGAACCCATTGCAATATGCGTCTATGAACTTAAAAAAAAAAAACATGAAACTAAAAATACATTGATTGCGTTGGGGAAATTTTATTACTTTGCTAAAATAAAAAAAAATAAAAACACATATCCATGAAAATTGTATTGCTTGAGAGAATATGAAAAGAGGGTAAATGATAACGATTCCAGGTCCTTTCTTTGCTCTATAAAATTTTCAAACGAAGAGGAATAAAAAAAATATTTCACACAGACCAAAGAACATTGTGCATCAATAAATATAGAGATCTATTCAGACATTTTATATACACAGCTCTTCTATTTTTTTCATTGTACAAAGGCGTATGTTAAATGTATAAAGTATAATAAAAAATTTAGGAGAAATACATTTTGATGGTTTATTTGAGAAATTGTGTGTGCATGTGAAAATCGTAACAAAATATAAAATTATCGTTTATATGATATTTTTACGGTAGGATGATTTCTTTTGAAAGCATTCAATAAATCTAGAATAATTTCATGAACTTTTCGTGAGAAATATATGGAAAAACCAAAGTTTCATATAAATATTAAATTTTGAGAAAATTTTCAAAAATATTGCTGAAAATTTTCAATGCAATAAAATTTTTAGGAATTTTTACAAAATTTTCTCTCAAAATGAAATTTCTAGAAAATTTCCTATGGAAGCGTATTTTTCAGAAAATTTTCTATAGACACGAAATTTTTTTGAACAAATTTCCTAAAGAAATGAAATTGTTTGAGAAAAAGTCCTAAATGAATCTATTTCAAAAAAACCCTCATAGAAATGATTGACATTTTTTTGATGATTGAAGTTTTTATAAAATATCTGTAAATTTAGTACAAACTAACATTTTCAGAAAACTTCCTACAGATTGATTGTTTTTGAAAAGTTTTTTTTATAGATATGAAATTTTCAGAAAATTTTCTATAGATATGCAATACTTTGAGAAAACTCTGCAATAATTATATTTCCAATTAACAAAGTGTCCTATTAAAAAAGTACAAAAATATTTTTTTAGAAAATTTCTTATAAAAATTAAATATTTATTGTTTTGATTTTTAAACCGTGCATGGAATAAACCACAAAGTAGCCTAACCAACAGGGAAATGTGTGTTTGTCAAATTGATTTGGGCAAAGCCCTTATACCAGTCATTCTCCCCTCGCCCACTCTTTTGTACATTGGCCCAAACTACTCCGATTTACTTGGTATGTTCAGGAAAGGTTGCAGGTTGAAATTTTCAGGGAGGGTTGGGCCTAGGCAAAGACCTGATTTCTTATTTTTCGATATTTGGTCTGGGAGGGGAAACTCTCCTTTGCCTGACTTTTTTTAAGTACAGTGAAAAACTGAACTTCTCTGATTTACGTGAAATTTACAGGGAACGAAAGAGAGACATTTCCTATTTGCTCGATTTTTCTTTCGATTATCTTTAAATGTGTAAGAAAGGCGGCCCTTGTGTGGAAATTAAATATTTAATTTTTTGATATTTGCACAGGAGGGAAAACTTCTTCTTGCAAAACTTTTTTTAAGCGCAAAAGTTAAATTTAATTTATACTCTATAAAAAATATATTTTTTTTAAGTTTTCAAATAAGTGGCCTTGGAAATGAAATTTTCGTAAAAAAACCCCAGATTTCTATTTTTGGATCAAAAGAATAATACTTTCAGAATTTCTCTTTTTTTAAATAAAATTTTGACAAAATTTCCTTTAGAAATTAAATTTGACAAAATTTTCTACAGAAATTAATTTAAAAAAAAAAATCCGTAGAAATGAAATTTTGTCAAAATTTCCTATAGAAACAAGGGACCGTGGAAATGAAATTTTCACTATAAAATCTTAGATTTTATATTTTTGGAAAAACAGAATAAAGTTTTCAGAATTTTTGTTTTTTTAAATAAAACTTTGACAAAATTTCCTTTAGAAATTAAGTTTGACAAAATGTTCTATAAAAATTTATTTAAAAAAAAATTTCTGTAGAAATGAAATTTTGTCAAAATTTCCTATAGAAATGAAATTTTGAGAAAATTTCCTATAGAAATGAAATTTTGTCAAAATTTCCTATAGAAATGAAATTTTGAGAAAATTTCCTATAGAAATGAAATTTTTACAAAATTTCCTATAGATAAGAAATTTGAACAAAGTTACCTATAGTTAAGAAATTTTAATAAAATATCCTATAGTGAAGAAATTTTGGCACAAATCGGGCGAATGATATATATTGGTGCTATATCTAAATCTGAACTGATTTCAACCAAATTTGGCACAATTAACGATATTATAAAACGTACCTCTTGTGCAAAATTTAAAGCATGTAAGGGCAAAACTCTGGCTTTTGAGGCCATATAAGTCCAAATCGGACGAAAGATATGTATGGGAGTTATGTCTAAATCTGAACCGATTTCAATCAAATTTACTAAGCATTGGTAGAATATCAATACTGATCTCTATGCAAAATTTCACGAAAAACGGTAGTAAACGTTGGCCTCTGTGGTCATATCAGTCTAAATCGGACGAAAGATATATATGGGAGCTACATCTAAATCTGAACCGATTTGGCTGATATTTTGCAAGTTTTTCGAGAACCATAAAATATTCTGATGTACGGAATTTGAAGAAAATCGGTTGATAAACACGCCAATTATGACCAGATCGGGGATAAATATGGCAGCTATATCTAAATCTGAACCGATTTTTTCCAAAATCAATAGCGATTGTCTCTATCCCAAAAAACACTCTATGCCAAATTTGAGGACATTCGGACTTAAACTGCGACCTGTACTTTGTGCACAAAATTACATATACAGACAGACAGACAGACAGACAGACAGACGGACATCTCTAAATCGACTCAGAATTTAATTCTAAGCCGATCGGTATACTAAAAGATGGGTCTATGACCACTATTTCTTGGCGTTACATACAAATGCACAAACTTATTATACCCTGTACCACAGTAGTGGTGAAGGGTATAATTAAGATTTCCAGAAATAAATTCTCAGAATTTCTCTTTATAGATTTTTACATTATTTTCTATAGAAATGCAATTTTTAAAAAAATTCCTATAGAAATGAAAAGTTGGCAAATCTTCCTAAAGAAATTAAATTCTCGCAAAATTTTCTATAGAAACGAAATTTTGGCATAACTTCCTATAAGAATTAAATTTTGGCAAAGTTTCCTATAGAAATTAAATTTTGGCAAAACTTCCTATCAAAATGACATTTTCGCAAAATTTCCTATAGAAATGAAATTTTGGCAAAACTTGCTATAAAAATGAAATTTTGGCAAAATTTCATTTAGAAAACCAATTTTCATAAAATTTCCTATAAGAATTAAATGTTAACTAAAATTACTATAGAAATGAAATTTTGAAAAAATTTTCTGTAGAAAAATTTTTTTTTTTTTTGACAAAATTACCTATAGATAAGAAATTTTAACAAAGTTTTCTATAGGTAAGAAATTTTA
Organism: Haematobia irritans; assembly: GCF_050003625.1. Taxonomy (NCBI): domain Eukaryota; kingdom Metazoa; phylum Arthropoda; class Insecta; order Diptera; family Muscidae; genus Haematobia; species Haematobia irritans. The sequence goes on along the minus strand of NC_134401.1, from coordinate 42,732,050 downwards.
ACAAAATATCCTATAGAAATAAAAAAAATGGCAAAATTTTCTATAGAAATTTTATAAAATTTCCCATAAAATTGATATTTCTAAAAGAAAAAAAAAATTGAAAAATTTCCCATACAATTGGAATTTTGTTTAAATTTTTTTTGTAAAATTTTCTTATAAAAAAGTTTTTTTTTCGACTTTCCATAAAAGTGAACATTTCTGAATATTTCTTATAGAAATGAAGGTTTCAGTATAAAAATGAAGATTTCCAAAAAAAAAAAAAATAAAAAAACATCATACAGAAATAAATTTCCGGATTTTCTTTTTATAGATTTTTACAATATTTTCAATAGAAATGAAATTTGAAAAAATTTCCTATAGAAACGAAATTTCCATAAAATTTCCCATAGGAAGGAAATGTTGACTAAAATTCCTATAGAAATGAAAATATGACAAAATTGCTTATGGAAATGAAATTGATATCAAATTTCCTATAGAAATGAAATTGTGACAAAAATTTTATAGAAAGAAATTTTTACAAAATTTCCTTTTGAATTCGAATTTTGAAAAATTCCTATAGGTTAGGTTTTTTTCACAAAATTGACTATAGAATAAAATTTTCTATAGAAATAAAATTTTGACAAAATTCTCTAAAGAAATAATTTTTGACAAAATTTCTATAGAAATAAAATGTTAGGTTAGGTTAGGTGGCAGCCCGATGTATCAGGCTCACTTAGACTATTCAGTCCATTGTGATACCACATTGGTGAACTTCTCTCTTATCACTGAGTGCTGCCCGATTCCATGTTAAGCTCAATGGCAAGGGACCTCCTTTTTATAGCCGAGTACGAACGGCATCCCACATAGCAGTGAAACCACTTAGAGAAGCTTTGAAACCCTCTGAAATGTCACTAGCATTACTGAGGTGGGCTAATCCACCGCTGAAAAACTTTGTGGTGTTCGGTCGAAGCAGGAATCGAACCCACGACCTTGTGTATGCAAGGCGGGCATGCTAACCATTGTACCACCGTGGCTCCGTGGTGCAATTCCTATAGAATTGATATTTTGACAAAATTTCCTATAGATAAGAAATTTTAACAAAACTTCCGATAGATGAGAAATTTTAATAAAATTTCCAAAAAAATTGAAATTTTGACAAAATTTCCTACAAAGTTTACATTTTGACAAAATTTCCTATAGAATTGGAATTTAAAAAAAAAAAAAAACAAAAACAACAAGTATATACGGCCGTAAGTTCGGCCAGGCCAAATCTTAAGTACCCTCCACCATGGATTGCGTAGAAACTTCTACGAAAGAATGTCATCCACAAATTTCAACTCACATGGTTGTTAAATATCATATACTACCACCACGTACAAAATTTCAACCAGATCGGATGAATTTTGCTTCTCCAAAAGGCACCGGAGGTCAAATCTGGGGATCGGTTTATATGGGAGCTATATATTATTATGGACTGATAGGAACCAATTCCTGCATGGTTGTTGGATACCCTATACTAACATCACGTACCAAATTTCAACCGAATGAGATGAATTTTGCTCTTCCAAGGTGCTCCGAACGTCAAATCTGGGGATCGGTTTATATGGGGCCTATATATAATTATGGACCGATATCGACCAATTTTTGCATGGGTGTTTGAGGCCATATACTAACATCACGTACCAAATTTCAACTGCATCAGATAAAAAAATTTTTACAAAATTTACTATAAATAAGAAATTTTGGAAAAATGTCCTAGAGATAAAAAATTATTATAAAATTTCCTATGGATAAAAAATTATTATAAAATTTCCTATGGATAAGAAATTATGATATAATTTCTTATGGATAAGAATTTTTGACAAATTTTCTTATAGAAATGAAATTTTGAAAAAAATTAATTTAAATTTTCAATATTAAATTTTCAGAAAAATTTTTATAGAAATTTAATATCCATAAAAGTTCCTATACAAAATTTTCTAAATTAAATGAAGTCTTTAAGTGTTATTTTATAAAAAGAAATTTGTAAAAAATTTCCTGTAGAAAATAAATTTAAAACAAATATAAACGGCCGTAAGTTCGGCCAGGCCGAATCTTATGTACCCTCCACCATGGATTGCGTAGAAACTTCTACGAAAGAGTGTCATCCACAATCGAATTACTTGGGTTGTTGTATCTTAAATCTTTCTAAATTGTGTGTTAGTCCATACGTTGTATACATTAGACAAAAAAAGTATGTGTAGGTAAGTCTACAAATACTTACGAATCGATATGGACTTTTGCACGGTACGTAGGGAGCCAGAATTGAAATATGGGGGTCGCTTATATGGGGGCTATATACAATTATTGATATGGACCAATTTTTGTGTGATTGGTGATGGATTTATCTGAGGGCTATATATAACTATAAACCGATATGGACCTAGTTAGGCATGGTTGTTAACGGCCATATACTAGCGCAATGTACCAAATTTCAACTGACTCGGATGAAATTTGCTCCTCCAAGAGGCTCCAAAACCAAATCTCGGGATCGGTTTATATGGGGGCTATATATGATTATGGACTGATATGGACCACTTTTGGCATGGTTGTTAAATATCATATGCTACCACCACGTACAAAATTTCAACCAGATCGGATGAATTTTGCTTCTCCAAAAGGCACCGGAGGTCAAATCTGGGGATCGGTTTATATGGGTGCTATATATAATTATGGACTGATATGAACCAATTCCTGCATGGTTGTTGGATACCATACACTAACATCACATACCAAATTTCAACCCAATCGGATGAATTTTGCTCTTCCAAGGGGCTCCGGATGTCAAATCAGGGGATCGGTTTATACGGAGGCTATATATAATTATGGACCGATTTCGACCAATTTTTGCATGGGAGTTTGAGGCCATATATTAACACCACGTACCAAATTTCAACTGAATCAGATGAATTTTGGTCTTCCAAGAGGCTCCGGAGGTCAAATCTGGTGATCGGTTTATATGGAGGCTATATATAATTATGGACCGATGTGGACCAATTTTTGCATGGTTGTTAGAGACAATATACTAACACCACGTACCAAATTTCAGCCGGATCGCATGAAATTTGTTTCTCTTAGAGGCCTCGCAAACCAAATCGGGGGATCGGTTTATATGGGGGCTATATATAATTATGGACCGATGAGGACCAATTTTTGCATGGTTGTTAGAAACCATATACTAACACCATGTACCAAATTTCAGCCGGATCGGATGAAATTTGCTTCTCTTAGAGGCCTCGCAAGCCAAATCGGGATATCGGTTTATATGGGGGCTATATATAATTATGCACCGATGTGGTCCAATTTTTGCATGGTTGTTAGAGACCATATACTAACACCACGTACCAAATTTTAGCCGGATCGGATGAAATTTGCTTCTCTTAGAGGCCTCGCAAGCCAAATTTGGGGGTCCGTTTATATGGGGGCTATACGTAAAAGTGGACCGATATGGCCCATTTTCAATACCATCCGACCTACATCAATAACAACTACTTGTGCCAAGTTTCAAGTCGATAGCTTGTTTCGTTCGGAAGTTAGCGTGATTTCAACAGACGGACGGACGGACGGACGGACGGACGGACATGCTTAGATCGACTCAGAATTTCACCTCGACCCAGAATATATATATACTTTATGGGGTCTTAGAGCAATATTTTGATGTGTTACAAACGGAATGACAAAGTTAATATACCCCCCATCCTATGGTGGGGGGTATAAAACTCGATTGAAATGAAATTTTTACAAAAATTTCTATAAAACGAAACTTTCTCAGCCCCCCTTTAGTTGGGCAAGTACTTGATTATGTTCTTCATGGTTTCCTATAGATTGATTTGCTATCTCTGCCTCTTGACTTCATCATTGTTAGTAATCCACACCATGACTAATCCACATCATGGATATGTTCACACATCACTCCCATAATCGAATGAAAGCCAAGTGATTATTTATGATAATGCGGTGATGTGATGCAACATAGATAACATCCGCAAGCAGGGTGGATTTTCTATTTATGGCTATAGTCATATCAGCACTTTATTAACTCGTAAGGAAGACATAGGGAAAGTCTACCATAGATTTCCTCTATAATAATAGAGGAAACCGAATATTTAAGAATCGTTAATATTTCCCTCAATCCAAGGATTGACATGAATAATACTGGACCATTATTAATACATGGAACTCATAGCTTGACAGATAAATTTCCGTTTAAATTATTAAAAGTTAATCTGATTTTCGTATCGCTTACCATGTTTCTGGGAAACAAAGCAAGAAAATATTATGGCAAGATATTGACACATAGACGACAAAACAGGACGAAGAAACAAAAGCAAACTTAAAAACTCTGATCACCATTTGGCCTCCCATGATGGATTGTGATTTGCATATTTGTTGCAGAGGCGCGTTTTTTTTTTGTTCCATACTGATAACTTTTTCTTCGATATAAATGAAAGCAATCCTCCTGTGTCTCAAAAGACAGAATAAAATAACAACATTGGAAAAACAAAAGACAAATCTCATATAAAAATAAATGTAACATTTATCAAAATAATCAAATTCAACACTTACAAGGACAATGAAATAAAAACTGCCTCAACAAAACAGTAGATGAAGGGAAAAAAGTAAAAGACCGGAAACGGAAATAACAGAACATAGACTAACAAGTCGCCAAAACTAACAGAGCAACCAAGCGCAAACCAGATATACTCCATTGGCCGTCGTGTAAGACAGAAAACAAAAAACCATCTAAAGGCAAAGAGACTTTATGTGTTTTCTTCCAAGTTTTTGGTCTGTCCTTTCCTTGGGGGGTTTTTGTTCCATATGGGCGCATACATTTGCGGCATTACTTGAAATTCTCCGAAAATTGGGTTAACGTATTTTCATTTTGATTTGAATTCCTTACTGCCTTCTTCATTATTTCTCGTAAATCTTGTAAATCTTTTAAGTATTTGCTCGTTTCTTCTTCGTTTTATTAGATCTGTCTCAGCATTTGTGATGACATGGTTTATTACACAGTGGTTAAGATAAAATGTTTATAGAAAATCGTTTATAAAAATTTCTTATCTATAGAAAATTTTGTCAAAATTGCTCAGCTTAAATATGAAAATCCAGTTTATCACCCAAACCTATACCATTTATACCCAACAAACAATATCTACTAATTCAGCAGGGGTGGTTTAGTGTATGATATAGTCGGTCCCGCCCGACTTTCTACTTTACTCACTTGTTTATCAATACGAAGTTTTGTTAAAATCTTTTATCTGAAGAAAATTTTGTCAAAATTTGTTATCTATAGGAAATTTTGTTCAAATTTCTTATCTATAGCAAATTTTAACAAAATTTCTTATTTATAGAAAATCTTGTTAAAATTTTTATTTCTATAATAAATTTTTTCAAAATTCTTATTTATAGGAACTTTTGTCAAATTTTCTTTTCTATAGGAAATTGTGCCAAGAATTTATTATTTTTAGCAAATTTTATCAAAATTTCTTATTTGTATCGATAGAAAAAATTTCTTATTTAAAAACAAGTATATAAAGCAGTAAATTCGGCCGGGCCGAATTTTAAATACCCACCACCATGAATCAAATATGACAGTTTACTTTGAAAACTCTTCGTCGTAGTGGGTTACTTGATAATATATAGAATTGTAGGGGGTTTGATGACAAATCTTCTCCCAAGCAGGTCAGTTCCCGAAGACAAACTTTAAAGATTCTACCTATGAAGACCAGATCAGATTCGGGATTTATGAGAAACAATTTTGTTTGAGTTTTAGAGAAATTATAAACATATCGTGTATTGATTTAAAATCTTAAATATGTAGATTTTTTCCGCCATTATTTAAATACGATGAGTAAAATCTGGAAATTTTACTTTCGGTTTGAAGCAATTTTCATGATCAGTGCGCCTGCTATACCCTGAAAGAAGTGTTTTCTTTTTTGAGAAACGTAATTTTAGACAATCGTTGAATAAACGAAAATACTTTATAAGAAAAGGAAATTTCTTTTGTCTAAAATTTCCAGCAAATCGGATAAAAACTACGGATTCTAGAAGCCCAAGAAATAAAGCCGGGAGATCGGTGTATATGGGGGCTACACCAAAACATGGACCGATATGCAACATTTGCTACTCACATATTTGTGATCTTAAAATACCTCCAAATTTTCAATTTCAAACAAATCTGCTAGAAAATATAGTCTCTAGACGCCCAAGAAGTAAAAATCGAGAGATCAGTCTATATGGGTGCTATACCAACAAATGGGCACCATTTTCGGCACACCTTTTCGGCACACGTTTTCGGCAAACCTTTTTATGGTCCCAAAAGAACACTAGATTTTCAATTTGAGAAAAATCGGATAGAAAATATAGTTTCTAGAAGCCCAAGAAGCAAAATCGGGAGATCAGCCTCTATGGGGGCTATATCAAAACATGGACCGATGAGCACCATTTTCGGCTCACCTTTTAATGGTCCTAAAATATCTCTAGATTTCCAATTTCAGGCAAATCGGATGGTAAATATAGTTTCTAGAAGCCCTAGAAGCAAAATCGGGAAATCGGTCTATATGGGGGCTATACCAAAACATGGACCGATGGGTACCATTCTCGGCACACCTTTTTATGGTCCTCAAATACCTCTATATTTCCAATTTCAGGCAAATTGGATAAAAACTACGGTTTTTATAGACCCAAGACTCCAAATCGGGAGGTTGGTTTATATGGGGGCTATATCAAAACATGGACCGATGGACACCATTTTCGACACACCTCTTTATGGTCCCAATTATATCGTCTTAGAATTTCTCCCTGATCAAGAATATATATACTTTATATAGTCGGAAATCGATATTTCGATGTGTTACAAACGGAATGACAAACTTATTATACCCCCGTCACCATTTTATGGTGGTGGGTATAAAAATCTTATATTAAATTTCGCCTAAATTTCTAATCTGTAGGCATTTGCCAAACATTTTCTCATTTATAGAAAATGTTATCAAATTTCTTTTCTATAGGAAATTTCATCAAAATTTCTGATCTATAGAAAATTTTGCAAAAATTTTTTATCTATAGGAAATTTTGTCAAAATGTTTTATCTATAGGAAATTTTGTTAAAATGTTTTATCTTTAGTAAATTTTATAAACAATTTTTTTATCTATAGGAAATTTTGTCAAAATTTTTTATCTATAGGAAATTTTGCCAAACATTTTTACACCCTGCGCCACACTGTGGAATAGGGTATTATAAGTTAGTGCATATGTTTGTAACACCCAGAAGGAGACGAGATAGACACATGGTGTATTTGGCAATAATGCTCAGGGTGGGTCCCTGAGTCGATATAACCATGTCCGTCTGTCCGTCTGTCTGTAAACACATTTTTGTGATCAAAGTCTAGGTCGCAATTTAAGTCCAATCGCCTTCAAATTTGGCACATGTTACTAATTTGGGTAAGAATAGAACCCTATTGATTTTGGAAGAAATCGGTTCAGATTTAGATATAGCTCCCATATATATCTTTCGCCCGATATGCACTTATATGGACCCAGAAGCCAGAGTTTTATCCCGATTAGCTTGAAATTTTGCACAAGGAGTACAATTGGTAGTACAGTCATGCGTGCCAAGTTTGGTTGAAATCGGTTCAGATTTAGATATAGCTTCCATATATATTTTTCGCCCGATATGGACTTATATGGTCCCAGAAGCCAGAGTTTTGGCCCAATTTGGTTGAAATTTTGCACTAGGAGTACAATTAGTAATATAGTCATGTGTGCCAAATTTGATTGAAATCGGTTCTGATTTAGATATAGCTCCCATATATATATGTTTTTCTGATTTCGACAAAAATGGTCAAAATACCAACATTTTCTAATACATATATATCGAGCGATAAACCATAAATAAACTGTTTCGAATTTTCCTTAAAATTGCTTCAGATTTAAATGTTTCCCATATTTTTTACTAAAATTGTGTTCCACCCTAGTGCATTAGCCAGCTTAAATTTTGAGTCTATAGATTTTGTAAAAGTCTATCAAATTCTGTCCAAATCGAGTGATATTTAAATGTATGTATTTGGGACAAACCTTTATATATAGCAATTTTACAAAAAATTTTTTTATCTATAGGAAATTTTGTCAAAATTTTTTATCTATAGGAAATTTTGCCAAACATTTTTACACCCTGCGCCACACTGTGGAATAGGGTATTATAAGTTAGTGCATATGTTTGTAACACCCAAAAGGAGACGAGATAGACACATGGTGTCTTTGGCAATAATGCTCAGGGTGGGTCCCTGAGTCGATATAACCATGTCCGTCTGTCCGTCCGTCCGTCTGTCTGTGAACACATTTTTGTGATCAACGTCTAGGTCGCAATTTAAGTCCAATCGCCTTCAAATTTGGCACATGTTACTAATTTGGGTCAGAATAGAACCCTATTGATTTTGGAAGAAATCGGTTCAGATTTAGATATAGCTCCCATATCTAAATCTTATATCTTTCGCCCGATATGCACTAATATGGACCCAGCAGCCAGAGTTTTTCCGATTTGCTTGAAATTTTGTACAAACATAGCACTTAGTCGCATAGTCAAGTGTGCAAAATTTGATTGAAATCGGTTCAGATTTAGATATAGCTCCCATATATATCTTTCGCACGATATGGACTTATATGGCCCCAGAAGCCAGAGTTTAGGCCCAATTTGGTTTAAATTTTGCACAGGGAGTATACCTAGCATTGTAGCTATGCGTGCAAAATTTGGTTGAAATCGATTCAGATTTAGATATAGCTCCCATATATATCTTTCGCCCGATATGCACTTATATGGACCCAGAAGCCATAGTTTTATCCCGATTAGCTTGAAATTTTGCACAAGGAGTACAATTGGTAGTACAGTCATGTGTGCCAAATTTGATCGAAATCGGTTCAGATTTAGATATAGCTTCCATATATATTTTTCGCCCGATATGGACTTATATGGCCACAGAAGCCAGAGTTTTGGCCCAATTTGGTTGAAATTTTGCACTAGGAGTACAATTAGTAATACAGTCATGTGTGCCAAATTTGATTGAAATCGGTTCTGATTTAGATATAGCTCCCATATATATATGTTTTTCTGATTTCGACAAAAATGGTCAAAATACCAACATTTTCCTTGTTAAATCGCCACTGCTTAGTCGAAAAGTTGTAAAAATGACTCTAATTTTCCCAAACTTCTAATACATATATATCGAGCGATAAACCATAAATAAACAGTTTCGAATTTTCCTTAAAATTGCTTCAGATTTAAATGTTTCCCATATTTTTTACTAAAATTGTGTTCCACCCTAGTGCATAGATTTTGTAAAAGTCTACCAAATTCTGTCCAAATCGAGTGATATTTAAATGTATGTATTTGGGACAAACCTTTATATATAGCACCCAACACATTTGACGGATGTAATATGGTATCGAAAATTTAGATCTACAAAGTGATGCAGGGTATAATATAGTCGGCCCCGCCCGACTTTCCTTACTTGTTTTATCTATAGGAAATTTCACCAAAATTTCTTTGCTATAGGAAATTTGGCAATTTTGTATACCCTCCACCATAGGATGGGGGTATATTAACTTTGTCATTCCGTTTGTAACACATCGAAATATTGCTCTAAGACCCCATAAAGTATATATATTCTGGGTCGTGGTGAAATTCTGTGTCGATCAGAGCATGTCCGTCTGTTGAAATCACGCTAACTTCCGAACGAAACAAGCTATCGACTTGAAACTTGGCACAAGTTGTTGTTATTGATGTAGGTCGGACGGTATTGCAAATGGGCCATATCGGTCCATTTTTACGTATAGCCCCCATATAAACGGACCCCCAAATTTGGCTTGTGATTGCTCTAAGAGAAGCAAATTTCATCCGATCCGACTGAAATTTGGTGCATGGTGTTAGTGTACGGTCTGTAAGAACCATACAAAAATTGGTCCATATCGGTCCACTTTTACGTATAGCCCCCATATAAACGGACCCCCAAATTTTGTTTGCGATTGCTCTAAGAGAAGAAAATTTCATCCGATCCGGCTGATATTTGGTACATGGTGTTAGCATATGGTTTCTAACAACCATGCAAAAACTGGTCCATATCGGTCCATAATTATATATAGCCCCCATATAAACCGGTCCCCAGATTTGAACTCCGGAGCCTCTTAGAGGAGCAAAACTCATCCGATCCGGTTGAAATTTGGTACGTGATGTTAGTATATGGTCTTTAACAACCATGCAAAAATTGGTCCATATCGGTCCATAATTATATATAGCCCCCATATAAACCGATTCCCAGATTTGGTTTGCGGATCCTCTAAGAGAAACAAATTTCATCCGATCCTGCTGAAATTTGGTACATGATATTAGTATATAGTCTCTAAGAACCATTCAAAAATTGGTCCATATCAGTCCATAATTATATATAGCCCCTATATAAACCGATCCCCAGATTTGAACTCCGGAGCCACTTGGACGAGCAAAATTCACCCGATCCGGTTGAAATTTGCAACGTGGTGTTAATATATGGCCGCTAATAACCATGCCAAAATTGGTCCATATCGGTCTATAGTTATATATAGCCGATCCCCAATCACACAAAAATTGGTCCATATCAGTTCATAATCATGCTTGCCACTTGAGCAAAAATAATCTAGCAAAATTTGTCGAAATTTTATTCCTTTAGAAAATTTTGTCAAATTTTATTTCTATAGAAAATTTTGTTAAAATTTTATTCGGTTCATAATCATGGTTGCCACTCGAGCCAAAAATAATCTACCAAAATTTTATTCCTATAGAAAATTTTGTAAAAATTTTATTTCTATAGAAAATTTTGTAAAAATTTTATTTCTATAGAAAATTTTGTCAAAATTGTATTTCTATAGAAAATGTTGTCAAAATTTTAATTCTATAGAGAATGTTGTCAACATTTTAAATCTTTTGAAAATTTTATTTCTATAGAAAATGTTGTCAAAATGTTATTTCTATAGAAAATTTTGTTAAAATCGTATTTCTAAAAAATTTTGTCCAAATTTTACTTCTATAGAAAATGTTGTCAAAATTTTATTTCTATAGAAAATTTTGTCAAACTTAATTATATACGTATTTAATCGGCCATTTTAAGTTTAATATATACCACGTATGGACTACGTGGTATATATTACGGTATTAGGAAGTTTTAAGATACCTTGTCATCGGCAAAAGTTAGCGCAACCCAAGTAATTCGATTGTGGATGACAGTCTTCAGTAGAAGTTTCTACGCAATCCATGGTGAAGGGTACATAAGCTTCAGCCTGGCCGAACTTACGGCCGTATATACTTGTTTATTTGTAGGAAATTTTAGCAAATTTTTTTATTTATAAAAAAATTGCCAAAAATTTCTTATTAATAGGAAATTTTATCGAAATTTCTTATCTTACATTAATTACAATTTTAAATGCGAGCTAATTGTAATTAATGTTAAGTAATTGATTTGGGCGAAAAACCAGCCTGCGTTGATATCAGGCTAACATAAAAATAGAAATTTCTTATCTATAGGAAATTTTGTCAAATTTTCTTATCTGTGGGAAATTGTGCCAAAATTTCTAATCTTGGGAAATTTGCCCAAATGCATCATCGATAAGATTTTATTTTATTTTTTTTTTTGTTTATAGGAGTCGTTATGAAAATATCTTAGCTATTACTAATTTTGTTAAAATTCTATTGTTTATAGGAAATTTTGTCAAAATATCTTCGATATAGGCAATTTTGTCAAGATTTCTTACATATAGGATTTTTTGTCAATATTTCTTACCTATACGAACTTTTGTCAACATTTCTTATCTATAAGAAATTTTGTCAAAATTTTATTTCTATAGGAAATTTTGCCAAATTTTTTACCCATAGGAAATTTTTCCAAAAAATTCTTATTTATAAGAAATTTTATCAAAACTTCTTAACTATAGGAAATTTTGTCAAATTTTCTTATCTATAGACAATTTTCTTAAAATTTTATTTATATAGAAAATTTTGTTAAAATTTCTTATCTATAGGACATTTTTGAAATTTTTTTTATAAAAAAAATTTGTTATAATTTCTTCTCTATAGGAAATTTTGTAAAAATTTCTTAACTTAAGGAAATTTTGTAAAAAGTTTTAATTTGAGGAAGTTTTGTCAAAATTTCAGTTCTTTAAGAAATTTTGTTTAAATTTCATGTCTATAGGAAATTTTGTCATTAAAATAAATAAAAGTCTGGGAAATATTTTCGATTTTTCTATTTATAGGAAATTTGGACAAAATTTCTTATCTATTGGAAATTTTGTCAAAATTTCTTATAGATAAGAAATTTTGTTAACATTTTTTATCTATAACAAATTTTGTCAAAATTTCTTATCTATAAGAAATTTTGTGAAAATTTCTTTCTTAATTAGAAATATTTTCAAAATCAGATTTTGGCCAACCTTTATACTGTGCAATTTGTATTCGACCATAAGAATTTCCTCCACACCATTGAGGTTTCATTTGCTTAGTATTCTTCTCTATCGTTCTTTTCATATATGACACGTTTCATGAAATGAGTGTTAGATTTGTCATGAAGAAATGTGGGGAAATTGATATGCGTGTGAGTGTGTGAGAATATGTTTGCCTACATATCTTCATGTTTTTGGAGTTATCGAGTGACAGGAAATGCCTAAAATCCTTAAGAATTTCACTTAAAGCAGTATTCTCTTATCATATGGGATGGGTATGAATGTTATTGAACTTCTGAGTCTAAACGGAGACAAGAAGAAAGTTCTTAAATTTCACAGATGAAAATCTCTTTTTTTTTGTCTCTGGTTTTTGTGGCAATAGTGATTATCAAAGTTTTTACGAAAGTCTGTTAACCCGGGTGAAGTTTATTTGTATGGTGCACACACACACACACACTCTCTCTCTCTATCTTTCTTCTCTTCTTGCTTTGTAGATCAGAAAGTTTTTTGTTTTCTCCTAAGTAGAGTAGTGGGAGACATTTGGCAAGACTTGTACTCATGTGACAGTTTGTTAAACGTATGTGTGTGTGTGTGCATTAAAGTTTCGTTTCTGGTTGCGTTGAATTTATTTCTGGCAAAAGGTTTGAATTGTTTTGTTTATTTGTTTGTTTGTTTTTTTTTTTGCAAGCACACCCAGAAACACACAAGTTTACACCTTTACACAGATGCAATCAGGGCTCTCTTTGAACAACCATCAGTCATCAGGAGAAAGGGGTGTGTTGAGGCGGGTTTAGTGAGCTAAAGTTTACCTTCTTAGTAGCCTCTGAGAGTATTTTTTACTCTCTAAGTTTTTTTTTGTGGGCATTATTTTTTTTTTGTGCCAAAAAAAAGAAAAACTTTGTTTTGCAGTTAACGTGGCTTTAAAGTTTTTAGTGTTTGAAGCTAGCCACTAAAATCGTTGGGGCTTTAAATTTAGAAATTTAATTTCCATTAAAAATGCTACATAAATTATAAGAATTTTAGATTTACCTTATTTCGAAAAAAAGAATATAACATTAATGTCCCATTACATCCCTGAAAATGAGAAGGTTATTGTTCTTGTTATTTGTCTCTGTTTGGTCCTATGACAATGACATTTCCCCTGACAAACCCTTATCCTTGTTAATCTATAAAATATTCATGAACGAAATGAGGCTCATTTCACTCATTTCAAATTAGACCGCAATAAACAAGAATTCGTTTTCTTTGTTTGTATTTTTCGAATACCTAAGTTGGTATATGTAAATGTTTTTAAGGATTTGTAAATTTTTCAAATTAAATGTAAATTTTCATATCAAACATATTTAGAGAGAAAAAGGTCAAAAAAGGTATAAATTTGGTAGTGTATTAAAACCAAAAAGGGATATAGAGAGCTTTAAATCAAATTAACAAAATTGAAGAATTTTCCTATTAAGAATAATTTGAACTAAGAGCTAAAAGCCTCTGTATGGTTTAGTGGTGGGATATCACAGCATAGGAATTTTATTTCAGTTTTGATGATATTTAAAGGAAAGACCTCAAAAAACATTTATTTAAAAATAAAAATAAAAATAAATAACATCAGTTCTGAGCCTGGTCAGGCTGAAGCCGATATACCCTTCACTATGGAATAGAAAGCATGGACCCTACTGCTGCAGAAAACTAAAGGCTGGATGAATAATGTCTCTACACTGGAAAAAAGAATTCCGTAGTAAAACGAACGCAGAATTTAACTTTTTTTATTGCAAAAAAAAAAATATTTTCTGTAATTAAATTTTATTATTTTTGTGAAAATTTCCACAGCCTAATAAAATATTCCTTTTTTAAATATGCCTCAACCTTTTTATGAACTAAACATGGATATAAAGCTCAATGGCCATACACATAATTTCATTATGAACTAAAGCAAATAAAATTTTCGTACGATTCCAAATAATAGTAAGAATGAGCCATTGCATAGTTAAAATGACCATAATTTGGTGCCAATAATTTTCTTGTTAACTTTTAGTTATTGTTTACTTTTTTGAGACGGTGTAATTTCGTGAACAGCAGTTAAAAAGTTAGTTATTAAATTATCCTGGTTTTAACAACGCCTTGTGGAAATCTCAAAATGTGTAGTACAATTTAGTTCAATTTTCGTACGAGTTAGTTTATTCTTCTTATGAAACATTTTACTTTTTTTCGGTGGAATTGTAGTGAAATCACTAAACTACGAAAACGACGCAATCCAAATTAAATGAAAATTTATACTGTTAAAGCTCAAAAATAATGTTGTGGGTTCATCTTTGAGTTGAAAACGTGTTATGTCAAAATTTCTTATCTATACAAAATTTTGTACAATTTTCTTATCTATTGGAAATTTTATCAAAATTTCTTATCTATTAGGAAATTTTGTCAACATTTCTTATTTATAGAAAATGTTATCAAAATTTCTTAACTATGGAAAATTTTGTTAAAATATAGATAAGATCGAAAATGTTGGGAATGAAAATGTATAGATATTTCTTATCTGTAGAAAATTTTGTAAAAATTTCTTATCCGTAGAAAATTTTGTGGAAATTTCTTATCTATAGAAAATTTTGACAAATTTTCTTACCTATAAGAAATTTTCTCAAAATTTCGTATCTATAGGATTTTGACCAAAATTTCTTATCTATAGAAAATTTGGCCCAAAATTTCTTATCTATAGGAAATTTTGTGAAACGCTCACGTTTAAAGAAACTTTTGTCAAAATTTCTTATCTATAGAAAATTTTTAAAATTTCTTATCAATAGCAAATTTTGTAAAACGCTCATGTTTAAAGAAACTTTTGTCAAAATTATTTAAAGAAAATTTTGTCAAATTTTCGTATCTGTAGAAAAATTTGTCCAGAGCGAAGAAAGAAAATAAGGTAATTTTGTCAAAATTCCTTATATTTAGAAAAATACTCCGAAATATCTTCTTTGTCAAAATAACTAATCTATAGAAAATTTTAAAAATGGGAAATTTTGTAAAACGCTCTCATCTAAAATTTTTTTTTTTAATTTTTTATTTAAAGAAAATTTTGTAAAATTTTCGTATCTGTAGAAACTAAAAATATTTTATCAAAATTTCTTATATATATTTATGACCACAGAGGCCAATTTTTAACTCCGGTTTAGTTGAAATTTTGCACAGGGAGTAGAATTAGCATTGTAGCTATGCGTGCCAAATTTGGTTGACATCGGTTCAGATTTAGATTTAGCTCCCATATATATGTTTTTCTGATTTCGACCAACATTTTCCTTGTAAAATCGCCACTGCTCAGTCGAAAAGTTTTAATAATGACTCTAATTTTCCTAAACTTCTAATACATATATATATTGAGCGGTAAATCATAAATAAACTTTTGCAAAGTTTCCTTAAAATTGCTTCAGATTTAAATGTTTCCCATATTTATTTTTTACTAAAATTGTGTTCCACCCTAGTGCATTAGCCAACTTAAATTTTGAGTCTGTAGATTTTGTAGAAGTCTATCAAATTCTGTTCAGATCGAGTGATATTTAAATGTATATATTTGGGACAAACCTTTATATATAGCTCCCAACACATTTGACGGATGTGATATGGTATCGAAAATTTAGATTTACAAAGTGGTGCAGGGTATAATATAGTCGGCCCCGCCCGACTTTAGACTTTTCCTACTTGTTTTCTATAGAAATTTTCACCAAATTTTCTTATCTATAGAAATTTTTCTCATCTATAGAAATGTTTCTCAAAATTTCCTATATAAAGGAAATTTTCTCAAAATTTCTTGTTTATAGAATTTTGTTAAAATTTCTATTATATATAGGAAAATTTGTCAAAGTTTCTTATCTATAAAAAATTTTGTTAAAATTTCCTATCTATAGGAAATTTTGTCAAAATTTCTAATCTATAGGAAATTATGTCAAATTTTGTCTAATTTTTATACCCTGCATCTTGACTACAAAGCAACACGTGGTGTTAGTATATGGTCTCTAACAACCATGCAAAAAGTGGTCCATACCGGTCTTAATTATATATAACCACAATTTAAACCGATCCCCAGATTTGACCTCCGGAGCTATTGGAGGAGCAAAATTCATCTGACCCGGTTGAAATTTGGTATATTGCGCTGATTGTCAAAATTTTATTTCTATTGAAAATTTTGTCAAAATTTATTTCCATAGAAAATTTTGTCAAAATTTATTTCCATAGAAAATTTTGTCAAACTGAATTATTTACGTATTTAATCGACCTTTTTCTGTTTAGTATATACCCCGTAGGGACTAAGTTATAGTTGAGAACACGGTGTTAAGAAGTTTTAACATGCTTTGCCATCGGCAAGTGTTACCGCAACCCAAGTAATTCGATTGTGGATGACAGTCTTTAGTACAAGTTTCTATGCAATCCATGGTGGAGGCTACATAAGATTCGGCCTGGCCGAACTTACAGCCGTATATACTTGTTTGCTTTGTAGTCAAGATGCAAAACGACAACAAATTTAAAGAATTTTGCTGAATTATTAAAGTCAAGTTGACCTTAGCCCAAACATTTTTTCTTTCATGTTATGATACCCATTTTTAAGTCAAATCACTTAATTATAAGGACGACTTCATTGAAAAGTTTATCGACTTTTGGACAAGGAAAAAAACTTTATATTAGAGAAATGCGTCTTCTATTATAATTTGCATTCGTATTTTAAAGACATGAAATCTTTGACCTCACGACAATATTTTTTCAGTGTAAATAGGTGTGACGAATATGATGTGTATTGGTCCATCTTTTGGTATAGCCCCCATATAGACCGATTTTTTGTAGAACGAAACTTTTTGTAGCCGATTTGATATTTGAAATCGAGAGGTACCCACCAACAAAAAAAGCGTCCGGAAGTGGTGCAAATTGGCGCAGAAGCAATAAATTTACAAGGGCTTGTCATAGGACGGATTTTCACCATTTCAACAGACGTTGCGCTGAATTTGCATCAGTTCTTAAGGTGTCATTCAAATGCAGTGATGTGAATTAAAAAATTTTTGTGACATTTTGCCAAATAACTAATTTTTACAGTTTTTATATGTGCTTCGTGTGCAAAATTTGAAGCAAATCAGGTCAAACCTCTGGCTATTGTGGCCATATTAGTCGAAATCGGACGAAAGATATATATGCGAGCTATACCTTAATCTGAACCGATTTGGCTGATATTTTGCATATCTTACGAAAACCCCAAAATATTTCGCTGCCCGAAATTTTGAGAAAATACGTTGATAAATACGTTAATTATGACCAGATCCGTGGTAAATATGTATGGCAGCTGTATCTAAATCTGACCCGTTTTTTTTTTTTTAATCAATAGCGATTGTCTTTGAGCCCATGTAAAACTCTGTGCCAAATTTCAGGACGATCGGACTTAAACTGCGAGCTATACTTTGCACACAAAATTACATATACAGACAGACGGACGGACGGACAAGCAGACAGGCAGACGGGCATCGCTGAATCGACTCAGAATTTAATTCTAAGCCGACCGGTATACTAAACGATGGGTCTCAGACTTTTCCTTCTTGGCGTTACATACAAATGCACAAACTTATTATACCCTGTACCACAGTAGTGGTGAAGGGTATAAACAGTTAACATTTTCCATTAAAAATACGAAAAGAGAGAGTTATAAAAAATCGAACTTCCTGTGTAGTTAAAATAAAGAACATCTTTGGGAGGACATTTTTGGAAGTGCTTTTGAAGTTATGCTTTAGAATAACTTCCATTTTTTTTGTTGGGTATACGTTCATATTTGGATCCGGTCCCCATGTAGACCATCCCAATGTGCCTGAAGTTTAGGTCCATAAATAGGTGTACCGAATATGGTGTGTATCGGTCCATGTTTTGGTATAGCCCCATTTCGACCGATCTCCCGATTTGACTTCTTCAGTTTTTAAAGCTACTCATTTTAGAAAACTATGAAATACTTTTTTCTGATTTTTAATTCGTGTCATTAAAGTAAGCAACATTGAATTGAATTAAGTAAAATTTTGCACAAAATTAATTAATTTTCATTGAATGAAATAAAATCGGTTATGAAAGTTTTCTTTGTTTTTTTTCTGAGAGAAGCTCTTCATGTGGTTTCAAAATTTTGTTTGGGGGACTAAGTCCTCAGAATACTTTCTACGTTTATGGCTTCAGCCATGTTTTATTGCCTACCAACATGATATTCAAATTTAAAATTGTAGTTTAGTCCAATATAAAACGAACAAGTGGATATAAGCTTTCTGGTCACAAACTTGATAGTAACCACCCTTTTTTAAAATCCAAAAATAAAAGAAGAAAATGGGGAAAAAACAAAAAAACCAGACTTCTCCAAAAGGCTAACAATGACTTACAAATTCTTCGAAAAAAAAAATATACTGATAAAAAAAAGCTTAGACCCCATAAATAGGAGATCTTTTCAACCTCAAACTCAGGGACATTTTTCAATTCAAAGAACCGAAGCTAGAAGGAAAATAACGCGTTCTAGCCTCGACTAAAATAAACCACATGAACATAACAAAAAAACTGGTAACTAGGTCAGTCATATGAGACCATGATAGTGGGAGAATAAAAGCGAATGACATAGATTTATGGCGGGGGCCACCAAGTAAAATGGGAAAGGGAAAAAAGATTCTAGTTGAAGATTGGTAAGGATGATGGTCCAAAAATGCCGGCCGGAATGAAAAACAAAAAAAAAACAAAAAAACACGAAGAACGAAGAATAACACCCCGTTGCTAACAAATCCTAATTGCCAAGCATTTTTGGCAATTTCCTATTTAAAGTGAGGACAGCAGTCGTAGAAACATGAGATAAAATAAATGTTTTTCAAGTTGTCGGCAGTTTTTTGGTCTTTTTTGTATTTATTTTCGTATGGCCTCAAGTTGGTTTTGTAAACGGTTTTGGCCATGGCTCTATTTGTCAACCTAAAATCCTTGTAGATCTTTATTTGCCAACGAATATTTGTATTTTTTTTAATTTTTTTCGAAAGCGAAGCCTGAAACTAAGAGTTTCATACGACAATGATAGTTTTCTCGAATGCATTTCATTATATGTAGACGGTTTTATGGCTAGGACGCTTTTTTTTGCATTTGAAAGGATTATTTAGTGTTTCATACAAAATGGCAAAAAATGCAACGCAAAGCTATATATGGCCAAATCCTGGTCACTAAAGCTAGCATCTATACAATAAAGTCCCATAGTTTGTATTGTTTTGTGTTTGTTTGTGTTTTTTTTTCAGCTCTCTAACAAACCAAAAAAAAAGAAAAATAAAATTTCCCTTTACCAAAAAGAACTCTAAACAAATAGTCCTCCTGGACCGACAAACTCCATAAAAAAACTGCGAGATTTTTGTATGTTTGGCCATGGGATTTTGTCTGCTTTTGGTGGCTTAAAATACCCCCCAAAGAAGATTTATGACTGGCTTATGCCATCCATAAACAAATTATGGTAAATATTTACTATAAAAAAGAACCAAAAAATAAAAAACAAAAAAAAAAAAAAACAAATACTAAATAAAATATCACAAAAAAAGAAGAAACGACAAATATATCTAACAATTTGGATTATGCATATAAAGCTTATTTTGTTGGCATATAACGAGATTTAAAACTAAATACTTTTTGGTTAATATTCTGTTTGAAAAATCAAGTGTCACAAAGGCTTAAAAATAGATTACATAGTATTTTCAAATGCAAACTAGTTTAAAACAAATAATAAATTGCTATAATGCAATTTTATTTCAATTAAATGTGAAAGATTGGATTTGAACTAAAAACCAAAAAGAGAAAGCGAAAATTTAGGCAAATGGTTAGAGCCCCTCGTAGTATTTAAATCCCAGCAAAAATAGTTGGAAGTTGTCCCCCCAAATATGTTATTCAGTTTATACAAGAAGTTCCTTTAAGTCCAATTTTAATAACTCGCTTTTTTATACCCTCCACGTCGTGGTGAAATTCTGAGTCGATCTAAGCATGTCCGTCCGTTCGTCTGTTGAAATCACGCTAACTTCCGAACGAAACAAGCTATCGACTTGAAACTTGGCACAAATAGTTGTTATTGATGTAGGCCGGATGGTATTGCAAATGGGCCATATCGGTCCACTTTTACGTATAGCCCCCATATAAAGGGACCCTCAGATTTGGCTTGTGGAGCCTATAAAAGAAGCATATTTCATCCGATCCGGCTGAAATTTGGTATATGATGTTGGTATATGGTCTCTAACAACCATGCAAAAATTGGTCCACATCGGTCAATAATTATATATAGCCCCCATATAAACCGATCCCCAGATTTGGCTTGTGGAGCCTCTAACAGAAGCATATTTCATCCGATCCGGCTGAAATTTGGTATATGATGTTGGTATATGGTCTCTAACAACCATGCAAAAATTGGTCCTTATCGGCCCTTAATTATATATAGCCCCCATATAAACCGATCCCCAGATTTGGCTTGCGAAGCCTCAAAGAGAAGCAAATTGCATCCGATCCGGATGAAATTTAGTACATGGTATTGGTATATGGTCTATAACAACCGTGCAAAAATTGGTCCACATCGGTTCATTATTATATATAGCGCCCATATAAACCGATCCCCAGATTTGGGTTGCGGAGCCTCAAAGAGAAGCAAATTTTATCCGATCCGCCTGAAATTTGGTACATGATATTGGTATATGGTCTCTAACAACCGTGCAAAAGTTGGTCCACATCGGTTCCTAATTATATATAGCCCCATATAAACCGATCCCCAGATTTGGCTTGCGTAGTCTCCAAGAGAAGCAAATTTCATCCAATCCGGTTGTAATTTGGAACATGGTCCATATCGGTCCATAATTATATATAGCCCCATATAAAACGTTCTCCAGATTTGACCTCCGGAGCCTCTTGGAGGAGCAAAATTCATCCGATCCGGTTCAAAGTAGGAACGTGGTGTTAGTATATGGCCAAAAATAATCTACCAAAATTTTATTTCTATAGAAAATGTTGTCAAAATTTTATTTCTAGAGAAAATTTTGTTAAAATTTTATTCGGTTCATAATAAAATTGTCATAATTTTATTTCTATAGAAAATTTTGTCAAAATTTTATTTCTATAGAAAATTTTGTTCAAATTTTATTCGGTTCATAATCATAGTTGCCACTCGAGCCAAAAATAATCGACCAAGATTTTATTTCTATAGAAAATTTTGTCAAAAGTTTATTTCTATAGAAAATTTTGTTAAAATTTTATTTCTGTAGAAATTTTTGTCAAAATTTTCTTTCTATAGAAAATTTTGTCAAAATTTTTATTTCTATAGAAAATTTTGTGAAAATTTTATTTCCATAGAAAATTTTTTAATATTTTTTTTTCTGTAGAAAATTTTGTTAAAATTTTATGTCTACTTTGTCAAACTGAATTATATACGTATTGGATCGATATTTTTTGATTTAATATATACCACGTATGGACATACAATTTAGAAGATGGTGTTAGGAGGTTTTAAGATACCTTGCCATCGGCAAGCGTTACCGCAACTTAAGTAATTCGATTGTGGATGGCAGTGTTTAGAAGAAGTTTCTACACAATCCATGATGGAGGGTACATAAGCTTCGGCCTGGCCGAACTTACGGCCGTATATACTTGTTAATGAGTAATTTGAACAGTTTTTGGTCAAAAGTAAAAATTAATACAATTGTAAAATTTATTTAAATTTTGTCGAAAAAATGTTAAATCCATTCTAGAATTTTAAAAAATATTTGGTGTCAAACGTTAAAATGCATTACAAATAATAAAATATTATAAATATTATTTAATTGGCAAAATATGACAACATTTTTTAATTCACCACCAAAACACTGAATTCGATTCACATCCCAGCAAAAAAAGCGTCGCCAAAAAAGTAATGAAAATGTTCTTTTTGGATCCGGAAGTGGTGCAAAATTGACGCAGGAGCGATGTATTTAACATGGGCTTGTCATAGGACGGAAGTCCTCCATTTCAACAGCCGTTGCACTGAATTTGCATCACTTTTTTAGGTGTGATCCGAATTCAATGTTTTCGATGTAAATTAAAAAAATTCCAAAGAAAAGTCATTCCAAAATCTTCGGATATCAATCCGTTGGTCCTTTGTGAATGAAGCATTTTAGAGAATATGATTGGCACTAGCAAATACCAAAGTATCGATCATCTAAAGTCGGCCGGGAATACCGAAGAACTACTTTCGCGCAGCGTGGGATGGGAGATCGGGCTGTATGGGGGCAATATTAAAATAGGGACCAATGCAGATCATATTCGGTACAATTATGAGTGCACCTAAAACACCTGTAGGTTTCCAATTCCAGGATAAAATTTGCTGCCTCCAGAAGCTCAAGAAGTTGAATCGGAAGATCGGGCTATATGGGGGCTATACCGAAACATGCACCGGTACATACTATCTTTGGCAAATTAATGTATGGACCTTAAATACCTCTTAATTTTGAATTTTACTCGAATCGGTGTCTAGATGCTTGAAAACTTACAATGGACTGAATAGTTTAAGTAGGCCTACAAAAATCTAGATGCTCAAGACTCCAAGTAAATGGGACGGTTTGTATGGGTGCTATATCAAACAGTGGATATAGCTCATTTCCGAACTTGACTTGCTTGCATA
Source organism: Haematobia irritans (assembly GCF_050003625.1). Lineage (NCBI taxonomy): Eukaryota > Metazoa > Arthropoda > Insecta > Diptera > Muscidae > Haematobia > Haematobia irritans. Next base: position 42,708,928 of record NC_134401.1, on the reverse strand, counting down.
CAAAAACAAAAGAATCTGGTCTTCTTCCCTGTAAAAATATGAAAAAATCAGGTACCCCGTATTATTATCACAACGTCTCACCATGTCTTCTTTAAATTTTAAGTAAATCGGAGAAGTTAAGCTTTTTCACTATACATTAAAAAATCGGTCTTTAGATCTTTGTCTAGACGCCACTCCCCAAACCCCTGAAAGTTTCAAGCACATCTCAAAACATAAATCAAATTTCCCGAAAATCGGGCAACGGAGAGGTCCTCTTCCTGATCACATGCCAAGATAGTAGGCACCATACTTTCACCACATGAGCACATTTTACGACCATGAAAAATTCAAACAAAACGATTCAGCCCTTTCAGAGCTTACCCGGAACATATATACTATTCACTCACTTTACAATAAGTTCTTTTGAGGAGATATATAAAATCTATGGACAAAAAAATAATAGAAATTTCAAAAAAAAAAAAAAAAAATTAAAAATGTACCGATCACGGTTGCCATTCGTGCTAAAAATAATCTACCAAAATTTAAAGAAAATTTTAGCAAAAATCTAACAAACTTTTAATTTTATTTTTATTTCTATGGAAAATTTTTCCAAAATTTTATTTCGATGGAAAATTTTATCAAAATTTTATTTCTTTTGAATATATTGTCAAAATTTTATTTCGATAGAAAATTTTATCAAAATTTTATTTCTATAGCAAATATTGTCAAAATTTTATTTCTGTAGAAAATTTTGTCAACATTTTATTTCTATAGAAAATTTTGTCAACATTTTATTCCATGGAAAATTTTGCCAACATTTTATTTTCTATAGAAAATTTTGTCAAAATTTCATTTTCTATAGAAACTTTTGTCAAAAGTTAATATCTATAGGAAATTTGGACAAAATTGTATTTCTGAAGAAAATTTTGTCAAAAATTTTATTTCTATAGAAAATGTTGTTATATTTTTAATTCTATAGGAAATTTGGTCAAAATTGTATTTCTATAGAAAATTTTGTCAAACTTTTATTTCTACAGAAAATTTTGTCACAATTTTATTTCAAATTTTGTCAAATTTTTAATTACATAGGAAATTTGGTCAAAATTTTATTTCTATAGAATATTTTGTCAAAATTTTATTTCTATAGAAAATTCTGTCAAAATTTTATTTCTATAAAAAATTTTGTCAACATTTTATTTTCTATAGAAAATTTTGTCAAAATTTTATTTTCTATAGAAAATTTGGTCAAAATTTTGTTTCTATAGGAAATTTGGTCAAAATTTTGTTTGCTATAAAAAATTTTGTCAAAATTTTATTTCTATAGAACATTTTGTCAAGATTTTGTTTCTATCGAAAATTTCGCCAAATTTTTAATTCTATAGGAAATTTAGTCAAAATTGTATTTCTATAGAAAATTTTGTCAAACTTTTATTTCTACAGCAAATTTTGTCAAATTTTTAATTCTATAGGACATTTGGTCAAAATTGTATTTCTATAGAATTTTTTTTCAAACTTTTATTTCTACAGAAAAACTTGTCACAATTTTAGTTCTATCAAAAATTGTGTCAAAATTTTATTTTCTATAACAAATTTTGTCAAAATTTTATTTTTATAGAATATTTTGTCAAGATTTTAATTCTATAGAAAATTTTGTCAAATTTTTAATTGTATAGGAAATTTGATCAAAATTTTATTTCTATAGAAAATTTGTTCAACATTTCATTTCTATAGAAAATTTTTGTCAAAATTTTATTTCTATAGGAAATTTGGTCAAAATTTTATTTCTATAGAAAATTTTGTCAAAATTTTATTACTATAGAAAATTTTGCCAAAATTGTATTTCTATAGAAAAATTCGTCAAAATTTCATTTCCATAGAAAATTTTGTCAAAATTTTATTTCTATAGAAAATTTTGTCAACATTTTATTCCATGAAAAATTTTGTCAACATTTTATTTTTCTAGACAATTTTGTCAAAATTTTATTTCTATAGAAGTTTTTGTCAAAATATTATTTCTATAGAAAATTTTGTCAAAATTTTATTTCTACAGAAAATTTAGTCAAAGTTTTATTTCTATAGAAAATTTAGTCAAAATTTCATTTCTATAGAAAATTTTGTCAAAATTTTATTTTCTATAGAAAATTTTGTCAACATTTTATTTCTATCGAAAATTTTGTCAAAATTTTATTTGTATGGACAATTTTTCCAAAATTTTATTTCTATAGAAAATTCTATCAAAATTTTATTCTATAGAGAATGCTGCCAAAATGTTATTTCTATAGGAAATTTGGTCAACATTTTATTTCTATAGAAAATTTTGTCAAAATTTTATTTCTATAGAAAATTTCGTCAAAATTTTATTTCCATAGAAAATTTTGTCAAAATTTTATTTTCATAGAAAATTTTGTCAAAATTTTATTTCCATAGAAAATTTTGTCAAAAGTTAATATTTATAGGAAAGTTGGACAAAATTTTATTTCTATAGAAAATTTTGCCAAAATTTTATTTCTATAGAAGTTTTTGTCAAAATTTTTTTCTATAGAAAATTTTGTCAAAATTTTATTTCTATAGAAGTTTTTGTCAAAATTTTTTTCTATAGATAATTTTGTCAAAATTTTATTTCTATAGAAAATTTTGTCAAAATTTTATTTCTATAGAAAATTTTGTCAAAATTTTATTTCTATAGAAAATTTTGTCAAAATTTTATTTCAATAGAAAATTTGGTCAAAGTTTTATTTCTATAGAAAATTTCGTCAAAATTTTATTTCCATAGAAAATTTTGTCAAAATTTAATTTCTATAGAAAAATTTGTCAACATTTTATTCCATGAAACATTTTGTCAACATTTGATTTTTCTAGACAATTTTGTCAAAATTTTATTTCTATAGAAAATTCTGTCAAAATTTTATTTCTATAGAAAATTTTGTCAACATTTTATTTTATATAGAAAATTTTGTCAACTTTTATTTTCTATAAAAACTTTTGTCAATATTTTATTTCTATAGAAAATGTTGTCAAAATTTTATTTCTATAGGAAATTTGGTCAAAATTGTATTTCTGTATAAAATTTGGCAAGATTTGATTTCTATAGAAAATTTTGTCAAAATTTTATTTCTATAGAAAATTTGGTCAAAGTTTTATTTCTATAGAAAATTTTGTCAACATTTTATTTCTATAGAAAATTTTGTCAACATTTGATTTTTCTAGACAATTTTGTCAAAATTTTATTTCTATAAAAAATTTGTTCAAAATTTTATTTTCATAGAAAATTTTGTCAAAATTTTATTTCCATAGAAAATTTTTAAAATTTTCAGTTCTATAGGAAATTTGGTCAAAATTTTGTTTCTGTAGAAAATTTTGTCAAATTTTTAATTCTATAGGAAATTTTGTTAAAATTTTATTTTCTATAGAAAATTTAGCCAAAATTTTATTTCTATAGAATTTTTTGTCAAAATTTTAATTCTACAAAAAATTTTGTCAAAATTTTATTTTTTGTACAAAATTTTGTCAAAATTTTATTTTCTATAGAAAATTTTGTCAATGTTTTATTTCTATAGAAAATTTTGTCAAAATTTTTTTTCTATAGCAAATTTTGTCAAATTTCTAATTCTATAGGAAATTTGGTCAAATTTTATTTCTATAGAAAATTTTGTCAAAATTTTATTTCTATAGACAATTCTGTCAAAACTTTTTTAAGAAATATTGTCAACATATTAATGTTATAAAAAGTTGGTCTAGATTTTATTTCTATAGAAGTTTTTGTCATAATTTTATTTCTATAGAAAATTTTGTCAAAACTTTATTTCTAAAGAAAATTTTGTTAAAATTTTATTTTTATAGAAAATTTTGTCAAAATTTTATTTCTATAGAAAATGTTGTCAAAATTTTATTTCTATAGAAAATTTTGTAAAAATTTTATTTCTATATTAATTTTTTTCAACATTTTATTTCTATAAAAAATGTTGTCAAAATTTTATTTTTATAGAAAATTTTGTCAAAATTTTAAATCTATGACTTGACGAGTCCATGTAAAATTCATTGCTTCTCAGCCAAGGTTAGGTTAGGTTAAAGTGGAAGCCCGATTAAATAATAAAAATTTTATTTTTATAGAAAATTTTGTCAAAATTTTATTTCTATAGAAAATTTTGGCAAAATAAGGATTTTAAAATCTATGACTTGACGAGTCCATGTAAAATTCATTGCTTCTCAGCCAAGGTTAGGTTAGGTTCGGTTAAAGTGGAAGCCCGATTAAATTTCAGGCTCACGTAGACTATTCAGTCCATTGTGATACCTCATTTAACTAAAAGTACCTATTACATATGGGCACTTCTAGTCTTAACCACTGAACCTTCTCTATTATTTACTTTTGTGGAACCAACCAGATTGCTCCAAAAACATTGACAAACTGCTTAAGTTAACGTTTTCCAGGTCCGCCAGTAATCTAAAGCTCACACAAGAGCTGTTTAATTGATTCCTTTTCCTCCACATCATGACAGCTTATACAATATAGTTTTTGCAAATTCGCCTATCAGGCAGCGACCCGTTATAGAAGATATCAGGAGTGCTATCTGACGCCTTGAGAACACTAGCATATCTAGTGTGCGGTTTAAGTTTAAATGGGGCCATATTTGATTGGTGTCGTTACAACCCTTGCAATTCTCCCATCGAATATTGGCCATCATAACAGCCTTCTCAGACAGTAAGAGCTTGCAGGTGGCCAGAGGCATACCAACAGATTCTAGTTCCCCTGGAATATGTAAGGTAGTTCCTCGCCTTGCTAACGCATCTGCTTCGCAGTTTCCCGGTATGTTCCTATGGCGAGGCACCCATATTAAGTGAATATTGTACTGCTCAGCCATCTCGTTGAGAGATTTGCGGCAGTCTATGGCCATTTTCAAGTTATGGAACACAGAGTCCAAGGATTTTATTGCAGGTTAACTGTCTGAGTTACATATATATTAATGCCAATATTTGTTGGAACATTACTTCTCAGCCAAATTTGCACCACTGCCGAATTCAAAACATTTTCGTTGCTTTTTTGTATTACGAATGGAATGACAAATTTATTATACCCCCATCACAATTCGAGGGTGGTGATTATAAACAAATATGCTTCTACTCTTTGTAAGCTTCCCGTTCCTGCTCAACGTCCCATGTGGCCCACAAAGTCAGGTGAAAATATTAATAACAAATACCAAGAATTGTCTGAAGCAATTTTTTTTTAAGTTTCATTTTCATGAAACACTCCATCTCCATGCATATTAATCGTCTAAAGAGAGAAAAAAAAGACTACACATTTTCCCCGAATTTTTAATAAATATTTTTCAAAGAATTTCTATTTTTATCACTGATAGAAAACGGGAAACAAAACAGACAATATAATATGGCTTAAAGTTTGGGAAAAATTGAAAATTAAATTAAATTGAAAATAATTACCATTTAATGCATTACAGTCTGGATAAAAATTTGGCGCAATAATGCGTTGATGGTTGACGGTTTCTGGTTCAGGATCAGGGAAGACCAAACGTATTTAGCACTGCTTATAGATGATAAACTTTGATATTCGCTTTTCTATCCAAGTACTGTAAGTGGATGCCGATGTTTGCAAATTTATGCCAATAAAATACGCATAGCATGCACGTTTGTTGAAGTTAGTTAGTAGGAGTTTGCAACAAATCCTTTGGGATGTAACTTTAAATTAAGTAAGAGCAAGAGCTCGTTGTTAAACATGCACACTAAATACCAGGAATACCATTGAGCTCACTCACGTGTGCACACATATAGACACACAGAAAAAAAAACACAACACTCGCGAACATTCTTCTTATTCTCCTTTATTTGCACTCACACTTATATCCATACATTTTATATTTTATAGAGCTTAGAGCGACAACAACCACATGTTTTCTAGATAACAAAAATTACCAAAGACGCATAACATTACACTTCCGTTTCCTTGACTATATATGCAGGGAGAGGGAAAGAGAATGAGATATACAAGTTTTTTCCGGTTCCTTGTTTCAGTTCAGTATGACTTTGTTGTGGTATGGTCTCTGACTATGTATTGGCTTGTGTGTGTGTGTGGTTTTTTTTTCGGTTGGTTGACTGGCTGCTTTCTGCTTGTTATGGAGCGACTAAAAAAACAGGTAAATGCAAACTTATGCAGCGTATGTTGGCATTAAATTGGTATGTGTTGTGCGTTTTTTTTTGTTGTTTTTTTTTTTTTATTTCGTTTTTTATTTTCCTCAAGGATGAAATGAATTTCAGCAGATTTATGGTTTTCACGGAATGGTGACAAACGATTTATTTGTGACACATTAATTTGATTGCTTTAATAAGTATGGGTGACACACAGATTTGCCTATAAAAAGACAATGAGATTTATTATTTAATTTCACATTTTTTTTAGTTTTTAGAATTTGGGAATTCCCATTTTTTTAGAAGTTATTTTTTTATATTCATATTTAAGACATTGTATATTTATATTTTGTTAAAATTTTAAATTTTCGGAATTTGGGATTTTTTATTTTCATGTATTATTTTTATAATTATATATAAGATATTGTATATTGGTATACCCTACATAAGTATAAACAGCCGAAAGTTTCACCCTGAACAGCGTAAAAAATTCTACTTAAAATTATCGTACACCCTCGAACACCTTGTGTTGTGACAAGCTGTCTCAAAACCGCTCAGAAACAATAACACTAAAATGTTTCGCATGCAAGATCCCAAACAAATCATCTTTCTCTGCTAGATCTATACACTGAAAGAAGAGTTTTCTTTCTGAAGAACGAAATTTTAGACAAGCAAAGTTTTCTTTTTAGTTAATTGATCCAATTATTTTTTTTTATTTATATGTCTTCAATCACAGAAATGATAATATCAATTAAAAAATTAATTGAAAGTCAATTAAAAAATTAATTGAATGTCAATTAAAAAATTAATTGAAAGTCAATTAAAAAATTAATTTATACTATAAATTTTGGTGATTGATTTTTGTTTCAATTAAATTTTTAATTGAATATTTTTTTAAAACTCACATAAGACTTTAATTGCAAAAATTTTCTTTCTTTCTTTTCTTCTTTTTTTTGCTGTGTAGGCTTGTGTAGAATAGTATCTGGCATTTTCTTTTCAATGACTCAAACATAATTTAAAAATTTTCTTGACCAATAAGCTCCTAAAAATTGTAATAAAATGTATTAAAATTTAGGCTAACATAAAATATTTTTTAACATTTTCAATTAAAATTTTAATTATTCCTATTAACACTAAAAATAAATTAAAATGAAATTAAAAAAAAATGATTATGATTAGAAAATTCATAAGACAGTGCTAAATGGTATGATCTCTTAAAAAAAAAATACAAGAAACTCATTCCATCTAAAGGTAAAATAATTATAAATAACAAATACAGAATATTAACGGGAAAATGTCCTGAACATAGCAATGAAGCCCTTAGGAGACAAACATTATGGTCGCCCAGTGTGTCTATCATCTATCAAGACGGTGCTTCGCCGGAAATGGGCCAAACTACCGCAGAGCCAATTTCGTGTAGTGTGTGATGGCCTTGTGGCCTATTCGAACAAATCATAATTATTCTAAAATTTGATGCTATTTGCAACATGTTTCCTACGAAAATGAAATTTTGAGACTTCTTACGAAACTATCAACTTCAATTTGCGAATTTTCGCATAAAGTACCTATAGAAATGAACTATTGACAAAATTATCTATATCAAGAAAATTTTAGGAATAGCTCCTACAAAAAATAAATTTTGCAAAAATTTCTTTTCCTATAGAAAAGAAATTTTGCATCGAAAATATAATTTTACAAAAACTCATTCCAATAGGAATTTTTCGCTAAATTTCATTTCTATAGAAAATTTCATCGATAGTTTTTTTACATAGGAAACAATTTTTGCAAAAAATTCCAATGCAAAGATTTTTATACCCTCCACCATAGGATGGGGGTATATTAACTTTGTTATTCCGTTTGTAACACATCGAAATATTGCTCTAAGACCCCATAAAGTATATATATTCTGGGTCGTGGTGAAATTCTGAGTCGATCTGAGCATGGCCGTCCGTCCGTCCGTCTGTTGAAATCACGCTAACTTCCGAACGAAACAAGCTATCGACTTGAAACTTGGCACAAGTAGTTGTTATTGATGTAGGTCGGATGGTATTGAAAATAGGCCATATCGGTCCACTTTTACGTATAGCCCCCATATAAACGGACCCCCAAATTTGGCTTGCGATTGCTCTAAGAGAAGCAAATTTCATCCGATCCGATTGAAATTTGGTACATGGTGTTAGTATATGGTCTCTAACAACCATGCAAAAATTAGTCCACATCGGTCCATAATTATATATAGCCCCCATATAAACCGATCCCCCGATTTGGCTTGCGGAACCTCTAAGAGAAGCAAATTTCATCCGATCCGGTTGAAATTGGGTACATGTTGTTAGTATATGGTCTCTAACAAGCATGCAAGAATTGGTCCATATCGGTCCATAATTATATACAGCCCCCATATAAATCGATCCCCAGATTTGTCCTCCGGAGCCTCTTAGAGGAGCAAAATTCATCCGATCCGGTTGAAATTTGCAACGTGGTGTTAGTATAAGGCCGCTAATAACCATGCCAAAATTGGTCCATATCGGTCTATAGTTATATATCACACAAAAATTGGTCCTTATCGGTCCATAATCATGGTTGGCGCTCGAGCCAAAAATAATCTACCAAAATTTTATTTTTATAGAAAACATTGTCAAAATGTTATTTCTATAGAAAATTTTGTAAAAATTTTATTTCTACAGAAAATTTTGTAAAAATTTTATTTCTATGGAAAATTTTGTCAAAATTTTATTTCTATAAAACATTTTGTCAAAATTTTATTTCTATAGAAAATTTTGTCAAAATTTGATTTCTAAAGAAAATTTTGTCAGAATTTTATTTCTATAGAAAATTTTATCCTAATTTTATTTCTATAGAAAATTTTTTTCCAAATGTTACTTCTATAGAAAATGTTGTCAAAAATTTTTTTTGTCAAAATTTTATTTCTATAGAAACTTTAAACTTAATTATATACGTATTTAATCGGCCTTTTTTAGTTTAATATATACCACGTATGGACTATGTGGTATATATTACGGTGTTAAGAAGTTTTAAGATACCTTGCCATCGGCAAGTGTTACCGCAACCCAAGTAATTCGATTGTGGATGACAGTCTTCAGTATAAGTTTCTACGCAATCCATGGAAGCTTCGGCCTGCCCGAACTTACGGCCGTATATACTTGATTTGTTTAATTTCCTGTAGAAAAGAAATTTTACAAAATTTCATTTCTAAAGGAAATTTTAGTAAAATTAATTTTTATACGAAATTTTTGCAAAATTTCATTTCTATAGAAACTTTTAGTAAAATTTCTTTTCTCTGAGAAATTTTGGAAAAATTCATTTCTATAGATAATTTTGTCAAAATTTCATTGGTATAGCAATTTTTGGCCAAAAATTTATTTCTACAGAAGATTTTTGCAAAATTACTTACTATAGGAAATTTTTGAAAAAAATTCACCATGGATCATGGGAAGCCCCCGTGCTCGTCAAAGCGTCATGGGTTCAGTCCTATTTTCGATCAAACACCAAAAAAAAAAAAATTTCAGCGAGCATAATCCACCGCTGAAAAAATCTCTGAAATGCTTGTGATATTTCTAAGTATTTCAAAGATTTTTTAATTGCTTTCACCGCAATGGAAAATATCGAGCTGTCATCATATCTAACCTACCGACAAGAAATCTTTATAATCACAACAATATTTTTTCAGTATGTATTGTGGGCAATATATCTTAAAATTGTTAAAAAAAATACAATCATACAATTAAAAGATTGATTGAAGTTGAAAACGCAATCAATTAAAAAACTAATTAAATAAATAAATAAAGTGGCTTATGAAAATGACTGGACATTTAAAATGACTGGATATTAAACTTTAAATTATTCCAATTAACATTTTAATGAAATAAGAAACATATTTCCAATTAAAAATATGATTGAAAATTTTTTTCGGAAATAATTCGTCACTACAAACAGAAAAAAAATGTCACCAAAATATTTCTAATTAAAAAGCTGATTGAAACAGAAAACGTGATCAATTAAAAAATGAAATGATACAATTAAATTTTTAATAAAATTAAAAATAATATAAGTTAGGAAATTAATTACACTTTTTTACATTTTTAATTAAAAATTTAATTATGCCAATTAACATATAACATACACAGAAAAAAAAATCACGAACATTTTGCCAATTAAAATCTTAATTGAGTTTTAAAAAATATTCAATTAAAAATTTAATTGAATCAACAAATGTTTTAATTGAAATAAAAATCAATCACACAAATTAATAGTATCAATTAAATTTTTAATTGAATGAATTAAGTTTTTATTGAATGGCAATTAATTTTTTAATTGATACTATCATTACTGTGATTGAAGACACTTCAATTAAAAAATTAATTGGATCAATTAATATCGTGATTGAATCAGAAAAATTTTTTTTGTGTTTAGAGTAAATTAGAAAATATTTCTAATAAAAATAATATTATTGAAAAGATTGTATGGACTTAATTACTCCTATATACATTCTATTCATTGGTTCATTACTTTTTGACTCAAGTCAAAAAAAAAAAAAAAACAAGTATACACGGCCGTAAGTTCGGCCAGGCCGAATCTTATGTACCCTACACCATGGATTGCGTAGGAACTTCTACTAAAGGCTGCAATCCACAATCGAATTACTTGGGTTGCGATAACACTTGCCGATGGCAAGGTATCGTAAAACTTTTTAACACTGTCTTCTAAATTGTACGTTAGCCCATACGGAGTATATATTAAACAAAAAAAGGCCGATTAAATACGTATATAATCTAGTTTGACAAAATTTTCTATAGAAATAAAATTTTGACAAAATTTTCTATAGAAATGAAACCTTGACAAAATTTTCTATAGAAATAAAATTTTGACAACATTTTCTATAGAAATAAAAACTTGACAAAATTTTCTATAGAAATAAAATGTTGACAAAATTTTCTATGGAAGTAAAATGTTGACAAAATTTTCTATGGCAATACAATTTTGACAAAAATTTCTATAGAAATAAAATGTTGACAAAATTTTGTATAGAAATGAAATTTTGACAAAATTTTGTATAGAAATAAAATGTTGAAAAAATTTTCTACAGAAATAAATTTTTTACAAAATTTTCTATAGAAATAAAATTTTGACAAACATTTCTATAGAAATAAACTTTTGACAAAACTTTCTATAGAAATGAAATTTTGACAAAACTTTCTATAGTAATAAAATTTGACAAAATTTTCTATGGAAATAAAGTTTTGGTAGATTATTTTTGGCGATATGGACCAATTTTTGTGTAATAAGTCATCGGCTATATATAACTAAAGACCGATATGGACCAATTTTTACATGGCTGTTAGAGGCCATATATTGACAAAATGTACCAAATTTCAACCGTATCGGATGACTTTTGCTCCTCCAAGAGGTTCAGGACGTCAAATCTGGGGACGGTTTATATGGGAACTATATATAATTATGGACCGATATGGACCAATTTTTGCATGGTTGTTAGAGACCATATACTAACACCATGTACCAAATTTCAACTGGATCGGATGAATTTTGCTCTTCCAAGAGGCTCCGGAGGTCAAATCTGGGGATCGGTTTATATGGGGGCTATATATAATTATGGACCGATATGGACCAATTTTTGCATGGTTATTAGAGGCCGTAAACTAACATCAGGTACCAAAATTTCAACCGGATCGGATGAATTTTGCCCCTCCAAGAGGCTCCGGAGGTCAAATCTGGGGATCGGTTTATATGGGGGCTATATATTATTATGGACCGATATGGACCAATTTTTGCATGGTTGTTAAAAACCGTATACTTAGACCACGTACTAAATTTCAACCGGATCGGATGAATTTTGCTCCTCCAAGAGGCTCCGGTGGTCAAATCTGGGGATCGGTTTATATGGGAGCTATATATAATTATGGACCGATATGGACCAGTTTTTGCATGGTTGTTAGAGGCCGTATACTAACATCAGGTTCTAAATTTCAACCGGATCGGATGAATTTTGCCCCTCCAAAAGTCTCCGGAGGTCAAATCTGTCGATCGGTTTATATGGGGGCTATATATAATTATGGACCGATATGGACCAATTTTTGCATGGTTCTTAGAGACCACATACTAACATCAGGTACCAAATTTCAATCGGATCGGATGAATTTTGCCCCTCCAAGAGGCTCCGGAGGTCAAATGTGGGGATCGGTTTATATGGGGGCTATATATAATTATGGACCGATATGGACCAATTTTTGCATGGTTGTTAGAGACCGTATACTAAGACCACGTTCCAAATTTCAACCGGATCGGATGAATTTTGCTGCTCCGGGAGGCTCCCCAAGCCAAATTTGGGGATCGGTTTATATGGGGGCTATACGTAAACGTGGTCCGATATGGCCCATTTTCAATACCATCCGACCTACATCAATAACAACTACTTGTGCCAAGTTTCTAGTCGATAGCTTGTTTCGTTCGGAAGTTAGCGTGATTTCCACAGACGGACGGACAGCCGGACAGACGGACGGACGGACGGACATGCTTAGATCGACTCAGAATTTCACCACGATCCAGAATATATATACTTTATGGGGTCTTAGAGCAATATTTCGATGTGTTACAAACGGAATGACAAAGTTAATATACCCCCATCCCATGGTGGAGGGTATAACAAAAAAATTAATTAAATAAATAAATATATAAAAATCAAATAAAATATTATAAATCAAATCAAATATTATAAGACTTGTTCTTCCAAGAGGCTCCGCTCCAACTTTCACTCGATCGGATTGAAATATGGTACGCTGTGAGACTATACTCCCCCCCAATAATCATGAAAAAATTGGTCCATATCGTTCTATAATTATATATTGCCCCCATGCAAACCTATACCCGGATTTGACTTCCGGAGCCCTTTGGAGGAGCAAATTTCACCCGATGGCCCCCATACAAATCGACCTGCAAAATTTGACTTCTATACCTTTATGGAGGAACACATTTCATCCGATCCTATTAACATTTGTTACGCGATATAAGTATATGCCCTCTATCAACCATGCAAAAATTGGCCGACATCGGTCCATAATGATATATATCCCCCATATATAGACATATATAGACCGATCAAAAACTGAAGAGGCTTATATGGGTGGCTCTACGAAATAACGCCCCAATGAAATAACACCCCAAAGAGAAAATGAAATAGGGCCCCCAAAATGTTGTTTTTGGTATCTGTATAAAACTTTGGGGCCTTATTTCATTTTCTCTTTGGGGCGTTATTTCGTAGAGCCTATATGGGTATGTAATCTACCTATTTTGTCTAACATAAACTCCATATGGGCGAAATTACAATTTAGAAGACAATGTTAAGAAGCTTTAAGATACCTTGCCATCGGCAAGTGTTACCGCACCCAAGTAATTCGATTATGGAGGACAGTCTTTAATAGAACTTTCTATGCAATACATGCTGGAGAGTACATAAGATTCGGCCTGGTCGAAGTTAGGGCTGTATATACTTGTTTTACTTTATCACAAAATAATAATTTAAAAATTTAGTAAAACGTTTTGAATTTATTTTTTAACAGTGAAGTTTTTATTTGAATGCTTTTATCTTGTCATTTTTTATTATTTTTTTTAATAATTTTTTTTTTAAGATTCGGCCTGGTCGAACTTAGGGCTGTATATACTTGTTTTTTTTTTATCCCAAAAAAAATAATTTAAAAATTTAGGAAAACGTTTTGAATTTATTTTTAAACAGTGAAGTTTTTATTTGAATGCTTTTATCTTGTCATTTTTTATTATTTTTTTAATATTTTATTTTTTTTTTAATTTTTGTTACTAAAAATTCTTGTTTTGATTGAAAACCCCATAGAAATTAATAATATTTTTTTTGTTTTGTAATATTTTTTATAGAAATAAATTGTTTTTTTTTAATATTTTGTTAATATTTTTTGAACAGTTACATGAGTTATTATTATTATTATTATTAAAAATGTTTTAAATTTCTTTTGTTTTTATTGCATATTTTAATGGTTATAATTTTTTTTTTGTGAACAGTGTTTAACAACTAAAAATGTGTTATTTTGTTAATATTTATTATATGGTCTTGGTCAGTTATTTGACAGATTTCTTATTTTGTTCCGATTTTTATAATTTTTCTCTTTCATTTATTTAAATTTTTTATGTTTATATTTTTTACAAATTAATGAAAATTTGTTTTGTGCAAGATTTTTTTTAAATTTTTGTGAATTGGTTTTGAACTGGTATTTTATTGCTTTCATTCAATACATTTCAATTCAATATTCAGTACACTTATACTAATATTGATGTTTTTTTTTTCGTTTTAATATTTTTAGACTTTTTTAACCAGTAGTTTTTAGATCTTGCTGTTTTTTTTTCGTTTAACTATTTTTTCGTAATTTTTTAAGTAGCTAGTTTATTAAAAAAAATATATATTTTTTCTGTTTTAGATTTTAGATCTTGGTGTTTCTTCTATTTTGTTTTTTATTTTTTTTTTTGTAATTTTTAAGAAGTAAGTTTTTTTTTAAATTTTTTGCGTTTTTCAATTTTAGGCCTAGCTATTGTTTTAATAAATTTGTTAAAACTTGGAATTTTTTTGTTTTTCGAGTTTTATATTAATTTCTTTTTTGTTTCGTGAACATTTATGTAAGTTTAAAACAATTTAAAATTTCACTCATCTCATTTTTAAGCTTTTTTCATTATGTTAATTTTTTATTATTTTGTAGTTTTTTTTTTGTATTTTAGTTTTCTTTTGATATGACAAGTTTCTCTTTTTCTACTAAAGTAATCACCTTTTTAATTGTAGTTAGTATCCAAGTTTTTTTTTTTGGCTAGTTCCAATTTTCGGATAAATCAACTTTTTTTATTTTTCACAATCTCATAAAATCTTTTTGCTTTCACTGTTAGCAGGTTTCACGATTTCTCTAACGTTGTCATAAATTTTTGTTTGCAGAGGCTACTACCGCATCGTTGAAAGGCTAAAAAGTAACTGAATTGTTTTGCCAAATTGTTGGATTCCTTTGTTACTGGAAATTGTGGTTAGTCTGGGCCATATGTACCGTGTTCAACAACATTTGCTTAGTGTGTAATACACTCGAACTTGGGGCACAAGAAAAATAAAATGCACACAGACACACACACACTCTAGGGCATACGCATACACTTTCTCAATTCCATGTGTACACCTACAAAGAAATTTCTATGGGCCGACAGGAAATACAAGAACCCTAGAGTAGTTGTTGAGTTAAATAACCAAAGCAAAAAAAAAAGAGAAATAAAATAAAGAGAAGAGTAAATAAAAAAGAGAGCTCTAGAGAGAGAGAGTATTAAAATTCCCATGGAATGTAATCAAAACTGTTATACCATGTACAGAGAGAGAGAGAGTAATTTTATGAAAGATTTTTCTATCTCTCTCACTCTCCCGTTTGTTTATGTATATATTCCTTATGCATCATTGCCTACACGTGCTTTGCCCAACAAGTGTGTGTTTTATCGTTAAATTTGTTTTTGAGTTTGTTCGGCAATGTATGACAATAAAAAAAATGAGTCCTTGCTACCGGAAAATTTTGTTCGTTCTGGAGATAGTAGAGCATTTTTATTGGTATGAGTGTGTGTTTATATGTTTGCAGAACAATTGACTTTATTTTTCTTCGAACCCATAACGATGTATTTATGGAAATGTTAGAAAATGGAACATGGAACTGGAAAAATATGACTTTTTTTAAGATGTATTAAAGGAATTTTTAAATTATAGATCGATGATACCAATATATTTTGTAAAAACCCTTGGGCGATTTATATCCGGAATGCGAAAGCATTGAAATATCTCTTGAGTGAAATGTGAGGGAACTGTAGGCCCGAAGTTCTTAGTGATGTAACTGAAGGCTCGAAGGCCTCAGCAAACTCGAATGTTTCAGTAGATTTATTATTCAACCGTCGATCTGAACGGACGTGTTTTCTAATAGCGGAGTATTTCATCGTAATAAGTACTTTTTACGAATTTCACGTGTGGAGGAAATAATAAACCACCATGCAGGGAAATTCAAAGTCATCCACTGGGTTGCTAACTTCAGGGCCCAGTGAACGGGTAACGACTGAAGTTATAAATTTGGGTAGCGACCAAGAGTCAGGCCCAATTAGTCGACCTGTAGACGGGTCGACTGGCGTTGACACTTAGACAAGTCGAACCTTTTCTAAGGTGACGACATATATATATTAAACATAGAGTCGCTGCCACATCTAGCCCAAACCCAAGGACGTGTAAGTTATGGCTTTCATGATATCCATATGAAGGTATACAAAAGCTATCAGCTAAAGGATTCCGAAACGGACAAGCCTCCGGTAGAGTCAGCAGTGAAAAAATCTCCTAGCTAAGCCGAAAGAGACATAAAAACTGCAGACTATGGCGAAAATCGTATGCGGTAAGTTTCTACAGACTCAAACCTCACCAAAGCTCTCCACTCCGGGTTTCAAACTTTTGCATAATACTTGTTTCTGCTTCCTTCATTGAACAATGCAGACACTGTCGTAGCCAGTCTAGAGATATCCAAATGCAAATATTGGGTATCTTCGGTCCACATGGGACATGAAAGGGAGATGCCACCCTGTGCCGTTAAGACCTTAGTTGAGGAGTCACAAAAAACAAAGACAAAATTCATTATGGGATGCGATGCAAATGCACATCATAGTATTTGGGGAAGTAGTGACACTAATGCAAGGGGAGAGTCGCTAATAGAGTTTATTTTACGTGCTAACCTGGTAGTTTGCAATAAGGGAGATGCACCAACCTTCGTCACCAGAAACAGGCAAGAGGATAAGATATCTGAGTGGCAAGTTTTGAGGGAACATCGCTACATCAGTTTCAGATTCGCTGTTCGTACTTCAAAGACCATATTTCCGCCAAATGTTAGGAAAGCTGATTGGAATAGGTATAGGGAATCGTTCAATTTGATGATACCGGAAATGCCAGAGACAAATATGAGCACTGTGTAAGATATCGAACACGCAGTGGAGCGGATTACTAAGGCCTTCAACATGTCACTGAAAGCTGCTTGCCCTAGAGGAAAGCCAATGGGAAAAATTCGGCCGCCATGGTGGACTATGGAGTTAAGTAATATGAGGAAATCCTGCAGGAAGCTCTTTAACAAAGCAAAGTCCACAAGAGCTCTGGAGGATTGGGACACTTACAAGATGAATCTGAGAGCATATAAACGAGAACTGAGAAGGTCTCAACAAAACTCTTGGGATGATTACTGTAGCAGTATTGAGAATACGTCAGAGGCTTCCAGACTTCGCTCCAGGTTTCATTAAAACATCGGAGGGCAATTGGACAACGTCCAGTGAGGAGACGCTGGAGGTACTATTGGACACACAGTTTCCTGGAAATCAGACGGTTGAACCAAGTTCTGGCGGTGCCACAGTGGCTCAGCGGTCGTTTGCTATCGAGGAAATTGTATCGGAATCTAGAATAAAATGGGCTTTAAATAGCTTTGGACCATTCAAATCCCCCGGACCTAATGGAATTACTCCGGCGGAATTACAAGCAGTGGCTGAAAGAATTATCCCCTGGTTGACGGTGATATATAAAGGATGTGTAAACTTAGCATATATTCCAGAAAAGTGGAGGGAAACAAAAGTCGTCTTCATACTTAAAGCAGGAAAAGCCTCTCACTCGAGTGCGAAGGATTTCCGACCAATCAGCTTATCTTAATTCCTACTTAAGACCCTGGAGAGGATGATAGACATGTATCTTAGAACTAGCGTGGATTCAAGTTTGCTCTCGAAATAACAGCATGCATACTCGAAAGGCAGGTCTACTGAGACCGCATTGCATGAACTAGTCAGCTTTATTGAAAGCTCACTATCTGTCAAAGAATACACAATCGTGGCGTTTCTAGACATCGAAGGGGCGTTCAATAATGTCCATCCGAGCTCGATATTAAATGGACTGGCAACTCTGAATGTTGAAATTCCCTTTGGTGAGTGTGCAAAATACCTTGGCGTTATTTTGGACCGGAAGCTGAAGAAAGGGCGAGAAAAGCCACGGTAGCTTTGTACTCGTGCAAAAAGGCAATAGGGAAAAAGTGGGGACTAAAACACTTTAACCTAACCTAACCTTCAGTAGTGAAACTGTAGGTCCGAAGGGGTCCAAGTGGTTGAACCGTAGCGCCGAATATCTTAGTGGTCTAATTGTAGATCAAGGATCCCAGAAGTGAAACTGTAAGCATAGAGCCGAAACCGACCCGAAAGCCTCTGGGATGCAACTGAAGGCTTGAAAGTCTCAGTGGGATACCAGCAAACCTATTGGTCTGAATATGTCAGTGGTATAACTATAGCTCCAAAGATCTTAATGGACAATTGTAGGCCCGAAGTACTCTCAGTAGTGAAACTGTAGGCTCGAAGGTTCATTAGGAGAAATGAAGACCCAAGTCCCCTCTGATGTAACTGAAAACTCAAGGTTTATCCCAGTGAGACAGTAACCCCGAGAGTCTCTGAGGTGGAACTGTTGAGCCGAGTATCTCTGTGGTGAAGCTGTAGGTCCAAAGGTCGAAGGATATCTCACTGACAAAGCAAACCCGAGAGTCTTTGAGGTGGAACTATTAATTCGAATATCTCTGTGGTGAAACTGTACGTCCAAAGGTCTTAATGCGGAAGTGTAAGCCCAAAGGTCGCAGTGGTGTAACTGAGGGCTCAAAGGTATAAAAAGAAAACTGTAGGTCCGAAGATCGCTCAGGGGTTGAACTGTAACCTCGAAGGTCACCTAAGGGTGTCAGTAATAGAACTACAGTGCCGAATATTTTAGTGGTGTAATTACAGACCCAAAGGCATATGTATAGGTTCGATGATTGAGTAGAAGAACTGTAGACCCCGAAGTCTTCAGTGGTTGAATTGTAAGCTCGAAGATCTCAGTGATGGATCTGTTGACCTGAACGGTTCGATGATTATGTACAAGAACTGTAGACCCCGAAGTCTTCAGTGGTTGAATTGTAAGCTTGAAGATCTCAGTGATGGAACTGTTGACCTGAACGCCTCAGTGCATATCAGCAAACTCGAAGCTCGCAGTGGTTGCAATCTAGGTATGAAGGTGTCATTTAGGAACTTTGCGTTCCAAAGGTCTAAGGTTCAGTAGTGAAACTGAAGGGCCGAAGTGGTAGAAATACAGCGCCGAATAACTTAGTGGTCTAACTGTAGAACCAAAGACCTCAGTGGTGAAATTGTAGTATCCAAAATTCATTAGTAGAAATGTAGATTTGAAGCCTTCAGTGGTTATACCGTAGGCATTAAGGTTTCCGCAGGAGAGCTATAGACCCAAAGATCTTAGTGATATAATGCTCGAAGGCCTCTGAGAGATGACATCAAAATCGAAAGTATCAATGGAGAAACTATTGATACGAATATCTCAGTGGTGTAACTCTAGGTTCTCAATGGGAGAACTGTGGACGCACAGGACTCAGTGATATAACTAAAGAATCAAAGGATTTAGCGAGATAGCAACAATCTTGAATGTCTCAGTGCTGGAAGTGTAAGCCTGAAGATCTCAACGCTGGAACTGTAAGGTCAAATATATTATTTAGGAACTTTAAGGCCAAATTGGTCTAAGAATAGAACTGTAGTTCCGAATACCTTAGTGGTCTAACTGTAGATCCAAAGGACTCAGTAGTGAAACTGTAAGCTCGAAGATTCAGCAATTGAAAGACACGAAGGCTTCTGTTTTGGAACAGTAGGCGTAGTGGGATGACAGCGAATCATAAGGTCTCAGTGGAGAAACTATATATAGGCGCGTATGTCTCATAGGTGGAATTTTAGACTTTAGACATAGCCTCAGCTCGAACTTTTGGACCGTAGATCTTAAGCCACATTGGTTATAAAACCACTTAGAAAAGCATTGCCATACTCAGACTTTATTTGGTAAAAAATTGAGATTAAAACCATGACAAAGTAAGCATGCTAATCATTCCACGACAGTCCTATGGTCACTTTGGTTAAACTGTAAACCGAAGATAGCAGTAGTGAAACTTTAGACTCGTAGGGCTCAGTGGGAGAACTTTAAGCCAGAATGTCTCAGTGGTGGAATTATAGATTCGAGGTCTCTTTTGGCGAACTGTAGGACCTAAGCACTCACTGTTTGAGCTGAAGATCTAAGTGGGGGAATTATAGGCTCGAAGGTGTGACTAAAAGAGCTATACACCGTAAGGTTTCAGTGGTTAAACTGTGGACCAGAAAGTCTCGTTGAGGGATTTATACACCACAAGGCATCAGTGGTTGAACTGTAGACCAGAAAATCTTAGTGATGGAATTTCAGGCTCGAGAGTTTCAATGGGAGAACTATAAGCGAGAATGCCTAATAGATGGGGTTGTAGCCTCCAAGGTCTCTGTGAAGGAATTGTAGGTGTAACTGTAGGTCCCAGTAGTGTATCTGTAGGTCCGAAGGTCTCAATAAGGGAACTGCAGGCCTGAGGGTCCATTGATGTATGTGATCGCTCAAAGGTCTCACTGGGGGAACAATGGCATAGGTCAGAATGTTTCAGTAGTGGAATTATAGGCTTGAAGGTCTCTTTGGGGGAGCTGTACGACCGAAGACTCACTGGTGGAGCAGTAGTCCATACGACATCAGTCATTGAACTGTTGATCGAAGATCTCAATGGGGAAATTATAGACTCGAATATTTCTTTGGGAAAAATATGTACCGTAAGACATTTGTGGTTGAACTGTAGACCAGAAAATCTCAGTGGTGGGACCTTAGGCTTGAAGGTGTCAGTGGGAGAACCATAGGTCCGAATGTCTCATCGGTGGAATTTTAGGTTTGAGGGTCTCTTTAAGCGAATTGTAGAACCGAAGGACTCACTGGTGGAGCAGTAGGCTATTCAGCATCGGTGATTGAACTGTAGACCGAAGTTCTCAGTGATGGAACTGCAGACCCGAAGATTTCAGTGGGGAATTATAGGATCGAATGTCCCTTTGGGGGAACTATACACCGTAAGGAATTACAGCTTAAACTGCAGACCAAAAATACTCAGTGGTGGAACTTTGAGCTCGAAGGTATCAGTGGGAGAACTATAGGCCCGAATGTCTCAGTTTAAAAATTATAGGTTCGAAGGCCTCTTTGGGCGAACTGTAGGACCAAAGGACTCACTGGTTGAGCAGTAGACCATAAAGCATCAGTGATTGAACTGTAGATCAGAAAGTCTCAGTGGTGAAACCATACGCTCGAAGTTGTCAGAGCGATACTATGGTCCGGAATGTCTCAGCAGTGGAATCAAAGACTCGATGGTTTCTTTGTAAGAACAGTACACCGTAAGGCATTAGTGGTTAAACAGTAGATCAGCAAATCTGTGCAGTGAAACTGTAGGCTCGAAGGTCTCAGTGGAAGAATTGTAGGCCCGAATATCTCAGTTATGTAACTGTTGGCCCGAAGGTCTCAATAGGGGAATTGTAAGCCGCAAGGTCTGGTGATGTAACTGATGGCTCGAAGGTCTTACTGAGAACTATTGTCTCCAATGTCTCAGATGTGGAATTATAGGTTCGAAGGTATCTTTTGGGGGGAACTGTAGGACCGAAGGTCTTACTGGGAACTATTGTCTCCAATGTCTCATATGTGGAATTATAGGTTCGAAGGTCTCTTTGGGGGGAACTGTAGGACCGAAGGGCTTACTGGTGGAGGTTATAAAGCATCAGTGGTTCAACTGTAGACTCGAAAATCTCAGTGGGGGAAATATAGGCTCGAATGGTGGAAGACAACAGTGGTTGAACTGTAGACCAGAAAATTTCTGTGGTAGAAATTTAGATTCGAAAATGTTAGTGGTAGAACTATAGATCCGAATGTCTTAGGTGTGTAATTTTAGGTTATTTGGGCTATCCTAGGACCGAATGACTCACTGATGGAGCAGTAGGCCATAAATCATCAGTGACTGAAATATGGATCGAAGATCCCAGTGGTTGCAAACCCGAAAATCTCAGTGCGGGAATTATAAGCTCATCTCTTTGGGTCATCTATATATCGTAAGGCATTAGTGGCTAAACTGCAGACCAAAAAATCTCAGTGGTACAACATTGGGCTCGAAGGTGTCAGTGGGAGAACTATGGGCCCGAATATCTCAGCAGGGGAATTATAGGCTCAAAAGTCTCTTTGAAGGAACTGCACAATATAAGTCATCAGTAATTGAATTGTAGACCAGAAAATTTGGAGCCTTAGGTTCGAAGGTGTCGGAGGGAGAACTATGGGCCCGAATATCTCAGCAGTGGAATTATAGGCCCAAATGTCTGGAACTTTAGGCCCAAAGATCCCAGTGCGAAGAAATTTAGACACGAAGGCCTTGCAGAGTTATTGTAAGGTCTTAGTTGATGACCTGAGATAAAGTCTCACATAGTATTTAATAGTACTGATAGAGGAGATAGAGGGGTTCGTCAGTATTGCTTTGAAAATTGAAGCATCTGAATGTAAAACGATCACAGGCGTCCAGCATATAGTGGTGATTTATTGCATGTTGAATTTCTTCAATTTTTATACCCTCCACCATAGGATGGGGGGTATATTAACTTTGTCATTCCGTTTGTAACACATCGAAATATTGCTCTAAGACCCCATAAAGTATATATATTCTGGGTCGTGGTGAAATTCTGAGTCGATCTGAGCATGTCCGTACGTCCGTCAGTTGAAATCACGCTAACTTCCGAACGAAACAAGCTATCGACTTGAAACTTGGCACAAGTAGTTGTTATTGATGTAGGTCGGATGGTATTGCAAATGGGCCATATCGGTCCACTTTTACGTATAGCCCCCATATAAACGGACCCCCAAATTTGGCTTGCGAGGCCTCTAAGAGAAGCAAATTTCATCCGATCAGGCTGAAATTTGGTACATGGTGTTAGTATATGGTCTCTAACAACCATGCAAAAATTGGTCCATATCGGTCCATAATTATATATAGCCTCCATATAAACCGATCCCGCGATTTGGTTTGCGAGGCCTCTAAGAGAAGCAAATTTCATCCGATCCGGCTGAAATTTGGTACATGGTGTTAGTATATGGTATCTAACAACCATGCAATTTTTGCACATCGGTCCATAATTATATATAGCCCCCATATAAACCGATCCCCCGATTTGGCTTGCGAGGCCTTTAAGAGAAGCAAATTTCATCCGATCCGGCTGAAATTTGGTACATGGTGCTAGTATATGGTCTCTAACAACCATGCCATAATAGGTCCACATCGGTCCATAATTATATATAGCCCCCATATAAACCGATCACCAGATTTGACCACCGGAGCCTCTTGGAAGACCAAAATTCATCTGATGCAGTTGAAATTTGGTACATGGTGTTAATATGTGGCCTCAAACTCCCATGCAAAAATTGGTCGAAATCGGTCCATAATTATATATAGGCCCCATTTAAACCGATCCCCAGATTTGACCTCCAGAGCCCCTTGGAAGAGCAAAATTCTTCCCATTCGGTTGAAATTTGGTACGTGATGTTAGTATATGGTATCCAACAACCATGCAGGAGTTGGTTCCTATCAGCCCATAATTATATATAGCTCCCATATAAACCGATCCCCAGATTTGACCTCCGGTGCCTTTTGGAGAAGC
The DNA here is from genome assembly GCF_050003625.1 of Haematobia irritans. Classification (NCBI taxonomy): domain Eukaryota; kingdom Metazoa; phylum Arthropoda; class Insecta; order Diptera; family Muscidae; genus Haematobia; species Haematobia irritans. Next base: position 42,685,195 of record NC_134401.1, on the reverse strand, counting down.
AAAATTCATCCGATCTGCTTGAAATTTGGTACGTGGTGATCGTATATGATATTTAACAACCATGCCAAAAGTGGTCCATATCAGTCCATAATCATATATAGCCCCATATAAACCGATCCCTAGATTTGGTTTTGGAGCCTCTTGGAGGAGCAAATTTCATCCGAATGAGTTGAAATTTGGTACATTGTGCTAGTATAAATATGGTCGTTAACAACCATGCCTAACTAGGTCCATATCGGTCTATAGTTATATATATCCCTCAGATAAATCGATTTCCAATCACACAAAAATTGGCCCATATCAAGTTCATAATTGTATATAGCCCCCATATAAGCGACCCCCATATTTCAATTCTGGCTCTCTACGTACCGTGCAAAAAGTCCATATCGATTCGTAATTATTTGTAGACTTAACTATACATAACTTTTTTGTCTAATATATACCACGTATGGACTAACTCACGTTTTAAGATACCACAACCCAAGTATTTCGATTGTGGATGACAGTCTTTCGTAGAAGTTTCTACGCAATCCATGGTGGAGGGTACATAAGATTCGGCCTGGCCGAACTTACGGCCGTTTATACTTGTTTAAATATAAATTCCCACAGTATCCTCGTTTAAAAATCTGAAAAAAAATTAAAAAAATATGTCACATCAAAAATGTAATGGATAAACAAAGTTAGTCATAAACTCGTATAAAACTAAAAGAAAATTTATTAAAATCTACCAAAATCAATTTGCTTATCACAAGTTATTTTTGTTTTAAGGCCAAAATTTTCTTTTGGCAAATTTTCTTAGGTTTACTGTCAAGGACATCTGTTGTTGAGACCAAGAAAAGTTTTCAACTTGTCGTTTTTTTTCTTTGCCAAGCAATACTGACAAAATTACCATAACAGAAAGAAAAAATACCAGAGAGTATTTACGAAAGTCCAAAAAAGAAAAACATTTCAAAGGATTCTACAACCACAAGAAAAATCTGGATATGAATTTGAGTTTATTTTTATTATGGTTTTTTGTCTTGTAATGCCTTTGACGAGGTCTTGCCAAACATTTTGTTTGCTTATTTCCTTCGTATTATAGAAAGGATTTCCTTGTTAATGCAAAATAACAGTCGGGATGTTGGGATGATAGAAAACGCACATAGAGGAAGACCATAAAAATATAAGGAATTTTGTACCCTATGGCCACATTGTTGACTTCTTGACACTTGCAGGTCTTCTTCCTCCATCTTCACTTTAAGCATTCTTGTGTGTCGCATGTCAGGCAAAACCATTGTGGCTAGCTTTTGTGCGAGTCTGAAGATATTCTAAATTTTCTGGAAGTCTATAAAAGCTAAGGAGCATTGCTTTTTTTTTGGGTTAGCTTAAACATTTCTTTGAAGACCACTTAGAAGAAGTGAACTTCATGAAATTGCTATTTATCTTTTGTTTAAGACAAAAGAGTTAATTGAAGGTATGCGTTCTGCTGTTAAATTGAAATAAAATTTCCTCTAAATGAAAATCTGCAAATGAACAAAGGATAATAAAATTCATTATTTTAATGAGATTTCTGCTAAGGGAGAAGCCACTCTGTTGCCCTTTTACTGCTTTCAGACATGTAACGATAATTGGACAAAGACATTGCATAAGGAGAATTTTCATTAATTGGAATTTTGGCTATAAACAGTCTTTGGCTATAATAAGAAAATCAAGGATATAGGATATGGCTTAGGAAGATTTGTCATAGCCAACGTGGAAATATGATTAGATTGCCTGTAGTTATAGGTTTAATCCCACACGGCAAAACATATTGCCATGAGCACAAATATTTTTTGCCCTTAAAATAGCAAACACGGTTGCAACACGTACCCAAAAAAAGCTACCAAAATGTGAAGAAAATTTTACATCAAATCTACCAAATTAAAAAAAAATATTAATTTGAAATTTTTGATCCAATTTTTGTGACTATTGTGAAAACACATTTTTTCTTCGAAAGATATTTATTATTTTATTTTAGAAAATTTTGTCAAAATTATAATTCTTTATGTCAAATTTGTTTCTATAGAAAATTTTGTAAATCATTTCGTATCTATAGAAAATTTTGGCAAAGTTTTATTCTATAGAACATTTTTGGCAAAATTTTACTTCTAAAGAAATTTTTTTTTTAAAATTTGTTTCTATAGATTTTTTTTTCAACATTTTGTTTCTATACAAAATTTTGTCAAAATTGTATTTCTATAGAAAATCTTGTCAAAAATTTTGTTTCTATAGAAAATCTTGTCAAAATTTTGTTTCTATAGATATTTTTTCATATAAAAAATTTTGTCGAAATTTTATTTCTATAGAAAAATTTATAAAATCTTTATTTCTAAAGAATTTTTTTTTTCCAAATTATACTGTTATAGAAAATATTACCAAAGTTTTATTTCTATAGAAAAATTTCCCAAAGTTTTGTTTCTATGGAAAATTTCGTCAAAATTTTATTTCTTCGAAAATGTTGTCAACATTTATTTCTACAGAAAATTTTGTCAAAATTTAATGTCTATGGCATATTTTTTTAAAATTTTATTTCTATAGAAAATTTTGTCAAAATTTTATTTCTTTAGTAAATTTTGTCAAAATTTTATTTTGTTAACATTTTCTTTCTTTAGTAAATTTTATCAAAATTTTATTTCAAAAGATTTTTTTTTCAAGTTTTATTTCTATAGAAAATTTTGAAAAGTTTTGTTTCTATGGAAAATATCGACAAAATTTTATTTCTATAGAAAATTTTGTCAATATTTTCTTTCTATAGAAAATCTTGTCAAAATTTTGTTTCTATAAACAATTTTACAAAAATTTACAAAAAATAAGGATGACTTTCCAGGGTTAAATAAAATATTGACAAAATTTCCTACAGAAATGAAATTTTGACAAAATTTCCCATAAAAATTAAATTTTGACAAAATTTTCTATAGAAATGAAATTTTGACAAAATTCCCTATAGAAATTAAATTTTGACAAAATTTTCTATAGAAATGAAATTTTGACGAAATTTCCTATAGAAAATTAAGAAAATGTTAGGTTAGGCGGCAGCCCGATGTATCAGGCTCACTTAGACTATTCAGTCCATTGTGATACCACAGTGGTGAACTTTTCTCTTATCACTGAGTGCTGCCCGATTCCATGTTAAGCTGACATGATAATGACAAGGGACCTCTTTTTTATAGCCGAGTCCGAACGGCGTTCCACATTCCAGTGAAACCATTTACAGAAGCTTTGAAACACTCAGAAATGTCAACAACATTACTGAGGTGGGATAATACACCGCTGACAAATTTTTGGTGTTAGGTCGAAGCAGGAATCGAACCCACAACCTTGTGTATGCAAGGAGGGCATGCTAACCATTGAACCACGGTGGCTGCCAAATTAAGACAAAGTTTTCTACAGAAATAAAATAGTGAAATTTTCTATACAAATAAAATTTTGCGAAAAATTTCTATAGAAATAAAATTTTGACAAAATTTTCTATAGAAATGAAATTTTGAGTAAATTTCCTACACCAATAAAACCAACCAACCAAATTTTTCAATAGAAATAAAATGCTGACAATATTTTCTATAGAAATAAAATTATGCGAAAAGTCTCTATAGAAATAAAATTTTGACAAAAATTTCTATAGAAATAAAATTTTGAATAAATAAAATTTCATAAAATAAAATTTTGACAAAATTTTCTAGAGAAATAAAATTTTGACAAAATAGATAAAACTTTGACAAATTTTCTTTTGAAATCGATTTTTTGCAAAATTTTCTATAGAAATAAATTTTTATAAACTTGTTTTTATTGTATTCGACCTGTATAATTGGAAATAAATTTTTCACAAAAATTCTATTGAAATAAAATTTTGCGTAAATTTTCTATCGAAATAAAATTTTGACAACATTCTCTATAGAAAGACAAATTTTGACATCATTTTTTTCTATAGAAATTAAACTTTTTTATAGAAATAAAATTTTGTCGATATTTTCCAAAGAAACAAAACTTTGCAAAATTTTCTATAGAAATAAAACTTGAAAAAAAAAATTCTTTTGAAATAAAATTTTGACAAAATTTACTAGAGAAAGAAAATGTTAACAAAATTTTCTATAGAAATAACATTTTGACAAAATTTTCTATAGAAATAAAATTTTAACAAAATTTTCTGTATAAATAAAATGTTGACAACATTTTCGTAGAAATAAAATTTTGACAAGATTTTCTATAGAAATAAAATCTTGAAAAAACTTTCTATAGAATTAAATTTTGCCGAAATTTTCTATAGAAACAAAACTTTGAGAAATTTTTCTCTAGAAATAAAACTATGATAAGATTTTCTTAAGAAGTAAAATTCTGACCAAATTTTCAATAGAAATAAAATTTTGAGAGAAATTTCTTTTGAAATAAAATTTGAACATAATTTATATAGAAAAAAAATTTTGTCAAAACTTTCTAAAAAAATATAGTGTTAAGAAAATTTTCTGTAGAAATAAAATTTTGTCGAAATTCTTTAATTATGTTTTATAGAAATAAAATTTTGACAATTTTTTTTATAGAAATAAAATTTTGCCACATTTTTCTGTAGAAATACAATTTTGGCACAATTTTCTATAGAAATAGAATTTTAACAAGATTTTCTATAGAAATAAAATCTTGACAAAACTTTCTATAGAATTAAATTTTGCCGAAATTTTCTATAGAAATAAAACTTTGATAAGATTTTCTATAAAAGTAAAATTTGGAAAAAAATTTCTTTAGAAATAAAATTTTGAAAAAATTTTCTACAGAAATAAAATTTCGACAAAATTGTTTATAGAAACAAAATTTTGACAAGATTTTCTATAGAAATAAAATTTTGACAAAATTTTCTATAGAAATAAAATTTTGTCGATATTTTCCATAGAAACAAAACTTTGCAAAATTTTCTATAAAACTTGAAAAAAAAAATCTTTTGAAATAAAATTTTGACAAAATTTACCAAAGAAAAAAAATTTTAACAAAATTTTCTATAGAAACAAAATTTTGACAAAATTTACTAAAGGAATAAAATTTTGACAAAGCTTGCTACAGAAATAAAATTTTGACAACATTTTCTATAGAAATAATATTTAAAAAAAATATGCCATAGACATTAAATTTTGACAAAATTTTCTGTAGAAATAAATGTTGACAACATTTTCGAAGAAATAAAATTTTGACGAGATTTTCCATAGAAACAAAACTTTGGGAAATTTTTCTATAGAAATAAAACTTTGGTAATATTTTCTATAACAGTAAAATTTGGAAAAAAATTTCTTTAGAAATAAAGATTTTATAAATTTTTCTATAGAAATAAAATTTCGACAACATTTTTTATATTTAAAAAAATGTCTATAGAAACAAAATTTTGACAAGATTTTCTATAGAAATACAATTTTGACAAAATTTTGTATAGAAACAAAATTTTGAAAAAAAAATTCTATAGAAACAAATTAAAAAAAAAATTTCTTGCAACAAAAGTTGCAACCAGTACAAAAAGAAAATAGCCCTACTATCATTTTTCAACACGAAAAAATGATTTAGGGGAACATTCATCGCGCCAACAAACATAGTACCTGCCTTAATGCGGGAAAAGCCTCTCACTCGAGTGCGAAGGATTTCCGACCAATCAGCTTATCCTCATTCCTACTTAAGACTCTGGAGAGGATGATAGACATTTATCTTAGAACTAACGTCGATTCAAGTTTGCTCTGGAAACGACAGCATGCATACTCGAAGGGCAGGACTACTGAGACCGCTTTGCATGAACTAGTCAGCTTTATTGAAAGCTCACTATCTATCAATGAATACACAATCGTGGCGTTTCTAGACATCGAGGGGGCCCATAATTATATAAAGCCCCAATATAAACCGATCCCCAGATTTGGCTTGCTGATCCTCTAAGAGAAGCAAATTTCATCCGATCCGGCTGAAATTAGGTAGTTGGTGTTAGTATGTAGTCTCTAACAACCATGCAAAAATTGGTTCATATCGGTCCATAATTAAATATAGCCCCATATAAACCGATCCCCAGATATGACCTCCGGAGCCTCTTGGAGGGGCAAAATTCATCCGATCCGGTTGAAATTTGATACGTGGTGTTAGTATATGGTTTCTAACGTCCATGTAAAAATTCCATATCGGTCCATAATTATATATATCCCTCATTTAAATCGATCCCCAGATTTGACCTCCTTAACCTCTTGGAGGAGCAAAATTCATCCGATCCGGTTGAACTTTGGTACGTGGTGTTAGTATATGGTTTAGAAGAAACAAGATACTGGGCTCCTTTTTCTTTCAGGCTCTCACTGATCTGCGGGAGTGGAGCTTAAGGGACATACTTGCATTCATCAGGGCCTCTGGTTGGTTGTTCTGAGATTTCTTTAAAAGAGAACGAGCAGGAGGAAGCTCTGGTACAAAGCGGACGGCATCGGAAGGAAGAAGATGGAAAGATCACATCGAGGAATCACAGTGGACCTATACTGGTCTAAGTGGACATCAATTTCAACACATAAATTGATGCCATCCTCTACAACCTAACCTAACCTAGTATATGGTTTCTATCAACCATGCAAAAATTGGTTCATATCGGCGCATAAGTATATATAGCCCACATATAAATCGATCCCCAGATTTGGCCTCCAGAACCTCTTGGAGGTGTAAAATTCATCCGATTCGGTTAAAATTTGGTACATGGGATAGTATATGGCCGCTAACAGCCATGCCAAAATTGGTCCATATCGGTCGATAGTTATATAGGCGATCCCCAATCACACAAAAATTGGTCCATATCGCCAAAAATAATCTACCAAAATTTTATTTCTATAGATTTTTTTTTCAAAATGTGATTACTATAGAAAATTTTGCCAAAATTTTATTTCTATACAAAGTTTTGTTAAGATTTTATTTCTATAGAAAATTTTGTCAAAATTTTATTTCTATTTCTGATTGATTATCGTTGACTTTTTTTGTATTTTTAAGCAAAACTTTTCATAGTTTCGGCTATAGGTCGATAAAAAAACGTAGGATTGATGTTTCTATTTAATTTTTATTTCCAATATTTCGGTTGACTTCGTCAAAACCGTTTTCAAGGATTTATTCTGGTGTGCACAGCTTGACACTCTGTTTTAAACTGTAAATTTTGTCAAAATTTTATTACTATAGAAAAATTTTGTTAAACTGAATTTTATACGTATTTAACCGGCCGTTTTGTCTAATATATTATACCCCATATGGACGAACTTACAATTTAGACGACGGTAGTGAGAAGTTTTAAGATATCTTGCCATCGGCAAGTGTTACCGCAACCCAGGTAATTCGACAGTGGACGACAGTCTATGCAATTCATGGTGAAGGGTACATAAGATTCGGCCTGGCCGAACTTACGGTCGTATATATTTGTTAAAATTACTACTTAAAATGTGTTGATTGTCACTACAAAATCTATATGGTTGGTTTAAGATATCTTATATTAGCTTACTTGATTTTGTCTTAAAATATCCCTAATCCTCTCATGATGCAGATAATGTTTCCCCCCTTTGGCAATGATCAAATGATACACGTTAGAAAACTTGTTCAATACTATTGTAATAATACCGATAATAATTCCGTCTTTTTGCATTGTTTTACATTCTGAAGCCATTTGATACAGGGGAGAAACAAACAAAGAAACACTTTCAATCCATGGTAATATTTGCATATCATTGTGTTTCTAGCTATCATCAAACTTGGCATTGTGGCCTTATCATCATCAATACTTCTGGGTCATACATTCGAACACACAGCTAAACTTCATAATCATTCTTGATGTTTCATATCTGCTATGGAAAGGAAGTTATTATGTTAGCATCATAATCTGGATGCATTCAGTTAAAGGTTTGTGAAGTGTGGCTTCTCTTGTTCTTCTCCAGCTGTTGTCTCTTTATCTCTCAATAGCTATGTGGTATGTTTACTTGTAACAATGAGAGTTTGAACAAGTGGTAAAACCTTTATCTGATTTCATTGGTAAATCTAACAAGAGAAAGTAGCAGAAGCAGTAGCAGTAACAGCAAGAGCAATAGTGCAACAGCTTTATTTGCATAGGATTATTGAGTGGCATTGTAACGAATGCAGTAGCGCATCACCAATACGTACAATGGGTAAAGTGTCTTTGGCCATTTGAAGTTTCTTTCCCTTCTTCTGTCGCGAGCTCTCTCTCTCTATCTCTACCACTCTCTTTGTTATAAACACTTACACACTCACTCCATTTAGTGTATACATTTTCTATTGACTATGCAGCTTTTGAACTCAAGGATGAGTAGAATTCTTAAATTCTTCTGGTTAGTCGACCCCCCCCCCCCACACCCCTCACAAATGCATCAAGTGAGCAACATCATCATTGGCATCGTTAGTATTGGGGATCATCGTTAGCGATTTCCATCAGCTGCCATCATCAGAATAAGCAGTCTCTTTTTTCATTATCATCAAGGGGAAATTTAGTGAAGAAAGATATTCTATGTGTGTATGTGTGTGTGCTTGCGTGTATGATTGAGATATTTTGCCTGAAATGGTGGTAATGAGAGAGTGAAAGAGAGGGTGGTGGCTTTAGAGGAAAATCTTTAGATGCAGCTGCATATTAAAGAGCTTGTTAAAGGAACGTAGCAGAAAATTTTCCCTCAAATAATTTGCATAAAATTCTAATGAAACTGAATAAGTTATGTCTTCATGATAGTTAGCACAGTGGTATACATAAGAGATATTTGCAATATGTTAAGAAATTTAAGAAGGTTAGAAGGTGATGTGAAGTCTGGCTGGGCCGACTATATCATACACCCTCAAAAAAAATCGCTTCTCTAACATATGTTCCAAACATATTTTGCAGGAAGTACATATATTATTGGATACTGCCGAAACATTAATATGTTTGTTCTATGTGAACATATTATATGTTTGGAAGCATGTTGAGCCCAAAAATATTATATGCTTGGAAGAATTTTCCCCAAAGACGATTGTGCTCATTCCCTCACATAATTTTCACTTACACGAAATTTTTTAGTTCTTGGCACCTTTTTCTGTAATACAAATAATGTTGAAGAAATTATTCAATTTTATAAATTTGTTAAATTTTGCCTTTCGCCTGGACGGAGAATCGAACTGAGGACCATACAGTTTGTAAGCCAACACACTATCCACTGGGCTACGCAGCTGTTATAGTCACCAGTAGACAATTATCGTTATAAGTTACATTTATATAGCATAGTTTGCAGCGCCCATGAGCCCATGCAAACATAACATTATTTAGCAGAAACATACATTTGTTGGCCACGTGGAGCAGTGGTTAGCATGTCTGCCTTGCATTCAAAGGGTCGTGGGTTCAATCCCTGCTCCGACCGAACACCATTTTTTTTAACTTACACATTTATATTTATTCTATTTACTTTTCTTTAATAATTCATTTTAAAGAAAATAAACTTTTTCAATTGTTTTAGCTGCAAAAAACGAACTTAATGCCCGCTTTTGTATTTGAAGGTGTCCGTCAACTCCTCTTGGACTACTTATTAATAAAGAGAACTAAACTTTGTTTTTATACTTTTTACTGTAATTTTTCACTTTTTCCTCCTTGTTTCATTTTACTGTCCCAACTCTAACAAGACTATAGTGCCCTTTCGTTATTTTTATGAAGATCCCTTTGTAATTTTTGTATATTTTCCACCGTTTTTTTTTAAATTTCCTTTGCCTGAATATTTTGACTTATTTCTCGTACGTTCCGATTTCTTTTGACGAACCAAGAAAAAAATTGTGCCCATAATGCCAAAATGATAGACAAAACACATGTCCACACATACATAAAATGCTGCTCCCAATGCGAAAACATATGCTGTTTTTTTTTCAAATGTCTATTCTTTTGGTTCCGAATGTCTATTCTCTTTACTCCAAATACTCATTCTAATAATCAGATAAATAATATTTAGACTTAAGCATATAAAAATTTTGGCCTTATCTTAAAACGGTTTTCCGAAACAACATACAAGCGGTTTCACAGAAATTGCTCTCTTTTTCATTCTCTCGCTGTGTTATGTTGATATCTTTCGTCAACCTTCCCGGTTTCCATCTCTATTTCTTTCTCTATACTCCCTCTCTGTCGGTCTATGAATAAAATATCACAACATATATATGTTTACACGAAATTTGTAAATCTATATATGTTTACATTCACACATATTATTTTTATGAAACATTCATGCCCCAAACATAATATATTCTAACATATTAACATATGCGTCCCAAACATTTAGTGTCAGTTTAGGAACATTACATGTTTCCACTTAAATATATTGTGTTTAAAAATTGTGCCCGAAACACATTTTGTTTATATCGGAACATATGAAAAACATATTTTTCTAACAGTGTAAGCATTTGTTGGGTATCATTGAAGTAAATTGAGAAATACTGGGCTATTGTCAAGCGGAACCTAAAGAAGACCAAAAAAACTGCTAAGGACGAGCAGCAGTTCAAGGCAAACTGGCTTTCTGCGGCGAAGAAGGTGGACAAGGTGGCTGTACAAAATCTGATGGCAGGTGTCAAGCGTGAGGCCCGGCAATTCGGATTTGGAAAAGCGAAAGCCTAACTGAATATTTTTCCTGAATTTTATACTAATTGAACTTGAAAAAGAAATTTAATTTGATTTTTTTAATAAACGATTTCACCGATTTACACGCGTTTTCCCTTGACCAAATTTTGACCGTATCACCCTTTATATATGAGAGATAACCCGTATTTCCATATTTAAGAAAGTTAAGGGGCACATATTTATGGGAGCTTTATCTCAATCTGAACAGAAATGTCTGATATAGGAAGCTGAACTTGATTTTGCACATACAGAGTTAGTATGCCACTAATATTGAGTGCATTATTAAACAAGTCGGCGGGGCCGACTATATCATACCCTAAACCACCCGACTGAATTCGTAAACATTGATTGTGGGGTATCAATGGTATAGATTTGAGAGATAAACCGCATGTCCATATTTAAGAACATTAGGGCGTGCATGGTTATGGGAGTTTTATCACAATCTGAACAAAATTGTCTGATATTAGGAGCTATAGTTAGTATGCCACTAATATTGAGTCCATTATTAAACTAGTGAGTAAAGTAGAAAGTCCAGCGGAACCACCTACTGAATTAGTAAACATTGTTTGTGGGTTATCAATGGTATAGGTTTGGGAGATAAACCGCATTTCCGTATTTAAGAACATTAAGGGGTACATGGTTATGGGAGTTTTATCACAATCGGAACAGAAATGTCTGATATTAGGAGCAATAGTTGATTCTGAACATATAGACTTTGTATGCCACTAATGTTAGGTTAGGTTAGGTTATGTGGCAGCCCGATGTATGAGGCTCACTTAGACTATTCAGTCCATTGTGATACCACAGTGGTGAACTTCTCTCTTATCACTGAGTGCTGCCCGATTCCATGTTAAACTCAATGACAAGGGACCTCCTTTTTATAGCCGAGTCCGAACGGCGTTCCACATTCTAGTGAAACCACTTAGAGAAGCTTTGAAACCCTCAGAAATGTCACCAGCATTACTGAGGTGGGATAATCCACCGCTGAAAAACTTTTTGGTGTTCGGTCGTAGCAGGAATCGAACCCACGACCTTGTGTATGCAAGGCGGGCATGCTAACCATTGCACCACGGTGGCTCCCACTAATGTTGATTCCATTATTAAAATAGCCTGAAAAAGGGGAAATCCTTCAATTAGTGTGGGTAATAAATCCGAATTTGTGAAATAGCGAAATATTTTTATGTAAGTGCTACACAGAAAAAAATTTCCGTAGTTAAACCAACACTAATTTTAACTTATTTTTTTTTTTTGGAAAAAAATTATTTTCTTGTAGTTAAATTTTATTATTTTTATCGAAATTTTCCACAGATTAATGAAATCTTACTCTTTTTAAGTATTTCTAAAAAATTTTATGAACTAAACGTGAGTATAAAGTTCAATGACTATACACATAAGTTCAATATGAACTAAAGCAAAAGAAGATGTTCGTACGATTCCCAAAAATAGTAAGACTGAAAATGGTCGTGATTTGGCGCCAATGATTTTCTTTACTTTTAATTAATTTTTTCTTCTATGAGATGATGTAATTTCGTGAACTGCAGTTAAAAAGTACAACAGGGCATTAAAATTTCCTGGTTTTAATAATGCTTTGTGGAAATCCCAAAATGTGGAGTAAAATTTAGTTCAATTTTCGTGCGAGGTAGTTCATTCTTCCTATAAAACAGTTCACTTTTTTTCGGTGTATATGTAAGGTAGGCTAATACTTCAAAATTTGAAATTTGAGAGTATTATGGCCAAATTTGGGAAAATCGAGCGATGCATATATATGTGACCTATATCTAAATCTAAACCAATTTGTATAATATTTTGGAGATTTAATTGATACCGCAGAAGATTACCTTGGGCATCCTTGAGATCAGTTAATAAATAAGGCCTCTATAGCCACAAATATGGTTATTAGGGGTACATTTCTCAAAAATCGGAAGAAACATATATATGGGAGCTATATCTAAATCTGAACCGATATGGATTATATTTTGAAGGTTAGGTTGATATAAAAGAATATTATATTTTGCTAAATTTGTGTAAGATCAATCAATTTTTCAAAATCGGGCGGTATATACTCGTACATATATATGGGAGCTATATCTAAATGAGAACCGATTTTCATGATTTTTTTGCACACATAGCTAGGAGCATAGAGAATTAAAGTAAGCCAACTTTATGTAAGATGGGTTGATAAATAAGGGTTTACGGTCAAATTTGGCAAAGTCGGGCGATACATATAAAGGGTGATTCTTTTGAGGTTAGGATTTTCATGCATTAGTATTTGACAGATCACGTGGGATTTCAGACAAGGTGTCAAAGAGAAAGATGCTCAGTATGCTTTGACATTTCATCATGAATAGACTTACTAACGAGCCACAACGTCGAATTTTCAGTGAATGGGCCCTAGAAAAGTTGGCAGAAAATCCGCTTTTTTATCGACAAATTTTGTTCAGCGATGAGGCTCATTTCTGGTTGAATGGCTACGTAAATAAGCAAAATTGCCGCATTTGGAGTGAAGAGCAACCAGAAGCCGTTCAAGAACTGCCCATGCATCCCGAAAAATGCACTGTTTGGTGTGGTTTGTACGCTGGTGGAATCATTGGACCGTATTTTTTCGAAGATGCTGTTGGACGCAACGTTACGGTGAATGGCGATCGCTATCGTTCGATGCTAACAAACTTTTTGTTGCCAAAAATGGAAGAACTGAACTTGGTTGACATGTGGTTTCAACAAGATGGCGCTACATGCCACACAGCTCGCGATTCTATGGCCATTTTGAGGGAAAACTTCGGAGAACAATTCATCTCCAGAAATGGACCGGTAAGTTGGCCACCAAGATCATGCGATTTGACGCCTTTAGACTATTTTTTGTGGGGCTACGTCAAGTCTAAAGTCTACAGAAATAAGCCAGCAACTATTCCAGCTTTGGAAGACAACATTTCCGAAGAAATTCGGGCTATTCCGGCCGAAATGCTCGAAAAAGTTGCCCAAAATTGGACTTTCCGAATGGACCACCTAAGACGCAGCCGCGGTCCACATTTAAATGAAATTATCTTCAAAAAGTAAATGTCATGGACCAATCTAACGTTTCAAATAAAGAACCGATGAGATTTTGCAAATTTTATGCGTTTTTTTTAAAAAAAAAAGTTATCAAGCTCTTAACAAATCACCCTTTATATGGAAGCTATAGCTAAATCTGAACCGATTTCGATGAAATTTTTCACATACAGTTAATACTCTAGAAGACTTAATCTAGCCAACTTTGAGTACGATCGGTTGATATATAAGGGTTTACGGCCAAATTTGTGAAAATCGGGCGATACATATATCGGAGCTATAGGCAAATCTGAACCGATTTCGATGATTTTTGCACATATTGTTAGTAATACAAAGAATTGGAGTAAGCCATGTTTGAGTAAGATCGGTTGATACATAATGGTTTTATGGCCAAATTTGGGAAAATCGGTCGACATAACAGGTTGGCTGATAAGTCCCCGGTCTGACCATAGATGGCGTCGCTAGTATTAAATGCATAATATTTTTATATAGTACCAACCTTCAAATGATTCGTGTCAAAATTTGACGTCTGTAAGTCAATTAGTTTGTGAGATAGAGCGTCTTTTGTGAAGCAACTTTTGTTATTGTCAAAAAAAAAAAATGGAAAACATGTATATACGGCCGTAAGTTCGGCCAGGCCGAAGCTTATGTACCCTCCATCATGGATTGCGTAGAAACTTCTTGTAAACACTGCCATCCACAATCGAATTACTTAAGTTGCGGTAACGCTTGCCGATGGCAAGGTATCTTAAAACCTCCTAACACCATCTTCTAAATTGTATGTAAGTCCATACGTGGTATATATTAAATCAAAAAGATCGATCCAATACGTATATAATCCAGTTTGACAAAGTAAAGAGATAAAATTTTAACAAAATTTTCTATAGAAATAAAATTTTCACAAAATTTTCTATAGAAATAAACTTTTGACAAAATTTTCTATAGAAATAAAATCTTGGTAGATTATTTTTGGCTCGAGTGGCAACCATGATTATGAACCGATATGGACCAATTTTTGTGTGATTGGACCAATTTTGGTATGGTTGTTAGCGACCATATACTAACACCACGTTCCCAATTTGAACCGGATCGGATGAATTTTGCTCCTCCAAGAGGCTCCGGAGGTCAAATCTGGAGAACGTTTTATAAGGGGGCTATATATAATTATGGACTGATATGGACCAATTCTGGCACGCTTGTTAAAGATCATATACTAACACCATGTTCCAAATTACAACCGGATTGGATGAAATTTGCTTCTCTTTGAGGCTTCGCAAGCCAAATCTGGAGATCGGTTTATATGGGTCTATATATAATTATGGACCGATGTGGACCAATTTTTGCACGGTTGTTAGAGACCATATACCAACATCATGTACCGAATTTCAGCCGGATCGGATGAAATTTGCTTCTCTTTGAGGCTCCGCAAGCCAAATCTGGGGATCGGTTTATATGGGGGCTATATATAATTATGGACCGATGTGGACCAATTTTTGTATGATTGTTAGAGACCATATACCAACACCATGTACTAAATTTCAGCCGGATTGGATGAACTATGCTTCTCTTAGAAGCTCCACAAGCCAAATCTGGGGATCGGTTTATATGGGGGCTATATATAATTAAGGACCGATATGGACCAATTTTTGCATGGTTGTTAGAGACCATATACCAACATCATGTACCAAATTTCAGCCGGATCGGATGAAATTTTCTTCTCTTTGAGGCTCCGCAAGCCAAATCTGGGGATCGGTTTATATGGGGGCTATATATAATTATGGACCGATGTGGACCAATTTTAGCATGGTTGTTAGAGACCATATACCAACACCATGTACCAAATTTCAGCCGGATCGGATGAAATATGCTTCTGTTAGAGGCTCCACAAGCCAAATCTGAGGGTCCCTTTATATGGGGGCTATACGTAAAAGTGGACCGATATGGCCCATTTTCAATACCATCCGACCTACATCGATAACAACTACTTGTGCCAAGTTTCAAGTCGATAGCTTGTTTCGTTCGGAAGTTAGCGTGATTTCAACAGACGGACGGACGGACGGACGGACATGCTTAGATCGACTCAGAATTTCACCACGACCCAGAATATATATACTTTATGGGGTCTTACAGCAATATTTCGATGTGTTACAAACGGAATGACAAAGTTAATATACCCCCATCCTATGATGGAGGGTATAAAAAGATCGATCCAATACGTAAATAATTCAGTTTGACAAAGTAGACATAAAATTTTGACAAAATTTTCCACAGAAATTAAATTTTAACAAAATTTTCTATAGAAATAAAATTTTCACAAAATTTTCTATAGAAATAAAAATTTTGACAAAATATTCTAAAGAAAGAAAATTTTGACAAAAATTTCTACAGAAATAAAATTTTAACAAAATTTTCTATAGAAATAAACTTTTGACAAAATTTTCTATAGAAATAAAATCTTGATACATTATTTGTGGCTCGAGTGGCAACCATGATTATGAACCGAATAAAATTTGAACAAAATTTTCTATAGAAATAACATTTTGACAAAATTTTCTATAGAAATAAAATTTTGAAAATGATGAAAATTTTATTATGAACCGAATAAAATTTTAACAACATTTTCTCTAGAAATAAAATTTTGACAAAATTTTCTACAGAAATAAAATTTTGACAAAATTTTCTATAGAAATAAAATTTTGGTAGATTATTTTTGGCTCTAGTGGCAACCATGATTATGAACCGATATGGACCAATTTTTGTGTGATTGGACCAATTTTGGTATGGTTGTTAGCGACCATATACTAACACCACGTTCCTAATTTGAACCGGATCGGATGAATTTTGCTCCTCCAAGAGGCTCCGGAGGTCAAATCTGGAGAACGTTTTATATGGGGGCTATATATAATTATGGACCGATATGGACCAATTCTGGCACGGTTGTTAAAGATTATATACTAACACCATGTTCCAAATTACAACCGGCTTGGATGAAATTTGCTTCTCTTGGAGACTTCGCAAGCCAAATCTGGGGATCGGTTTATATGGGGGCTATATATAATTATGAACCGATGTGGACCAATTTGTGCATGGTTGTTAGAGACCATATACCAACATCATGTACCAAATTTCAGCCAGATCGGATGAAATTTGCTTCTCTTTGAGGCTCCGCAAGCCAAATCTGGGGATCGGTTTATATGGGGGTTATATATAATTATGGACCGATGTGGACCACTTTTTGCATGATTGTTAGATACCATATACCAACACCATGTACCAAATTTCAGCCGGATCGGATGAAATATGCTTCTCTTAGAGGCTCCACAAGCCAAATCTAGGGATCGGTTTATATGGGGGCTATATATAATTAAGGACCGGTATGGACCAATTTTTGCATGGTTGTTAGAGACCATATACCAACACCATGTACCAAATTTCAGCCGGATCGGACGAAATATGCTTCTGTTAGAGGCTCCACAAGCCAAATCTGAGGGTCCTTTTATATGGGGGCTATACGTAAAAGTGGACCGATATGGCCCATTTTCAATACCACCCGACCTACATCAATAACAAGAACTTATATCAAGTTTCAAGGCGATAGCTTGTTTCGTTCGGAACTTAGAGTGATTTCAATAGATGGACGGACGGACATGCTTAGATCCACTCAGAATTTCACCACGAGCCAGAATATATATATAATTTGTGGGGTCTTAGATCAATATTTCTATGTAGTACAAACGGTGATCTGGCTGAAATTTGGTACATGGTGTTGGCATATGGTCCCTAATAACCATGCAAAAATTGGTCCACATCGGTCTATAATAGCCCCCATATAAACCGATCCCCCGATATGATATCCGGAACCTCTTGGAGGAGCAAAATTCATCGGATCCGTTTGAAATTTGGTAGTTGATGTTAGTATATGGTCTCTAATAACCATACAAAAATTGGTCTATATCGGTCCATAACTATATATAGCCCTCATATAAATGTATTCCCAGTTTTGACCTCCGGAACCTCTTGGAGAAGCAAAATTCATCCCATTCGGTTGAAATTTGGTGCATAGTACTAGTATATGGCTGCTAACCATGCATGCAATAATTGGTCCAAAATTTTATTTCTATAGAAATTTTGTCAAAATTTTATTTCTATTGAAAATTTTGTCAAAATTTTATTTCTATAGAAAATTTTGTCAAAATTTAGTTCTATCGAAAATTTTTGTCAAAATTCAATTTCTATAGAAAATTTTGTCAAAATTTTATTTCTATAGAAAATTTTGTCAAAATTTTATTTCTATAGAAAATTTTGTCAAAATTTTATTTCTATAGAAAATTTTGTCAAAATTTTATTTCTGTAGAAAGTTTTGTCAAAATTTTATTTCTATAGAAAATTTTGTCAAAATTTTATTTCAATCGAAAATTTTGTCACAATTTTATTTCTATAGAAAATTTTGTCAAAATTTTATTTCTATAGAAAATTTTGTCAAACTGCATTATATACGTATTTAATCGGCCTTTTTTGTTTAATATATACCCCGTATGGATTAACTGACAATTTAGAAGACGGTCTTATTAAGAAGTTTTAAGATACCTTGCTATCGGCAAGTGTTACCGCAACCCAAGTAATTCGATTGTGGATGACAGTCTTTAGTAGAAATTTTTACGCAATCCATGGTTAAGGGTACATACTATTCGGCCGAACTTACGGCTGTATATACTTGTTTATTTTGGAATTTTTTAAGACAATTGTATCAAAATTTTCTTATTGTTTTATGAATTGAATTGCGTACAAAAGAACATAATTTTCAATTCATCTTTGTTGAGGTAGCACACGCAGAGAAGGAATATAATCACCCCAACCATGTTCCAAGAGCAAAACGTTACTTTTTCATGGAAAACATGTAGCATGTTTGTCGAAACCATGTTCTTTTCTCGGAAATTATGTATCTGTTTTCGGTAAGCATGTTATGTGTGACGAGAAAAGAATATTTTTCCAACAAAAATGCTACATGGGCTTTGTAAAAAAGTAATATGGTGCTCTTGAAGGTGATCATATTTCTACTCTGGGTGCATATTGGATTGGTATGAGCTAAGATATGCTCCCGTTTTAGTTTAAATATGGACTTCAAATCTGACAACTTGATCGACATCTAGAAATTAAGACAGTCCAATAAATGGCCAACCTCATTGACAGCAGATAAATGTTGATAGGGATGGACAGAAAGAATTTTGATTTAAAATTATTTATACAAAATTCATCCAAATATACTGGGAGCCCACAGACATTCCCTATGCTAGCTGTTTTAAATCCTATCTGATATATTGTCTTTGTTTATGCAAATGACATAAAATACTAAGAGTCTTCTTTTCTAATTTCACAATAAATGTTGACACCTTAGTACTACCATTGTACATTGTAGTAGTGTAAAATCAGGCAAAACAAAATCTTCGTTTTCTTTTTGTATCTCCTTCAACCAAAATAGGATATTCACCAGAATGAATTAAGTCTGACTCTCTTTGGAAAGTTTTCTAAAGCTTTTACTGAAAATACCAACCATGGGAATTTCCATGAATTTAACTAGGATATCATGAATAAATGAAGAGTGTGGCTCCTGTTTCTAGAAAGCTTGAGGAGGGTGAAACTAGGACCTAAAATGCAGCATATTTTTCGGGGAAAATTTTTTATTCAATTCATGGGCGATGCAAATACTTACTGCGGTTTCCTCTGCCTCGGGCATTGCCAACAAAAAAGGCAAAATACCAAAGCTGTTGCAGCAACGAATACGAGTATGATGATGATGATGGTGGTGATGGTGTTTGGTATTAGTTTCCATTGCTTGTTTTCAATCTTCCCCCCCACCATCCATTTCAAAGGTTTCATCAGTTTTGCCACATTGCATTGGTTTCTGAGTTGTAATAGCATTATGATTGGTATTAGAACAATAATGGTTGAATGACTGAATTATTTATATTTTTCCTGGGAACATGAGGAATGTTTACAAACCACAGAGTAGCTAGATGTTAAATAAATGCATCTGAAAAATGTGAAAAAAAAACTGAATCTTTAGTTTAAAAATGGAATTTCTGAGGCTTGGTTTTTTAATGGCATGTTAAGAAGATTTGGTTTGCGCCATAGTTACAATTGTGAAGACCAATAGAATGTTTAATTTGAAATGGATTAGGGGCATTTGAATTTTTTTTAACGATTTTTGGAATATTCATTGAATTTTACTTTACCAAATGGTAGCTTTTAAAAACTTGAGTTGTAATGAATTAGAAACAAGAATATAAGGTCTTTAGTTCAACTGGGCCGAAGCCTAATTACTAACCATTATAACCGACAAAAAATATCACCCAAAAAGTAGTGAAAATGTTATTTTTGTATCCAGAAGTTGTGCAAAATTGGCGCAAGAACGATGAATTTAACATGGGCTTGTCATAGGACGGATATCCACCAATAGCCGTTGCACTGAGTTTGCATCATTTCTTAAAGTGTGGTCCGATTTCAGTGTTTTGGAAATTAAATTAAAGAAAAAATTGTGATATTTTGACAAATAATTAATTTTTATAATTTTTTGTGATTTTTGCATTCTAACGCTTGCCTGAAACATTTAACCCCCTAATGCCCCAATTTTTTTGCCAGCCGAATACATTTTCAATGTTAACGACACAAAAGCAAGAGAACTAAGCAAG
The DNA here is from genome assembly GCF_050003625.1 of Haematobia irritans. Taxonomy (NCBI): domain Eukaryota; kingdom Metazoa; phylum Arthropoda; class Insecta; order Diptera; family Muscidae; genus Haematobia; species Haematobia irritans. Next base: position 42,664,837 of record NC_134401.1, on the reverse strand, counting down.
AAAAATTTATGCGGTAAAATTCAGCATATGCTACAAAGCCTCTTAAATAGTTTCAAAAAAGTTTTCTTCTTACTTTGCCCATTTTTGTTGTCTTAAGGTGTGTTTTACTAAAAGCTTTCTTATTAAAAGAAGCCCGCCTAAAGGCGGGCTTGAGCATTAGAGGGTTAAGCTCAACTAGAATGGATTTAGCATTTTTATACCCTCCACCATAGGGGGGTATATTAACTTTGTCAATCCGTTTGTAACACATCGAATTATTGCTCTAAGACCCCTAAAGTATATATATTCTGGGTTGTGGTGAAATTCTGAGTCGATCTGAGCATGTCTGTCCGTCCGTCCGTCCGTCCGTCCGTCTGTTGAAATCACGCTAACTTCCGAACGAAACAAGCTATCGACTTGAAACTTGGCACAAGTAGTTGTTATTGATGTAGGTTGGATTGTATTGCAAATGGACCATATCGGTGCACTTTTACGTATAGCCCCATATAAACGGACCCCCAAATTTGGCTTGCCGATCCTCTAAGAGAAGCAAATTTCATCCGATTCGGCTGAAATTTTGTACATGGTGTTAGTATATGGTCTCTAACAACCATGCGAATATTGGTCCACATAGGTCCGTAGTTATATATAGTCCCCATATAAACCGATCCCCCGATTTGGTTTGCGGAGCCTCAAAAAAAAAGCAAATTTAATCCGATCCGGCTGAAATTTGGTGCATGGTGTTGGTATATGGTCTCTAACAACCATGCTAAAATTGGTCGACATCGGTCCATAATTATATATAGCCCCCATATAAACCGATCCCCAGATTTGGCTTGCAGAGCCTCAAAGGGAAACAAATTTCATCCGAATCGGCGGAAATTTGGTGCATGATGTTGGTATATGGTCTTTAAGAACCATGCGAAAATTGGTCAACATCGGTTGATAATTACATATAGCACCCATATAAACCGATCCCCAGATTTGGCTTGCGGAGCCTCTAAGAGAAGCAAATTTCATCCGATCCGGTTGAAATTTGGAACATGGTGTAAGTATATGGTCTCTAGCAACCGTGCCAGAATTGGTCCATATCGGTCCATAATTATATATAGCCCCATATAAACCGTTCTCCAGATTTGACCTCCGGAGCCTCTTGGAGGAACAAAATTCATCCGATCCGGTTCAAATTTGGAACGTGGTGTTAGTATATGGCCGCTAACAACCATTCCAAAATTGGTCCACATCGGTCCATAATTATATTTAGTCCCCATATAAACCGATCCCCAGATTTGTATTGCGGAGCCTCTAAGAGAAGCAAATTTCATCCGATCCGGTTGAAATTTGGAATACGGTGTTAGAATATGGTCTTTAACAACCATGCAAAAATTGGTCCACATCGGTCCATAATTATATATAGCCTCCATATAAAACGTTCCCCAGATTTGATCTCCGGAGCCTCTTGGAGGAGCAAAATTCATCCGATCCGGTTCAAATTTGGAACGTGGTGTTAGTATATGGCCGGTCTATAGTTATATATAGCCGATCCCCAATCACACAAAAATTGGTCCATATCGGGTCATAATCATGGTTGCCACTCGAGCAAAAAATAATCTACCAAAATTTTATTTCTATAGAAAATTTTGTCAAAATTTTATTTCTATAAAAAATTTTGTCAAAATTTTATTTCTATAGAAAATTTTTTCAAAATTTTATTTCAATAGAAAATTTTGTTAAAATTTTATTTTTATAGAAAATTTTGTTAAAATTCCATTTCTATAGAAAATTTTGTCACAACTTTATATCTGTAGAAAATTTTGTCAAAATTGTATTTCTATAGAAAATTTTGTTAAAATTTTATTTCTATAGAAAATGTTGTTAAAATTTTATTTCTATAGAAAATTTTGTCAAACTGAATTATATACGTATTTAACCGGTCTTTTTATACCCTCCATCATAGGATGGGGATATATTAACTTTGTCATTCCGTTTGTAACACATCGAAATATTGCTCTAAGACCCCATAAAGTATATATATTCTGGGTCGTGGTGAAATTCTGAGTCGATCTAAGCATGTCCGTCCGTCCGTCCGTCCGTCTGTTGAAATCACGCTAACTTCCGAACGAAACAAGCTATCGACTTGAAACTTGGCACAAGTAGTTGTTATCGACGTAGGTCAGATGGTATTGAAAATGGGCCATATCGGTCCACTTTTACGTATAGCCCCCATATAAAGGGACCCTCAGATTTGGCTTGTGGAGCCTCTAACAGAAGCATATTTCATCCGATCCGGCTGAAATTGTGTACATGGTGTTGGTATATGGTCTCTAACAACCATGCAAAAATTGGTCCACATCGGTCCATAATTATATATAGACCCCATATAAACCGATCCCCAGATATGGCTTGCGAAGCCTCAAAGAGAAGAAAATTTCATCCGATCCGGCTGAAATTTGGTACATGGTGTTAGTATATGGTTTTTAACAACCACGCAAAAATTGGTCAACATCGGTCCATAATTATATATAGCCCCCATATAAACCGATCCCCAGATTTGGCTTGCGGAGCCTCAAAGAGAAGAAAATTTCATCCGATCCGGCTGAAATTTGGTACATGATGTTGGTATATGGTCTCTAACAACCATGCAAAAATTGGTCCATATCGGTCCTTAATTATATATAGCCCCCATATAAACCGATCCCCAGATTTGGCTTGTGGAGCCTCTAAGAGAAGCATATTTCATCCGATCCGGTTGAAATTTGGTACATGGTGTCATAATTATATATAGCCCCCATATAAACCGATCCCCAGATTTGGCTTGCGGAGCATCAAAGAGAAACAAATTTCATCCGATCAGGCTGAAATTCGGTGCATGATGTTGGTATATGGTCTCTAGCAACCATGCAAAAACTGGTCCACATCGGTCCATAATTATATATAGACCCCATATAAACCGATCTCCAGATTTGGCTTGCGAAGCCTCAAAGAGAAGCAAATTGCATCCTATCCGGCTGAAATTTGGTACATGGTGTTGGTATATGGTCTATAACAACCGTGCAAAAATTGGTCCACATCGGTCCATAATTATATATAGCGCCCATATAAACCGATCCCCAGATTTGGGTTCCGGAGCCTCAAAGAGAAGCAAATTTCATCCGATCCGCCTGAAATTTGGTACATGATATTGGTATATGATCACTAACAACCATGCAAAAATTGGTCCACATCGGTTCATAATTATATATAGCCCCCATATAAACCGATCCCCAGATTTGGCTTGCGAAGTCTCCAAGAGAAGCAAATTTCATCCAATCCGGTTGTAATTGGGAACATGGTGTTAGTATATGATCTTTAGGCGTGCCAGAATTGGTCCATATCGGTCCATAATTATATATAGCCCCCATATAAAACGTTCTCCAGATTAGACCTCCGGAGCCCCTTGGAGGAGCAAAATTCATCCGATCCGGTTCAAATTAGGAACGTGGTGTTAGTATATGGTCGCTAACAACCATACCAAAATTGGTCCAATCACACAAATCGGTTCATAATCATGGTTGCCACTAGAGCCAAAAATAGTCTAACAAAATTTTATTTCTATAGAAAATTTTGTCAAAATTTTATTTCTAGAGAAAATTTTGTTAAAATTTTATTCGGTTCATAATAAAATTTTCATCATTGTCAAAATTTTATTTCTAGAGAAAATTTTGTTCAAATTTTATTCGGTTCATAATCATGGTTGCCACTCGAGCCAAAAATAATCTACCAAGATTTTATTTCTATAGAAAATTTTGTCAAAAGTTTATTTCTATAGAAAATTTTGTGAAAATTTTATTTCTATAGAAAATTTTGTTAAAATTTTATTTCTGTAGAAAATTTTGTCAAAATTGTATGTCTACTTTGTCAAACTGAATTATATACGTATTGGATCGATCTTTTTTGATTTAATATATACCACGTATGGACTTACATACAATTTAGAAGATGGTGTTAGGAGGTTTTAAGATACCTTGCCATCGGCAAGCGTTACCGCAACTTGAGTAATTCGATTGTGGATGGCAGTGTTTAGAAGAAGTTTCTACGCAATCCATGATGGAGGGTACATAAGCTTCGGCCTGGCCGAACTTACGGCCGTATATACTTGTTTAATTTAATATATACCACGTATGGACTTACTTATAATTTAGAAGACGGTGTTAGGAGGTTTTTAGATACCTTGCCATCGGCAAGCGTTACCGCAACCCAAGTAATTCGATTGTGGATGGCAGTGTATAGAAGAAGTTTCTACGCAACACATGGTGGAGGGTACATAAGCTTCGGCCTGGCCGAACTTACGGCCGTATATATTTGTTTTTGTATCATAATTTGTAACATGTCTAGTGAAGTATATACGGACTTAAGTTCGGCGGGAAAAAACTTTTCGTCAGGTTACTTGAAAATACATATATAGAATTTAAGGTGGATTTGATGATAGATACTATGCCAAGCAAACATATATACCAACATAGAAAAATGGGGAGATTTAACACATGGGAGCTATACCAAAACATGGACCATTACACACTGTATTCGCTACACCTATTACGGACCGAAAGTACTTCTACATTTTTAATTTCCGCCAAATCCGATAAAAATTTCGGGGTCTCGAAATCAAATTGGAAGATGAGTCCATATACACCGCATATTCGGCTTAGGTTATGTGACAGCCCGAGGTATCGGGCTCACTTAGATTATTCAGGCAAATCGCATAAAAATTGGGATATCTACACACTTAAGAGGTCAAATGTGGAGATCGGTCTATATGAGGTCAACACGAACCGATACAAACCATATATGGCGTACTTATGCGTAGACACAAAATATCTCCAAATTTTAAATTTTAGGTAAATCGAATAAAACGGTGTCTAGAAGCTCAAGAAGTCAAATCGGGACATCGGGCTATATGGGGGGCAATACTAAACCGTGGACCAATACACACCATATTAGGCACACTTATTTGTGAACCCAAGATACCTATCGATTTTGAATTTCAGGTAAATCGGATAAAAATTGCGGTATCTAGAAGCCCAAGAAGCCATATCAGGAGATCGGGATATTTCGGGACTATTTCGGGAGTATAGATTTTTAATTTCAGGTAAATCGGATTAAAATTGCGGTATCTAGAAGCCCAAGAAGCCATATCAGGAGATCGGGATATTTCGGGACTATACCAAAACATGGACCGATACACACCATTTTCGGCACATCTATTTTTGGTCCTAAACTACCTCTAGATTTTCAATTACAGACAAACCGGGTAAAAATGGCATCGTAAATGTGGATCTGCAAAGTGGTGCAGGGTATAATTTAGTCGGTCCCGTCCTACTTTAGACTTTCCTTACTTGTTATACCCTCCATCATAGGATGGGGGTATATTAACTTTGTCATTCCGTTTGTAACACATCGAAATATTGCTCTAAGACCCCATAAAGTATATATATTCTGGGTCGTGGTGAAATTCTGAGTCGATCTAAGCATGTCCGTCCGTCCGTCCGTCCGTCCGTCCGTCCGTCCGTCCGTCCGTCTGTTGAAATCACGCTAACTTCCGAACGAAACAAGCTATCGACTTGAAACTTGGCACAAGTAGTTGTTATCGATGTAGGTCGGATGGTATTGAAAATGGGCCATATCGGTCCACTTTTACGTATAGCCCCCATATAAAGGGACCCTCAGATTTGGCTTGTAGAGCCTCTAACAGAAGCATATTTCATCCGATCCGGCTGAAATTTGGTATATGGTGTTGGTATATGGTCTCTAACAACCATGCGAAAATTGGTCCATATCGGTCCACTTTTACGTATAGCCCCATATAAACGGACCCCCACATTTGGCTTGCGATTGCTCTAAGAGAAGCAAATTTCATCCGATCCGGCTGAAATTTGGTACATGCTGTTAGTATATGGTATCTACCAACCATGCAAAAATTGGTCCACATCGGTCCATAATTATATATAGCCCCCATATAAACCGATCCCCAGATTTGGCTTGCGGAGCCTAAAAGAGAAGCAAATTTCATCCGATCCGGCTGAAATTGGGTACATGATGTTGGTATATGGTCTCTAACACCCATGCAAAAATTGGTTCCCATCGGTCCATAATTATATATAGCCCCCATATAAACCGATCCCCAGATTTGTCTTGTGGAGCCTAAAAGAGAAGCAAATTTCATCCGATCAGGCTGAAATTTGGTACATGCTGTTAGTATATGGTCTCTACCAACCATGCAAAAATTGGTCCACATCGGTTCATAATTATATATAGCCCCCATATAAAACGATCCCCAGATTTGGCTTGCGAAGTCTCCAAGAGAAGCAAATTTCATCCAATCCGGTTGTAATTTGGAACATGGTGTTAGTATATGATCTTTAACAACCGTGCCAGAATTGGTCCATATCGGTCCATAATTATATATAGCCCCCATATAAAGCGTTCTCCAGATTTGACCTCCGGAGCCTCTTGGAGGAGCAAAATTCATCCGATCCGGTTCAAATTAGGAACGTGGTGTTAGTATATGGTCGCTAACAACCATACCAAAATTGGTCCAATCACACAAAAATTGGTCCATATCGGTCCATAATCATGGTTGCCACTAGAGCCAAAAATAATCTACTAAAATTTTTTTCTATAGAAAATTTTGTCAAAATTTTATTTCTAGAGAAAATTTTGTTAAAGTATTATTCGGTTCATAATAAAATTTTCATCATTGTCAAAAGTTTATTTCTATAGAAAATTTTGTCAAAATTTTATTTCTATAGAAAATTTTGTTCAAATTTTATTCGGTTCATAATCATGGTTGCCACTCGAGCCAAAAATAATCTACCAAGATTTTATTTCTACAGAAAATTTTGTCAAAAGTTTATTTCTATAGAAAATTTTGTTAAAATTTTATTTCTGTAGAAATTTTTGTCAAAATTTTCTTTCTATAGAAAATTTTGTTATACAATTTAGAAGATGGTGTTAGGAGGTTTTAAGATGCCTTGCCATCGGCAAGCGTTACCGCAACTTAAGTAATTCGATTGTGGATGGCAGTGTTTAGAAGAAGTTTCTACGCAATCCATGATGGAGGGTACATAAGCTTCGGCCTGGCCGAACTTACGGCCGTATATACTTGTTTTTTTTTCTGGGTAGGTGTGCCGAATAAGGTCTGTATGCTTTGGTGTAGCTCCCATATAGACCGATCTTCTTATTTGACTATCGCATTTGACTCAAAATTGAAAATATAGAGGCATTTCAACGAACGAATTTAGTTTTGTATAGGTCCAGGTATTTCAATGCCGCTTTATTCCAATACATTTTAAGCAAAAATTGAGATATTACTCCAAATTTAATTTCCATCTATCATTGAGGAAGAAGAGACACATTGTTAACCATTTCCACGTTGCAAAGTGTTCATATGCATGCCATAATTTTAAGTGCATACCTCTCAAAACATCAACTCAACACTAAATAAGTGTGTGTACCTCTGCCGTTACTATGACAAACACATACGCACATAATGTTCACCACAATGGAGAATGTACTGACATTTTCTCAAATGCATATCTCTTCCTACCTCCTAGCTCACTTTCATGATACCGTATGTGTATATGAGTAAACATTTGGTCCACATATGTTGCGTTGGAAATAATGTAAATAAGCTCACGAATTCTTATAAAATAGGCATATACTATAAAAGAAATATTTCAATACAAGATATCCTTTAATTCCTAAAATTCTACATTTTCTTATAATGATTTTAAAACAATGTTCATATAAATTTCCATAAAATATTGATTCGTTATACATTTCATTCATTCGATTTAAGCTACGATTTAAAAAACGATGATCTTCTTGTTGTATCGTCATAAATGTTTCTACCTTGTAAATGTGCTTTTGTGTACGATTTATTTTTGTAATGGTGTAAACAAAACAAGACGTTATTTTTGTGGGAAAATATTTTATGAAATATTTACCGGAAATAAATGTGTATACGAGTGTATCGTTGAAGTAAAGCTACGCTAATTTAATTTGAGACAACATTTTATTCCTATATGAAAATTACATAGGAAATTTTTAACAATTTTTTGATTAAAGGGCCATTTTGTTAAAATTGCATTTCCATAGGAAACTTTGTCACCATTTCATTTGTATAAAAAATTTTGCCATTATTTCATTTCTAATGGAAATTTTGTGATTTTTTTTTTTAGTTTTTGAAAATTTTATCAAAATTTCTTATCTATAGAACATTTTGAAAAAATTTTCACCTACAGGAAATTATGTAGAATTTTATTATCTATCGAATTTTTTTTTTTTCAAAACGTCTTTGTTTTTTCAACATTTTATTTCTATAGGAAAATTTGGAAAATTTTCATTTCTATAGGAAACTTTGTTAAAATTTCATTTCTATAGCAAATTTTATAAAAATTCAATTTTTATAGAAAATTATATAAAAATAAAAATTCTTTAAGAAATTTTGTAAAAATTTCATTTTTATAGAAAATTATGTACAAATTAAATTTTTACAAGAAATTTTATTACAATTTCATATCCATAGGAATTTTTGTCAATATTTCTTTTCGGAAAAATGAAAAAAACTTTCTTATATATGGGAGATTTTAATAAATTAATTGTTTAAAGGAAATTTTCTCAAAATTTTCTTTCTTTTCTCAAAATTTCTTTTTGTTGAAAATTTTCTTTATAGGAAATTTAGTCAAAATTTCATTTCTATAGAAAATTTTATCAAAATTTCATTTCTATTGGAAATTTTGTCAAAATTTCATTTCTATTGGAAATTTTGTTAAAATTTAATTTCTATAAGAAATTTTCACATAGAAAAAAACGAAGATAAAAGAGACATTTTTTAAAAATTCCAATTTTATAAAAAATTTTGTCAAAATTTCATTTTATAAAAAATGTTGTCAAAATTTTATTTTATAAAAAATTTTGTAAAATTTCATTTTATAGGAAATTTTCTCAAAATATCTTTTCTGTACGAAATTTAATAAAACTTTCTTTTCTATAGGCAATTTTTAAAAATTTATTTTTAATAAAAATATTTTCAAAATTTCTTTTCTGTACAAATTTTGTCATAAATGTTCGCCTTTTAGAAATTTTTGTCAATAGGACATTTGTTCAAAACTTCTTGTTCTATGCGAAATTATGTAGAATTTTATTATCTATCGAAATTTTTTTTCAAAATGTCTTGTCTATAGGATTTGTTTTTTCAACATTTTATTTCTATAGGAAAATTTGGAAAATTTTCATTTCTATAGGAAACTTTGTTAAAATTTCATTTCTATAGCAAATTTTATAAAAATTCAATTTTTATACAAAATTATATAAAAATAAAAATTCTTTAAGAAATTTTGTAAAAATTTCATTTTTATAGAAAATTATGTACAAATTTAATTTCGACAAGAAATTTTATTACAATTTCATATCCATAGGAAATTTTGTCAAAATTTCTTTTTGGAAAAATGTTATCAAACTTTCTTATATATGGGAAATTTTATGAAATTAATTGTTTAAAGGAAATTTTCTCAAAATTTTCTTTCTTTTCTCAAAATTTCTTTTTGTACAAAATTTTCTTTATAGGAAATTTAGTCAAAATTTCATTTCTATAGAAAATTTTATCAAAATTTCATTTCTATTGGAAATTTTGTTAAAATTTAATTTCTATAAGAAATTTTCACATAGAAAAAAACGAAGATAAAAGAGACATTTTTTAAAAATTCCAATTTTATAAAAAATTTTGTCAAAATTTCATTTTATAAAAAATGTTGTCAAAATTTTATTTTATAAAAAATTTTGTAAAATTTCATTTTATAGGAAATTTTCTCAAAATATCTTTTCTGTACGAAATTTAATAAAACTTTCTTTTCTATAGGCAATGTTTAAAAATTTATTTTTTAATAAAAATATTTTCAAAATTTCCTTTCTGTACGAAATTTAATAAAACTTTCTTTTCTATAGGCAATTTTTAAAAATTTATTTTTAATAAAAATATTTTCAAAATTTCTTTTCTGTACAAATTTTGTCATAAATGTTCGCCTTTTAGAAATTTTTGTCAATAGGACATTTGTTCAAAACTTCTTGTTCTATGCGAAATTATGTAGAATTTTATTATCTATCGAATTTTTTTTTCAAAATGTCTTGTCTATAGGATTTGTTTTTTCAACATTTTATTTCTATAGGAAAATTTGGAAAATTTTCATTTCTATAGGAAACTTTGTTAAAATTTCATTTCTATAGCAAATTTTATAAAAATTCAATTTTTATACAAAATTATATAAAAATAAAAATTCTTTAAGAAATTTTGTAAAAATTTCAATTTTATAGAAAATTATGTACAAATTTACTTTCGACAAGAAATTTTATTACAATTTCATATCCATAGGAAATTTTGTCAAAATTTCTTTTTGGAAAAATGTTATCAAACTTTCTTATATATGGGAAATTTTATGAAATTAATTGTTTAAAGGAAATTTTCTCAAAATTTTCTTTCTTTTCTCGAAATTTCTTTTTGTTGAAAAAATTTCATTTCTATTGGAAATTTTGTCAAAATTTCATTTCTATAGAAAATTTTATCAAAATTTCATTTCTTTTGGAAATTTTGTAAAAATTTAATTTCTATAAGAAATTTTCACATAGAAAAAAACGAAGATAAAAGAGACATTGTAGCGAGATAATTCTCAAATATCGTTGTTTTGTGGGCGCCAGCCGTTGTTTCCTATTTGCCTTCCAAAATGAAAACACAGCAGAATTTTCGTTTATTAAATTCAAAATTACAGGAATCCTTTATTGGCGAAAATAACTTAGGCTGTTTTGAAAATTAAAAGAGAATGAAATGCATTTAAGTTGTAAACAAAACAAAACTGTTTCATTAGACTGCTGGCACAAGTAAACAACAAAACAGACAGGCAACGACGACCATCGTCGCCTCGAATACCTGCATTGTAATGTTGTTTACAAGTTACAGCGACACAACAACATAACAGTAGACTCGGTGTGAAAAACAACCTCGAGTCATACATGTTAGTTGTTAGTGTCCTTCCACAGTCATAACAACCAAAACAACAAGAAACGATGCAAATAGAAGCGATCACGAATTCTTGTTTGTTATGTTGCATTAGAAACCTTACCACTGACCTGTTTTGAAAATTAAAAGAGAATGAACAAACTGATGTGAAGTGCTCCTTTTATACCTTTGAGAAAAGAGCTTTCGATCAGTAACATGAACATTGAACAACTACACACAAGCAAAAGCTTTCACATCTGATTTGTTCATTCTATGTGTTGTCAACATAAGAAAAGTTAAATGCAAGAAAGGATAATGTTTAAGATGCGTTACGTTACGTTAAAAGATTCAAATTCAAAAGATACTTTTAGTTAAAAGATTAAAAGATACTTTAAGGTAAATGTGCAATTACAAAATGTAGAAATAGATACTATTGAAAGATATGCAAAATATATCTGCTACAGACTCCCCCTTTGACGTGCGGGACCTCTCCCGAGCAGTACGTCAACAAAATGCGTCAGTGAGTCTTCTTAGGCCTTCCTCTTTTCCTCATGGGTATGACGGGTGCTGGTGCATCAGATGAATTACTACCTCGGTAAGATGTCAAAGCGGAAGTATGATATGTACCTAAAGGTGTATTAGGATTCTCAAGTGAAGCCACTTCATACATACATGAACCTATTTTCCGTGTAATCACATATGGGCCATCACGCTTGGGACAAAATTTAGATGTGACACCTTTAGATGCGTTGCTAAGAACATGCGTTGTAACCAATACTTGCGATCCTATATTAAAAGTTTGAGAACGTCGATTCTGGTCCACATAGGTTTTATTTCTATCCTGAGCTTTAACTTCAGCTTCTTTAGCATCTCTCAGAACATTTACTAACGTACGTAGATAAGTTGAGATCTCTGGAACGAAGTTTTCGGACTCGATAATTGCTCTCACATCGTGTTTAACATCGTCTAAAGTTCGCATCTCTCTTCCAAATGATAGGAATGATGCGCTATATCCTGTGCTTTGGCATTTTGACGAATTCATGGCGAATCGAATTGCGGGTAAACAGGTGTGCCAGGTGTCGTGACGTTCTTGGACGATTATTGCCAACTGACATTTTAGATCCCTATTCTTTCGCTCTACAGGATTAGCTTCCGGATGGTAGACAGGAGTGAAAATCTGTTGTATGCCTAGACAATACGTGACTTTCTGCATCACTGCAGACACGAATTGCACACCGTTATCAGATTTTATACGACGGGGCATGCCGTAACGGAGAAATATTTCCTCAATCAGTATTTTCGCGCAGGCTTCGGCCGTAGCATCAACAAGTTTAAATAGTTCTACCCACCGACTTGCTACATCTTCGGCAATAAATATCCATTTGTAACCTCCATCAGTTTGTGGCAATGGTCCAAACAAATCGATAGCCACAACTTCGAAACGTTGATTACTGCTTGTTGTTTGGAGCAATCCTGCCGGTTTCAGATTAGTTGCTTTATACCGCTGGCAATCGATGCAATTCTTTACATGTTTAGCAATATCACTACGCATCCCGGGCCAGAAATATCTGCTAGCTATACGCGCTATTGTCTTCTCAGTTCCATAATGCCCAGCGGTGCTGTCATCATGATAAGCTTTTAGTATATCAGACCGTTCATGGACTGGTATAACGAGTTGAGCATCATCAGTATCATCGTCAGCATAACAGTAGAGTATTCCATTATTAAGGATATAATTCCTATTTATCCACCTAAAGGAATTTTCATCTTGATTTTCAATGGAGGTGATTATGTTTTTCAAGTAATCATCCTTTAACTGCTCCTCGCGAATCTGTGATGTACTGCTGTTCGGAATATCGATGAAAAACGAGCAGATACAATTGTCCGGATTATCGTGTTTCTCCTCCGGGCATGGTGGCCTGGAAAGCATATCTGCTGTAGCGTTGTTTTTCCCCGGTAGATATTCTACAACAAAATCATAGTGCTGGATTTGTAATCCCCATCGCGCAAGTCTACCAGTTGGTGACTTAATGTTTAGTAACCATTTTAGTGGCTGGTGATCTGTTAATAGCTTCACTGACCCACCTTCAATGTAGCCACGGAATTTGTTACATGCCCATACTATGGCCAGAGCTTCCCTTTCGGTTGTGGAGTAGTTGCGTTCAGATTTACTTAATAGACGACTACTATATTCGATTGGAAGTTGTTCCGGTCCCTCCCCCTGGAGTAAAACTGCCCCAAGAGCATAAGCACTTGCGTCAGCTTGAATTGCAAAAGCGACCCCGTCCACTGCCTGCTTCAATATGGGTGGGGTTGTTAGAGCCCGCTTCAGTTCCTCAAATGCATCTTGTTCCAACTTTCCCCATTTCCAAGCAGCAGATTTCTTTGTTAAATTTGTTAGTGGCCTAGCAATTTCTGCATAGTGGTTAATGAATCGGCGATACCAGGAACACGTTTGAATAAAGGATATCAACTCCTTCACATTTCTAGGTTCTTTCCGTTCCACTATTGCCTGAACCTTTGACGGGTCAACAGCTACGCCCTCTGGTTTTAGGATGTGGCCAAGGAATTTCACTTGCGAACAGCAAAACTTGCATTTCTTATTATTGAGTCGTAACTGGAAAGTGATAAGACGATTCATGACTAACTCAAGATCATTCAAATGTCGTTGAAATGATTCAGAACATATGATAATGTCGTCCAAATAGGCCAAAATACATACATCAGGAATCGGTTTATTAGTCTTTGGAACGTTGCGGGTGCATTTCTTAACCCAAAAGGCATTCGTTTGAAACGAAATGTACCAAATGGTGTTATAAGGCATGTTTTGTCCCTGTCTTCCACCGCAACTTCCACCTGATAATACCCACTCTGCAAATCTAGGGTTGTCATATACTTTGTACTTTTCGCTTCATGCAATAAATCATCCATTCTGGGCAACGGATATCTATCGGGCGTAGTGATAGCGTTGAGTTTTCTATAGTCAACACATACACGGACCGAACCATCTTTTTTGGGCACCATGACCACAGGCGAAGCCCAAGCTGAATCACATTCTTCTATGATATCGTTTTCTAGCATGATTTCAATTTCATATTTAAGGTCACGGCACTTGGCAGATGATAATCGATATGGTGGTGAAAATATTGGTTGATGCTCGCCAGTATTAATTTTATGAACGGCATAAGGGGTAGGGTTACCAAAAGGCTCGAAAACGTTTATATATTTGGCTAAGAGCGAATCGATTTGTATCTTTTCTTTTTCCTTTAAATTTGTGGCATCCGACTCTTTAAGGATTTTGTGTTCAAAAAGGTTTAAAGGCATGGAAACTGCGTCTTCATTACCATCATTATCTTTTTGTGAAAATCTGGGGAAGAGGTCATTATCCTTTGCACGTTCTGGTGTTACCATGTCCTGCGGAATTGCATCTTTAAAAATTGCTTGTATTGCATGGGGCGAGTAATCAGAACCACTATGGTAATCCGGGCCATAAGTTTCGAAATCGGAGACATAGGATTTGCATGATCGCTTAGGGGTTACAAATTTTGGCTCAACATGTTGGGCTGCAACTTCAGTCGTCTTACGCTTGAGATGTGTCTCTGCCACTTTTATTGTTTCGATCAAATTCAACTCCAACGGCCATTCTTCGACGAAATCAAAAACTTGAGTAGGACATCCCTCGAAGTGCCAATTTTGTTGTCCCATATTTAAAACAATTTGTGCTTGCTCCATAAAATCCGTACCAAGCAACGTTCTATTATTTTTATCATCTGGGAAAATTAGAAAATTGATATCTAGACATCTACCTCCTATGACAATTTTACATGTTGTGGTAGAAAATTTTCGAATATCTGTGGTTCCATCCGCGAGAGTGGTACGACAATCCACAGTCTCGAACTTGCACCCTTTAAACTGCATTATACGTTTAAGGTTGGAACTAGCCACACTCGTTTTAGCACCTGTGTCGAAAAAGGCCTGGCCGGGGACACCGAAAATTTCCACATTTGCCACTGGGATATCTCGTCCCACACACATACCAAGGGAGTTAAAACTGACACTCATTGGGACGCTTTTCCGAGGTTTCTTGCTACAGTTCGGGCAATTTGAGCGCACATAACCTGGAGCATTACATCCATAGCAAGCCAATTTTGGTCTCACGAGCGCTTCTTCCACATCCGCTGTTACCTTTGAAACAGCATCCTGCTTTTTATAACAATTTTCGACCGTATGCCCCTTTTTACGGCAGAAAGTGCATCGTTTTGTAATGACTTGGGGACCACCGTTGCTAGCCTGGGTGTTCACCTCGTTACGTTCACTCAAAACTTGTTCCGCTTCTCTTGCATCGGCCAAGAGCTCTTCAAATGTTTTGACTTTGTGACGGTATACACGCTCCCTGATTTGAGAATGTAACATCCCAAACACCATATCAATTTGATCGGCTTCCTGTGGTGGCTTTGGCAATTGAGCAAAAAGTGTCCTCTTTTTACGAATAAAGCTGTCAGTCGGTTCGTTTTTCTGTTGCTTTGCTTCATTTATTTCGGCGTAGATGCGCCAGGCTGGTTTTGGTGGTGCAAAAGCATCTCGCAACATTCTAATTACATCAGCAAAAGTTTTTGCATTCGATTTAACTCCACTCCACCATTCGGCAGCATCCCCTTCTAAAAGCATTGGCATTCCATTTACCGCATTTGCATCAGCTATATTCTCCACACTTTTATATGTCGATATCGCGGAAATAAATTCCTCCACTTTCACTGAATTACGTTCCCCATTGTATCTGGAAGAGCAGCCACTGAACGATCCACACCGTTCACTAGATTTATTCGCAGCGCTTAGCAACTTCTCAAATTGTTCAGTCGTTAGAGATAGCATGGTTTTTGCTGCAATCCTTTTACTTCTACGTAATTCTTCAACTTCAATCTCTTGATTCTCGTCACTTTCTACAGGATCAGCCACGTTAACGCCGGAGTGCTACTAACGTGCAGAAAGAAAAAAAAATCCAAGGATTCTCCAAACAAAACTAGTGAAATTTAATTCACAACAAAAAAATGTTGCATAAATTAATGTGCTCGACTATCCGGGTGTTATTCGGGCCACTAAGTTGGGCGTCAATTTGTAGCGCGATAATTCTCAAATATCGTTGTTTTGTGGGCGCCAGCCGTTGTTTCCTATTTGCCTTCCAAAATGAAAACACAGCAGAATTTTCGTTTATTAAATTCAAAATTACAGGAATCCTTTATTGGCGAAAATAACTTAGGCTGTTTTGAAAATTAAAAGAGAATGAAATGCATTTAAGTTGTAAACAAAACAAAACTGTTTCATTAGACTGCTGGCACAAGTAAACAACAAAACAGACAGGCAACGACGACCATCGTCGCCTCGAATACCTGCATTGTAATGTTGTTTACAAGTTACAGCGACACAACAACATAACAGTAGACTCGGTGTGAAAAACAACCTCGAGTCATACATGTTAGTTGTTAGTGTCCTTCCACAGTCATAACAACCAAAACAACAAGAAACGATGCAAATAGAAGCGATCACGAATTCTTGTTTGTTATGTTGCATTAGAAACCTTACCACTGACCTGTTTTGAAAATTAAAAGAGAATGAACAAACTGATGTGAAGTGCTCCTTTTATACCTTTGAGAAAAGAGCTTTCGATCAGTAACATGAACATTGAACAACTACACACAAGCAAAAGCTTTCACATCTGATTTGTTCATTCTATGTGTTGTCAACATAAGAAAAGTTAAATGCAAGAAAGGATAATGTTTAAGATGCGTTACGTTACGTTAAAAGATTCAAATTCAAAAGATACTTTTAGTTAAAAGATTAAAAGATACTTTAAGGTAAATGTGCAATTACAAAATGTAGAAATAGATACTATTGAAAGATATGCAAAATATATCTGCTACAACATTTTTTAAAAATTCCAATTTTATAAAAAATTTTGTCAAAATTTCATTTTATAAAAAATGTTGTCAAAATTTAATTTTATAAAAATTTTGTAAAATTTCATTTTATAGGAAATTTTCTCAAAATATCTTTTCTGTACGAAATTTAATAAAACTTTCTTTTCTATAGGCAATTTTTAAAAATTTATTTTTTAATAAAAATATTTTCAAAATTTCTTTTCTGTACGAAATTTAATAAAACTTTCTTTTCTATAGGCAATTTTTAAAAATTTATTTTTAATAAAAATATTTTCAAAATTTCTTTTCTGTACAAATTTTGTCATAAATGTTCGTCTTTTAGAAATTTTTGTCAAAATTTCTCCTTTCTATAGCAATTTTTTTTAAAAATTTCGTGTCTATAGGACATTTGTTCAAAACTTCTTGTTCTATGGGAAATTATGTAGAATTTTATTATCTATCGAAATTTTTTTTCAAAACGTCTTGTCTATAGGATTTGTTTTTTCAACATTTTATTTCTATAGGAAAATTTGGAAAATTTTCATTTCTATAGGAAACTTTGTTAAAATTTCATTTCTATAGCAAATTTTATAAAATATCAATTTTTATAGAAAATTATATAAAAATAAAAATTCTTTAAGAAATTTTGTAAAAATTTCATTTTTATAGAAAATTATGTACAAATTTAATTTCTACAAGAAATTTTATTACAATTTCATATCCATAGGACATTTTGTCAAAATTTCGTTTTGGAAAAATGTTATCAAACTTTCTTATATATGGGAAATTTTATGAAATTAATTGTTTAAAGGAAATTTTCTCAAAATTTTCTTTCTTTTCTCAAAATTTCTTTTTGTTCAAAATTTTCTTTATAGGAAATTTAGTCAAAATTTCATTTCTATAGAAAATTTTATCAAAATTTCATTTCTATTGGAAATTTTGTTAAAATTTAATTTTTATAAGAAATTTTCACATAGAAAAAAACGAAGATAAAAGAGACATTTTTTAAAAATTCCAATTTTATAAAAAATTTTGTCAAAATTTTATTTTATAAAAAATTTTGTAAAATTTCATTTTATAGGAAATTTTCTCAAAATATCTTTTCTGTACGAAATTTAATAAAACTTTCTTTTCTATAGGCAATGTTTAAAAATTTATTTTGTAATAAAAATATTTTCAAAGTTTTGTTTTCTGTAGGAAATTTGATAAAACTTTCTTTTCTATAGGCAATTTTTAAAAATTTCTTTTTAATAAAAAATATTTTCAAAATTTCTTTTCTGTACAAATTTTGTCAAAAATGTTCGCCTTTAAGAAATTTTTGTCAAAATTTCTCCTTTCTATAGCAATTTTTTTCAAAATTTCGTGTCTATAGGACATTTTTTCAAAACTTCTTGTTCTATGCGAAATATTGTCAAAATTTCATTTCCATTGAAAATTTTGTTTCTGTAGGAGATTTTGGCGAAATGCATTTCTATAGGAAATTTTGTCAAAATTTCTTGTCTATAGAAAATTTGTGCACAACTTCTTGTCAATTGGAAAGTTTGAAAATTTCTCACTATTTCATTTCTATCGAAAATGTTGTCAAAATTTGTTTTCTATTGGAAATTTTGTTAAAATTTCATTTCATTTCATAAGAAATTTTCACATAGAAAGGAACAAAGATAAAAAAGAAATTTTTAAAAAATTCCAGTTTTATGAAAAATTTTGTCAACATTTCATTTTATAAAAAATTTTGTCAAAATTTCATTTTATAGGAAATTTTGTCAAAATTCTTTTCTGTACGAAATTTAATATAACTTTCTTTTCTATAGGCAATTTTTAAAAATTTATTTCTAATAAAAATATTTTCAAATTTTCTTTTCTGTAGAAATTTTGTCAAAAATTTTCGCCTTTATGAAATTTTTGTCAAAATTTCTCCTTTCTATAGCAATTTTTTGTTTCAAAATTTAGTATCTATAGGACATTTGTTCAAAACTTCTTGTTCTATGCGAAATATTGTCAAAATTTCATTTCAACTGAAAATTTTGTGAAATTTTCATTTCTGTAGGAAATTTTGTAGAAATGTATTTCTATTGGAAATTTTGTCAAAATTTCTTGTCTATAGACAATTTGTGCACAACTTCTTGTCAATTGGAAAGTTTGAAAATTTGTCACTATTTCATTTCTATTGAAAATTTTGTCAAAATTTGTTTTCTATTGGAAATTTTGTTAAAATTTCATTTCATTTCATAAGAAATTTTCACATAGAAAAGAACGAAGATAAAATTTAAAAAAATTCCAGTTTTATAAAAAATTTTGTCAAAATTTCATTTTATCGGAAATTTTGTAAAAATTTTGTTTTTGTTTTCCCTGAAATTTGATAAAACTTTCTTTTCTAAAGGACATTTTTTAAAAATTTCTTTTTAATAAAAATATTTTCAAAATTTCTTATTAATTTAGGAAATTTACTTAAAATTTCATTTCGATAGGAAATTTTGTGAAAATTTCATTTCTGTAGAAAATTGTATCAAAGTGTTAGATGAAATTTTGTCAAAAGTTTATTTCTGTATGAATTTTGGTCAAGATTTTATTTTATCGGAAATTTTGTCAAAATTTCTTGTATTGAGGACATTTCTAAAAAAATTAAGAAATATAGAAATGGTGTCAAAATATCTTGCATGTATGACATTTTATAACAATTTCTTGTCTATAATTTTTTTTTTCAAAATTTCTCGTCTATAATTTTTTTTTTTTTAAATTTCCTGTCTATAGAAATTTTTGCCAAAAATTCGTATCTATATAAAATGTTTGTCCAAAAGGACTTTTCTATATAGACATTTTGTCGAAATTTCGTGACTATAGAAAATTTTTGCTAAGCTTCTTGTCTACAGGAAATTTTGTAAAAAAAAAAACTTGTCTATTGGAAATTTGGTCACAATTTGTTGTCTATAGAAAATTATGTCAACATTTCCTGATTAATTTTTGAACATTTTATCACTATCTATATCTATAGGATAAAGGGTGATACGGTCAAAATTTGGTCAAGGGAATACGGTCAAAATTTGGTAAATCGGTGAAATCGTTTATTTAAAAAATCAAATTAAATTTCTTTTTCAAGTTCAATTAGTATAAAATTCAGGAAAAATATTCAGTTAGGCTTTCACTTTTCCAAATCCAAATTGCCGGGCCTCACGCTTGACACCTGCCATCAGATTTTGTACAACCACCTTGTCCACCTTCTTCGCCGCAGAAAGCCAGTTTGCCTTGAACTGCTGCTCGCCCGTAGCAGTTTTTTGGTCTTCTTTAGGTTCCGCTTGACAATAGCCCAGTATTTCTCAATTGGACGGAGCTCTGGCGTGTTGGGAGGGTTCTTGTCCTTGGGAACCACCTGCACGTTGTTGGCGGCGTACCACTCCTTGGCCTTTTTACCGTAATGGCAAGACGCCAAATCCGGCCAAAACAGTACGGAACAACCGTGTTTCTTCAGGAAAGGCAGCAGACGTTTATTCAAACACTCTTTCACGTAAATTTCTTGGTTGACAGTCCCGGAAGCTATGAAAATGCTGCTTTTCAAGCCACAGGTACAGATGGCTTGCCAAACCAGATATTTCTTTGCGAACTTTGACCGTTTTATGTGCTTGAAAATATCTGCTACCTTTCCCCTTCCTTTTGCCGTATAAAACTCCTGTCCCGGAAGCTGCTTGTAGTCGGCTTTGACGTAAGTTTCGTCGTCCATTACCACGCAGTCAAACTTCGTCAGCATCGTCGTGTACAGCCTCCGGGATCGCGCTTTGACCGTCGTATTTTGTTTATCATCGCGATTTGGAGTCACTACCTTCTTGTAAGTCGATAGTCCGGCTCGTTTTTTGGCTCGATGCACGGTTGTAGACGATATTATTTGCGGCATCTCGGAGAGAGAGGTTAGGGTTTCGCTTGAAACTACCGGCAACTCTCTTTGTCGTCTCAGCGGCTTCCGGTTTTCGATTTCCCCCCGATCCAGACTTCCTGGCTGTCGACAAACGTTTCCCAAACACTTTAATTACATTTGTAACGGTTGATTTGGTAACTTTTAGCGATTTTGCCAGCTTTGCGTGCGAGTAGCTCGGATTTTCGCGATGCGCGAGCAAAATTTTGATACGCTGCTCTTCTTGCTTGGACGGCATTTTGACAACTGAAGAGTGAATTCCAAAATCAAAATAGGAGCAACATTCTACACACACACACACACACACCTTCAAAATGAGGGGTGTTCAGGTTTTTTAAATGCAAAATTGAAAGAAATACGTCAAGTTTATATTGACCAAATTTTGACCGTATCACCCTTTATTAAAAAAAAATTCTCATATACAGGAAATTGTGTCGAACTTTATTATATATCGGAATGGGAGCCACCATGGTGCAATGGTTAGCATGCCCGCCTTGCATGCACAAGGTCGTGGGTTCGATTTCTGCTTCGACCGAACACCAAAAAAGTTTTTCAGCGGTGGATTATCCCACCTCAGTAATGCCGGTGACATTGCCGAGTGTTTCAAAGCTTCTAAATATAAGTGGTATCACTGCAATGTGGACCGCCGTTCGGAATCGGCTATAAAAAGGAGGTGCCTTAACACGGAATCGGGCAGCACTCAGTGATAAGAGAGAAGTTCACCAATGTGGTATCACAATGGACTGAATAGTCTAAGTGAGCCTGATACATCGGGCTGCCACGTAATCTATTTTTTTTTCAATATTTCTTGTCTATAGGATTTGTTTTTTAACATTTCATTTCTATAGGAAATTTAGTCAAAATTTCATTTGTTTCTATAGGAAATTTTGTGAAAATTTCTTGTCCATAGCAAAGTTGTTAGAAATTTTTTGTCTATAAAAAATTTAAAATTTTTAAATAAGAAATTTATTTAAAATTTTTTTGCTTATATGAAATTTTTGACAAAGTCCTTGTGTGTAGAAAAGTTTTGCAAAATTTCTTGTCTATTAGAAAATTTCGTTTCTACAAAATATTTTGTGGAATCTTATCGAAATCTATAGGGAATTTTGTAGAAAAATCATAGATATAGGAAATTTGTGAAAAAATTCGTTCCTAGAGGATTTTTCTGATATTTCCTGCATATAGATAATTTCTTTTTTCAAAATTGTTTATCAAAAAAAAAAAAAAATATTGTCAAAATTTGTTTTTTATACCCACCACCATAGAATGGTGACGGGGGTATAATAAGTTTGTCATTCCGTTTGTAACACATCGAAATATCGATTTCCGACTATATAAAGTATATATATTCTTGATCAGGGAGAAATTCTAAGACGATATAACCATGTCCGTCTGTCTGTCTGTCTGGCTGTCTGTCTGTCGTTGTAATCACGCTACAGTCTTCAATAATGAAGCAATCGTGCTGAAATTTTGCACAAACTCGTCTTTTGTCTGCAGGCAGGTCAAGTTCGAAGATGGGCTATATCGGTCAAGGTTTTGATATAGTCCCCATATAAACCGACCTCCCGATTTGGGGTCTTGGGATTATAGAAATCGTAGTTTTTATCCAATTTGCCTGAAATTGGAAATCTATAGGTATTTTAGGACCATAAAGAGGTGTGCCAAAAATGGTGAGTATCGGTCTATGTTTTGGTATAGCCCCCATATAGACCGATCTCCCGATTCTACTTCTTGGGCTTATAGAAACCGTAGTTTTTATCCAATTTGCCTGAAATTGGAAATCTAGAGGTATTTTAGGACCATAGGCTAGGTTAGGTTAGGTTAGGTGGCAGCCCGATTTATCAGGCTCACTTAGACTATTCAGTCCATTGTGATACCACAATGGTGAACTTCTCTCTTATCACCGAGTGCTACCCGATTCCATGTTAAGCTCAATGACAAGGGACCTCCTTTTTATAGCCGAGTCCGAACGGTGTTCCACATTGCAGTGAAACCACTTAGAGAAGCTTTGAAACCCTCAGAAATGTCACCAGCATTACTGAGGTGGGATAATCCACCGCTGAAAAACTTGTTGGTGTTCGGTCGAAGCAGGAATCGAACCCACGACCTTGTGTATGCAAGGCGGGCATGCTAACCATTGCACCACGGTGGCTCCGTGGTGCCATAAGAGGTGTGCAAAAAATGGTGAATATCGGTCCATGGTTTGGTATAGCCCCCATATAGACCGATCTCCCGATTTTACTTCCTGGGCTTATAGAAACCGAAGTTTTTATCCAATTTGCCTGAAATTGGAAATCTAGAGGTATTTTCGGGCCATAAATAGGTGTGCCGAAAACGGTGAGTATCGGTCCGTATTTTAGTATAGCCCCCATAAGAGCGATTTCCCGATTAAACTCCTTAGGTTTCTAGAAACCGTAGTTTTTATCCGATTTACCTGAAATTGTAAATATTCTGGTATTTAAGGCTCACAAAAACGTGTATCGCTCCATTTGGTAATGCCTCGATATAGAACGATTTCACTTCTTGAGATTATAGAAGTCGCACTGATCATGAAAATTGTTTGAATCTCAATGTAAAATTTCCAGATTTTATTTCTCGGGTGAAAATCTACAAATTTAAGATTTCAAATCAAGACGTTATTTTATAATTTTCTTGCACACTTACAAGTGATGTTAATGATACCTCTAAAACTCAAACAAAAATGGTTCTTATAAATCCAGAATCTGATATAGTCTTCATAGGTAAAATCTGTAAATTTATCTTCGGGAAGTGTACTGGTTGAACTGCTCTGCTTGATCTGTCCTCAAACCCTCTGAAATTTCAAAGGAACCCCTAATATTTGATACATGGTGGTGGGTGTTTAAGATTCGGCCCGGCCGAACTTACTGCTGTATATACTTGTTTTTTTTTTTTTTTTTTTTTTTTGGGAAATTATATTTGTAATATCAAAATTATATTTATATAGGGTTTTTTTCCAAAAAATTTTGTTTATAGGAAATTGGTGAACATTTTCATTTCTATACAAAATTTCATTTGTAAAATTTGTTTTTCAAACTTTCTTTTCTAGAGATTTTTTTCTTCAAAATTTCTTATCAATAAAAAATTGTTTCAAATATTTTTGCCTATAGAAAATTGTAAATATTTCTTGTCTATAGATTTTTATACCCTCCATCATAGGATGGGGGTATATTAACTTTGTCATTCCGTTTGTAACACATCGAAATGTTGCTCTAAGACCCCATAAAGTATATATATTCTGGGTCGTGGTGAAATTCTGAGTCGATCTAAGCATGTCCGTCCGTCCGTCCGTCCGTCCGTCTGTTGAAATCACGCTAACTTCCGAACGAAACAAGCTATCGACTTGAAACTTGGCACAAGTAGTTGTTATCGATGTAGGTCGGATGGTATTGAAAATGGGCCATATCGGTCCACTTTTACGTATAGCTCCCATATAAAGGGACCCACAGATTTGGCTTGTGGAGCCTCTAACAGAAGCATATTTCATCAGATCCGGCTGAAATTTGGTATATGGTCTCTAACAACCATGCAAAAATTGGTCCACATCGGTCCATAATTATATATAGCCCCCATATAAACCGATCTTCAGATTTGGCTTGCGGAGCCTAAAAGAGAAGCAAATTTAATCCGATCCGGCTGAAATTTGGTACATGGTGTTGGTATATGGTCTCTAACAACCATGCAAAAATTGGTTCACATCGGTCCATAATTATATATAGCCCCCATATAAACCGATCCCCAGATTTGGCTTGCGGAGCCTCAAAGAGAAGAAAATTTCATCCGATCCGGCTGAAATTTGGTACATGATGTTGGTATATGGTCTCTAACAACCATGCAAAAATTGGTCCTTATCGGTCCTTAATTATATATAGCCCCCATATAAACCGATCCCCAGATTTGACTTGTGGAGCCTCTAACAGAAGCATATTTCATCCGATCCGGCTGAAATTTGGTACAGAGTGTTGGTATATGGTCTCTAACAATCATGCACAAATTGGTCCACATCGGTCCATAATTATATATAGCCCCCATATAAACCGATCCCCAGATTTGGCTTGCGGAGGCTCAAAGAGAAGCAAATTTCATCCGATCCGGCTGAAATTTCGTACATGATGTTGGTATATGGTCTCTAACAACTATGCAAAAATTGGTCCACATCGGTCCAAAATTATATATAGCCCCCATATAAACCGATCCCCATATTTGGCTTGCGAAGTCTCCAAGAGAAGCAAATTTCATCCAATCCGGTTGTAATTTGGAACATGGTGTTAGTATATGATCTTTAACAACCGTGCCAGAATTGGTCCATATCGGTCCATAATTATATATAGCCCCCATATAAAACATTCTCCAGATTTGACGTCCGGAGCCTCTTGGAGGAGCAAAATTCATCCGATCCGGTTCAAATTAGGCACGTGGTCTTAGTATATGGTCGCTAACAACCATACCAAAATTGGTCCAATCACACAAAAATTGGTCCATATCGGTTCATAATCATGGTTGCCACTGGAGCCAAAAATAATCTACCAAAATTTTATTTCTATAGAAAATTTTATTCAAATTTTATTCGGTTCATAATCATGGTTGCCACTCGAGCCAAAAATAATCTACGAAGATTTTATTTCTATAGAAAATTTGGTTAAAATTTTATTTCTGTAGAAATTTTTGTCAAAATTTTCATTCTATAGAAAATTTTGTCAAAGTTTTTATTTCTATAGAAATTTTTGTTAAAATTTTATTTCTGTAGAAAATTTTGTGAAAATTTTATGTCTACTTTGTCAAACTGAATTATATACGCATTGGATCGATCTTTTTTGATTTAATATATACCACGTATGGACTTACATACAATTTAGAAGATGGTGTTAGGAGTTTTTAAGATACCTTGCCATCGGCAAGCGTTACCGCAACTTAAGTAATTCGATTGTGGATGGCAGTGTTTAGATGAAGTTTCTACGCAATCCATGATGGAGGGTACATAAGCTTCGGCCTGGCCGAACTTACGGCCGTATATACTTGTTTTTGTTAAAATTTCTTGTTTATGGAAAATTTTATAAATTTTTCCTATATATAGAACATTTTGTCAACATTACACAAAATTGGAAATTTATAAAATTTTGTTTCTATAGGATATTTTGTAAAAATTGTATTTCTAAATGAAAATGTTTGTCAAAATTTCATTTCTATATGAATGAATGAACTATAGAGATATTTTGAACATTTTCAATGCTTTAGATTTTTATACCCTCCACAATAGTATGTCATTCCGTTTGTAACACATCGAAATATTGATCTAAGACCCCATAAAGTATATATATTCTGGGTCGTGGTGAAATTCTGAGTCGATCTGAGCATGTCCGTCTGTTCGTCCGTGCGTCTGTTGAAATCACGCTAACTTCCGAAAGAAACAAGCTATCGACTTGAAACTTGACACAAGTAGTTTTTATTGATGTAGGTCAGATGGTATTGCAAATGGGCCATATCGGTCCACTTTTACGTATAGCCCCCATATTAACCGATCGCCAGATTTGACCTCCGTTGCCTTTTGGAGAAACAAAATTCATCCGATCTGGTTGAAATTTGGTACGTGGTGGTAGTATAGATATTTAACAACCATGCCAAAAGTGGTACATATCAGTCTATAATCATTTATAGCCCTCATATAAACCGATCCCGAGATTTGGTTTTGGAGCCTCTTGGAGGAGCAAATTTCATCCGAGTGAGTTGAAATTTGTGGATGACAGTCTTTCGTAGAAGTTTCTACGCAATCCATGGTGTAGGTTAATAAGATTCGGCCTGGCCGAACTTGCGGCCGTATTTACTTGTTTTTTGTCAATATTTCTTCTTTATAGGAGATTTAGTCAAAATTCCATTTCTATATGATTTTTTGTGGAAATTTTATGGCCGTGGGAATTTTTTTCAAAATTTCTTGTAAACATTATTTTTTATAGGTTTTTTTTTTTTTTTTGAAAAATTTCTTGTCTATAGAACATTTTGTTTACATTTCTTCTATAAGTTTTCAAACATCTGTTGTTAGGATTTTCATAAAGTTCGACCTTAATATCTCTTGCAATAAAAATGTCTGGTCTTAAAGATAACTCCATATTCATTCGACTCTCATATATCTCTGCGGACATGTACCTGCTGTTCGTGTACTCGCGTATGCGTGACTTCCGCCGTCTTTCTTTCTGTTTTATGCGCATCATGTTTCCGTTATACCAGCTCTTCGACTTGTGTATGTGTATGTTTTTTTTTTATTTGTCCAACATTGTTGCACAAATGCTGCCATCAACTATACCCGGTGAGAGGGGCAGGACGAAGCATACCATCCTGCACAGATCCTTATGAAACTTTTGTTTGAGTTTTTGTGAATTTTGAGTATGATTGTTGCGTGAGTGCAGACCTGTAAACAAGATGCATTGCTGACATATCCTGTTTCACTGAATGCTCAGCGATGAAAAAAGAAAACCGTTGACAGTTTTAAGTCGTAAAATTCGTGAAGATATTGCGAAATGAACAAAACGAAACCAAACAAAGGATTGAGGAATAACTTTATAGAAAACAAAACGGGAGGAATTTTACTCTCTGCTATAGCTGTCATAAAGTTATACGCCTTTTTGTTAAGCTAGGTATCCTCATGCCTCATATGCTTCCCAAGTAGATTTACGATTGTGTGCGGGTTATAAAATTTGATTCCTATAGAAATTTCATTGAAGCTATTAACTTTCGTTGTTCGTTTGGCTTCCAAAGATGAAAATTATGTTGAGAGGCCTTCCGCGTATATCAGGTTTTTTTGGTGAAATTTTTATTCCCCATTTCTGGAGCTGACTTTTGGTGGAATTTGCAAATAATTCTTAATATTTATTTAGGACCAACATTGTTGGAAGCTGTTGAAATGTGGTTTTGTTTTGTTATTGTTGTTGTAGCTGTTGTCATTACCTTGCAGACATTAAAGGACATTTCACCATTTGTGTAAAGCTTACCGCGGGGAGGTGGGCGAGGCATTTTTTGATAGCAAATTTTTATTTCTGGCATATTTGCCAAGTATTACCACCAATGATTTGTGTTTATGAGTTCATGGCCTGAAGACTTTCAAATGCCCCTCAGTCGTAAACCTTCTTCAGAGAATTGGGTATAAATTGGGTTATAAAACGAAAAAAAAAAAAAAAATATACACGGAACATGATTCAAAAGCTTAATTTTGTTGGGTTTTGCCACATAACATATGGGGCAAATTTTTCATTTTTATTGCTACAGGTAATATTGGGTGCTATTAGGCTGGATGTAATTGGGTGCGGCGGACGGACAGAAATCGTTAAATATTGACATAAAAGAATATTGAGAGGTTTTGACAAAGACATTAGGGGTATATTTAGTATCTTTCGAGGTAATCAAATTTTAAAAAGCGTCGCCAAAAACGTAGTGAAAATGTTCTTTTTGGATCCGGAAGTGGTGCAAAATTGGCGCAGAAGCCATGAATTTAACATGGGCTTGTCATAGGACGGATATCCACCATTTCAACAGTCACTTTTTAGGGTGTGATCTAAATTCAGTGTTTCGGATGTGAATTAAAAACAAGTATAAACGGCCGTAATTTCGGCCAGGCCGATACTTATATACCCTCCACCATGGATGGCACAGAAACTTGTACTAAAGACTGTCATACACAATCGAATTACTTGGGCTGTAGTAACACTTGCCGATGGCAAGGTATCGTAAGACTTCTTAACACCGTGTTCTCAATTGTATATATTAAACAAAAATAGGCCGATTAAATACGTAAATAATTCAGTTAGACAAAATAGAAATAAAATTTTGACAAAATTTTCTATAGAAATAAAATTTTGACAAAATTTTCTATAGAAATAAAATCTTGACAAATTTTGTATAGTAATAAAATTTGACAAAATTTTCTATAGCAATTAATATTGACAAAATTTTCCATAGAAATAAAATTTTGACAAATTTTGTATAGTAATAACATTTTGAGAACATTTTTTATAGAAATAAAATTTTTACAAAATTTTCTACAGCAATAAAATTTGATAAAATTTTTTATAAAAATAAAATTTTGACAAAATTTTCTATAGAAATAAAATTTTGACAAAATTTACTATAGAAATAAAATTTTGACAAAATTTTCTATAGAAATAAAATCTTGACAAATTTTGTATAGCAATAAAATTTTGACATTTTTTATAGAAATAAAATTTTTACAAAATTGTCTATAGCAATAAAATTTGATAAAATTTTCTATAGAAATAAAATTTTGACAAAATTTTCTATAGAAATAAAATCTTGACAAATTTTGTATAGTAATAAAATTTGTCAAAATTTTCTATAGCAATTAATATTGACAAAATTTTCCATAGAAATAAAATTTTGACAAATTTTGTATAGTAATAAAATTTTGAGAACATTTTTTATAGAGATAAAATTTTTACAAAATTTTCTATAGCAATAAAATTTGATAAAATTTTTTATAAAAATAAAATTTTGACAAAATTTTCTATAGAAATAAAATCTTGACACATTTTGCATACTAATAAAATTTTGACAAAATTTTCTATAGAAATAAAATTTTGACAAAATTTTCTATAGAAATAAAATTTTGACAAAATTTTCTATAGAAATAAAATCTTGACAAATTTTGTATAGTAATAAAATTTTGACAACATTTTTTATAGAAATAAAATTTTTACAAAATTGTCTATAGCAATAAAATTAGATAAAATTTTCTATAGAAATAAAATTTTGACAAAATTTTCTATAGAAATAAGATCTTGACAAAAATTTTTTTTGGATAGTAAATAATAAAATTTTGACAAAATTTTTTACAGAAATAAAATTTTTACAAAATTTTCTATAGCAATAAAATTTGATAAAATTTTCTATAGAAATAAAATTTTGACAAAATTTTCTATAGAAACAAAATCTTGACAAATTTTGTATAGTAATAAAATTTTGACAAAATTTGTTATAGAAATAAAATTTTGACAAAATTTTTTATAGAAATAAAATTTTTACAAAATTTTCTATAGTAAAAAAATTTTGACAAGATTTTCTATAGTAATAAAATTTTGACAACATTTGCTAAAGTAATAAAATTTTTACAAAATTTTCTATAGAAATAAAATGTTGATAGATTATTTTTGGGGATCGGCCATATATAACTATAGACCGATATGGACCAATTTTGCATGGTTGTTAGCGGCCATATACTAGCGCAATGTACCAAATTTCACCACGTACTACATTTCAACCGGGTCGGATGAATTTTGCTCCCCCAATAGCTCCGGAAGTCAAATCTGGGGATCGGTTTATATGCGGGCTACATATAATTATGGATCGATATGGACCAATTCCTGCATGGTTGTCAGAGACCATATACTAACACCACGTACCAAATTTCAACCGCATCGGAATTTTGCTCATCCATGGGGCTCCGGAGTTCAAATCTGGGGATCGGTTTATATGAGGGCTATATATAATTATGTACCGATGTGAACCAATTTTTGCATGGTTCTTAGAGACCATATACTTACACGATCGGATGAAATTTGCTTCTCTTAGAGGCTTCGCAAGCCAAATCAAGGCATCGGTTTATATGGGGGCTCTATATAATTATGGACCGATGTGGACCAATTTTTTCATAATTGTTAGGGACCATATACTAACACCATGTACCAAATTTCAACCGGATCGGATGAAATTTGCTTCTCTTAGGGGCTCCGCAAGCTAAATCTGGGGATCGGTTTATATGGGGGCTACATATGATTATGGACCGATATGGACCAATTTTTGCATGTTTGTTAAAGATCATATACTAACACCATGTACCAAATTTCAGCCGGATCGAATGAAATTTGCTTCTCTTAGAGGCTCCGCAAGCCAAATCTGGGGATCGGTTTATATGGGGGCTAGTTTTGCATAGATGTGAGAGACCACATACTAACACCATGTACCAAATTTCAACCGGATTGGATGAATTTTGCTCCTCCAATATTTCGATGTGTTGCAAACAGAATGACAAAGTTAAATTAAGGAAACTTCGCAAAAGTTTATTTATGATTTATCGCTCGATATATATGTATTAGAAGTTTAGGAAAATTAGAGTCATTTTTACAACTTTTGGACCAAGCAGTGGCGATTTTACAAGGAAAATTTTGGTATTTTGACCATTTTTGTCGAAATCAGAAAAACATATATATGGGAGCTATATCTAAATCAACCAAATTTGGAACGCATAGCAACAATGCTAATTTTACTCTCTGTGCAAAGTTTCAACTAAATCGGAGTTAAAAATTGGCCTCTGTGGTCATATGAGTGTAAATCGGGCGAAAGCTATATATGGGAGATATATCTAAATCTGAACCGATTTAAACCAAATTTGGCACGCATAGCTACAATGGTAATTCTACTCCCTGTGCAAAATTTCAACTAAATCGGAGCAAAAAATTGGCCTCTGTGGTCATATGAGTGTAAATCGGGCGAAAGCTATATATGGGAGATATATCCAAATCTGAACCGATTTCAACCAAATTTGGCACGCATAGTTACAATGCTAATTCTACTTCCTGTGCAAAGTTTCAACTAAATCGGAGTTAAAAATTGGCCTCTGTGGTCATATGAGTGTAAATCGGGCGAAAGCTATATATGGGAGATATATCTAAATCTGAACCGATTTAAACCAAATTTGGCACGCATAGTAACAATGCTAATTCTACTCCCTGTGCAAAATTTCAACTAAATCGGAGTTAAAAATTGGCCTCTGTGGTCATATGAGTGTAAATCGAGCGAAAGCTATATATGGGAGATATATCTAAATCTGAACCGATTTCAACCAAATTTGGCACGCATGGCTACAATGCTAATTCTACTCCCTGTGCAAAATCTCAACTAAATTGGAGTTAAAAATTGGCCTCTGTGGTCATATGAGTGTAAATCGGGCGAAAGCTATATATGGGAGATATATCCAAAACTGAACCCATTTCAACCAAATTTGGCACGCATAGTTACAATGATGATTCTACTCCCTATGCAAAATTTCAACTAAATCGGAGAAAAAAATTGGCCTCTGTGGGCAAATGAGTGTAAATCGGGCGAAAGCTATATGTGGGAGCTATATCTAAATCTGAACCGATTTGTCTGATATTTTGTAAGTTTTTTGAGACCCTTAAAATATTCGGATGTACGGAATTTGAGGAAGATCGGTTGATATACACGCCAATTATGACCAGATCGGTGAAAAATATATATGGCAGCTATATCTAAATCTGAACCGATTTTTTCCAAAACCAATATGGATCGTCTTTGAGCCAAAACAGGACCCTATACCAAATTTTAGGACAATCGGACTAAAACTGCGAGCTGTACTTTCAAGGCCGTAGCCAGGATTTTAATTCGGGGGGGGATTCAACTTTAAAAAAAATATTCATATAATCTCATGTGTAGAAAATTTTATTTATGCAAAGGTATGTATACAATATTTTTATAATATTAAATTGAGCCGACGGGCTTTTTGGGCAGCAAATAAATCAATGACTTCTTCAGTCGGCACATTTATTCGGCGATGAACCGACATTAATGCCAATCCATTGAGTCTACTCTCGCCAGTCGAATTTCTAAGATACGTCTTTAATCTCTTCATTTTTGAAAATGAACGTTCGGATGAGCACGTAGTAACTGCAGGGATGGAAAATGCAGTACTAAAGTACTTTTTTCAATACTTTTTCACCCCGGTCAGTACCGTAGTACCCCCGCGAATGATTTAGTACCTTTTGTGTAGACATTTTTGAGTCGATATCAGATTTATGGTACAATAGCTTTGACAAAATATTTTAATATTTTGAGATAGTCTTTATCAACCTTATTTGCTAATAGTCTTATACAAATATGGCAAAACAGACATGTTCATGTGGGAAGAAAATCTCGATTTTGTAAAAGATATAGTCAAAAACAGGATTTTATTGAACTTCAAGAATGTTTTAGTCGAAACAAGTATATACGGCCGTAAGTTCGGCCAGGCCGAATCTTATGTACCCTCCACCATGGATTGCGTAGGAACTTCTACTAAAGGCTGTCATCCACAATAGAATTACTTGGGTTGCGATAACACTTGCCGATGGCAAGGTATCTTAAAACTTCCTAACACTGTCTTCTAAATTGTAAGTTAGTCCATAAGGGGTATATATTAAACAAAAAAAAAAGGCCGATTAAATACGTATAATATAATTCAGTTTGACAAAATTTTCTATAGAAATAAAATTTTGACAAAATTTTCTATAGAAATAAAAACTTGACAAAATTTTCTATAGAAATAAAATGTTGACCAGCGTTGCCAATTTAGCTTTTTTCCCGCTAGAGTTGGCTTTTTTTGAAGACGTTTAGCGGGGAAAAAATGCATTTAGCTTTTAGCTTTTTTTCTGGCTTTTTTTCATGACCCTTTTAGCTAATTTTGGCTTTTTTTATTTTCGACATGTTCCTATTGAAATATGGATAAAACTTCGTTTTTATCTATGCCTTGCTGCCAGAATAAGGTTTTCCACATATTTCAATTCCTTATATAAACTGTCAGTAAATTATTAGGAATATTAGCATTTGACTCGTTTATCCTTTTTATGTTATTATAATTTGGTTATAATAGCATTTGTGAATTTCTCTTCTTCAATAGCCGATAAATTCTTTTTGTCCTTATAGTTAAGTGATTCAACTTAAAAATGAGTATTTTTTCATCAAAGAAGGCTAGGGTCAATTCTAAAAAATTCTTAAAATTAATGAAATAGTCTTTAAATTTGTGGAGTTTTTGTATGTTGACCACAAACCAAAATAGCGTTCAAAAATAGAAGAGGTTTTTCAACATTTTATTTTAAAAACGTATACATAGAATAATTTCTACTTAAAGTCGAGTCTGAATGTGGAAATTTAAGTTGTCGTTAGCACGTTTTTAAAGCACTGTGATAGCTCATGAAGAAAAAGCTGAAAAAACGAATAAATTCAAATTTGACTCGGAATCAATACCAATATCATTAGTGTACAAAATCTTTGGAACCGAACATAGAAATAATTAAGGAAATAAAGTTTTGAATGTGGTATTATTTTTTTTTAACATCAAAAAAATGCAATGAAAAAATTCGTAGTGATAGGATCAAAACAAATCTGCTATATATTAAAGGGTGATACGGTCAAAATTTGGTCAATATAAACTTGACGTATTTCTTTCAATTTTGCATTTAAAAAACCTGAACACCCCTCATTTTGAAGGTGTGTGTGTGTAGAATGTAGCTCCTATTTTGATTTTGGAATTCACTCTTCAGTTGTTAAAATGCCGTCCAAGCAAGAAGAGCAGCGTATCAAAATTTTGCTCGCGCATCGCGAAAATCCAAGCTACTCGAACGCAAAGCTGGCAAAATCGCTAAAAGTTGCCAAATCAACCGTTACAAATGTAATTAAAGTGTTTGGGGAACGTTTGTCGACAGCCAGGAAGTCTGGATTGGGGGGAAATCGGAAACCGGAAGCCGCTGAGACGACAAAGAGAGTTGCCGGCAGTTTCAAGCGAAACCCTAACCTCTCTCTCCGAGATGCCGCAAATAAGCTGGGTGTATCGTCTACAACCGTGCATCGAGCCAAAAAAACGAGCCGGACTATCGACTTACAAGAAGGTAGTGACTCTAAATCGCGATGATAAACAAAATACGACGGTCAAAGCGCGATCCCGGAGGCTGTACACGACGATGTTGACGAACTTTGACTGCGTGGTAATGGACGACGAAACTTACGTCAAAGCCGACTACAAGCAGCTTCCGGGACAGGAGGGGAAAGGTAGCAGATATTTTCAAGCACATAAAACTGTCAAAGTTCGCAAAGAAATATCTGGTTTGGCAAGCCATCTGTACCTGTGGCTTGAAAAGCAACATTTTCATAGCTTCCGGGACTGTCAACCAAGAAATTTACGTGAAAGAGTGTTTGAATAAACGTCTGCTGGCTTTCCTGAAGAAACACGGTTGTTCCGTACTGTTTTGGCCGGATTTGGCATCTTGCCATTACGGTAAAAGGCCATGGAGTGGTACGCCGCCAACAACGTGCAGTTGGTTCCCAAGGACAAGAACCCTCCCAATACGCCAGAGCTCCGCCCAATTGAGGAATACTGGGCTATTGTCAAGCGGAACCTAAAGAAGACCAAAAAAAGCTGCTAAGGACGAGCAGCAGTTCAAGGCAAACTGGCTTTCTGCGGCGTAGAAGGTGGACAAGGTGGCTGTACAAAATCTGATGGCAGGTGTCAAGCGTGAGGCCCAGCAATTCGGATTTGGAAAAGCGAAAGCCTAACTGAATATTTTTCCTGAATTTTATACTAATTGAACTTGAAAAAGAAATTTAATTTGATTTTTTAAATAAACGATTTCACCGATTTACACGCGTTTTCCCTTGACCAAATTTTGACCGTATCACCCTTTAATGGAATGGATTTACATTTACGAAAATTAGACAACAATAGGTTTGTATGGGAAATTTTCGAATAAAAGTTATTCAATATAAACTTGCAAGACAGTTAGAATGGGTTTTATTCTCTTGGGTTCACGAATTTATCATTAATTCAGTTAAAACGAAATATATTGATATTTTCTTATGCAGTTCTATGTGACATTGTGCAATATATCGCACATTGGACTTGTTGATGATTAACCAGCTGACAATTGCAAGTTTACTGGAAAAAGTGATTTTACTAGGAAATATAAACGAAGGACTTCCAGTAAAAATTTGTGATAGTAATCAAAATGTATCGAGTATGCAAACAGAGCTAATATGACTTGAATTTTCTTACAGTCTCACAGAAATTGAATTAAAATGAATACAATTAAAATAATATGCATTTTAAGTGAAATAAAGCCTTTAAGTTTGTTAAATTTCAATCAAAAATGTGACTTTTGATACAAAACATTTTAGCTTTTTTTCTAGCTATTTTTTAAAATTTTTTAGCTTTTTTTGGCTAGTTTTTTGGACAAATCTAGCGGTTTTTTGTGAAACAATTCTGGCAACGCTGATGTTGACACAATTTTCTATGGAAGTAAAATGTTGACAAAATTGTCTATAGCAATAAAATTTTGACAAAATTTTCTATAGAAATAAAATGTTGACAAAATTGTCTATAGAAATAAAATGTTGACAAAATTTTCTACAGAAATAAATTTTTTACAAAATTTTCTATAGAAATAAAATTTTGACAAAATTTTCTATGGAAATAAAATGTTGACAAACATTGCTATAGAAATAAACTTTTTACAAAACTTTCTATAGAAATGAAATTTTGACAAAACTTTCTATAGTAATAAAATTTGACAATTTTTACATGGCTGTTAGAGGCCATATACTAACGAAATGTACCAAATTTCAACCGCATCGGATGACTTTTGCTCCTCCAAGAGGCTCCGGAGGTCAAATCTGGGGATCGGTTTATATGGGAGCTATATATAATTATGGACCGATATGGACCAGTTTTTGCATGGTTGTTAGAGACCATATACTAACACCACGTACCAAATTTCAATCGGGTAGGATGAAGTTTGCTCCTCCAAGAGGCTCCGGAGGTCAAATCTGGGGATCGGTTTATATGGAGCTATATATATTTATGGACCGATATGGACCAATTTTTGCATGGTTGTTAGAGACCGTATACTAACATCAGGTACCAAATTTCAACCGGATCGGATGAGTTTTGCCCCTCCAAGAGGCTCCGGAGGTCAAATCTGGGGATCGGTTTATATGGGGGCTATATATAATTATGGACCGATATGGACCAATTTTTGCATGGTTGTTAGAGACCGTATACTTAGACCACGTACCAAATTTCAACCCGATCGGATGAATTTTGCTGTTCGGGAAGGCTCCGCAAGCCAAATTTGGGGATCGGTTTATATGGGGGCTATACGTAAACGTGGGCCGATATGGCCCATTTTCAATACCATCCGACCTACATCAATAACAACTACTTGTGCCAAGTTTCAAGTCGGTAGCTAGTTTCGTTCGGAAGTTAGCGTGATTTCCACAGACGGACGGACAGCCGGACAGACGGACAGGCGGACAGACGGACGGACATGCTTAGATCGACTCAGAATTTCACCACGACCCAGAATATATATACTTTATGGGGTCTTAGAGCAATATTTCGATGTGTTACAAACGGAATGACAAAGTTAATATACCCCCATCCTATGGTGGAGGGTATAAAAAGAATGCGATTCTATATTATCAATTTTTTATTTCGGTAGAAAATGTTGTCTAAATTTTATTTCTATATAGAATTTTTGCAAAATTTTATTTTTATAGATAATTTTGTCAAAATTTTATTTCAATTGAAAATTTTGTAAAAATGTTATTTCTATAGGAAATTTTTGCAAAATTTTATTTCTATAGAAAAAATTTTGCAAAATTTGTTTTTCTATAGAATTTTTTTGCAAAATTTTATTTCCCTTCGTTTTGTTATTGTTGGTTTTGTTCTTTAAGCATTGTTGTTGTTTTTTTATTGCAGCTTAAAACCATACATTGACTAAACTACAAGTGTAGCTTAACCAACAGAGGAAAAGAATGATTGTCAAATTTATTTGGGCAAAGCCCTATAGACTGCAAGATGGATGGATGGACGCACGTTTCGGAATTACCACATTCCTCACCAGCATCCCAATTATAAGAATAAATTCAGGCAGTTCATTAAACCCAACAATAAACCACACTTGAACCTTCCGAAAAAAAAGGTTTTTGTATGATAGCCGGCTATAGAAAATTTTTGCAAAATTTTATTTATATAGAAAATTTTTTCAAAATTTTATTTTCTTTAAAATTCAGTCTCTTGACAATAATCTTCCAGTGAAATTTTTGTTGAAATTTAGTAAAAAGTACCTTTCCGCTCAAAAAATACCTTATTGTACTTTCTTAAAAATTGTATTTTCCATCCCTGAGTTACTGGCAAAGTGACCAAAATTTTTAAAAGAATATGCACGTGTGGAAATATCTCTTTATTGCACTCTCCAAGTGCTTCCATCGCTGAATTAGGCAGGTTCTTTTCGCAGGTTTTGCGCCATTTCATTTACACATGTGTGTTTGGCTGTTTCGTTGTTGTTGCTATGGCCAAACAAAGCGAGTCATGTTCACAAAAAGAACAACAAACACACATAAAAAGCAGCAATACATTTTCCAAAAATGAAATTTGTGGTGCGAGAACAAAAACAATTTATTTTTTTTGACCGTCGTTTGACGGGCTTTTCAACTAATATTCTAGGATTTGTGCAAGTTTTATAGGTAAGCGTTTTCAAAATAAAACCTTCAGCTTTCCTTCAACATCTTCGATAAGATTTTTCTATGCAGCTAAAAATATATATTTATTTATATAAAAATATTCATTCATTTCGGGGGGGTTTGATCCCCCTCATCCCCCCCCCCTGAATACGGCCTTGTGTACTTTGCACACAAAAATACAGCAACAGACGGACAGACGGACAGACAGACAGACGGACATCGCTAAATCGACTCAGAATTTAATTCTAAGCCGATCCGTATACTAAAAGCTTGGTCTATGATTACTCCTTCTTGGCGTTACATACAAATGCACAAACTTATTATACCCACAAACTTATTATGTACCACAGTAGTGGTGAAGGGTATAAAAAGCGAGTTATAAAAAATTGAATTAAAAGAACTTCCTGTGTAGTTACAATAAAGAACATCTTGTGCCTTCAGTTGTGCCTTTAGAAGAACTTCCAAAATTTTTTGCGGGGAAATTTGAAAACAGGTACAAGGTATAAAAATTCTAGTTTTTGGCTGCACATGATGGGATTAAAAAATTATAGCAATTCGCCTTATCTGCAGAAAAATTCCCTTAATTTGGTATGAAAATGGTAGTGTTTTAATTATATTATATTCTTCTTGAAGTGCTGCAGGAAAAATATAAACATATATCATATATTTTTTGTAATTGTGTCATACCAACCATTTCTATATTTGTGGGTTACCAAAAAATAATTTTATAATAGCACATTGTGAAGAGCTTCGAAGTGACCAATAATTCTCTACTATTCGGCTATTCACAAAACAAAAATGTGTTCGAGATTATCCAATTGAAAAACTCTCAAATCTAGAATTGCATTAAATAATTGCAAATTCTTTTCGAATAGCAGCCATTTGGTCGATGTTTAAAGCAAATTAAAGAGCTACTTTAAATGAACGCAATGTGAGGTGAAAAACAAATCGACCTAAATGTATTTTGACCTTCCACGAAGAGACTTTTTTATTCCCTCCACCATAGGATGGGGGGGTACATTAACTTTGTCATTCCGTTTGTAACACATCGAAATATTGCTCTAAGACCCCATAAAGTATATATAGGTTAGGTTAGGTTAGGTGGCAGCCCGATGCATCAGGCTCACTTAGACTATTCAGTCCATTGTGATACCACAGTGGTGAACTTCTCTCTTATCACTGAGTGCTGCCCGATTCCATGTTAAGCTCAATGACAAGGGACCTTTTATAGCCTTTTTATAGCCGAGTCCGAACGGCTTTCCACATTGCAGTGAAACCACTTAGAGAAGCTTTGAAACCCTCAGAAATGTCACCAGCATTACTGAGGTGGGTAATCCACCGCTGAAAAACTTTTGGTGTTCGGTCGAAGCAGGAATCGAACCCACGACCTTATGTATGCAAGGCGGGCATGCTAACCATTGCACCACGGTGGCTCCCATAAAGTATATATATTCTGGGTCGTGGTGAAATTCCTAGTCGATCTGAGCATGTCCGTCCGTCCGTCTATTGAAATCACGCTAACTTCCGAACGAAACAAGCTATCGACTTGAAACTTGGCACAAATAGTTGCTATTGATGTAGGTCGGACGGTATTGCAAATGGGCCATATCGGTCCACTTTTACGTATAGCTCCCATATAAACGGACCCCCAAATTTGGCTTTCGAGGCCTCTAAGAGAAGCAAATTTCATCCGATCCGGCTGAAATTTGGTACATGGTGTGAGTATATGGTCTCTAACAACCATGCAAAAATTGGCCCACATCGGTCCATAATTATATATAGCCCCCATATAAACCGATCCCCCGATTTGACCTCCGGAGCCCCTTGGAAGAGCAAAATTCATCCGATTCGGTTGAAATTTGGTACGTGATGTTAGTATATGGTATCCAACAACCATGCAGGAATTGGTTCATATCAGTCCATAATTATATATAGCCCCATATAAACCGATCCCCAGATTTGATCTCCGGTGCCTTTTGGAGAAGCAAAATTCATCCGATCTGGCTGAAACTTGGTACGTGGTGGTAGTATATGATATTTAACAACCATGCCAAAAGTGGTCCCTATCAGTCCATAATCATATATAGCCCCCATATAAATCGATCCCGAGATTTGGTTTTGGAGCCTCTTGGAGGAGCAAATTTCATCCGAGTGAGTTGAAATTTAGTACATTGTGCTAGTATTATATGACCGTTAACAACCATACCTAACTAGGACCATATCGGTCTATAGTTATATATAGCCCTCAGATAAATCGATCCCCAATCACACAAAAATTGGTCCATATTAAGTGCATAATTCTATATAGCCCCCTTATAAGTGACCCCCGTATTTCAATTCTGGCTCTCTACGTATCGTGCAAAAAGTCCATATCGATTCGTAATTATTTGTAGACTTAACTATACATAACTTTTTTGTGTAATATATACCACGTATGGACTAACTCACAATTTAGAAAACGATGTTAAGAAGTTTTAAGATACCACAACCCAAGTAATTCGATTCTGAATGACAGTCTTTCGTAGAAGTTTCTACGCAATCCATGGTGGAGGGTACATAAGATTCGGCCTGGCCGAACTTACGGCCGTATATACTTGTTTTGTATCTGTTTTAATATTTTCATTTAGTTGTTGGAACTAAAGATTTGTGGGAATTGGACTGCTTATGCCATAAAAAAGCAAGTATATAAGGCCATAAGTTCGGCCTCAAATACCCATTAAAAATGATTGATAATTTCCTATGACAAAATATTGTTTTATTATTCTACTTATAGAATTTTATGTGGATTTAATAAAACAATTTTAGGACAATTGATAGGCTTTCCGAAGTTAAACTTCAAATTTCGAAGATCGATATTTCGATGTGGTACAACCAGAATGGCAAACTTATTATACCCCCATCACCAGCCTATTGTGGTGAGTATAAAGAATTAATCACCTCAACTCGGAATCTTCAAATTTCCTCGAATCCTATCACAGATTGGATTATTTTATATAATTTATAGTGTTAAGCTATTCATTGTTTAAACTACGGTAATTTCGGATATATCGAATATTCATCTAAGGATACTTAGGCGATGGCATATTCAACAAACGTGGGCAATGTGCATGTGTGCGCGCAACATCCATGTGATATGAAGTCCATTGCAGCCAAGTGCCGCAGTTTGGAACTGTATTAATGCTTAATTAAACTTAAGTGAATGTTAAAAGTTTAATCGCTGCACACAAAAACTAACAATTAAATACACAAATAAATAATCATTAAAGAGTAACATTAAGAGGATTCGAGAGAAAAAAAAAAACCAAATGAGGAGTGGTATATTTGCCATGCAAACATGTGATTGATAAGACTAGAATTTAGTTGTTATTTAGGATTAAAATGTGAAAAAGGCTAAAGGCTTCTGGGCATTATTAGCCCTTCCCTATAGAAATGAAATTTTGACAAATGTTCCTATAAAAATGATAAAATGACCTACAGCCATAAAAGTTGATGAAACTTAATAATATAGATATGAAATTTAGCAAAAATGTCCTAGATATATAAACATTTTTTTGAGAATTTCCTGCAAAAATCAAATATAGATAAAATTTCCTCTAAAAATGAAATCTTGACAATATTTCCTATAGAAATTAAATATTGACAAAAATACCTAGAGATAAGAAATTTAGACAAATTTTCCTATAGAAATGAAATTTTAACAAAATTTCACATAAAAATTAAATTTTGACAAAATTTCATTTGGAAATGCAACATTGTAAAAATTTCCTATACTTTTTTAATTTTTACACGAAGTTCCTGTAGAAATGAAATTAAACAAGTATATACGGCCGTAAGTTCGGCCAGGCTGAATCTTATGTACCCTCCACCATGGATTGCGTAGAAACTTCTGCGAAAGACTGTCATTCACAATCGAATTACTTGGGTTGTGGTATCTTAACCCTTTCGCTACCGATGTCCACTTAGAAGGACATTCGAAAAAGACACCAAATTCTATTTTCCCACTTAGTTTCGATTTATTTCTCGATTTTATTTTAAAGTAGAGGCTTTAATCTAAATAATCTATAATTATTTTTCATATTGGTGAGGTCTAAAATGCATTTTTATAAACTTCTTTAGCAATAAACGAAAAATACGAAAATTGGAGAACATTTTTCTACTGTATGTTTCTAGTAAATTGACATTCATACAAAAATTATAGCTGATACTTTTTCGGATTTTTTTTTTGTATTTTTTCTCACACTTTGAAGGATATTATAGGCCAAATAGCGCTTATTTTCGTAAGGCCATTTGGTCACAATTCAAGAATCAATTTTTCAGAACAAGCTCATATAGCTCTAGAAGCAATTGAGGTAGGTTTTCAAAAATGGCAATTTTTGTTCTACATGCTGTTAGTACAAGTAAAAATAGAAGAAAAATTAAGTTTTTAACATTAGGTTTATTTCGGTAGTGAAAGGGTTAAAACTTCTCAACATCGTTTTCGAAATTGTGAGTTAGTCCATACGTCGTAGAGAGCCAGAATTGAAATATGGGGGTCGCTTATATGGGGGCTATATACAATTATGAACTTGATATGGACCAATTCTTGTGTGATTGGGGATCGATTTATCTGAGGGCTATATATAGATATAGACCGATATGGACATGGTTGTTAATGGACATATACTAGCACAATGTACCAAATTTCAACTGACTCGGATGAAATTTGCTCCTCCAAGAGGCTCCAAAACCGAATCTCGGGATCGATTTATATGGGGCTATATATGATTATGGACTGATAGGGACCACTTTTGGCATGGCTGTTAAATATCATATACTACCAGCACGTACCAAATTTCAACCAGATCGGATGAATTTTGCTTCTCCAAAATGCACTGGAGGTCAAATCTGGGGATCGGTTTAGATGGGGGCTATATATAATTATGGACTGATATGAACCAATTCCTGCATGGTTGTTGGATAACATATACTAACATCACGTACCAAATTTCAACCGAATCGGATGAATTTTGATCTTCCAAGGGGTTCCGGAGATCAAATCTGGGGATCGGTTAATAGGGGGCTATATATAATTATGCACCGATTTCGAC
Source organism: Haematobia irritans (assembly GCF_050003625.1). NCBI lineage: Eukaryota > Metazoa > Arthropoda > Insecta > Diptera > Muscidae > Haematobia > Haematobia irritans. The sequence continues at coordinate 42,621,616 of NC_134401.1, read as the reverse complement.
CATTTTTTGCATGGATGTTTGAGGCCATATGTTAACACCATGTACAAAATTTCAGCCGGATCGGAAGAAATTTGCATCTTTTAGAGGCTCCGCACCGGAGGTCAAATCTGGGGATCGGTTAATATGGGGGCTATATATAATTATGGACTGATATTGACCAATTTTTGCATGGTTGTTAGAGATTATATGCTGACACCATGTACCAAATTTCAGCTGGATCGGATGAAATTTGCTTCTTTTAGAGTCCCCGCAAACCAAATTAGGGGGTCCGTTTATATGGGAGCTATACGTAAAAGTGGACCGATATGGCCCATTTGTAATACCATCCGACCTACATCAATAACAACTACTTGTGCCAAGTTTCAAGTCGATAGCTTGTTTCGTTCGGAAGTTAGCGTGATTTCAACAGATGGATGGACGGACATGCTTAGATCGACTCAGAATTTCACCACGACCCAGAATATATATACTTTATGGGGTCTTAGAGCAATATTTCGATGTGTTACAAACGGAATGACAAAGTTAATATACCACCATCATATGGTGGAGGGTATAAAAATGAAATTTTGATAAAATTTCCAAAAGAAATTAAGTTTTCACAAAATTTCTATAGAAATTAAATTTTAACAAAATTTACTATACAACTGAAATTTTGATAAAATTTCCTATAGATATGACATTTTGACAAAATTTCCTACAGAAATGAAATTTTGACAAAGTTTCCTACAAAAATGAAATCTTGAGAAAATTTCCTATAGAAATAAAATTTTGACAAATTTTGGTCAAAATTTCCAAAAGAAAAGAAATTCTGATACTTCCTATAGAAATTTTTAAAAAATTTTCTATAGTAATGAAATTTTGGGAAAATTTCCTAGAGAAATGAAATTTTGACAAAATTTCCTACAGAAATGAAATTTTGAGAAAATTTCGTATAGAATAGAAATTTTGACAAACTTTTGTATAGAAATTAAATTTTTAAAAAAATTTACTAGAGAAATGAATATAAGACAAAATTTCCAAGAGAAATGGCATTTTAACAAAATTTCCTATAGAACTGAAATTTTGACATATGTCATATAGAAATGAAATTTTCACAACATTTCCTATAGAAATGAAATTTTCACAAAATTTCCTATAGAAATAAAATTTTCACAAAATTTCCTATAGAAATGAAATTTTGACAAACTTTCCTATAGAAATGAAATTTTGACTAAATTTCATATAGAAACGAAATTTTCATAAAATTTCCTATAGAAATGAAATTTTGACAAAATTTCCTATAGAAATGAAATTTTTGCAAAATTTCCTATAGAAACGAAATTTTGACAAAATTGAGAAAATTTCCTATAGAATTAAAATTTTGACAAATTTTGCCAAAATTTCCTAAAGAAAAGAAATTCTGATACTTTCTATAGAAATTTTTGAAAAATTTTGAGAAAATTTCCTAGAGAAATGAAATTTTGACAAAATTTTGTATAGAAATGAAATTTTGAGAAATTTACTAGAGAAATGAAATTTTTACCAAATTTCCTATAGAAATGAAATTTTCACAAAATTTCCTAATGAAATGAAATTTTCACAAAATTTCCTATAGAAATGAAATTTTGACAAAATTTTCTAGAAATAAAATTTTCACAAAATTTCCTATAGAAATGAAAATTTCCAAGAGAAATGACATTTTAAAAAAATTTCCTATAAAACTGAAATTTTGACAAAATGTCCTATAGAAATGAAATTTTGACAAAATTTCTTATAGAAATCAAATTTTGTCAAGATTTCCTATAGAAATGCAATTTTTACAAAATTTCCTATAAAAATTAAATTTTGACAAAAATCTCCTATAGAAATGAAATTTTGACAAAATGTCCTATAGAAATGAGATTTTGACAAAATTTCGTAGAAATGAAATTTTCACAAAATTTCCTATAGAAATGAAATTTTCACAAGATTTCCTATAGAAATGAAATATAGACAAAATTTCCTAAAGAAATGAAATTGTTACGAAATTTCCTATACAAATGAACATTTTTATAAAATTTCCTACAACAATAAAATTTTGGGCAAAAATTTCCTCAAATAATGAAATTTTGAGGAAATTGCCTATAGAAATGCAATTAGACAAAATTTTTGTAATATAAATTAAGTTTTGGCAAAATTTTTTATACAAATGAAAAATTATGTTACAAACTTGTTTTTATTGTATTCGACCTGTATTTGACTTTTCCAGTTAATGAATTATTGATAAAAACGAGCTCAAGGTCTGTGGTCGAGCTCGTTTTTATACCCTACACCTAGGATGGGGATATATTAACTTTGTCATTCCGTTTGTAAAACATCGAAATATTGCTCTAAGACCCCATAAAGTATATATATTGTGGGTCGTGGTGAAATTCTGAGTCGATCTAAGCATGTCCGTCCGTCCGTCTGTTGAAATCACGCTAACTTCCGAACGAAACAAGCTATCGACTTGAAACTTGGCAAATGGGCAAAATCGAACCACTTTTACGAATAGCCCCCATATAAACGGACCCAAAGATTTGGCTTGCGGAGTCTCAAAGAGAAGCAAATTTCATCCGATCCTGCTGAAATTCGGTACATGGTGCTGGTATATGGTCTCTAACAACCATGCAAAAATTGGTCCACATCGGTCCATAATTATATATAGCGCCCATATAAACCGATCCCCAGATTTGGCTTGCGGATCCTCTAAGAGAAGCAAATTTCATCCGATTAGGCTGAAATTTAGTACGTGGTGTTAGTCTATCGTTTCTAACAACCATGCATGCAAAATTTGGTCCATATCGGTCCATAATTATATATAGCCCCCATATAAACCGATCCTTAGATTTGAGCCTCTTGGATGAGCAAATTTCATCCGATCCGGTTGAAATTTGGTACGTGGTGTTATGATGTCAGGTTTCTAACAACCATGCAAAAATTGGCCCATATCGGTTCATAATTATATATAGCCCTCATATAAATCGATCCCCAGATTTGACCTCCGGAACCTCTTGGAGGAGCAAAATTCATCCCATTCGGTTGAAATTTGGTACATAGCACTAGTAGATGGCCGCTAACAGCCATACAACAATTGGTCCATATCGGTTTATAGTTATATATAGCCGATCGTCAAATACACAAAAATTGGTCCATATCGCCAAAAATAATCTACCAAAATTTTATTTCTATAGAAAATTTTGTCAAAATTTTATTTCCATAGAAAATTTTATCAACATTTTATTTCTATAGAAAATTTTGTCAAAATTTTATTTCTATAGAAAATTTTGTCAAAATTTTATTTCTATAGAAAATTTTGTCAAAATTTTATTTCTATTGAAAATTTTGTCAAACTGAATTATATACGTATTTAATCGGCTTTTTTGTTTAATATATACCCCGTATGACTAACTTACAATTTAGAAGACGGTGTTAAGAAGTTTTAAGATACCTTGACATCGGCAAGTGTTACAGCAACCCAAGTAATTCGATTGTGCAATCCATGGTGGAGGGTACATAAGATTCGGCCTGGACGAACTTGCGGTCCTATATAAAGGGTGATTTGTTAAGAGCTTGATAACTTTTTTTTAAAAAAAAACGCCTAAAATTTGCAAAATCTCATCGGTTCTTTATTTGAAACGTTAGATTGGTCCATGACATTTACTTTTTGAAGATAATTTCATTTAAATGTTGACCGCGGCTGCGTCTTAGGTGGTCCATTCGGAAAGTCCAATTTTGGGCAACTTTTTCGAGCATTTCGGCCGGAATAGCCCGAATTTCTTCGGAAATGTTGTCTTCCAAAGCTGGAATAGTTGCTGGCTTATTTCTGTAGACTTTAGACTTGACGTAGCCGCACAAAAAATAGTCTAAAGGCGTCAAATCGCATGATCTTGGTGGCCAACTTACCGGTCCATTTCTTGAGATGAATTGTTCTCCGAAGTTTTCCCTCAAAATGGCCATAGAATCGCGAGCTGTGTGGCATGTAGCGCCATCTTGTTGAAACCACATGTCAACCAAGTTCAGTTCTTCCATTTTTGGCAACAAAAAGTTTGTTAGCATCGAACGATAGCGATCGCCATTCACCGTAACGTTGCGTCCAACAGCATCTTTGAAAAAATACGGTCCAATGATTCCACCAGCGTACAAACCACACCAAACAGTGCATTTTTCGGGATGCATGGGCAGTTCTTGAACGGCTTCTGGTTGCTCTTCACTCCAAATGCGGCAATTTTTCTTATTTACGTAGCCATTCAACCAGAAATGAGCCTCATCGCTGAACAAAATTTGTCGATAAAAAAGCGGATTTTCTGCCAACTTTTCTAGGGCCCATTCACTGAAAATTCGACGTTGTGGCAGATCGTTCGGCATCAGTTCTTGCACGAGCTGTATTTTATACGGGTTTACACCAAGATCTTTGCGTAAAATCTTCCATGTGGTCGAATAACACAAACCCAATTGCTGCGAACGGCGACGAATCGACATTTCACGGTCTTCAGCAACACTCTCAGAAACAGACGCAATATTCTCTTCTGTACGCACTGTACGCATTCGTGTGGTTGGTTTAATGTCCAATAAAGTAAACTGAGTGCGAAACTTGGTCACAATCGCATTAATTGTTTGCTCACTTGGTCGATTATGTAGACCATAAATCGGACGTAAAGCGCGAAACACATTTCGAACCGAACACTGATTTTGGTAATAAAATTCAATGATTTGCAAGCGTTGCTCGTTAGTAAGTCTATTCATGATGAAATGTCAAAGCATACTGAGCATCTTTCTCTTTGACACCATGTCTGAAATCCCACGTGATCTGTCAAATACTAATGCATGAAAATCCTAACCTCAAAAGAATCACCCTTTACTTGTTATCAATAATTCACTAATTGCTCACAAAAGTTTTTTTTCTGATTAAAATCACGAAATTAATTGAGCCAAGTAATTTTTTAACCGAAATGTCTTCAATCATAGAAATGGTAGTATCAATTAAAAAATTAATAGACAGCCAATTAAAAAAATTAATTGATACTATTAATTTGTGTGATTTATTTTTGTTTCAAATAAATAGTTTGTTGAATCAACTAAATTTTTAATTGAATAGTTTCTAAAACTCAATTAAAATTGTAATTGGAAAATTCTTCGTAAAATTTTTTTCTGTGTGGAGAAATGAAAAATTTATAAATTTTCTTATAAAAATGAAAAATTTACAAAATTTCCTATAGAAGTGTAATTATGACAAAAATTTCTATAGAATGCCAATATTTCATTCTGAACTTTGACATTTCCTAGAACTTTGACATTTCCTATAGAAATCAGTTTTTAACAAAATTTTCCACAGAAATGAAATTTTGACAAAATTTTCTATAAAATTTAAATTTTAAAATGTATCTGTGTGACCATAGTAGCATATTAAAAATAAGTGTATCTCTTGTCACTATTAAACGGCATTTTCGTTCTCAATTAGCTTTCCTATCATTTATTATTTTTTACCATTGCATATTCTTTCGAAAAATCTCTTAAACGATAGCCTTTAATCATAAATGAGGGCATTGTTTTTTACCATTAGGCAAAAAACAAAATCATTGTATTGTAATCTTGCCTTATAATGTAGTTTGCAATTAACTTCTTTTCAAGTTTAAACAAAGCCATTTAATTGAAATGAATTGCACCCATGAGCTCCTATTTAGGTCTGAGCTTTATTACTCTACAATGCCATTGTCATCGTCATTGCATTATTTCACCTATTTTCCTTTCTAAGTAATAGAGAGAAAGACTATGAGCAAGAAATTTTGTAACTCCTTTTGTGTAGGAGTGCAATTGACTTTATTTGTTATTATTTTAGAGGTTTTATTATATCCTAATAGGGGGATAGGAAAACAAAAGGGTGTAATAGGTGTTTTAGTTTATTTGAAGTTTAATATAGAATTCCTAGCCTAAATATCTCAAAATCGGATTAAATACAGACACCTTCGTGCATCTGTTAAAATCATGCTTCTAAAAGAGAACGGCTTCTCTTAACATTTGAAGAGATTCTCTTCTTAACATATTGCGAAGATTCTCCTTTTCAATGAATGTGAGATGAGTTTGCAAAGCAAAAAAAGAGGCTGTAGTAAATGTGTTAGTTAATTTGTAACACATTGAAGATTTGCTCTAAGCTAAGAAAATCCAATTTGATCCAGCAAAATCCATCCAGCCTATTAAATTCCCATTAAAATCACTGCTGAGTACGAAATGTACAGTTAAAATTTTGAAGATAAAATCCTGAGCATTAAATTAGTTTAGAGTGTTTCGGAAGGTAGACATATTGTGCTAGCAAATACTCGTAGTTAAAGATAGACAGAGAGAGCCTATCTCTGGTCTCAATTATCTTAATTGAAGGTACTGAAAGGGGATCGGCTTCAATAAAGTGTGAATACTGATTTCCTTCCTACGCTAAAGGGTACATACTTTTTCAAGCAATTCAATATTTTTATTATTGTTGATTTTTCTTAATAACTTGTTCTTAACAAAATACGAATTGACATGCATCAAAACTTATTCCAATATATCCACGAAAATATTTTCTTTTTACCTTTCCCAAAAATATCCAACTGTTTTATTAACCAAAAACAGCGCTTCAAACCACAGCAATATGGAAAACGTAGGTATAAGCACCGGTCTTAACAAATAAATAAAACTTGAAGAGTTCTTTTTATTAACTCAAAAGGTTTAAACTGCATTGGTATGCACAAAGTGAGCCATAGGGCCTCCGCGAGTAACATTTCATCTGAATGCCAGAGGGATCACAACGTGCTTCACTTTTAGTCGTTTGGATGCTTTAGTATTTGCGGGCTTTATTTACAGTTAATAAAGATGGCAATAACAATGAAGAATATCAAGGCAGTGGGTATTGTCATGGTAATAGACAGTGAGATGGAATCGCTTATGATATGAAATTTTTTTTTTTCATGTAACTTCTTTCTATTCTTTTCATTTTATGTACCTTCATTTCATTCTGTACGATTTCGTTCTATTTTATTAGCATTCAATTAAATTGATGTCAGTGTATTTAATTTAATTTGACTTCGTGTACTTTAATTTAATACAGAGTAATTTAATATAATTTAATTTTTTGCAGATAAGTGTAGGAAAATCCTTTATGCACCTGACCGTGCGTCCATCCGTGTGCCGGACTCCATCACAATCGATACCGGCTAGAAATCCATCCCTCAGGGTATGTTTACTACCATTAAAACGTATTACTTCGCGATGGGCCACGTGGGGAGGTCTTTGACTGTCTCATTTTACTCCGCGTCCACACTAAAGCTTACATCTCTCAAGTCGTAGCGTCCACGTCAACGTTCTTTATGCATAGAGTGTGTTCTACAAAATGCCGTGCAGTCTCCCAGTTCCTCCCTCTTTCTGCCATATTGTGGATTAGGTTTCTCGGAGAAGCATGTCCAATTTCATCTTTAAGGGCTCTCCGTCGTTCTGCCCACCAGGTGCATCTGAAGAAAGTATGATCGACATCATCCGTGACGTCTTCTTCCTTGTAAATACAGGAACTTGAGGTGCATTTCCAGATACTTTCGAAAGAAGCTGTGGTCGGAGAGCATGTGAGTGACTTCCCATCTGAGTGTTGTAATACATCACTTCCCCATATCTTCTCTCTCGTCATAATTGCATATCGGTATCGATCTGTCCTTTGTCTCGTTGCTCCATCGTCCCTGTCTATTATCCCTGGTCTCTTTTTGATTTTTCAGTATCTGAGTGTTTTAACACATCACTTCCCCATATCTTTTCTCTCGTCATAATTGCATATCGGTTATAAGTCGTTGTATCGATCTGTCTGTCCTATGCCTCGTTGCTCCATCGTCCTCTTTTTGATTTTTCAGTATCAAGTTTGTCGCGACTTGCTGTTTTGCCTTGGAAACCTTTCTCCACTCAATCTATTGGGATCTTTCCTATTGTTACTAGAGCGGCTTTCCTGACACGGTATGAAGTTTTCCGCGATTTTCTGTTTTGCGGTGTAGTGTGGTTTCCCCTTATACTGTGCGGTATGGTGAAATGATTCTCGTCATAATTGCATATCGGTTATAAGTCGTTGTATCGATCTGTCCTATGTCTCGTTGCTCCATCGTCCCTGTCTTTTATCCCTGGTCTCTTTTTTATTTTTCAGTATCAAGTTTGTCACGCCTTGCTCTTTTGCCTTGGAAACCTTTCTCCGCTCAATCTATTGGGATCATTCCTATTGTTTCTAGAGCGGCTTCCCTGACACGGTATAAAGTTTTCCGCGGTTTGCTGTTTGGCGGTGTAGAGTATTTTTCCCTTATACTGTGCGGTATAATGAAATGATTCTCAGAGATGCCGTTCCCTGTCCTGAATTCAGGTTTCCTCATACGGTAGAGATTTTTTCGAAAGTAGCCGTGACCAGAGAACATATGAGTGTTGTAATACGTCACTTCCCCTTGCCGTCTCTTTCGCCACAATTGTATATCGGTTGTAAATCGGTGTGTCCATCTGCCATTTGTTTCGATCCTCCATTGTTTCTGCCATTTATCTCTGGTCTCTTGCTGGTAGTTTGATATCAAGTTTGTCGCGCCTTGTTGTTTGGCCTTGGAAACCTTTTTCCACTCAATCGGCAGGTGCGCTATTGGGATAGTTCCTGCTATTACTAGAGTGGCTTCCTCTGATACTGTGACATATGGTGAATTGATTGTCAGAGATGCCGTTCTCTGTAATGAAAGCAGTTTTCCTCATACGGTACAGATACTTTCGTGACCAGCGAGCATCTGGGTGTTGTTATAAGTCACTTTCCCTTATCTTCTCTCTCTCACCATAATCGTATGTCGGTTATAAGTCGGTGTGCCCATCTGCCATTTATCTCTGAGCTCCTGCCATTTATCTCTTGTTGGTTGTCCGGTATCAAGTTTGTCGCGCCTTGCTGTTTGGCCTCGAACAACTTTCTCCGCTCAATTGCCTGGAGGTTTATTGGGATCGTTCCTGCTATTACTAGAGCGGCTTTTCTTGATACGTTGCGGTCTCAGAGCTAACCTTCTCTGTATTGAAAGCAGCTTTTCCCCATGTCGGTTATAAGTCGGTGTGTCCATCCGCCGTTTGCCACGTTCCTTCATCGTTCCTACTATTTACCTCAGTAATGCAGGTGACATTTGTGAGGGTTTCAAAGCTTCTCTAAGTGGTTTCACTGCAATGTGGAAAGCCGTTCGGACTCGGCTATAAAAAGCAGGTCCCTTGTCATTGAGCTTAACACGGACTTATCGGGCAGCACTCAGTGATAAGAGAGAAGTTCACCAATGTGGTATCACAATGGAATGAATAGTCTAAGTGAGCCAGATACATCGGGCTGCCACCTAACCTAACCTAACCTAACCTTCCATATCAAGTTTTTCGCGCTTTGCTGTAGTGCGGTTTCCCCTGATACTGTACGATATGCTGAAGTGATCCGTAGATATGTTGTTTTTGTTGTAACAGTTTCAATGTAATTTCATCCAATTTGTTCAATGCTTTGGTACTTCAGCTGGTCTCCAGATCTAGGAACTCTGCGACAAGGGTGGGATGCGTCCAGAGTGATCTGGTGGTGTGTCGCGTAGGTTTAGCTGGGCAAGCAAAAAGTTGACGAGTGTCATGTGGCCCTTGGTTACAGATGGGATAGGTAGGAATTGAGGCGGCTGCACTTGTCTGATATTAATTGGGCTAAAACCACCCTAGTCTACCTTGGGAGGTCTCTTTCCTCCGGTGCTATGGTCGGTGGTCGAACTCCGAGAACAGGATTAACCTTGTAGCTTCTCACCGCTTCAGCTACAACATGAATTAACCTTGTAGCTTCTCACCGCTTCAGCTACAACATGAATCCTGTCTGCTATGCTGCCTGATCTAGAGGCTCACATTTGTAACGCTGGATATCGTGCTCTAGAAGGTGAAGATCAACCCTTACATTCCTGGGTGGAGGTTGCCTATCCACAAGATGGTGATTTGGATGACAACTTCGATAGCAGCCCAGGAGGTACTACTTTGACAACATGTAGTTGTGTCGACGCACCGGAATGATCTTGGTTTCCGCATAAAGATGATCCAGGGGTGTACTGCGGAGACATCCTGTTGCAGTTCTAAGGGCAGCATTCTGACAGGTCTGGATATTATTCCACTGCATGTCGCTTGTCTGAGGTGTCCACACTGGCGCTGCATAGTTTATCACTGACCGGCCAATTGCCTTATAGGTAGTCAACAAGGTTTCAAGTACTGCCGGCAAGTGACTTGAGGACCGCGGAGCTTGTTACAAATTGCAATGACATGGGCAGACGACTTAAAAAGGCTGTCGAATGTGACCCCAAGTATCTTGTTCACTGTCGGAATTATTTCGCCATCCGCTCTAACATTCAACAGCCTACGTACTTCCGCCGTCCATATAGTGAATAGTGTGGCTGAGGATTTGGTGGCAGATATCCTCAAATTTCTAGTAGTGAAATAACTGGTAAGATCAGCAATGTAGACGTTTAAACGATCGCATATGTTATCAACAATGGGCCCCGATGTCAGGATTGTACAGTCGTCCGCATATGATACAAATTCGACGCCGTCAGGAGGGGGTAGAATTGAGGACAGGTGGAGATTAAATAGTGCCGGAGATATCACCCCACCCTGAAGAACTCTCTGTTTAACTCTACGGGGTTTTGACTTCTTGTCCCTGAATTTCACTTACGGCTGGCGTCCGCACAGATAATTCAGAACCCAACGCTTGGTTGCTTCGTGTAGACACGTATTCTCGATGTCCTCGAATAGTGTGGCATGGTTGACCATATCGAATGCTTTCGATAAGTCAAGCGCCACGAGTACCGTCCTGTGACACGGCTTGGGCTGATTGAGTCCCATATTAAAGGGTGATACGGTCAAAATTTGGTCAAAGGAAAACGCGTGTAAATCGGTGAAATCGTTTATTTAAAAAATCAAATTAAATTTCTTTTTCAAGTTCAATTAGTATAAAATTCAGGAAAAATATTCAGTTAGGCTTTCGCTTTTCCAAATCCGAATTGCCGGGCCTCACGCTTGACACCTACCATCAGATTTTGTACAGCCACCTTGTCCACCTTCTTCGCCGCAGAAAGCCAGTTTGCCTTGAACTGCTGCTCGTCTTTAGCAGTTTTTTTGGTCTTCTTTAGGTTCCGCTTGACAATAGCCCAGTATTTCTCAATTGGGCGGAGCTCTGGCGTGTTGGGAGGGTTCTTGTCCTTGGGAACCACCTGCACGTTGTTGGCGGCGTACCACTCCATGGCCTTTTTACCGTAATGGCAAGATGCCAAATCCGGCCAAAACAGTATGGAACAACCGTGTTTCTTCAGGAAAGGCAGCAGACGTTTATTCAAACACTCTTTCACGTAAATTTCTTGGTTGACAGTCCCGGAAGCTATGAAAATGCTGCTTTTCAAGCCACAGGTACAGATGGCTTGCCAAACCAGATATTTCTTTGCGAACTATGACAGTTTTATGTGCTTGAAAATATCTGCTACCTTTCCCTTCCTTTTGCCGTATAAAACTCCTGTCCCGGAAGCTGCTTGCAGTCGGCTTTGACGTAGGTTTCGTCGTCCATTACCACGCAGTCAAACTTCGTCAGCATCGTCGTGTACAACCTCCGGGATCGCGATTTGGCCGTCGTATTTTGTTTATCATCGTGATTTGGAGTCACTACCTTCTAGTAAGTCGATAGTCCAGCTCGTTTTTTGGCACGATGCACGGTTGTAGACGATACACCCAGCTTATTTGCGGCATCTCGGAGAGAGAGGTTAGGGTTTCGCTTGAAACTACCGGCAACTCTCTTTGTCGTCTCAGCGGCTTCCGGTTTTCGATTTCCCCCCGATCCAGACTTCATGGCTTTCGACAAACGTTCCCCAAACGCTTTAATTACATTTGTAACGGTTGATTTGGCAACTTTTAGCGGTTTTTCCAGCTTTGCGTGTGAGTAGCTCGGATTTTCGCGATGCGCGAGCAAAATTTTGATACGCTGCTCTTCTTGCTTGGACGGCATTTTGACAACTGAAGAGTGAATTCCAAAATCAAAATAGGAGCAACATTCTACACACACACACCTTCAAAATGAGGGGTGTTCAGGTTTTTTAAATGCAAAACTGGAAGAAATACGTCAAGTTTATATTGACCAAATTGTGACCGTATCACCCTTTAAATAGTGCCGGAGATATCACCCCACCCTGGGGAACTCTCTGTTTAACTCTACGGGGTTTTGAATTCTTGTCCCTGAATTCCACTTACGACTGGCGTCCGCACAGATAATTCAGAACCCAACGCTTGGTTCCTGCCGGTAGGGACGTATTCTCGATGTCCTCGAATAGTGGTTGACCATATCGAATGCCTTCGATAGGCCAAGCGCCACGAGTACCGTCCTGTGACACGACTTGGGCTAATTGAGTCCCATATTAATGTGTGCTGAAATGGCATGCAAGGCTATCGTCGTACTATGAACCTTGCGGAATCCATGTTGAAGGTGGGCAGCTGGAAAATTCTCCTTAGATATGTCGTTCTCTGTACTGAAAACAGTTTTTACATATACGGTACAGATACTTTCGAAAGTAGCCGTGGCCAGAGAACGTCTGAGTGTTGTAATACGTCACTTGCCATATCTGCTCCTTCGCCATAATGTCGGTGTATCCATGTGTCTTTTGTCGTTTCTGCCATTTAATGGCAGGTTGTCCGGTATCAAGTTTGTCGCACCTTGCTGTTTGACCTTGAAAACCGCATAATCACCTGGAAGTCTACTGAGATCGTTCCTGCTATTACAAGTGCGGTTTCCCCTGATACTGTACGGCATGCAGAAGTGCCCCTCAGAGCTGTCGCTCTGTGTAGTGCAAGCAGCTTTTCTCTCTAGTTCATCTCTGTAGGATCGACGCCCAGATCTCACATCCATAGAAGAGTATGCTATTACTCATCTCCATGAGTATCCTTCTTCTGCTTGGAAGGGAGACTCCTATGTTTGTTATTTGCCTGTTATGTCGTGTCGTTATCTTCGTAAATTTTTCCGTTAAGTAAGTACTCTATCTCCATGGAGTACGCTTAATCACATGGAGTTCTACGGGGATCGTTCGTGCTATTACTAGTGTTATTTCCCCTGATACTGTGATGTATGATGAAGTGATCCTCAGATCTTTCGTTCTCTGTGCTGAAAGCATCTTTTCTCTTTAGTTCGTTTCAATAGGATCGACACACAGACTTCACATCCATAGAAAAGTCTGCTGTTACTCATCTCCATGAGTATCATTCCTCTGCTTGGAAGAGAGACTCCTATGTTTGCTATTGGACTGCTCAGTCGTGTCGGTAAAATGCTTTATCTACCTGAAATACGTTAGTTTTGAGTGTATCCTTAGTCCCACGTATTTGATTTGATTGAATTTGTCTTTCTTCTAAATATATAATAAGACCTTTCCATCAGAACCCACTGTGCAGACAACAAACCTTGAAGTATGAATGCCATAGACCAAGCATTCTCTCCTCCTCTATTGTCCTTACCTCTTGGCCATGTAACCCATTTAAATAAAGGGTACTTAACGTTGCACTCTTTGCAATTTTTTCCAGCATTCTTCTCCGTGTGTACTGAAACTGGTGGAGTGGCTTTGCTTCTGATGGTATTGTTGTTTATTTTACGCGCTGTGCATTTTCAGCTGTTGTTGAGCGAGCCAAGTAATTTGTCATAAAATCAACAATAATTATTTATGAATAAAAGCGACGTAGTAGCGAAAAGTAAAGACGAAGAAGAATCAACAAATCAAAAATCTGATTTTATGAGTTTTTCTTCTTTTTGTTAGTTGATACTCTTTCTTCTCTCGCATGGAGATGACAAATGTTTTGGTGTTTTAAGTTGTGTCATAAATAAATTGCAATGATACTAAGTGCAGAAGATATTATTTGTGAAAGCTAGCAGAGATTCGGTACTCCATTATGACAAAAGGATCTTTTACAATTGTCGTTTATTTAAATACTACAAAATGAACTTCACTATGGAGTATAATGACAAGATATTTGTTTGCTTTTGCATACACTAAGAATATTAGAATACTGCAAACTATTCAATGAGATTATTTGCATTGAGTTTAGTGTTAAATAAATTTAATAACTAATAATGAAGGAGTCTTTCATTACTTCCGGGTTCAGACACCATCTGCGAATGTCATCATCTTTGAGGCCAATTCTTATCATATGTTTAATAAGTGTATTATGTCCAGTTATAATTTCAATTAAAGGTCTCAACTCATGTCTCTTTATGGGTTCTTCTCGTCCCATATGAACTTTGTTTGATCATAACCTTGCGAAGAGACCCAACGTCTTCGCCATAGTTCATCATATTTAACATGAATCCTGTAAGGATGTGAAGGTAATGGAGGAAAACGTCGGCAAAGACATTATTCGAGCGCCCTCCAGGGAGAACCATTAGCTCTCTACAACATATGACTACCTTAGACCTCATATCTGCATTGCCCAAGGTCTTTATAGCTGCTTTTCTGTTGATGAAGAAGCTGATATCGCCTCAGAATAACGGTCTACCTGTTCCTTCGTCCAATTTAGATTCACCTCCTTTCTTTCCACTACTCGATACTTGGTATAATATATTCTAGCTTATTGCGATACACATGCTCAATCGCTATATGGTTAGGTTAGGTTATGTTGAAGAGAGGAGTTGGATTTCTCGTCTCATGTCATATGACATACATCTAAGCCAGAAACCGGCTTGTTGTGCGCTCTAGTTTATAATTATAACCCAATGCCTGTTTCAAGAATTCTTTCGACGAATTCCTTTATTTTTCAATTTTGCTCCCTTCAATCAGTTTAAGTTTGGAATGATTTCGACTCCCAAATATTGGAACCTTGTAAATGCCGGGAAGCGAAACAGACAATGTTCAAGTGTCTTTTCATCCAATGCCGTCAGGAGGAGTGAATAGTGCCGGAGATACCCACCAACCTTGGGTAACTCCCCGTTTCACTCTACGACACTTTGACATTATGTTTCTAAATTCCATGTACAACTGGCGTCCGTGCAGATAATTAAAATAAACAAGTATATACGGCCGTAAGTTCGCCCAGGCCGAATCTTATGTACCCTCCACCATGGATTGCGTAGAAACTGCTACGAAAGACTGTAATCCACAAATTTCAACTCACATGGTTGTTAAATATCATATGCTACCACCACGTACCAAATTTCAACCAAATCGAATGAATTTTGCTTCTCCAAAAGGCACCGGAGGTCAAATCTGGGGATCGGTTTATATGGGAACTATATATTATTATGGACTGATAGGAACCAATTCCTGCATGGTTGTTGGATACCCTACACTAACATCACGTACCAAATTTCAACCGAATGGGAAGAATTTTGCTCTTCCAAGGTGCTCCGGAGGTCAAATCTGGGGATCGGTTTATATGGGGCCTATATATAATTATGGACCGATATCGACCAATTTTTGCATGAATGTTTGAGGCCATATATTAACATCACGTACCAAATTTCAACTGAATCAGATGAATTTTGCTCTTCTAAGTGGCTCCGGAGGTCAAATCTGGTGATCGGTTTATATGGGGGCTATATATAATTATGGACCCATATGAACCAATTTTTGCATGGTTGTTAGAGACCATATACTAACACCATGTACCAAATTTCAGCCGGATCGGATGAAATTTGCTTCTCTTAGAGGCTCCGCAAGCCAAATCGGTGGATCGGTTTATATGGGGGCTATATATAATTATTGACCGATATGGACCAATTTTTGCATGGTTGTTAGAGACCATATACTAACACCATGTACCAAATTCAGCCGGATCGGATGAAATTTGCTTCTCTTAGAGGCTCCGCAAGCCAAATCGGTGGATCGGTTTATATGGGGGCTATATATAATTATTGACCGATATGGACCAATTTTTGCATGGTTGTTAGAGATCATATACTAACACCATGTACCAAATTTCAGCCGGATCGGATGAAATTTGCTTCTCTTAGAGGCCTCGCAAGCCAAATTTGGGGGTCCGTTTATATGGCGGCTATACGTAAAAGTGGACCGATATGGCCCATTTGCAATACCATCTGACCTACATCAATAACAACTACTTGTGCCAAGTTTCAAGTCGATAGCTTGTTTCGTTCCGAAGTTAGCGTGATTTCAACAGACGGACGGACGGACGGACACGCTCAGATCGACTCAGAATTTCACCACGACCCAGAATATATACTTTATGGGGTCTTAGAGCAAATTTCGATGTGTTACAAACGGAATGACAAAGTTAATATACCCCCCATCCTATGGTGAAGGGTATAAAAACACAAAGTTTGGTACCCGCCGATAGGAACGAGTTTTTCATGTTTTCGAACAGTCTAACCTGGAGGAACAGATCGAATACCTTCGATAGGTAAAGCGCCACGAGAAACGTGCTATGTGTCCTCTATTGATGCATGTGGTAAAGATATGTGAATCTAGTGTAAGTGTTATGAGTTTTACGGAATCTAATTTCGTGTTTTGATAAAATACTGTTTTCTGAAGGGAAAAAATACGGTGGAAGCAAAACCTTGGCTTGATAATGAGGGTACCGGACTCTGCCCCAGGGAAATCAACAATAATTGATTGGTATGCAAAATTCAAGCGTGATGAAATGAGCACGGAGGACGGTGAACGCAGTGGACGACCGAAAGAGGAGGTTACCGACGAAAGCATCAAAAAAATCCACAAAATTATCTTGAATGACCGTAAAATGAAGTTGATCGAGATAGCAGAGGCCTTAATCAAAAGGAACGTGTTGGTCATATCATTCATCAATCATCAACGTGTTGGTCATATCATTCATCAATATTTGGATATGCGGAAGCTCTGTGCAAAATGGGTGCCGCGCAAACTCACATTTGACCAAAAACAACAACGTGTTGATGATTCTGAGCGGTGAATTGGGCTTCGAATTGCTTCCCCACCCACCGTATTCTCAAGATCTGGCCCCCAGCGACTTTTTCTTGTTCTCAGACCTCAAAAGGATGCTCGCAGGGAAAAAAATTGGCTGCATGAAGAGGTGATTGCCGAAACTGAGGCCTATTTTGAGGCAAAATAGGCCTCAAAGTACTACAAAAATGGTATCAAAAAATTGGAAGGTCGTTATAATCGCTGTATCGCTCTTGAAGGGAACTATGTTGAATAATAAAAACGAATTTTGACAAAAAAATGTGCTTTTCTTTGTTAGACCGGGAACTTATCAGCCAACCTGTTACGTTGATGATTGGCAACCGGAAAATTCTCTTTCCTATCACTCTCGGGATGCTCAACAAAATCTTAGTTTAAAAACATGGCGTATATCTTCGGATCAGTCATTGTCACTTCACCAAAGATGACAGAGATTCCGTCATTCCTTGTAACGGGATTCGTGACGATATTTCTGTTCACCATAATTTACTTGTGCCTGTGCTTCGGTGCTCCGCTTGTGGTCGTCGGCCATCTTAGTAATCTCTAGATTCTGTTCTCTGAGTTAGCACGACTGCGCTCATCACGCTCGTCTGCGAGTTGCCGTTATGTGTTGGGAAGTTAGACGTTACCTGGCCTGTGTCGGAACAACCTCGGGGAAATTTGAACATGGAAAAGAGATGTGAACTCACTGAAGCAGCGATCACTGTATTCTCTTAAACGCCGTCATTCAGAGATTATAAAATCAGAGGGTGGATGGAATATACTTGTTGCAAACTGATATCTAGTTACGTTCGGAAGTTAGCGAAGAAAAGACGGAGAGATATGGCTTGATGGACTTAGAAGATCAGGACGGCCAAATTCATATACAGTGAAACCTCTCAAACTTGGACACTTTGAAAAGCGGAAACCTCTCAAAAGTGGACAACTTTCGTGAGTCATTTGCGTCCACATTTGAGACGTTTCACTGTATATACTTTATGGTGTCGATTCGTTATAAATGGAATGACAAACCTTTGGTGAAACTATAATCTGAGTCGTAGATTTTCTTCAAGAGAAACGTAAGCGTAAAAAAACGTATAACGTTTTTTACCAATGACACTTTTGCCCATTTTTAATTAAAAATTCCCGAGGGTAAAGCTGCTCGTATGGAGTTCAACACTTTGGTATCTTCAGATTTAATACCGGGGAAAATAGAGTGACTACTGACACATTCTTTTGGTCTTACCATCAGATTCGAAATTCGTAGTAGTTACCTACTATGGTGACAATCAAATTACAAAATGTTTCGATGGATAAAAATGCGAGACAAACCCCGGTGTAACCGAGGAGAATCAGATTCACAATTCGTAATAAGTACCTACTATAAAATGAATTGAAAATTGTTTACTTGAATTTATGTTACAATACTCATTTAATATATTACTTCCCGGAAGCCCATATAATAAAGTGCGACCATTTCCCCCAGTGTATTTGAAATCCTTTAACTTTGTAGTGGCATTACCAACAAAAAATATTCAAAAAGCATCTGTCTTAAAACAAAATATTTAGTCAACAGTAGTGAACTTCATTTGTTCAAACATTGCAATTCTTCATAGCCTTCTTGCCAGTGCGTTTATCTTCTGTAGGATTCTTGTTAATGTCAATGGAGATATTCCATCGGATTTTTGGGGGGAGCTCTAGCATCATGAGAGTTATACTCGCGATTTGGTTTTGTACCATGTAGCGTGGTATTTGTGGATTGTTTTAAATTGATTTTTAATGTTATCTTCTCATCCGATTACAAATTCACTTAACATATGTGTTTGGTAGGGGTAAAGGGGAGTAATTGGCGCAATACGCGTAGTAATCATAAGCTTCTTATAGTAAATGACATGACACTGGGAAATGAATTTTGGTGGAAACTTCAAACGCGTTAGCCTTTAGTTTGATCGAGTTTTCGATACTATTATCCAGTAAATACAAGAAATGCAATTTAGCAACAGAACAGAGATTGGCGTTTTAGCAACCACATAAAAGTTTAAAGTGTGATTTGATTGCAAGTAACAACAGTTTGCTATTACATAAAATGTGCGATAAAAGAGTTACTGCTTGTTAGCATGTCTGTCTTTTATACAAAGGCTCATGGGTTCAAAACGTTTTTCAGTGGTAAATTATATCCTCTCTGTAATGCTGGTGACATTTCTGAGTGTTTCCAAGCTTCTCTAAGTGGTTTCACCGCATTAGAACCATTATCATTGATATAACCAAAGATTCCCGCAGAACTCAGTGAAAAAAGAGAATTTCACTACTGTGGAATCACAATGGTCGGAAATATCGAGCTTCTCGAAGAAAGGGAATAAGATCACGCCAAAAATGGGCATATGTGGGTTTTTACGACTTTTGGCACGGTTGGGCCTCAGGGAATCAGTTTTAGTCACTGATAATTCGTGTATCCAGCTGATCCTGCCAAGGGGTTTGACATCAAGCGGAACCTAACGGTCGTCGGACTTGGTGGACAACAGTAAAAAGCTGGTCACTGACATCTAGTAATGTCTGGGAATCGATGACGGATACCTTTATTGGTATGGTGTTTGTTTTCGGTGACAGTAGGCCATCGTTGAGCCATTTCCTTCCGGCCGATTAGAGTTTGGTATATAGAGGAAAAAAGTGCCGAGGGCACTTATTTCTTTGCGTAAAGGGCAACAAACCAAAGCCTCGTGAGTACAGAGGCTATTATCATCTAGGGTAAATGGTAGGATATGGATGCGATACAGGAATCTCACTGTAAAGGAAACAGCTCTCTTCTATTAGAGGTTGTGGGCGAGATGAAGGAAACGATCGGGTAGAGCGAAAGCTCTCCTTAAGTGTAAGGACAAGAATGTGGCTGAAAAAACTGAATCTAACGACTAGAGTAAGGGTGGTGTGGTGGACTGGAGGAACGAATCTCACGACTAGAGAGACAACTCTTCCCAAGTGAAAAGGCGTGGTTGTGGAGAGGTGAAAGGAATCTTACTGTCTTACTGGTGAAAGGAATCTTACTGTCTTTCTTTTAACGGGCGATGATGTGGATGAAAAGAGAGAATTTTTCGGCTAAAGATACAGCTCTCCTCAAGAATAAATGAGATCTGGTCAGGTGGAACGAATCTCACGACTAGAAAGAAAGTTCTTCTCAAGTGTTAAGAGTTCCCTCTCTACAGCTCTCCTCCAGAGTAAGGGCGTGATTGCGAATGGTATGCAGTATAGCTCTACCCAAGTATACGAGCGGGGTTGTGGACAGGTGGAAGGAATCTTACGACAAGGGAGACGGCTTTCCTCTAGTGTAAGAATGAGGATGAGAAGAGCCCACAACACCGTCCTGTCTCTCTACTCGTGCGTTTCATTCATCCCTTTTACACCGGCAGCCACCATAGTGCAATGGTTAGCATGTCCGCCTTGCATACACAAGGTCGTGGGTTCAATCCCAGTTTCGACCAAACACCAAAAAGTTTTTCAGAAATGTCATGCTGGTGACATTTCTGAGGGTTTCAAAACTTCTCTAAGTGGTTTCAATGCAATGTGGAACGCCGTTCGGACTCGGCTATAAAAAGGAGGTCCCTTGTCGTTGAGCTTAACATGGAATCGGGCAGCACTCTGTGATAAGAGAGAAGTTCACCAATGTGGTATCACAATGGACTGAATAGACTAAGTGAGCCTGAAATATCGGACTGCCAGTATACCTAACCTAACCTACGAGCAAAGTGACAGCTCTCCTCTAGTGAAAGGGCAAAGATGTAAATGGGAAGAAGGAATTTTATGTATAAAGAGAAAGCTCCTTTCCACTGTAAGGAAGAGGGTTAGGGCGGGATGAAGGAATCTTACGAACAGAGAGACAACTCTCCTCTATTGAGGAGAGTAAGCACTCAAGAGTAAGCACGGGCTTGTGTGCGGAATGTAGGAAACTCACGAGTAGAGAGACAGGACGGTGTTGTGGGCGGGATGAAAGAAGTTCACGAGTAGCAATACAGATCTTCTCAAGAGTAAGAGCGGGATTGTGGACGGAGTGAAGGAATACCAACACTAGACAGGCAGCTCTCCTCAAGTGTAATGACGTAGTTGCGGATGGGATAAAGGAAACTCATGAAAGAGCAGCTCTCATCTAGTTTAAGAATGAGAATGTCGATGGGTGGAGTGTAAGAGCTGAAGAGACATCTCTCTTCTAATGTATATACGACGTTTCGGACAAGTGGAAAGAATATTACGACTAGAGAGACAGCTCTCCTCGTGCGTACGTAAGAAGGAATTTTGCCGCTAAAAAGAATGAAAGTAAGCTCTTCTCCAGAGCAAGGAC
Organism: Haematobia irritans; assembly: GCF_050003625.1. Lineage (NCBI taxonomy): Eukaryota > Metazoa > Arthropoda > Insecta > Diptera > Muscidae > Haematobia > Haematobia irritans. The sequence goes on along the minus strand of NC_134401.1, from coordinate 42,600,376 downwards.
GGGGTTGTGTGTGGGATGAAAGAAATTCACGAGGGATAGGGTAGGGATAGAGATCTTCTCAAGAGTAAGGGCGGGGTTATGGACGGGATGATGGAATCACAAGGCTAGACAGACAGCTCTCTTCAAAAGTAAGGGCAGTGTTGTCGGATACTCAGGAGTAGAGACGAGGTTGTGAATGAAAACAGAGAATCTGACGACAAGAGAGACACCTCCCCTCTAATGTATGGACGAGGGTGTGGAAGAAAAGACAGAATCTCACGACTAGAGATAGGAATGAAGGAATCTTACGACTCTAGAGATAGCTCTCCTCTGGTATAAAGACGGGGTTATAGACGGGAGGAAAGCATCTAACGACCAGAGAAATAGATCTCTCTGATGTTAAGATGAGGATGTGGATGAGAGGTAGAGAGTTCAAAGTTTTCTAATTCAGGGATTTAGTCAAAAGACGAGTCGTTTTTACGTCGTTGTATCCGTACTTTGTCAGAAAAATGGGAAAAAGCTATAATTGAATCAGAAAAATTGTCGTGTTTGAAGTAGAGTTCTCTCCTCATGCGAACGTAAGAAAGACTTTTGCCCCTAAAGGGTGATACGGTCAAAATTTGGTCAATATAAACTTGACGTATTTCTTTCAATTTTGCATTTAAAAAACCTGAACACCCCTCATTTTGAAGGTGTGTGTGTGTAGAATGTTGTTCCTATCTTGATTTTGGAATTCATTCTTCAGTTGTCAAAATGCCGTCCAAGCAAGAAGAGCAGCGTATCAAAATTTTGCTCGCGCATCGCGAAAATCCGAGCTACTCGCACGCAAAGCTGGCAAAATCGCTAAAAGTTGCCAAATCAACCGTTACAAATGTAATTAAAGTATTTGGGGAACGTTTGTCGACAGCCAAGAAGTCTGGATCGGGGGGAAATCAAAAACCAGAGGCCGCTGAGACGATAAAGAGAGTTGCCGGTAGTTTCAAGCGAAACCCTAACCTCTCTCTCCGAGATGCCGCAAATAAGCTGGGTGTATCGTCTACAACCGTGCATCGAGCCAAAAAACGAGCCGGACTATCGACTTACAAGAAGGTAGTGACTCCAAATCGCGATGATAAACAAAATACGACGGCCAAAGCGCGATCCCGGAGGCTGTACACGACGATGCTGACGAAGTTTGACTGCGTGGTAATGGACAACGAAACCTACGTCAAAGCCGACTACAAGCAGCTTCCGCGACAGGAGTTTTATACGGCAAAAGGAAGGGGAAAGGTAGTAGATATTTTCAAGCACATAAAACTGTCAAAGTTCGCAAAGAAATATCTGGTTTGACAAGTCATATGTACCTGTGGCTTGAAAAGCAGCATTTTCATAGCTTCCGGGACCGTCAACCAAGAAATTTACGTGAAAGAGTGTTTGAATAAACGTCTGCTGCCTTTCCTGAAGAAACACGGTTGTTCCGTACTGTTTTGGCCGGATTTGGCATCTTGCCATTACGGTAAAAAGGCCATGGAGTGGTACGCCGCCAACAACGTGCAGATGGTTCCCAAGGACAAGAACCCTCCCAACACGCCAGAGATCCGCCCGATTGAGAAATACTGGGCTATTGTCAAGCGGAACCTAAAGAAGACCAAAAAAACTGCTAAGGACGAGCAGCAGTTCAAGGCAAACTGGCTTTCTGCGGCGAAGAAGGTGGACAAGGTGGCTGTACAAAATCTGATGGCAGGTGTCAAGCGTGAGGCCCGGCAATTCGGATTTGGAAAAGCGAAAGCCTAACTGAATATTTTTCCTGAATTTTATAATAATTGAACTTGAAAAATAAATTTAAATTGATTTTTTAAATAAACGATTTCACCGATTTACACGCGTTTTCCCTTGACCAAATTTTGACGGTATCACCCTTTAAAAAGGAGGAAAGTAAGCTCTTCTCCAGAGTAAGGACGCGGTTGTGTGCGGGATGAAAGAAATTCACGAGGGATAGGGTAACGATAGAGATCTTCTCAAGAGTAAAGGCGGGGTGATGGAATCTCAAGGCTAGATAGACAGCTCTCTTCAAAAGTAAGGACGGTGTTGTCGGATACTCAGGAGTGGAGACGAGGTTGTGAATGAAAACAGAGAATCTGACGACAAGAGAGACACCTCCCCTCTAATGTATGGACGAGGGTGTGGAAGAAAAGACAGAATCTCACGACTAGAGACAGGAATGAAGGAATCTTACGACTCTAGAGATAGCTCTCCTCTGCTATAAAGACGGGGTTATAAACGGGAGGAAAGCCTCTAACGACCAGAGAAATAGATCTCTCTGATGCTAAGATGAGGATGTGGATGAGAGGTAGAGAGTTCAAAAAATTCAGGGATTGAGTCAAAAGATGAGTCGTTTTTACGTCGTTGTATCCGTATTTTTAATTCCATCTCTAGCATGTTTTATAATTTATATGGATAGCTTTGTATTGTATTATGACACTTTCTTTCTATCCCATTCTTAAAAAAAAACATAATATTAGAGCTCCACCACCACAGAAAAAATTATTTAATAACCTACTTCATCGCAGGGCTTGTAAGCTTCAATTTTTTCCATTACTTCGACTTTTATCCTTTTTTGTTACTTGCAATGAGGTCCTAAGGATTAAAGTTTTCATATAAACGCTTCGACAGTTCACATTTTACTTTTTTCTTTTAGTTCTACTCGGTAACCATGTAAACCTCTCCCTAGACCACCAACTCTAATAATATGCGCGAGTGAAAATCTAAGTAGAAATTACTTTTAGAATTTTTCTTTTAGTCCTTGCCCTGCAAGTTTTGTACAGAGTTTTAAGTTTTGTTTTGTGTTTTTTTGCAAAAAAGGGCTATTTTCTTGAAACTAAGCAATATTTATTGGGATGGAATAAGGAAAAAATTAAATAAAACTAAATAAGAGAAAAAAAAACGGAAAAAAGGACAACAATGTAACTTCCTAAGAAGCCATAGAACTCCACGCATATGGTAGATTGAAACATTTTAATACAATATAATGCCAGTCTTCATAAAGAGCAAAAATATAGAGAATTTGCCATAAAGGGAAGTCGTGGGATATAAGACTGGCTCTCTCTCTCCACTTCCTAAAACGCAATATAGTGGTTGCGTGTTCATCTACGTGCGAGTGTATGGCTCATGCATATGACATTAGTTTGCGTGAGTGTATATGCGTGTGTGTGTGAGTATATGGAGGAGTATTCAGCAATAACCATGAAACCGGAAATGAAGAATAAGCAAAACGTTTGCCATTGTTGGCTGCTTTGAACTTTCTTAAGCAACAAAGTTAGCAGCTGAAAGATAAAAGAAAATCTGTTTTTCTAAAGATAAGAAATCGCAATAATATGTGAAAGATGCAGAAGAATAATAGCAAAGTTTTTTTGCTTTATTTTCTTAAAGTATAAAGTATATATCTAGGTATATGGCTTAAACCTTGGAACTTTTATATTGAAACCTGTGTAAAGAATAATTATTTATTATTTTGAACACGAAAGACGGTTTTGGAAGTCAGACCGGGTCGACTGTATTATACACTGCACCATTCTGTAGACACAAATTTTCGATACAATCTCAAGTCCTTAACAAGTATATACGGCCGTAAGTTCGGCCAGGCCGAAGCTTATGTACCCTCCACCATGGATTGCGTAGAAACTTCTACTGAAGACTGTCATCCACAATCAAATTACTTGGGTTGCGGTAACACTTGCCAATGACAAGGTATCTTAAAACTTCCTAACACCATAATATATACCACATAGTCCATACGTGGTATATATTAACCTAAAAAAGGCCGATTAAATACGTATATAATTAAGTTTAAAGTTTCTATAGAAATAACATTTTGACAACATTTTCTATAGAAGTAAAATTTGGAAAAAATTTTCTATAGAAATAAAATTTTGACAAAATTTTTCATAGAAATAAATAGAAATAAAATTTTTACAAAATTTTCTATAGAAATAAAATTTTGACAAAATTTTCTATAGAAATAACATTTTGACAATGTTTTCTATAAAAATAAAATTTTGGTAGATTATTTTTGGCATGATTATGAACCGATAAGGACCAATTTTTGTGTGATTGGGGATCGCCTATATATAACTATAGACCGATATGGACCAATTTTGGCATGGTTATTAGCGGCCTTATACTAACACCACGTTGCAAATTTCAACCGGATCGGATGAATTTTGCTCCTCCAAGAGGCTCCGGAGGACAAATCTGGGGATCGATTTATATGGGGGCTATATATAATTATGGACCGATATGGACCAATTCTTGCATGGTTGTTAAAGACCATATACTAACACCACGTACCCAATTTCAACCAGATCGGATGAATTTTGCTCCTCTAAGAGGCTCCGGAGATCAAATCTGGGGATCGGCTTATATGGGGGCTATATAATTATGGACCGATATGGACCAATTTTGGCATGGTTGTTAGAGACAATATTCTAACACCACGGACCAAATTTCAATCGGATCGGATGACTTTTGCTCCTCTAAGAGACTCCGGAGGTCAAATCTGGGGATCGGTTTATATGGGGGTTATATATAATTATGGGCCGATGTGGACCAATTTTTGCATTGTCATTAGAGAACATATACCAACACCATGTACCAAATTTCAGCCGGATCAGATAAAATTTGCTTCTCTTAGAGGCTCAGCAAGCCAAATCGGAGGATCGGTTTATATGGGGGCTATATATAATTATGGACCGATGTGGACCAATTTTTGCATGGTTGTTAGAGACCCTATACTAACACCATGTACTAAATTTCAGCCGGAGCGGATAAAATTTGCTTCTCTTAGAGCAATCGTAAGCCAAATTTGGGAGTCCGTTTATATGGGGGCTATACGTAAATGTAGACCGATATGGACCAATTTTTGCATAGTTGTTAGAGACCATATACTAACACTATGTACCAAATTTCAGCCTGATCGGATGAAATTTGCTTCTCTTAGAGCAATCGCAAGCCAAATCTGGGGATCGGTTTATATGGGGGCTATATATAATTATGGACCGATGTGGACCAATTTTTGCATGGTTGTTAGAAGCCATATACTAACACCATGTACCAAATTTCAGCCGGATCGGATGAAATTTGGTTCTCTTATTAGCTCCGCAATCCAAATCGGGGGATCGGTTTATATGGGGGCTATATGTATTTATGGACCGATATGGACCAATTTTTGCATGGTTGGTAGAGACTATATACTACCATCATGTACCAAATTTCAGCCGGATCGGATGAAATTTGCTTCTCTTAGAGCAATCGCAAGCCAAATTTGGGGGTCCGTTTATATGGGGGCTATACGTAAAAGTGGACCGATATGGCCCATTTTCAATACCATCTGACCTACATCAATAACAACTACTTGTGCCAAGTTTCAAGTCGATAGCTTGTTTCGTTCGGAAGTTAGCGTGATTTCAACAGACGGACGGACGGACGGACATGCTCAGATTGACTCAGAATTTCACCACGACCCAGAATATATATACTTTATGGGGTCTTAGAGCAATATTTCGATGTGTTACAAACGGAATGACAAAGTTAATATACCCCCATCCTATAGTGGAGGGTATAAAAAGCAGATTAAATACGTATATAATTAAGTTTAAAGTTTCTATAGAAATAAAATTTTGACAAAATAAAATTTTGAGAACATTTTCTATAGAAGTAAAATTTGGAAAAAATTTTCTATAGAAATAAAATTTTGACAAAATTTTCTACAGCAATAAAATTTTGACAAAATTTTCTATAGAAATAAAATTTTGACAAAATTTTCTATAGAAATAAAATTTTAGTAGATTATTTTTGGCTCGAGTGGCAACCATGATTATGAACAGATATGGACCAATTTTTGTGTGATTGGGGATCGGCTATATATAACTATAGACCGATATGGACCAATTTTGGCATGGTTTTTAGCGGCCTAATACTAACACCACGTTGCAAATTTCAACCGGATCGGATGAATTTTGCTCCTCCAAGAGGCTCCGGAGGACAAATCTGGGGATCGATTTGTATGGGGGCTATATATAATTATGGACCCATATGGACCAATTCTCGCATGGTTGTTAGAGACAATATACTAACACCACGTACCAAATTTCAATCGGATCGGATAACTTTTGATCATCTAAGAGGCTCCGGAAGTCAAATCTGGGGATCGGTTTACATGGGGGCTATATATAATTATGGGCCGATGTGGACTAATTTTTGCATGGTCGTGGTCATTAGAGAACATATACCAACACCATGTACCAAATTTCAGCCGGATCGGACGAAATTAGCTTCTCTTAGAGGCTCCGCAAGCCAAATCGGGGGATCGGTATATATGGGGACTATATATAATTATGGACTGATGTGGACCAATTTTTGCATGGTTGTTAGAGACCATATACTTACACCATGTACTAAATTTCAGCCGGATCGGATGAAATTTGCTTGTCTTAGAGCAATCCCAAGCCAAATTTGGGGGTCCGTTTATATGGGGGCTATACGTAAAAGTGGACCGATATGGCCCATTTGCAATACCATCCGACCTACATCAATAACAACCACTTGTGCCAAGTTCCAAGTCTATAGCTTGTTTCGTTCGGAAGTTAGCGTGATTTCAAAAGATGGACGGACGGACATGCTCAGATCGACTCAGAATTTCACCACGACCCAGAATATATATATTTATACTTTATTTTCGATGTGTTACAAACGGAATGACAAATAATTAAACAAATCGCAGTATTTGCTTGGAAACAATAGCAAAATCTTAATGGAAGTCTTTGGATCCAACTAAACATTTTTCGAGTGGGATTACGGCTGGGTTAGGTATTTCCAATATACCATTATTTTAGGCTCACCTACACTGAATAGACTGTGATAGACTGGATGGTCTTTGAGAGGAACTTTAAACTTATAGGTCGTCTTAGGGGAACTCTGAATTGGAAGTTCTCCTTAAAGGAACTGTAGACTGGATGGTCTTTTTATGGGACCTGTAAACTGGAAGGTATCCGTAAGGGAATTCTAGACAGAAAGGAATCTGTAAACGTGAAGGTCTCCTTAAGGGAACTGTAAACGGAAAGTTCTCCTTGAGGGAAATGTACGTTAGAAGATCTATGTATGGGTACTGTGGTAGATGCTCGAGTGTCTCCGTAAGGATCTGTTGTCCCGAAAGTCTCTTCTAGGGAACTGTAAGACCCAAGACCTCATAGCAAAAGGCTAGAAAGTCTCGGTAAAGGACCTATTTACTAGAAGGTCTCAAATTAGAGGAATTGTAGACTGGAAGGTATTTTTGGGGGAACTGTGAAATGAAAGTTCACAGTTAGGGGAAAGTCTCGATAAATGACCTATAGACTAGGTTAGGTTAAGTTAGGTGGCAGCCCGATATATCAGACTCACTTAGACTATTCAGTCCATTGTGATACCACATTGGTGAACTTCTCTCTTATCACTGAGTGCTGCCCGATTCCATGTTAAGCTCAATGACAAGGGAGCTCCTTTTTATAGCCGAGTCTGAACGGCGTTTCACATTGCAGTGAAACCACTTAGAGAAGCTTTGAAACCCTCAGATTGTTACCAGCATTACTGAGGTGGGATAATCCGCCGCTGAAAAACTTTTTGGTGTTCGGTCGAAGCAGGAATCGAACCCACGACCTTGTGTATGCAAGATGGGCATGCTAACCATTGCTCCACGGTGGCTCCCGACTTATAGACTAGAAGGTCTCAAATTTTTATTTATTTATTTACACGGCTAATAGCAGCCGGGACATTACAAAATATATCATTTCTATTCAATTAAATTAAATACAATTCTATATTCCAAGTGGGCCACAAGGGACCCTATAGGTCAGTAAGGACCACAGCGACTCAGAAGGGACTCCTAAATTAGTTATTCCAGATGGGTCAGTAGGGACCCCGTTGAGCCAGTAGGGGCTCCGCGGAACTCAATAAAGGTTCAACATATATCAACAGATGGGTCAGAAGGGACCCCATTACCCCGCTGAGCCAATCGAGGCTAAAAATTCCAGATGTCAGAGTATGGGCGCATCGTGTGTTTGAAAATTGGTCAGAAAGGACCCCCTGAGCTTTTAGGTCTGTAGGGGCCACCGCAAGACAATAGGGACTCCCGCAGTCAGACTCAAATGTATAGCAATCTACCTGAAAAATTAGAAGGCAACAACCCTTGGAGTGTAGGTTGGAAGATATTTATAGGGGAACTGTAAAGTGAAAGGTTTCCGTAAGGGAATTGTAAAACTGAAAGTCTCCGTATGATATCTATGGTTGAGAGAATGGCTTAAGAGAATTGTAATATCTCTGTAAGGAGCTGTAAGTCCCCTTGGATCTCAGAACAAACGGCTAGAAGTAACGTGAGGGAGATACTGGGTGTACATATGTCACACACACTGCACGGACATACAAAACATACAGAACTCTTAGATGAATGGACTGACGAGCGCCGTGCAGGCAAGCGTCTAAAATTCCTAATGCTGTCGACAGAATTGTCGAATTATCTGTGTCTAGACGGGTGTGAGATGTGCCTTCGCATACCCAATATCTCCCATACTGGCCACCCGCGTCACTGTTAGACATGTCGGTGAGGGACTTATAGACTAGAAGGTCTCCAAATAGGGAAACTGTAGACTGGAAGGTATTTGTAAGGGAACTTTAGATTTATATGTCTGTTCTTAGTGGAACCGTAGACTTGAAGGCCTCCTTATAAGAACTGTAGACAAGAAGGTCCCCTTAAGGAACCCCTGAGAACGAAGGACTCTGTATGAGAACTATGGTTGATGTTCGAATTTTCGAAGTGAAGATTTCCTTGAGGGAACTCTAAACCAGAACGTCTCTGCATGTGACGTGATTGAGATACTGGGTGTGCATATGTCACACACACTGGACGGACTTACAAAACATACATAACTCTTAGACGAATGGACTGACGAGCGCCGTGCAGGCAAGCGTCTAAAATTCCTAATGCTGTCGACAGAATTGTCGAATTATCCGTGCCTGGGCGTGTGGTAGGTGTGCCTGCGCACACCCAGTATCTCTCATACTGGCTACCCACGTCACTGTTAGACATGTCGGTGAGGGACTTATAGACTAGAAGGTCTCCAAATAGGGAAACTGTAGACTGGAAGGTATTTGAAGGCAACTTTAGACTTAAATGTCTGTTCTTAGTGGAACCGTAGACTTGAAGGTCTCCTTATAAGAACTGTAGGCAAGAAGGTCCCCTTAAAGAAACCCTGAGAACGAAGGTCTCTGTATGAGAACTATGGTTGATGTTCGAATTTTCAAAGTGAAGATCTCCTTAAGGGAACTCTAAACCAGAACGTCTCTGTATAAGAGCTAGGGTTGAAGTTAAAATGTCTGTTTTTGAGGATCTGTAGGCCTGAGGGGCTCTCCTTAGATCTCAGAACAAACGGCAAGAGAGGCTCGGTAAGGGAACTGTAGACTAGAAGGTCTAAAAATAGTGAAACTGTAGATTTTGGAAGGTATGCGTAAGGGAAATGTAGACTGGAAAGATACTATCAGTAAGAGAACTGTAAATTTGAAGTTCCCCTTAAGGGAACTGTAGACTGGAAGGTCTCCTTAAGGGAACTGTATACCGGACCGTCTTTTTAGGAAAACCTTAGGCTGGAAGATATCTGTAAAGGAATTGTATAGTCGAAGGTCTCGTATGAGAACTATGGTGGATGTTCCAATGACCCTGTAAGGATCTGTATGGACGAAGTTTTCTCAAAGGGAACTAAAAGACCCAAGATCTCAAACCAAAAGGCTATACAGTCTCGGTGAGACACCTATAGACTAAAAAGTCTCCCTAAGGAAAGGTCTCTGTATGAGAACTATGATGGATGCTCCAATCGCTCCGTAAGGAAACTGTTGGCCAGAAGGTCGCTGCAAGGTAACTCTAAGACTCCTTGGAACCCAGAACAAAAGACTGGTCAACTTCTAGGAGGAGCCTCTGACCTATAAGGTCTCAGAATAGGGAAACTGTAGAGTGGAAGCTATCTGTAACGGAACTGGAGTATCTATAAGGGAGCTGGGTATCTGAAGGTCTCCTTAAGGGATTTTCGGAAGACTGAAAGTGTGAGAACTATGATCATTGTTCCAATGTCTCTATATGGGCTATGTAGGCCCGAAGGTTTCTACTATGAAACTGTAATACCCATGATCTCAGAACAACAGGTGTCAAAATAAGGAATCAATAGCCTGGAAAGTATTGAAGTCTGAAAGCTCTTTTTAGGGGCCTTATCAATTGGAACGTCTCCTTAAGGAAACTGCAGACTGGAATGTATCTGCTTGAGAACTATGGTTGATATTCGAATGTTACTCTCCAAAAGGAACTGTAGGAATCCTCGAATCTCAAGAAGCATGAACTATGGCTAGCAGAAGGAAAGCTATCAGCTAGGGAACTGTAGACTGAAAGGTCTTTTTCTTAAATGACTTTCGGAAGACTGAAGGTCTCTCTATGAGAACTATGGTGGATGATCAAATGTCCTTTTAGAACGTAAGTCCCTCTGTAAGGCCCTTGCAACTCAAAACAAAAGGCTAGAACAAAGGCTAATAGGGAATTGTATACTTAAAGGTCTTTTAAGGGTACTGTAGACTGAAAGGTCTTCTTAAGGGACTTTCCAAAGACTGAAGGTTTTTGTACGAGAACTATGGTGGATGATACAGTGTTTATGTAGGACACAAGCGAACTGTAAGACCCCTTTGGATCTCAGAACTAAAGGCTAGCAGACGGAAAGCTATCTGCAAGGGAACTGTAGACTGAAAGGTCTTCGTAAAGGACATTCGGAAGACTGAAGGTCTCAGTATGAGAATTCGACAGACCTGGTGAAGCTGTAGGCTGGAAGAAAACTCTCCGTATGAGACCTGTAGGCCCAAAAGTTTCTGCAAGGGGCCTATCCTGGGAGAATGGGAACTAAGAACAGATACCAGAAGGAAATAACTGCTATACCAATGGATCGAAGATAGGTGAGTAAATAAGACTGGGTGTATATGGAGAGGACCCATACACCGTTATCTTATTCCCATTACTGGACCACCGAACGAAGTCCCAAACCGTTAACATTTTCACAGGTTGCCGAAGGGCAATGAAGGCAAAATCAGATATTACTGTTCGATTGCGAAATACTATTGGAATGCAAAAGTATGATCAACGAATACTCGGAATATGGCAGGATATGCCTCATATTGTTGCCGAGACATACCGGAATAAAAGGCGATAAAAGCTAGCACACATAGGGAAGTGAGCTTGAAGAATGCAAATCCAATAGAGGCAACGCGAGCCGAGTTGGATGAATGGGCGCGGTAGACACATAAAGCAATGTGGACTAATGCAACGGTAGGAGGGGCGACGAAGATGCTATGGGGTGGCCCAGCTAAGCCAGAGACTGGAGAACTAATCAAGAGGACCGAGGACCAGTCAGGAGGACCGAGGGAATAGTGACAGGGCACCTAGAATTAACAGCACATCTTTGCCGAATAGGAGCAGCTGAAGAATGTTCATGTCGAGCGTGTCTTGAGGATGATGAGACCTTGGAACACTATGCAATGCCCTGCTTTTAGTAACCAAAGAGCTTACTACTAGCCAAAGAGCTATGGATTGCGTAGAAACTTCTTCTAAAGACTGTCATCCACAATCGAATTACTTGGGTTGCCGTAACGCTAGCCGATGGCAAGGTATATTAAACCCTCCTTAAGATACCGTATATAATTCAGTTTGACAAAATTTTGTATAGAAATTACATTTTAACAAAATTTTCTATAGAAATAAAATGTTGACAAAATTTGACAAAATTTTCTATAGAAATAAAGTTTTGACAAAATTTTCTATAGAAATAAAATTTTGATAGATTATTTTTGGCTCGAGTGGCAACCATGATTATGAACCGATATGGACCAATTTTTGTGTGATTGGGGATCGGCTATATATAACTATAGACCGATATGGACCAATTTTGGTATGGTTGTTAGCGGCCATATACTAAAACCACGTTCCAAATTTGAACCGGATCTGATGTTAGAGACCATATACTAAACCCATGTTCCAAACTTCAACCGGATCGGATGAAACTTGCTTCTCAGAGAGGATCCGCAAGCTAAATCTGTGGATTGCTTTATATGGGGGCTAAAGGGTGATACGGTCAAAATTTGGTCAAGGGAAAACGCGTGTAAATCGGTGAAATCGTTTATTTAAAAAATCAAATTAAATTTCTTTTTCAAGTTCAATTAGTATAAAAATCAGGAAAAATATTCAGTTAGGCTTTCGCTTTTCCAAATCCGAATTGCCGGCCTCACGCTTGACACCTGCCATCAGATTTTGTACTTTGTCCACCTTCTTCGCCGCAGAAAGCCAGTTTGCCTTGAACTGCTGCTCGTCCTTATCAGTTTTTTGGGTCTGCTTTAGGTTCCGCTTGACAATAGCCCAGTATTTCTCAATTGGGCGGAGCTCTGGCGTGTTGGGCGGGTTCTTGTCCTTGGGAACCACATGCACGTTGTTGGCGGCGTACCACTCCATGGCCTTTTTACCGTAATGGCAAGATGCCAAATCCGGACGAACAGTACGGAACAACCGTGTTTCTTCAGGAATGGCAGCAGACGTTTATTCAAACACTCTTTCACGTAAATTTCTTGGTTGACAGTCCCGGAAGCTATGAAAATGCTGTTTTTCAAGCCACAGGTACAGATGGCTTGCCAAACCAGATATTTCTTTGCGAACTTTGACAATTTTATGTGCTTGAAAATATCTGCTACCTTTCCCCTTCCTTTTGCCGTATAAAACTCCTGTCCCGGAAGCTGCTTGTAGTCGACTTTGACGTAGGTTTCGTCGTCCATTACCACGCAGTCAAACTTCGTCAGCATCGTCGTGTACAGCCTCCGGGATCGCGCTTTGGCCGTCGTATTTTGTTTATCATCGCGATTTGGAGTCACTACTTTCTTGTAAGTCGATAGTCCGGCTCATTTTTTGGCTCGATGCACGGTTGTAGACGATACACCCAGCTTATTCGCTTGAAACTACCGGCAAATCTTTTTGTCGTCTCAGCGGCTTCCGGTTTTCGATTTCCACCCGATCCAGACTTCCTGGCTATCGACAAACGTTCCCCAAACACTTTAATTACATTTGTAACGGTTGATTTGGCAACTTATAGCGATTTTGCCAGCTTTGCGTGCGAGTAGCTCGGATTTTCGCGATGCGCGAGCAAAATTTTGATACGCTGCTCTTCTTGCTTGGACGGCATTTTGACAACTGAAGAGAGAATTCCAAAATCAAAATAGGAGCAACATTCTACACACAAACACCTTCAAAATGAGGGGTGTTCAGGTTTTTTAAATGCAAAATTGAAAGAAATACGTCAAGTTTATATTGACCAAATTTTGACCGTATTACCCTTATATATATAATTATGAGCCTATGTGGACCAATTTTTGCATGGATGTTACAGATCATATATTAACACCATGTTCCAAATTTGAACCGGATCGGATAAATTCTGCTCCTCCAAGAGGCTCCGGGTGTCAAATCTGGAGAACGGTTTATATGGGGGCTATATATAATTATAGACCGATATGGACCAATTCTGGCACGGTTGTTAGAGACATTTTCTAAAACCACGTTCAAAATTCTAACCAGATCGGATGAAATTTGCTTCTCTTAGAGGCTCCGAAGTTCAAATCTGGAGAACGGTTTATATGGCGGCCATATATAATTATGAACCGATGTGGACCAAATTTTTGCATGGTTGTTAGAGACCATATACCAACACCATATACCAAATTTCAGCCGGATCGGATGATAGTTGCTTCTCTTTAAGGCTTCCTAAGCCAAATCTGGGGATCGGTTTATATGGGGGTATATAGTCTCTAACATGGTTGTTAGAGACCATATACCAACACCATATACCAAATTTCAGCCGGATCGGATGAAAGTTGCTTCTCTTTAAGACTTCCTAAGCCAAATCTGGGGATCGGTTTATATGGGGGCTTTATATAATTATGGACCGATCTAGACCAATTTGTGCATGGTCGTTAGAGACCATATACTAACACCACGTACCAAATTTCAACCGGATCGGGTGAATTTTGCTCTTACAAGGGGCTCCGGAGGTCAAATCTGGGGATCGGTTTATATGGGGGCTATATATAATTATGGACCGATGTGGACCAATTTTTGCATAGTTGTCAGAGACCATATACTTACACCATGTGCAAAATTTCAGCCGGATCGGATGAAAGTTGCTTCTCTTTGAGGCTTCCTAAGCCAAATCTGGGGATCAGTTTATATGGGGGCTTTATATAATTATGAACCGATGTGGACCAAATTTTTGCATGGTTGTTAGAGACCATATACCAACACCACGTATCAAATTTCAGCAGGATCGGATGAAATTTGCTTCTCTTTGAGGCTCCGCAAGCCAAATCTGGCGATCGGTTTATATGGGGCATATATATAGTTATGGACCGATGTGGACCAAATTTTGCGTGGTTGTTAGAGAGCATACACCAACACTATGAACCAAATTTCAGCCAGATCGTATGAAATATACCTCTCTTAGAGGCTCCGCAAGCCAAATTTGAGGGTCCGTTTATATGGGGGCTATATATAATTATGGACCGATGTAGACCAATTTGTGCATGGTTATTGGAGACCATATAGCACAACCAAGTTCCAAATTTCAGCCGGATCGGATGAAGTTTGCTTCCCTTTGAGGCTCCGCAAGCCAAATCTGGGGATCGGTTTATATGGGGGCTATATATAATTATGGACCGAAGTGGACCAATTTTTGCATGGTTATTAGATACCATATACCAACACCATGTATCAAATGTCAGCAGGATCGGATGAAATTTGCTTCTCTTTGAGGCTCCGCAAGCCAAATCTGGCGATCGGTTTATATGGGGCCTATATATAGTTATGGACCGATATGGACCAAATTTTGCATGGTTGTTAGAGACCATACACCAATACTATGAACCAAATTTCAGCTAGATCGAATGAAATATACTTCTCTTAGAGGCTCCGCAAGCCAAATTTGAGGGTCAGTTTATATGGGGGCTATACGTAAAAGTGGACCGATATGGCCCATTTGCAATACCATCCGACGTACATCAATAACAACTATTTGTGCCAAATTTCAAGTCGATAGCTTGTTTCGTTCGGAAGTTAGCGTGATTTCAAGAGACGGATCGACGGACGGACGGACATGCTTCGATCGACTCAGAATTTCACCACGACCCAGAATATATATACTTTATGGGGTCTTAGAGCAATATTTCGATGTGTTACAAACGGAATGACAAAGTTAATATACCCCCCATCCTATGGTGGAGGGTATAAAAACAATTTAGGGAATTCGTTAGGAACACAGAGTTCCTAAAATAAAATAAATATCCAATTTCGGTAACGCGGGCCGAGTTAGATGAATGGGAAGCAAAGACACATAAATCAATGTGGACCAATGCAACGGTCGGTAGGGCGACTAAAATATTATGGGCTAAGTAAACGAGTGGTGAACTAGTCAAGGAGTGTAGCACGACAGACAGAAGCACTGTGGGAATAGGAACAGGTAGGAACATTACCTTTGTCCTGTCTCTAATAGGCAAATAGTTAACTATATCGGTGAAGAGTTGATTCGGGACCAGCTTAGAAATAGGGACTTGAAATTGATTAGGGAATTCGTTAGTGACACAAAATTCCTGGAGTAAAAAGAAAGGATACGATAAAAAAAGAAGCT